>NW_020174135.1:11214308-11408315 GCF_003031525.2 Neophocaena asiaeorientalis asiaeorientalis
AAAGGGCAAAACCAGAAAGTGATCTCTGAAAGCCTGGGGTTCATTTTAATAGAGAAAGTTGACAAATGAAAATAAAAACCTCTGTCTCGCTTTGGAAATGTAAATTAATTCTTTCAAACTGTTAATCACTCAGGTTTCATGGTTCAGAAGTTATGGAAGCCCCTAGAAATGTACGGTCACTTAAGTGATTTGTAAAGGTGAAGGAGTCCTCAAATCATGCACAACGTTTGTACTTAATTATATCAATAGAGCACATCATTTTCCTTGCATTAGCAAGAAAATGACTTCCCCCTTCCTACAAATAACAAGTTCCGACCTTTACTTGTATACCCAACTGAAATGGTACCTCCTTTCAAAATATTCCTTGACAGTCACATACAGCCTTTTGATTTTTCCTCTTCTCTGTATCCCAAAATACTGATTTCTGCTATGTGAAGTATTGCATTGAAATTATTTGTTTACATGTATCTTTGATGGAAAGGCATTGATGGAAAAAGAGTTTTTCCTACTTGCATGCCTCATTTTAATTATTTTATTTACTTATTTTTTTTCCAAAGAAGAGAAACTCACTAAAGTTATCCCACTTAAAGGGGTCTTATTTTAAGGTATCATTTGGGTCTTCAACAGTAATATGGTTCTATGACTGTCTGGGATTGTTTTCTGGATTTCTTGGTCAACAATGAGACTCAGAGCCTCTGTTTCTACCTCTTGGCATCTGTTTCTGTCTCTGGGAACAGCATATAATGGTGAAGAATAAGTATGAATAAAGAAAGCCATGATGGAAAGGCATTGATGGAAAAACTGTTTTTCCCACTTGCATGCCTCATTTTAATTATTTTATTTACTTTTTTTTTTTCCAAAGAAGAGAAACTCACTAAAGTTATCCCACTTAAAGGGGTCTTATTTTAAGGTATTATTTGGGTCCTCAACAGTAATATGGTTCTATGACTGTCTGGGATTGTTTTCTGGATTTCTTGGTCAACAATGAGACTCTGTTTCTACCTCTTGGCATCTGTTTCTGTCTCTGGGAACAGCATATAATGGTGAAGAATAAGTATGAATTAAGCCAGACAAAAAGGCAAATATCATATGATATCACTTATGATACAAATTAACTTATTTACAAAATAGAAATAGACTCACAGACATAGCAAACAAACTTATGGTTACCAAAGTGGGTAGTGGGGAGGGGGGAGATAAATTAGGAGTTTGAGATTAAAATATACACACTACTATATATAAAATAGATAACCACCAAGGACCTACTGTATAGCATGGGAACTCAGTATCTTGTAATAGCCTATAATGAAAGAGAATATAAAAAAAAGAATACATATATATTTATATATGTAAAATTGAATCACTTTGCTGTACACCCAAACTAACACAACTATATTTCAATGAAAATAAAGTAAAATAAAATGACAAATACGGGGGAAAAAAAGAATAAGTGTGGGACCATGCAGACCTGTTTTTCTGTTAACTCAGTACTAGCATTTATTAGCTGTGTAACCACAAGCAAGTTACTTAAGTATGCTGAGCCCCGGATTTCTCATCTATAAAATGAAGATTAATAATGCCTACTCCTCAGGGTGCTCTGGAGGGTTGGATGTATATGGAGTGTGTGTGTGTTTATTGATATATATTTTTCAATAAATTATAGCCACTGACCACACATCTTTCTCCCTAATGATTCCCAATTGTGAGTATTTGGGAATCTCCTGTAAGTCAACAGATTTTATAGAAAATAATATATTACCGTATGCAGAAAAGGTGGGATACTTTAATTTCAAAAATGACTTATTTTAACACAAATATTTTCTATAGTCAGGGATAGAGTACTCTTTATGCTTGACCAAGAATTTAGATAGTCTCTTTTTCCTTTCTTTAGGCAAGCAATTGTTCTTTTGCCTCCCAACAACCCTCCTCACTCTAAATGTCTGTTCAGCTGGAGAGAATGTTCTTTTTTCTTCACCCATATGTATGAACTATTCAAGTTATTATCTGATAAGGTTACTTTTAAAAATCACTAAACTTCTGAGGTGGTACACTTAATATTGAAAATACCTTAATATTTATGGGTGAGGGCAGTGAGGTGCTTTTCTAACAAGCACCTTCTGTGATTCTTATGAAGAACCTCAACATGCATGAAGTTGCTTTCTTATGTTTAGTTTTCTTAGGGAAGCTGTAGGATTTATTTGGCAATGATTATGTTTTAGCTTTCTAACTTAGTGAAATTCAATCATTTAAATACAACATTTATTTGTTTTCAATCTGATTATTATTATACTATTAGATTTATTTCAAGCCCAGAAATGTAATATCAACTTGATCTTCTTTTTATAGGAAGGACAGAGATTTGTCCCTGCCAATTCCAGTAGCTCAAATTAATTTCTCGCAGCTGGGAGGGGGAAAGATCTAATGAGAATTTCATTAATTCAGGGTCCACCCAGATCCAAACTACTTGGGAATGAAGGGTGGCAGAGTAGATTTAGATGAGATCTGTAGTCCAAAAGTCAGAATTTGAACTCTGACTTAACGACTAATGACTGGTTTTATGCAATTCATTTAACCTCTGAGACCCTCAATTTTCAAGAACCACTATTACTAGATGATCTAACAATCCCAACTCGAAAAATGCCATGTTATACTCAAACAGTGGCATACTTCATGCAGTTCTGAATTGTATGATTTGTGTGTGCTATATGATGCTTTACAAACAGGCAAATGATACTGTTTTACCTATATGTGAGCTTTGAGTGTTCCAGCCAACATTTAATGCCAATCTTATTTGGATATAATAACACTTTAAAAGGGGGGGGGAGTCAGTTTGAAGAATTACAATTTCTTGAATAGAATGATTACTCACAAGCAAAAACTGGAATTATAAAAGTCATCGTTTCATCAGAAAATTTTAGTTTTTATTTTATTAATTCATTACCTATACTCTCTTATGGGAAAAACAAATAGCCACTTTAAAATCATTAACCTTTAAGTTTGTTAGCATCAATCTATATATTTTTCCTTCACTCTGTCAAAGATTTTGCATAAGAGCACTCCCTTATATATATCACTTGCTCAAAAATCCCTGTCTTGGATTTGCTACTAATAAGGCCAATATAAAGCATTTTTTGCGTTTTCCTTTAGTATTTACTTTACAATTTTGAAAGTTTTCCAGCATGCCAAAAATTGGAAAGAATTATACAATAATCTAAGTACCCACCACTAGATTCAACAATTAAATGCATGTTTCCATATTTGCTCTCTCCTTCCATCCAGCCATCCATCCAGCCATCCATCCAGCCAGCCAGCCAGCCACTAATTTATCAATCATCTTGCTAAATCATTTGAAAGTAAGTAGTGTGATACCTCCAGCTCTGTTCTTTCTTAAGATTGCTTTGGCTATTCAGGTTTTTTTGTGTTTCTATACAAATTTTTTATTAATTTTTATTGGAGTATAGTTGTTTTACAATGTTGTGTTAGTTTATACAACTTTTAAAATTGTATAACTTTTAAAATTATTTATTCTAGTTCTGTGAAAAACGTCACTGGTATTTTGAAAGGGATTGCATTGAATCTAGATTGCCTTGGGTAGTATGGTCATTTTAACAATATTAATTCTTTCAAACCATGAACAAGGTGTATCTTTCTATCAGTTTATATCATCTTCAATTTCTTTCATTAGCATCTTATGGTTTTCAGAGTACAGGTATTTTACCTCCTTAGGTAGGTGTATATTCCTAGGCATTTTATTCTTTTTGGTATGATTATAAATGAGATTGTTTCTTTAATTTCTCTTTCTGATAGTTTTTTTTTAGTGTATTGAAATTCAACAGATTTCTGTATATTAATTTTGCATCCTGAAACCACTGAATTCATTGATGAGCTGTAGTATTTTCCTGATGCTGTCTTAGGATTTTCTATGTATAGCATGTCATCTGCAAACAGTGACAGTTTTACTTCTTCCTTTCTAATTTGGATTCCTTTTTATTTCTTTTTCTTCTCTGGTTGCTGTGGCTAGGACTTCCAATACTATACTGAATAAGATGGGCAAGAGTGGGCATCCGTATCTTGTTCCTGATCTTAGAGGAGATGCTTTCAGGTTTTCACCAGTGAGTACGACATTACCTGTGGGTTTGTTATAAGTGGTCTTTATTATGTTGAGGTATGTTCCCTCTATACCCACTTTCTGGAGAGTTTCTACCATAAATGGATGTTGAATTTTGTTAAAAGCTTTTTCTGCATCTATTGAGATGAACATACATTTTTTATTCTTCAATTTGTTAATGTGATGTACTACACTGATTGATTTGCAGGTATTGAACCATGCTTGCATCCCTGGGTTAAATCCACTTGATCATGTTATATGATTCTTTCGATGTATTGTTAGACTTGGTTTGCTAATATTTTGTTGAGGATTTTTGCATCTATGTTCATCAGTGATATTGGCCTGTAATCTTTCTTTTTGTGATATTTTTGTCTGGTTTTAGTATCAGGGCGATGCTGGCCTCATAGAAGGAGTTCCGAAGTGTTCCTTCCTCTTCAAATTTTTGGAATAACTTGAGAAGGATAATAGTTTAGGACACGTTATAGAAGCTTAATTTTTGGAGTTTCCTATCCAGAATAAGAAATAATGAAGGAAGGTATGGCTTCAAACCAAGCCCTGGCACATACTCAACTTTCATCTATTTATGTCAAAAAGGTACATCTTCACAACTCTGTCATAATGAGCTGTGGCAGTCATGGGAACATTTTCAGCTCTTGTTTCCATTTTATTCAAAATATATACATGAGCTATTGACATTTGGTGGCTGTGTCAAATGCTTAAGAACGGGGTAAAGAGGAAGCATCAAAGAGTTTCGAGTCTAAGGGTGGGGAGAAGAGAGGGAAATCAGCAAAATATGCTTATGCAGATGCTGTGGGAAGTTCATCATTTGGATTTCAGTTTTCATACATGGGTGTATATACAAGTACTGACATTTATGAAATAATAGGAATTAATCCAATTACAAATAAAATTACGGAATTCTAACCGTGTTTACTAATTGTTGGATATAGAAATTATTCCAGCATTTTCATCTCACTTTCCTGTGAGACTCTTGCTTATCCCTTTCTCCTTCCTGAATAGGGAAAATATCGATTTTCTATACTCTTTCTCCAAATTTTCTGAGTTGAAATTAATACCTTTGGTTATGTGATAATTTAGAAAGTTGAAAATATCAATACTGGAAATTCATAATTAATTAGTAATTAATAACTTCAATCATTAACTGAGAGCAAGTTTTGGTTTCAGCATCACCTAACAAATCTGTGGACATGCTTGACATTGCTGTACAATCATTTGGGGATTAAAAAAAAAGAAGACATTGACTAAACCCACAGAGAATACATTTCTAAAACATAAGTAATCTAGCCTTCAGAAAACAACATATTCCTATTAGAGTCCAATAGAAGTCAACAATTTCAACAGATTAGTTCTCTCTACTGCTGTAGGAAACGCAAGGGACAATATGTTTATCACCTTTTTTTTCTCTAGGAATTCGGCATACAATGTCCTAGATACTAACCTATTTTCATGTTTCCCTTGCAGTGTACGATTTATTCACAATTTGTACTATCAACCAGAATAGTTATATCATTTTTCAGAATTTTTCCTGATATTTCTTATCTTTCCTTTAATGGCTGATTCCTTTACAGTATCTTAAACTTTTTTTTTTTTGGTTGACATGGTGGTGTTGAACTGCTGCAATCTCAGCAGTGCCTCAGTTAATGATACCCTTCAGCTCAAAAATACTTCATTTCTCTCCTAATCCTTTACTTGGAATTGCATGTTTTTAGTCCCCAAGCCTCTTAGGCAAGAGAAGGAAAAATGCTGTTGTCAACAGTGCATTTCAAACATAAGGGTTAGAGAGAGAGGAAGAGCTGCACATTTAGAACAAGATGCCATCATATAACACAATAAATGTAAACATTTATATCTCCTCCTCCCTCCCCCAAAATCATAATACAGGTAGGTAAGATAGAAAAGCACACCAAACGAAACAGCACTAACATATCTCAGCTACAAATGTAAAACACTACCTTTGATATGAATATTTGTGTGCAGTGATTTCACTCATAGACACATGGAATTAGTGCTGTAAGAATGTCCTCACATATATATGCTGACCGTTACCTTGCATTTGTGTGACATGATTTGGCAGCATGACTATATCTATAATTTCTATCTAAATAATATTTTTGTTTTTGTTTTTTTGTTTTTGCGGTATGTGGGCCTCTCACTGTTGTGGCCTCTCCCGTTGCGGAGCACAGGCTCCGGACGCGCAGGCTCAGCGGCCATGGCTCACGGGCCCAGACGCTCCACGGCATGTGGGATCTTCCCAGACCAGGGCACGAACCCGTGTCCCCTGCATCGGCAGGCAGACTCTCAACCACTGCGCCACCAGGGAAGCCCTAGTTAATATTTTTGATATTTGTAAATAGTTCTGGTGATGTTATTAATTTCTGTTATAGTCTATCATCAGTTGAAACTAACAAAAAATATAAATATTTCTTAGACACTACCAACTGAAATTATGAATTTATGAGATCTCAAGCTGAATTACTAATAATAAAGCAACATATCTTGGTTGGTACCTATACAAATGTAAAATACTTTAAGTTGTGAAGATTTTAAGACTAGTCTTCTCTATGCAAAGATGAAATCCTAACTAAATTTATATTTACTGGTCAATTTAAAATTTAAAATCAACTGTAGAAAATAACCTCTTTATTAAAAGAAGGAGAAAATTAATATATTGAACATGTTTTATGGATAATCAATATACAGTATATCAGAAAACCCCTTCCAGCAGATCAAAAGGCAAGTATAGAGATGTTTTTATAAAGACAGATTGGAGTTCATGTGTGTTCCAATGTATTGTCTCTAATTTTTAATGGAATGATTTAGAATTCTAAAGGAAGGAGAGCTCCACTTAAAACTGACAACAATAATGTTTTCAAACAGATATTGCATATTTGCCTTGCATCACTGTAGGACTAAGCATCTTACATCTATTATTTCATTGCACGCTCTCATAAGTGTCTGAAAATGTACGAGAGTCAGAATAATATTTTACATTACTTACTTGAATCTAGCAAAACAATTTCCCTTTTTATTCAATTGCTTTTCTCAAAAGGCTTGAGACAAAAGTCAGAAGTGATGATTTATGCTAATTTCATCATTGAGTACAGCTGAGACTGAGAAATACTTTAATGAATAAAATGTCAAAAGTGTATTATTTGGCCTGACATATTTGAATTTAGAGTCTATGTGCACTGAATTATTTAGATAATTTCAAGATTCTATTTCATATCTTGCCTAGCAATAAAAAATATTTGATAACAATGTTGACCATCATGTGATCAACACAGTGGGAGGTCTTATGTGGTGAGTATTGAGGCTCGTAATTAAAACAAAGTATGTCAGACTTACTTCCAAATCCCTGCAATAATTTAACATTCCAACTTTGTATTTCTACATTTCATGATAATGCACTAAGTATACTTTCCTTCAAATGTTTCCTTTTACATAAATATTTTGTGGAACAGCATAATTTCTCCCATTTTTTCTAAGTCTTCTGGTATTTGGAGAAAATTCTATTTATATAAAATTTATTTCAGTAGTTATTAAATGGAATACCTGCGATATGAGAAATACATGTTTCAGGACTGAGAAGATAATTAGGACAAGCCAGCTATCCATAAGGGTTATAAAACAGTGATCAACCCTGTTTAGAGGAAAATAAAGAATTCTGTCCATATTGTGAGGATTGGTGTTTCTAGGAGTATGCATTTCACAGATATCCTTATTAGCTCTGCATTTTTCTTTCATGTGTACGTAATTGTACAACAGTCTTACAATCATGCATTTAAAAAATATAGCCCTTTATAAAGTTTTCAATCTAGTAAGTCAGACCAACAGAAGTCCCAGCACTGCTTAAAGAGGCAGTCATAAATCTCAAATTTGAAGTCTTTATTTTATTACCCCAATGGAATAAAACTAGAAAGGGAAAATAAAATCATTTCCTCAAGTTCCACAGAGGTGTGATGCACAGCATTTCGGAAGTTCTATGAGGTCTTCCAAAGCCAAGTGTAATTAAATGTAGAAAGCTGGAGATTGCTCTATGAAAAAAAAAATGGGACAACTTGCATGTTCTTATTAAAATCATAAAGTTTACCTCTAACCTGTATCCTTCAGGTGGCAAAATTATTATGACTTTCATGCACTATATGTTCTTCTTCCTGATAACTTTTCAAATTTTGAGATGCTAGGACAAATTATCTTTACTGACTAAGCAGATATTCTGAGATGATTTTGTAAAGGTCCAGCAGTAAAGGCTCATATGAGCCACACCTAGAATGAAACTGTTTTTTTCAAGTCTAGTTGTGCCCGGTGGACTAGCATATTATATCATATAGACCATGACTAGAGGATTAAAACAAGTGTGTTGAGCAATAGAAAGTAGTATAAACACCCATGAACTGAAAAGCACTTTCTCACAAAAACATTTTACCTAATACAGAAAAAGAAATAAAAGAAAACACATTAGCTTTCAGCCACTGTGGTGCCTTGTGAAAACATAGCTGGCTCAATGTTAATTTAAACCTAATTTTATTGTCAATGTTACAAATATACAAAAATTATGACTGAATTTGTATTAAATGAATAGAAACCAGGGCCACAAATACAAGTGGGGAATTTACAGAATACAGTTGTTGCCAAAATATACATAAAGAGTAGAATGCTTATATTTCGAGCAAAGAAAAGAAGGGTAACATATAAAAAAAATCAACTCAAAATGGATTCACGAGATAAGCCTAAGACTTGAAACTGTAAAACTCCTAGAAGAAAAAAGAGGCAAGGTCTCCTTGACATTGTTCTTGGCAGTGATTGTTTTGAATGACAATAAAAGCACATGCAGCAGAAGCAAAAATAAACAAGTAGGACTATATCAAGCCTAGAAGTTTTTGCACAGGAAACAATCAACAAAATAAAAAGGCAACCAAAGGAACGAGAGAAAATATTTACAAACTGTATGTACAATAAGACGTTAATATCCAAAATATAAAAGGAACTCATAACACTCAATGGCAAAAGAACAAATAACCCAATTACAAAATGAGCAAAGGACCTGAATAGACATTTTTCTAAAGAGGGCATACAGATGGCCAACAGGTATATAAAAAGATGCTCATTATCACTAATCATCAGGGAAATGCAAATTATAACCACAATGAGATATCACCTCACATCTCTTAGGATGGATATTTATCAAAATATCAAAGATAGCAAATGTTGAGGATGAGGAGAAAAGGGAAGCCTTATATACTGCTGGTGGGATTATAAACTGGTACAGCCATTATGGCAAACTGTATGGAAGTTCCTCAAAAAATTAAAACTATAACTACCATATGATTCAGCAATACTACTTCTCAGGGTATATTCAAAGGAAAAATAAAATCACGATCTCAAAGAAATACGTGCATTCACATATTCATTGCAGCATCATTCACAGTACCCAAGATGTGGAAATAACCTAAGTGTCCCTTGACAGATGAATGGATAAAGAAAATGGGAGGTATGTGTATACATACACACACACACACACACACACAGACACACATATGTATATACCTATAATGGAATATTATTCAGTCTTAAAAAGAAGGAAATCCTGCCATTTGCAATAACATGAATGGAGATTGAGGACATTATGCTAAGTGAAATAAGCCAGACACAGAAAGACAAATACTGCATGATCTTACTTACATGTGGAATATAAAAAAGTCAAACTCATAGCAACAGAGAGTAAATGGTGGTTATCAGAGACAGTGGGCAGGGAGGAATAGGTGGAATAGAAGGGATATTTTAGGCAAACTATTCTGTATAATACTATAATGGTAGAAACATGACAATATATATATCAAAACCCATAGAACTGTAGAACACAAAGCGTAAACCACAGACTTTAGTTAATAATAATGTTTTAATATTGGTTCATCAATATTGAACATAAGATTTTGCACAGCAAGAAAAAGAAACAAAACGAAAAAACAACATATGAACTTGGAGAAAATATTTGCAAATGATGAAACTGACAAAGGCTTAATTTTCAAAATATACAAAAAGCTCATACAACTCAATAACAAAAAGAAACCACCCAATTGAAAAATGTGCAGAATACCTAAATACACATTCCTCCAAAGAAGACAAACAGATGGCAAATAGGCACATGAAAAGATGCTCATCACCACTAATTATTAGAGAAACACAAACCCAAACTACAATGAGGTACCATCTCATACCAGTCAGAATGGCCACCATTAAAAAGTCTACAAGTAATAAATGTTGGAGAAGGTGTGTAGAAAAGGGAACCCTCTTACACTGTTGGTGAGAATGTAAATTGGTGCAGCCACAGTGGAGAACAGTATGGAGGCTCCTTGTAAAACTAAAAATAGTTACCATATAATCCAGCAATCCCAATCCTGGGCATAGACCCAGACAAAACTATAATTCAAAAAGTTACATGCACCTCTATGTTCATAGCAGCACTATTTACAATAGCCAAGACATGGAACAACCTAAATGTCCACCAACAGATGAATGGATAAAGATGTGGTACATATATCCAATGGAATATTACTCAGCCATGAAAAAGAATGAAATAATGCCATTTGCATCAACACGGGTAGACCTAGAGATTATCATACTAAGCAAAGTAAGTCAGAAAGAGAAAGACAAACACCATATAATATCACTTATACATGAAACCTAAAATACAACACAAATGACATATCTATTAAACAGAAACAACAAATGAACATATCTATTAAACAGAAACAACTCGCAGACATAGAGGATGACTTGTGGTTGCCAAGGGGCATGGAGGGTGGGGTAAGGAAGGATTGGGAATTTGAGATTAGCAGATACAAGCTAGTATAAATAGGATGGACAAACAACAAGGTCTTACTGTATAGCACAGGATACTATATTCATTATCCTATGATAAACCATGATGGAAAAGAATATGAAAAAGAATATGTGTGTGTGTGTGTGTGTGTGTGTATGTGTGTATAACAATCTCTTTGCTGTACAGCAGAAATTAACACAACATTGTAAATCAACTATACTTCAATAAAATATTAAACAAAAGGATTTGCCTTACCACTGAAAGAAGAGCACAAGATTTTCTGATTGAAGGTGTTATTACCTTTGGAAAAAGTGAAGTCTCTGATCGTTTACCATCCTCAGCTGGCATAGTGTGTAGTTCAGTTTTTAGAAAAGGACAGCACCCTCACTGAACCAGTGGTGATGGCACTTCTCAAGCACTGGCCAAAGACTCACAGTCTAAAAGAAGTAATGTTCTTAAATGAATTAGAAGAGATTCTAGATGTCATTGAACTGTCAAGCGTTTGTGAAGATCATGAAGCGTTTAGCCAAGTGTGTCTCTAGCCCCCACTTCCAGGTGGCAGAGTAAGTGCCATATTACTGGAATAACGAGTACACCATGAGTCTAATCAGTGACAATGCAGCAAAGATTCTGCCCGTCATGTTTCCATCCTTGTACCACAACTGAAAGACCCACTGGAACAAGACAAGACGTGGCTTGATATATCAATACAACACGCTGAAACTCTTCATGGAGATGAACCAAAAACTATTGGATGACTGCACCCAGCAGTTTAAAGCAGAGAAACTGAGAGAGAAGCTAAAAATGAAAGAATGAGAAGAAGTGTGGGTTAAAATAGAAAACCTAGCGAAAGCAAACCCCCAGTTACTAAAAAAGAGAGAAACATGAAAACGTCTTTCGTGTAACTTGAATGTTTTTATGAGATAGGAATGTGGCTCCATCGTGGGAGGGGATGGAAACCAACATCACTGACATTGTATATGAAACTATCTGCAATAAAAATACTTTTCAACTTTAAAAAATATCTCACTCTAATGTAAGATAATAATAATGGGGGAAATATATGGGAGGGAAGAGGGGGCATATGAGAATTCTCAGTACTTTCTGCTCAATTTTTCTATAAAACTAAAACTGTTTTAAAAATGTCTACTAAGTTTTTAAAAAGTTAGGAATCCTAGGCTCCACGAGCTTTAAGATAGTAGACAAACACTGAAAGAAAGCCACTGGATTTTTAAAGAAAAGAAGGTCATTATTAGGTGATTGATTGAGGTGATGGGGCAGAAGTTGGTTCATGAGAATGGGAAAGAATTTAAGCCATAAAAGAGAGAGAAGGATGTCCAGACACAAAAAAGAACATAAAATTCATCATTAAAATCATTTAATTATGGTGATTTACTTTATTTTTATCCTTACAAAGAAACAGACTTAGCCTCAAAATCAATCTGAATTTCAACAAAACTCTGTCCCACTTTTAGTCCCAATCTACTGGAATAGAATGGATCAACAAAGTATTTTGTTCACTGTCCTTCCTCAGAACAGATGCGGTACAAACATCTCAAAGAATATATTTTTGGAATATTAGAACAACCTCATTTTGTTTTGTTCTATCTTGTTTTTTCTTGAATGAATGGGAAAGAATATGGAGGGGGCATACATATATAAACACTGGTCATTTATTGAAAAAACTGTTTAAATACACGTAATTCTTTATCTTACAACTTAATAGCTGAATTTGAAAAAAAAATATGTTTCTTTGCCTACTCTTAGCTATTCTGTGCAGTCTGTACATTCAGCCATTTAAAATGTCATTTTAATTCACATAAGAACGAGTAGGTAATGTGGCCAGGGAATTCTTACATAATACCATTATTTCAATATCACAATCCTCTCTGGACACGACTGGAAAGTGATGCAACAGAAATTGAGGAGCTAGAAAGACAAAGTAACAGCGGCGGTTACCAGGGCTGTTCACTCCCCAGGAAAGGAAAAGCTAGGCGAAAGCACACATGCATACACACTCAAACGTATGCATGTACATGCACACACAACAAGATAACTTTCTGTACATAAAGCGGAAAGAAAGCAGGATAAACACTATTGTCAATTCCAAGATCGTTCTGCATTCAACTTGCAAAATATTTTACAATCCAAGCAAAATCTGACAATAGGATAGGATGTCACCTTTTAAAACACTTTCACTGGTTTCACTTTGAACTCCTGTCAACAATGGTTACTTATAGGGAAACATTTTCTTCCAAATTCAATTTCCATTGAGTGATCAAAAAGACATTTTTAAAACAAGTAGGATGCAGGGATAAAGGTCAGGAGGAGGGTTGAAAGAGCCTAGTTTGCATTGTATCTCTTTTCATTCTCTCCCTCAAAGCGAAACAATAATGGGTGACCTTTCCCCAGCAAGGACCTAAGGAATCTGCAACCTCATGTATATTAGTGAAATATTGTTGATTTCTTTGGGAACTTGGTGATGGCCACATGTGTGAGTTAGAGAGAAATAGTTTCCTAGACACCTATGTGGGTAAGATGAGTGATACTTAGGCTCTATATTAATGTTCTTCAGAATCCATTGCCCAAGTAATTTTCTTCTCTGTCCTACTACCCACTATACACATGAATCTGCAAGGGACCAAATACATCCTGAGTAATTGTGTAACACAGACTTTAGTTAAATGTGTAGCTTCTACATAGAGGAAAAGTTTGAAATCAATATTTGTAACATAGATTCTTAGTATGTTTAATCTAGATTAAATATTGAACTAAATCAATATATATGGAAATATAGTTTTTATACATACATTATTTATTTTTAGCACTAACAGTATATTTTAAAATATTCACAAAACAAATACAGTTAATGTGAACGTATCTTACCATCTGAATCAGATTAACTCTGGCTACACTAAAGGACATTTCTTGATCTAATATACAAATCAAACATGAAAGAAACTGCAGCCACCAGTACTTTGGTATAATTATATTATTTTGATATACATTTGATATATAATTATAAACAAATATTAATAATATAAAATAACAATGTAAAATCAAGAACAAGATTACAATGATAGCTAAAATAATGTTTATTCAATACTGTACTAGACATCATAGCAATTGAAATGAGACAACTAAAATAAAGATCAGGTACAAAATTTGGAAAGGAAGGAAAATACCACCACTTTTCCCAGCTGATAAACTTATTTACATTAAAAATAATCCATAAGATTATTTGATTACAAAGAGTTTTAGCACTGTTGCTAAATAAAAGATCAATATAAAATTTTAATTACACTTTACATACCACCCACAGTTAGAAAGTGTTATTAAAAATACCTACCAGTCACAATATTAGTACATAATATGAAGTATCAGGAATAAGTCTCCTAAAAGCTATCAAGGCTATTATGTAAGTACTATAAAACTACTTTAAAATACATTAAAAGAAGCCTATATAAATATATATACTGTTATATATAACAATTAACATTTATATTGTCAGCGTTGTATTATATATTATCTATACATATGTTGTTATATATTAATAAATTATATAATATAATTATATGTTGTATAATATTATTACTAATTATAAATTTTATACATATATATACATTAATTATCAGGAATAAGTTTCCCAAAAGTTATCAAGACCTTTAAGTAAGTACTATAAAATTACTTTAAATATATTAAAGGAGATCTATACAAATATGTACATGATTATATACTATTGTTGTTTATATTATTTATATTATATTATTATATTATATATCCATGTACATGTATTTTATAAATAGGAAGTTACAATGTATTAAAAATGTTACTTCTAATCAGATTGATTTAAAAATCAATGCAAAAAAAAAAATCAATGCAACTTCAATTAAGAGGGATGTTTTTGTGAACATATAAAGTTGACAATACTGTGGATATCAGGAGGCTAAGGTTTGAGAATAATGAAACCACTTCTAATTATATAAGACAACCTCTTCTTGATTATAAGGCCAAACTGATGAAAATCTGTCTGATCTTGGCAGAGATAAATAACCAGAGAAGAGCACGGAAAGCCCAGAAATAGACCTAAATAAACTTGAAGTATAATATATAAAGAATTTACACTGAAGAATAGGGAATAAATTACGGACCACTTAATAATGCTGGGACAATGCACTAACTATACAGAAAACAAGTTTAAAAAAATCCTTATTTCTGGGCTTCCCTGGTGGTGCAGTGGTTAAGAATCCGCCTGCCAATGCAGGGGACATGGGTTCCAGCCCTGGTCCGGGAAGATCCCACAAGCCGTGGAGCAACTAAGCCCGTGTGCCACAACTACTGAGCCTGTGCTCTAGAGCCCATTAGCCACAACTACTGAGACCACGAGCCACAACTACTGAAGCCTGTGCACGTAGAGCCTGTGCTCTGCAACAAGAGAAGCCACTGCAATGAGAAGCCCGCGCACCGCAAGGAAGAGTAGCCCCCACTTGCCGCAACTAGAGGAAGTCTGCACGCAGCAACGAAGACCCAATGCAGGCAAAAATAAATAAACAAATTTATTTTAAAAAATCCTTATTTCATATCATTAACAAAAATCAATTCTGCATGAAACAAAAAGATAAACGTAAAAGAAAAATAAACTTTTAGAAGAAACTATAGAGAACACTTTTAGGATCATGTGGTTGGGATAATCTCTTTTTAAAGGATTAAACAAAGAATATAAACCATAAAAGGGATATTTGATAAATAGAAAAACCTCTGTTTATTAAAAGTCCTGATAAATAGAATAAAAAATATGTAAAGACAAACCCAAAATTGGGAGATATTTGTAATACTTACCAGTGAAAAGATTTCAGAATATACACAGAAATCTAACAAATCAATATGAATAAAGGCAATCTGCATTAAAAATAAGCAGCGTGAAAATAAGTGTTTCACAAATGTGGGAAAAGAAATGGCCAATTAAAACAGAAAATACATGCTCTTTTTGAATATTAATCAGGTAAAATTAAAACCACTTTTAATTAAAACCACTTTTCATTTCACACACAAAACATTGGCAATATTTTAAAACTCTAAGAATATTGAGAATTGGCAAGACTATGGCACAATCATAACTCATACTGTTGGCAGAGATACAAATTGGGCAAAAAATTTGGAAAATAATCTGGCATATTTTAGTAATGTAGCTTTTTGTAATCTATCCATTTAACTGTTAGATATATACCTTATAGAAATTCTTACACACAGGCACCAAGACACATTACACAGGAATGTTTGTAGCAGCATTGTTCATGATATTCATAAACCTAAAATCATTCAAATGGCCATCAATATTAGAGACAATAAATATACTACTGATAAATTCATATATTGGAACACTATACAGCAGTGAAAATGAACTACAATTATATACAACACTATGGTTGAATCTTTCAAATATAATATTGTGCAAAAGACACAAGTACTTTTCCATTTATATTGTTATGAAAACTGTCTAAGCATACATAAATATTTGTTAAAACTATAAAACAAAACAAAGGGCCGAGGGACACAAATATCAGGATGACAATCCATTTAAAATAAAGAAAACTACAATCACAAAAGGGGCATGTGGAGCTTCTAAGGTATTGTTATATCTTAAGCTGGATGATGGGTACACTGATGTTTATCATAAATTTCATTTTTTTAAGGTGTAAATGTAATTTATACACACTCTTCATATAATATATTTCAAAATACAAAAATTTAAAGAAAAATCTAATTGTAGTATATGTGTAGATTCCAAATTTAAATATGCTAGACTATTTCACATCTTGGTTTTTTTTTATTTCAAATAACATTTGTTTATAATAAAACCACATTCATTGTACAAATTTTGGAAATACGGAAAAGTACAGACAAATATACTGTTATTTAAAATCCCCTTAAACCACATTGCACAGATAAAGGTATAGTCAATATTTTTATGGTTAAATTGTGAGCCATTTAAAATTTAACAAATTTTAAAATTTGTGAAAACAAATCTACCACACAGAAGAGTTCCAAAAAATTTAAGTAGCTACTCCCTGGTCAAGGAAATGGAATTTATCTCCAAATCCTGTGAGTGTAAGTTGTAGTTGGTAACTTGCTTCTTAAGAGCAGAGTATGAAAAAGGAAAAGTAAATTTACAGTGGAGACACTTTGCAAACACTACCTTTGCCAGGTGATCAAGGTGAATATCATCAGTGAACATTCACGTGGATTGTTGATAGCACGGCCCCTTGATATGATGCGATGAGGATACGATGGCATTTCACCTCTGTGGTCTTCCTCCCCAAAACCCATAACCCCCGTCTAAACGTGATACAAACCTTAGATAAACCCCAGTAGAATGACCTTCTACAAAACACCTGAGCAGTACTCCTCAAAACTGTCAAAGTCATCAAAAACAAGGAAAGTCTGATTAACTGTCAGAGCCCAGAGCAGCCTAAGAAGACATGGGGACCAAATTCAATTTGATATCCTGGAAGGGATCTGGGAAAGGAATCGCCATTATGGGAATGTTAATAAAATCCAAATAAAGTATGGGGTTTAGTTTATAGTCATGTATCAATATAGGCTTATTAATTGTGAGGAATGAACTACACTGATGTAATATCTTAACAATAGAGGAAATGGGTGGTGGAGCATCTGAGAACTCTGCACTATCTTTACAACTTTCCTATGAATCTAAAACTATTCTAATACAAATAATTTTTAAAAGAAAACAAATCAGCATCACACAAGACATGTTTTCCTTTTGTTATTATATTTTCATTGAATATATTAATTCCTACCTACTCTCACATCACAGTTTAAACCATCACTTTCTCAGGGAAGCTTTTCCTGGCCTTGGATGATTTCTGCTTGTTCTATTATATGCTTTCATAGTACTGTCCTCTCTAGTGTCTTTTCAACTTTATATTTATTTCAGTGATCAACTGATTAATATTTGATTTCTCCACTGGATGGTAAGCTCCATGAAATCAGTCATATTGTCTGCTTTTGATAACCATGAAAGCTTCAGAATATGACACAAAACTGGCTTCTTAAATATTTGTGAACGAATATAAGAACCCAGAAAGGGGAATGGAGTGATCTTAAGAGCATAGGTTTTTCATCTTGTTAATTCAGACACCTAGCAGCCCATGAAGTTAGAGTACAAAGAGCTACAGAAAGTTCATGCCTTTGCCAGATGAAGCAGGAACGACACTAAAAGGATTTTCACAATCTTTTTCACAATTCACAGTTTCTTTAACTTTGTAGTTAACAGATTATTGGTATAGTCACATTAATTGTCCTCAGACCAAAATGCTGGAGCCAGAAGTTCCAGGTTTCAGTCTGCCACATGGTACATGGTTCCAGACACGGGAAATGATTACACAAATGAGAAACAGGTTTCTTTTATATTCTTGGATAGATATACTTAATGGACAAGAACCTATAACCCATACTGTCATCTCAGAGCTAGAGGCTGTAAAACCCCGAACCATAAGCAGTGAGGTCAATGCAGTGCTCCTCACCTCCATAACATTTAAGGAACCACCGTCAGGAAGCACAATATCTATACTGAGAATGTTTCATATTAACATTCTAAAATTTTATAGGCTAATATTGACTTAAATTTTTAAAAGTAAGCACTGTGTATAAAATAAGACTTTAAGAAAATCCTTTGTAGCATACCTTCACCTGGAAAAGTAAAAATGGCATGGTAATAAAAAATATATTTGCTCACATAAGTTTCTCCTATAAGCATGTTCACAATTAAGTGATATTTGAAGTCATTCTGGTGATTTCCCTGGCCATTTATGGCTTTTAGTGCAATTCTGGAACATAAATATATCACTCCAGCAGTACCTGAACAAGTCTAAGAATCAGTACACACTTTTACTCTCTTACTCGGAAAGAATGGAACATAAACAGCTATAATTTTATAATTAACAGTAATTACACAACTCTAGAATGCCTTTAGATTTAATCAGGATTCATTTCCTCCAGGACTCCTTTCTTGGAATCCAAGGAATTTACATGTTTAGAAATGATACATTGTGCTAGAAACAGGCACAGTGATGCCCTGCACCAGAAAGTTATTCCAGAAGTGAAAGGTTAAAGGTATAAGCCACTGACTGATGTATCCTTAATTTTCAAAACCCCGTTTTAAAGTTGGGCAGGCAGTTTTTGGTTTTGCTTTCTTCTAACATTCCTGGACTTCAAAATGAGTTCAGCTTTTTGGGGGGCTAATGAATTTGGAACTGAATGATTTACCAGGCAAGCTTCAGTTCCTGAAGTGCCTGTGCATGCCTGCATGTGTGCACGAGTATATGCGCTTTCAGGAAAGACTTTGAGGATTTCTACTATTTGTGATAGTAGAAATCAGGTCAACTTTGCTTTCAAATATGCACATGTAATCTTTTGAATCTTTTGTTATTTGAGCATCACTGATTCAGAAAACATCAACTGAATGTTACCGCAAAGCAAATTGTATTGCTTTCTGCGTCCCATCAACCAGGAATGATTAGTTCTCTAGGTTCACAGACTCTTAGAAATATGATACAAATTCAAGGAGTAGGAATCTTCCTTTGAAATATAAGCATGATCAAAAGTCTCTCTCTCCAGACAATATTTAGTTCAGTGGCGGGACTGTTAAACTTAAATCTAGATATGTCTGCAAGGCTGCTCCAGGTAATATTTTTGCTGCTTTGAAAAGAATTCCAATTAGCATTGATTTCCAATAACCTGAAAATCTATGACACCTCCCTACAGGCTCAAGTTGAGGGTGGCAAACCTTGGTTGGTTTTTCTGTACCTGGCTTCTTTTAGAAGACTAGCAGAGCACATTTCCACAGGGTGGGAAGAAAGCCCAATGCACATTAAGCAAGTCATAAAGATAAGACTTACTGTTTCCAGAGAATTGGTAATTTTTTATGACCTGAAAATGAAAACCATCCTGACTTGTTTGATAGTAACACTTGGGTAGCCTTTGATGGAACTAGGTCACTGTCCTTAAGGATTAACACTTTCTAAACTGGAGATAATATATATTCAAAGAAGCTGCAAATCTATGTTTGTTTGATTTTTTTATTGTTTATTTGTTTGGTTTTGGGGGGGGGCTTTCTTTCAGAGAAACTGAATCTGTGACAAATATAATTTTATTTCCTTCCCAGGCTTTCTAATCTAAATCCATACATTATAAACTGAGTTCTTCAAAGCTTAAAAATTGACAAGATTCTAAGAAAGAAATTGTATTTGGGAGAAAACATCTCTACTAATACAGGTTTGGCCAAGATAGTAGCAATGAATCGCTAACACCCAAATGTAAAAGTTTTTTGGACAATGAGTGGGATCTACATTTTATCTTCCTTGTAAACTGGAGGTGCTATTTAATAATCCCTTTGGCAGCTCAAAAAAGATCCATCCAAATAGTATCAAAAGAATTTCTTGCCCTTACATATATTTTATTTCCTTTCAACTATTTATTTTCCTTAAGAAAATGTCTTGTGTTTCATCAGTAAATGTGTTCTTGTCTGCCTTGCTCTAATAATACATTAACAATGAATTTATGACACATGGATAAGCTCTAATGACTTACCTGTTGTAGAAGACTTTGCCTTAAGTCATTTTATTTCAAAGGCTATAATATTTTGATACCAAACTAGGGAAACAATGTTAAACTTTAAAAAAGAAAGATTTATAAAAATAAATTCACAAAATGTCTTCTTAATCCTGATCTAAACTGTAATATTATATCCTGTTCATTGAAATCCAGATTCATTTCTCCAACTTCCAACTAGAAATCTCCACAGAGATGTGATTTATTGTGTCCACATCAGAACTTTTGATTGCCAAACCCAAATCTGTTCTTCCAATGGCCACTGCCAACTCACCAAATGGAAACAGTATTCTCTCAGTTTCCAAATCCTGGAAGCTGTTCTTGATTTTTCTTTTTTCTTTATTCTTTCTCAAATCCAAATCATCATCAAGTTCCGTCAAGTCTATTTTCAAAATGTATTATGCCCACTTCTCTCCATTTCTACTGCTATGACCCAGGGTTCAAGGTACCATTATCCCTCCAAGGATTGCTGCAGTTGTCTCCTACTTAGCATCTGCTTCTATTCTTTAGAATTCTCCCTTACAATCCATTAAATCTGCAGAAGCCAGGATGGCCATTTAAAAATATAAATCAGATGTTTCCTCTCGCCTAAGTGAAATGTCAACACTGTCTCCTCATTGTATTTGGAATAAAGTCCATAGTCCTTAATCTGGACCCTGACAATCTCTCAGAGGGTGTATCCTACCACAACAGTCCTCTGCTCAGTTGTTCCAGGCATACAGGCCACTCTGCTGCTCCTCAAACAGTGCAGCTTTGTTCTCACCTGAGGGTTTTTGCTATAGTTGTTCTGTTTGCCTGGAGCTCTCTCATCCCAAGATCTTCCCTGGTGGCCACTCTATGCAATTCACTCCACATAAACAGGCCCCAACTCATTCCCTGTCCCCCTCAGTCACAGCATTCTGTTATATTCTCCTCATTGCATTCATCTCTCTCTCTCTGAAATTATCTTGTTGATGTGTTTATATGTTTAGTTGCTGTTTCCCTTCAGCCCCTGGAATGTAAGCTCCATTAGAACAGAATTTGTTTTTAAAGTCCACTATGAATACCATGTGCATAGCACAGTGTCTGGCATATATATTAAATATTAAAAACATACTTGTTAAATGATGAACGCATAAGATACCTCAACTTTAGTACCAAGAGCAGTGCTACACATAAGTGCCCTTAATTAATTTCAGAATTCACAAATCCATTGTGAGTAAATTCACAGTGACTTATGACTTAATTTTCAATTAGCTTAAGGATGAACATTTTATCAGACACTCTTTCTCCTGCTTGAAAACACCAGTTTGAGTTTTTCAAAGTATCCTCCCTCAAAAAGAAAAAGAAAATTTAAATAACCAAGTGTTATAATGCTTAAATGGTTTTTATAAAACAAATCTAATAATACATACTGAACTCTGTTTATAAATAAGGACTTCAGGTACTTGATTTAATATCCATTTGGTTTCAGGCCCATCTTTCTTTACTGTTGTTATTTTTATTTTGTGGAACATCTTTGTTGCCCTGCATGTGTTATTTATGCCTGGAAGCATGCAGAAAGCCCCTACTGGTGGCGAGAGGTGATAAGCTATTCCACAGCCAGGTGACTAGACAGCCAAATATGGCCTCAATAAGTCAGAAGTAAAACAGAAATAAAACAGCTACACAAACAAGAGTTTTGTATTTTCACCACGCTAAAGAAATCAGAACACATTTTATTGCCTGAAAACATACCTCGTATGTAAAATCTTCTCGAATGCAATAGAGAAGATTTTGGTTTTTAATTTGATTTAAATATTACCAAACAGGCTGTTTAAAACAGAAGTCACCAATACATAATATAAACCAGAAGTGTCACTGCTGTAGAAGATTATATCTTATTCTTTGTTTCAACAACAGGGCCTACTAATTCAGGATCCACAGATAAAAGTTCACAAGTTCTTAAATGCATACTGGACACAGTCACATGCTTCAATGGATGAGATGTTGATAGTAGGGGAGATTGTGCAAGTATGGGACATGGGGTACATGGGAACTCTGCACTTTCCACTTGATTTTGCTGTGACTTTAAAACTGCTCTAAAAAACAGTCTATTAAAAAATCTTGCAGATGGGTTATGATTTGGGAGAAACACCTTACAGCATACTGGAAAAGATCACTGCTACATGCATACACACATATAACATACACACACACACACACACACACACACACACACACACACACACAGATATCCTTAATGATTATCTCCAATTTTCATGTGGTGAAATTGAGTCTCAGCAAGGACACTAAATTCTTATAGACAAACAGGTTCCAAATTTCAATTGATTCCTACATGCCTACTCCTTTCTCTGCACCAGTGATTCTTGGGGTATTTGCCTCAATGTCATTTTTTTCTTGTGTGTTACATTTGATGATTGTACTTAATTCTGTTTACTCTTCCCAGGTTAAACCAATAGACATCAACATTGCCTCTTACTTCAACTATTAAAAGAACAGAATTCTGGAAAAATATTTTGCTATATCCTTTTTTAAAATTATTGACAGAAGATACCAAAATTTTTATTTTCATAAGAAAAATTTTTTCAAGTAGGCCTCTTCTAACGTTTACTGGTCCCAGATCCCCAAGAAATACTGTCCAGTGTAGCCTTTTCTTTTTTCTTTAAAAAATAATATATTGACCTCATAATGATCCTTTTAGTTTGCCCATAGGAAGTATTGGAATTTAAACTGTTGGATAAAAAGTAGTTTGTCAGAGAACACTGATTTTAATATTATTTATGTTTGATGACAAACATATTTTCTCAGGATTTTCATAATTTATAAAGATGCTAAGATAAAGTCCTAATGAAAAACTTAATGGATAAAAATATTTCAGAAGAAAATACTATAAAATCTACTTGTATCATGAGAACAAAAGAATAAATCTTTACTTAAAGAAAATATGTTTAATATTTTAAACTCATTAAATTCATACCATACGTATTATAATCAGGCCAAGAAGGAAACTCATGTTCCCATGAGTCGACTGATTTTCTTATGATATTTAAATGAATGGGTGGAGTATTATAGTCATAAATAAGATCAAAGTGTACTATTCATGTGCTGGGATTAAAGTTCTGCTGTTGCTGTGAAGTTAATCATCTTCACAATTATACAATCAAATGAAGAACTTTGAGCATTTTTTTAGAGGGAGAAGAAAAACCCCTAAGGCTCCTTATCTTCACACTTGCTAAAAGAATATCTGTGAAGAAAAGAAAAGTAGCGCTTTTTTTTGGCGGTACGCGGGCCTCTCACTGTTGTGGCCTCTCCCGTTGCGGAGCACAGGCTCCGGACGCGCAGGCTCAGCGGCCATGGCTCACGGGCCCAGCCGCTCCGTGGCATGTGGGATCTTCCCGGACCGGGGCACGAACCCGTGTCCCCTGCATCGGCAGGCGGACTCCCAGCCACTACGCCACCAGGGAAGCCCAGAAAAGTAGCTTTTTAACTACACATTCTTGGGGAACCCTTTGGACACCATGGGCATTTAAGAACCACGGTGAAAATGAAGAAATAAAAATATCCTGGATTGCAGACATAGGTTTTTCTTGAGGGTAAAATTACTAACAGAAGATAAGACCAAAGACAAGTAAAGGTTAGTTCGCATATAGAGTCCTTACAATTCCACAGTATAGCAATCATCCATAGAATATATATATTTCTATATTTTTGAAAAAAGAAAATGATGACCAAAAGGAAAAAATAATCCTTTGTCATTTCCTTACCTATGAATGATAAAGGAAAAAAATAAAGCATAAAGTTAACTTACAAGATCATTTCCCATTCATAGTTAATTAATCCTCAGATAAGAAGAAGCTGCTTTCATATTCAGTCCATAAAGTAAATGTCCTGGTGATACCAAATTAAAAGGAGGTATATTGGATACTATGAATTATTCACAGGATAGTCTCGAGAGCTGAAGAACACACTATTAATTCAGCTTTAATATTACAATCCAACTGCAATAAACAAGATCCTTTTTCTACAGATCTATGTGAGCAGTAACCTATTTTTAAGAAAATAATTTTCTTGGATTTAAAATTGTTTCAAAAATCAAGGATTAAACTGATAACTTCTATAAACATTAAAAAAAAATTTTTTAAAGCCAAAAAAAAAAAGAAGAAAGTTACCAATCTGCTTGAGCATGTACTAAATTTTCTCTTCAATTTAATGCACATTTTTGGCCACAGAATGTAACAAACATGGCCCCGTATCAAGCCTATTTAAAGGTGGAGAATCTGAAGCTCTGAACAATTTAGCATGTCTACATAAAAACAGTATTTCTTGAAATTTTTCATTTCCAAGTGTTCATCTTTTAAAGAATATTCACTTAATTAAAAAGTTAAAAATTGGGTAGGAAGAACAGTTAGATAAGTATTGGGAGCATTGATTCTGCTGCTGTTAAGTAATTATTTTTGGTCAGGTTTACTCTGGGCAGCTGAAGCCCAGGAGGCCAGATGAGAGGAGCGTGCTTATCTGCATGCAGCACCACGTCCCCAATTTACTTCACTCTTTGTATTGTTCTTGCCTCCCAGAGTCTGAGGTACCTCACTAGCTGATGTGTAACTGAAAGAGAAAGGAATAAGCAAAAAACTGAGGAAATATGTCATTGACAACAGGCTGAAGTAACCAGCAAGGGCCTAGATACAAAAGCTGCTTGCAAAGGTGACACTCTGCTAAGCGTGAAGTCATCTCTTACAGCCTAGTGCTGTGACACCTCCTTAATATCAGATGGAAGCATCCCTTCCAGCATGTGATGGGGGAAATTGCCCAGGACTTCAAAAGAGATCTGTGCTTCCAGAGCATTGCTAGTGGTGCTTTGCAAGAGCCAAGTGAGACCTAACTGGTGGGTCTCTGTGATGACACCAACCTGTGTGCTTCCCACACCAGTTATGTAAGGGTCATCCCAAAGACCTGCAGCTACAGAATGTGCTTAAGATCCATCATGATAAGGAGTCTTCTACTGTCAAAGTAAAACAAAGTAAAACAGAAACTAAACGTCTTTTCCTCCGGCATCAGTAGGATTTTTGATGTTATTACTCATAGGGTCAAAAGATAACCAAATATATTATGCCAAATAGGAAAACAGGGGACAGAGTCAGATATTATGACTTTTTCATTTAACTTATGTGTGGATTTTTAATATAAATGTGGAGCCACAAAGCACTAATAATTGCAAGTCAGAATATTTCAGTGAACAATATTCCCTGATTGCCTCAGCTGTACCTATGATAAAGGAGAAGCTGGTGCCTGATTCACTTAATATTAATTAAAAACCATGTGAACAGTATGCTAAATCTGTAACTGTAACATATATATTCTAACAAATGGTTTTGAAATACTGGGCACTGTGCTTAGTACAAGAGTATTGCTCTCAAGAAGTTAGTTTTTTTAGCATATATTAAGCAGAAGTGAGAGCTACTTTCTGGGAAAAAATAGAAACGAGAGTTGTTTTTACAAAGAGAAAAAGAATTGAAACTGAAGCACAGATGAAAGAATTAGAAAGATGTATTCAAGATAAAGTGTTCTTGCAATTCTTAACAGAAAGGCCAGCTCATCTTAGGGAATAAACATTGTTTAGTGGAAGGTTTATGCTCTTAACATAATGGAACATTGGTTAAAGAGGAAGTTGATGAAATGATACTTAGTATGGTCTAAAATCAGTTTAAAGGAGTTTACTTTTATTTGCATAGTTGTTATTTATATCCCTCTTATTTATTACAGAAAATGAAGTTTTTAAAGTTCATGAGGGATGTTCTACACAGTAGATTGTAGGGACAGAGACTCTGGAGCCAAAAATGCTGTAAGATAAAATTAATTTTATCCTTGCCAGAGTTCTAGGTAAGGTGCTCAATCACAACAGTTACCACAGGAAGAATAAAGGATGAATCAAAGAAATTTTACCAAGGGAAAACTGACTGGACTGGAAGACTGGCTAGCAACGAGAAACAAAAGAGAAAAATGAGCTAGTGATGGTGCTGAAGTGTCAAGCGTGTATGATGATCTGTGGGAAGACAGTTTGACTGGCAGATGGGAAGTCATCTGGAAAGCCAGCTTGAAAAGGAACATGATGAATTATATTTGAGATATGCTTGGCTTGAAAGAACAATGGAAAACCCAAGGGGATCATAGCACGATATTATCTCCAAGTTGCAACGGACTTTAACACCTATAAGGCTCTATCCTCACCTGAAGCTTCAATCCCTTTCAACATCACTCCTAACAAATTGTCATTCAACTCATGTTTGACATCCTTTAATGACAGGATAATTTCCTATTTTGCTATCAATTCAATGTACTTTTGCAAACCTAATTTTTATAAATGTCCTTCTTATACTGATTCAAAAATGTGTCTCCTTAAAATGCTAGGCTATGGTGCTAGCTGTTCCCTGTGGAAACAAAAATTAATTTAATCCTTCTTTCACAAAATGCCCCTCTATAATTGCAGGCACTTTTCATGTCCCATTGAACTTTCTCTTCTCTAGGTTCAACATCATTTGATGTGCTTTTAGTCCTTTGACTGTGTCTTTCTTTAAAGTGTAGTGTGTAGAACTAAACTAAGATTTCAGAGAAAGAACAGAGTTAAGCTTAAAAAAAAATTAGACCTGATCATTATGAAGACTCCTGAAGCACAAGGAAAGACTGCTCAAGGGCGAAAACCAAACACCAGCAAGCAGAGCAGAGGGCAGGAGATTAAACCTTAGTAAATGACACACAAGAAGTAAATAAAAGAGAACAAACAACCTGGGCAAAAAGGCAGATTAGGTGGGCACAAAGAAAGCCAGGGCAGGGCAGCACCAGCAAAACTAGAGAGTTCCGTGATGACTGGAGTGTTAAAATATATATATATAAAATGCTACAGAGCAACTGATGTTTTAAAAAACAGCTGAGCAAAGATCATTAGGTCGTTTATCAATTAACCTATGAGTGGTAGGTTTTAGGAGAGTTGTGGTCCAGGAAACCACAGAGCAGAACTTTAAATTGTTAGAGTGTGGGAAAATTTTGACAGTAAAAGAATGAGAAAAAGAATGTAACTACTAGAATAATCCTGTTCATGCTTCAACAAGAGGTACTTGGTCAGAGAAATCTTCCCTAAGACCCTACCCCATAGTCAACTAGTACCCCTTATTTGTGCTTCTAGAACTCCTGAAAAATGACCTGTTATAGCATTGATTGTCATTCTGCACACATTCTTCTCCTTCCCCGTCCCCACCAAATTATAAATTGTTCAGTGACAGGAACTTGTCCTTAACTATCTCCTGTTCTCGGCATTCAGTCTAATGCCAGACACATAGCAAATAGTCAATAAATATGTATAGAATCAGAAAATGATCTCTGATGCAGTAAGTTCAAGGGAAGTTTCAGTGGACACTCTAGGCACTCTGCCCAGTTTTGCTCATATCTTGTTCCTTTGTGAACTTTCTCCATTTTCCATGTGTTTTGCTTCCAAATTCCTCAATCTGAAACCACTTTTGAAGACTGTTTTAGGGTTAATGGATCCACTGTGCTCATGCTTGGAGAGCAGGAGTGCCTAGGACTCTCCCTTGCCCACCCCCACTCCGGGAGGTCCTTAACAAGTGAAAGACAGGTACAAGACCAAGAAAGACCTCAGCCATGATCTGGAAGGAACAGCTCTTAGGCATCCTTACACATCTGAGTTTCCTTGAGGAATTAGGCAAGGGCTATCAACTGTGGGACTCTGCCTAAAGTCACATGCATGCTTGGCCACTATCCCTCCCGTCTTTTTTCCCCAACTCTTTATCAATTCATTTGTACTATAGATACCTTCTTAATAACTCACTTGCACATCAATCCTTGTCCCATATCTGCCTCTGTCAAATCTGACATAAGATAGAACTCCTTTAAGATAGGTGATAACCAGTTATCTGTTTTTTTTGCTTTTGGTTTTTTGTGGGTTGTTTTTTGCTAAACCAGTTATCACCTGTCTTAAAAGGAGTTCAATCCTAGGCCGGGTTTGCCAGAGGTGGGCATATATCTGCAAAAGATGAAAACTCTAATTTGAAAAGACACATGCACCCCGATGTTCATAGCAGCAGTATTTATAATATGGGAGCAATATTTACTATATGGGAGAAAATATTTGCAAATGATGCAACTGACAAGGGACTAATTTCCAAAATATACAAACAGCTCATACAGCTCAATATCAAAAAAACCAAACAGCTCAATCAAAAAATGGGCAGATCTAAATAGACATTTCTCCAAAGAAGATGTACAGATGGCCAATAGGCCTATGAAAAGATGCTCAACATCACTAATTATTAGAGAAATGCAAACCCAAACTACAATGAGGTACCACCTCACACTGGTCAGAATGGCCATCATCAAAAAGTATACAGATAATAAATGCTGAAGAGGGTGTGGAGAAAAGGGAACCCCCCTACATTGTTGGTGGGAATGTAAATGATGCAGCCACTATGGAGAACAGTATGGAGGTTCCTTAAAAAAACTAAATATAGAGCTACCATATGACCCAGCAATCCCACTTCTGAGCATACATCTGGAAAAGATGAAAACTCTAATTCAAAGAGATATGTGCACTTAAATGTTCATAGCAGCACTATTGACAATAGCCAAGTCATGGAAGCAACCTAAATGTCCATTGACAGAAGAATGGATAAAGAAGATGGAACATTACTCAGCCATAAAAAAGACTGAAGTAATGCCATTTGAGTAAAAACACTTGGACAGACAAAGGGGTAAGGTCGGGGGTAAGGATAAATTAGGAGGCTCGGATTAACATACACACACTACTATATATAAAATAGATAAGCAACAAAGACTCTATAGCAGAGGGAACTATATTCAGTATCTTGTAATAATCTATAATGGAAAATAATCTGAAAAAATATATATACATCAATACATAACTGAATCACTTTGCTGTACACCTAAAACTAACGCAATATTATAAATCAACTATACTTCAATTTAAAAAAAGATAGGTGATAACCATCTTATATAAAAGTAGAGAAGGTGGGCCCATCCAGGAAAATGTTTAAATGAAATATGCTCCTGTATAAACTTTGCAGCACAGAGAATCGAAGTAACAGCCGGTTATAAGGTTAAACCTTGGGAAAAAAAGGCTTGCCACTTAATATCCCAAGCCTGGATTTGGGAAAAAAGGAAAAAGGAAATTGTTTATTACTAGGAATATATTCTGTCATTGTTTAGGAATTCTGAAGAATGTGAGGTATTTAGGATGGAAAATAAATTACAGTTAGATAAATACAGACATGTGTACAGATACAGACCTTGATGTGCTCATGGATTTGAATATATGAATAAGGTATTAGTAGACACACTTAGGTACTATAAAATATTCTAAAAATATTCCTTTGAGTTTCAAATTCAGGCCAGTTGAGGAGTCTCTAAATCCTACACTAAGTACCAAGACACAATGTGACACACATCATGTGCTGAAGATCAAGGAGAGAAATAGTGTTAAATACCCTCTAGTACCCGCTTTAATAAGTACTCCAAAGTCACTGTATGAATATCTTTATCAGGTCCATGCTATGTGCTGTGGATATCAAAATAAATGCGATCTAGGCTTGTACCGTACTGTTATCATATAGAGCAACAGTGAAGTCATTCAAGTGTATGTATCACAAGAAAAAAATTGTCTTATGAGATATCAACAGTAAATTAACACACAATGAATTAACTGCAAGTAAAAATTTGCAATTTCATGGTAAAGTGAGAGAATGATTTCAAAACCTGCTGAGTTGACTGAACCCTGTTTGAATATATCACACATTTAAAGAGTGTTTCAATCAGAATGGGAGTAGCCAGCTGTAAAATTATCAAAAATGAGATTGAAAAGGTCAATTTGGGCAGGACCATGGGAACCCTGTGCAGAGGAGAAAGACTTTTACCCTCAGACTTAGACATTCTAGAGTCTTCGGCGTGATCATTTACCCCTCATGTGCAATAGGCTTACTCTGGTGTCACAAACACTTGATTCATCTGCCTTTGCTCTGATCTCCAGATGACCAGGCATGCATTTCTTGAGTTATCTCCCCCAGAATGGCTACTGTGAGTATTTTATTCTACGTGATAGTTAGAGGCACCATTTTATATTAAAGATCAAAGTTGTCATTTTACTCTAGGCCAGGGGTCCCTGACCCCAGGACCACGAACCACTACTGGCCCACGGCCTGTTAGGAACTGGCACAGCGGGAGGTGAGCGGCGGGCGAGGAAGCGAACGATACTGCATCTGTATTTACAGTCGCTCCCCATCGCTCATATTACCACCTGAGCTCCACCTTCTCTCAGATCAGTCGTGGCATTAGATTCTCACAGGAGCGCAGACCCTACTGTGAACTGTGCATGCGAGGGATCTAGGCTGCGTGCTCCTTAGGAGAATCTAATGCCTGCTGATCTGAGGTGGAGCTGAGGCGGCGATGCTAGCGCTGGGGAGCGGCTGCTGATACAGATGATCATTAGCAGAGAGGTTTGACCGCACAGAGACCATAATAAATCAATTGCTTGCAGCCTCAGATCAAAACCTTATCAGTGAGCGGCAAGTGACAGTTAAGCTGCATCTTACAGAGTAGACTGGACGTGAGCAACACATTTCGGGTGTCACTGTCTCCCATCACCCCCAGATGGGACAGTTGCAGGAAAACAAGCTCAGGGCTCCCACTGATCCTGCATTCTGGTGAGTTGTAGAATTATTCCATTAGATACTACAATGTAATAATAATAGAAATAAAGTGCACAAGAAATGTAATGCTCTTGTTTGTTTGTTTGTTTTTGGCGGTTCGCGGGCCTCTCACTGTTGTGGCCTCTCCCGTTGCGGAGCACAGGCTCAGCGGCCATGGCTCACGGGCCCAGCCGCTCCGCAGTATGTGGGATCTTCCTGGACTGGGGCGCGAACCCATGTCCCCTGCATCGGCAGGCGGACTCTCAACCACTGCGCCACCAGGGAAGCCCCAGGAAATGTAATGCTCTTGAATCATCCCGAGATCATACTTCCCTTCCCCTTTGTCTTCCACGAAACTGGCTCCTGGTGCCAAAAATGTTGGGGACTGCTGTTCTAGGCAATTGAATAAAAACGATCACATTCTAGGTGTTATGGCTGTCTTTCTAGGTGTTAATAAAATTTCACGAAGTAATGCTAGCCTGTGACTTTCTCTGGGTGACAGCCAGTCAAAGCCCGTCACCTAGCAACAACAGGGCCCTCTGCTAAGAGCAAATATCCTTCCCTCATGCCATTTTCCCCTCCTCCTTTCATCAGCCTCAATACTGAACACCTATCAAATATAAATCTTGAAAACTATACTCAGAACTGATTACTCACTCTTCCCTAAAACACTCTCAGCATCAATTAAATCATTCCTCATATTCTGGTTTGCCTCAGTTCACAGAATTTCAAAGATCCTACCCATCATCACCCAAATTGCTATCCCTGTATCAATTTGTATACCCTCAAAATTGGTGGCATCTCCTGTATTTCTATGAGCTCCCTAAACCCTTCCAGGGTGTCCTCTGGAATGCAACATTTGTCATTAGCCAATTCCTTAAATCTTCAAACTCTGCTTTGAACATTCTCTTCATTTTCTTGTTCTTCCTTGAAATGCAGATACTGTCCTGAGGATGCACCACCTCTGTAGCACATTAAAATGAGGGGCGTTTTTTTCTCAGATTCCTCCAGAAAAGGAGGTGATGTCCTCTCTGACCCACCTTGCTGCTTCTAGAATCATTTGCACTTTCTCCTCTCTCAAAAACATCAGCTCCTCTGAAGCTCATGGCTCCACACTAGACTCCTGTGACCCTTCATGGCTGTAGTCTATCAAGCTCTCAGGGACTCCTAATACAATCCTAATTTCCTTCAGATTTACCACCTGGATCACTGTCTTCCCCTCCTCTAACACCAAAATTATTTTTGGTCAGTTCAAACTCCATGAAGATGACCTTCCTCAGAATTTGGATTCTCATTTCTTTCACTCCCTGATTTCTATTTAGTCTACCCTCTATCAGCTATCCACTACTGTGGTCACAATAACACAGACTTGTCATTGGCAATCATTGCATCATCTTTAAAATGTTTATTTAAAACATTCCAATATGAGCACTATCTATTCTCTTTCAAGTTTACTTACTTTAGTAACCACACTACAAAAGTATTCAATCCCGCCTTGACCTCTATCCACTGAATCTGCTTTTTACTCTCCACTACTCCTTGAATTCTTACTTCCATCCTAGCCCAGCTTAGAGTTCATTGTCTTTCATGAGAAGTTGTCACTTTTATCCAACCCTCAATTCCTTTTCCCTCTCTATTTCTGTCATTCCCTTGGAAAAATCCTAATTATGGTTAAACCCAAATTTCCACCTACTTTGTGCCTGCACCCAGTGAGTTAAATATAGCTAGAGAATTACACAAATACAATCTTTCTGATAGCTTTCATTTGCTGTCTCTATTTCTTTTAATCACAAATATAATATGGTCCCTCAGCACTTCACATAAGGTCGTTGAAACTGTTTTCTTTTAGGGAAAAAACACATTTTAACAAGTAAATCAGTTGTTCATAAGCAGTCATGAATAAACACATCTTTTCTAAGCACAGGATTTGAGAATAAAATATAGTTAGAAACAGAAATAAACATATAGAAATATAGTTAGAAAAAAACAGAAACTCACCAAATTCTATTCTATAAATAATGTAATATAATATACACATACATATATAAATAATATTTGTTCTATAAATAATAGCTTGATGACTACAGAGTCCAAACAAATAAACAAAAACAGAAACAAAAATGCTTGCAATGAAGCTTGTCCTTTAGTCCATAAAGGAGAAACAAAAGACTGATATTATATGAACTTAAATATATTAGGAATAATACTTTTGAATGGATATCCATTCTATTTCTAACACTATTTAAAAAACCCTCTTATCTACAGGGTCCAATTTTTTAATTTAATTAATTAATTTTATTATTTTTCACTGTGTTGGGTCTTTGTTGTAGTGCACAGGCTTCTCACTGCGGTGGCTTCTCTTGTTGTGGAGCATGGGCTCTAGGCGTGCGGGCTTCAGTAGTTGTGGCACGTGGGCTCGGTAGCTGTGGCTCGTGGGCTCTAGAGCACAGGCTCAGTCGTTGTGGCGCACGGGCTTAGTTGCTCCGCGGCATGTGGGATCTTCCCCAACCAGGGATCGAACCTGTGTGCCCTGCACTGGCAGGCGGATTCTTAACCACTGCGCCACCAGGGAAGCCCCCAGGGTCCAATTTTTAAATGGAAAAAATCCTTCTCATTTTGAAACAGACTCACTTAAAACTGTTGATTGACATTTTATATGTTTTAGTTATGTTTGAAATTAAGTAGTTTCTTTGTGATGTGGAAATATGACTGACAAATTGGTTTAAAACCTTAAATCCCTGAAGTAAGGTTCACTCACTACCTAGAACATCCAAGTCCTCAATAACTTTTGATGAACTTATACATATTTTTCACTATATAAGGAATATATTCTACGTAGGAAATTTGAATCACATGTCAAAATGATAAAATATATAAAACTATTTACTCATAATCACACCATCCAGATATAAACACTCTAATAATTTTGGTGTCATTTTATCTTCTTTCACTATTTTTGTTTTACATATTTTTACTTTACTCTTTTGCAACTCGTGATCCCTATTTTGATTGTTTTAAAGGTTATCTTTAAATTCTTAGTTGCATAACCAACATAGCATTTTCATAAATATACTCTCCCTTAACAATGTAAGAATCTTGGAATAATAAACTGTGATCAATCCTTTCTACTGGGTTGGCCAAAAAGTTCGTTCGGGTTTTCCCATAACCAATAACAAATATTATGATTGTGCGAGTTTATAGTTTTACAATGTTTTTGCCCTCCAAAGTAGACATCTTTATTATTTTTTATAGCATACAGTCAATGTTTGCTTAGGCTTATCCACACATTTGCCGATTTCGTTGCTCATAATTCCATTTTAGACCTGGGACAATTTTCCCTCTACCTGAAGGAGACACATACTTTTACATTTCACTTAGTAAAGATCAGTTGGTAGTGAAATCTCTCTGTTTTTATCTGAAAATGTCTATATATCACCTTTGTTCTTTTAAAACATGTTTTCTGCATTTAAAATTAAAAGTGACTTTTTTTTCCCCAGGCTTTTTCAGGTATTATTTCACTGATATCCAGCTTCTGGCGTTCTTTAGAAATCACCTGGAAATCCAATTGTCGTTCACTATTAGGTACTGCATTCATTTAGTTGGTCAGCTCCTTGTAAATTGGATCATTAGTGGGTGCAGTGCCACTTCTTTCTTTTCAGATTATCCAGATTAACTATTTGTTTGGAGCCCATAAAGCAGCAGGAATTCAATTTCCATTCTCCAGAGAACATAGCTCTGGATGTTTCTCCCAACATTGCCAATTGCTCAGCTCCAGATCTAAGCCAGGGCATCATTCTCTTGCCCTAGAGCGCCCTCATGGAAACAGTATGATGAGGTCCACTAATGAGGGCACTTTCCATCTGGTATATTCCCACCCCCATGTTTTATTTATTACCTGTTTTGACCCACACACTTTCCCCCCACAGTTAGGGTTACCCACTCAGATATTGTGTTTAACCTAATATCCAACAGTAATAGCAGTCTTGCTAATGGTTCTTCTTAGCTCAAACTCCAGGCAGATATCCTAGGATTTGACAGATAAAGAATAACAATTCTCACAAGAGGGGCCACAGTCACAGTCAGCACTAATTTGACTACTGAAGGTGCAGTGAAGTTATGACAATCCAAAATACTTTGAGCAAAACTCAGTGTCAAATATAGTGGTATTGTATATGGTGTGGTTTACACAAGAAAATCATTTACCCCATGTTTTGAGAACATCATATCAGGTAAATAAAAGTAAAAGCTGGTAAGTCAGTAATACCTGCAGCTATTTATTTGCATTCTCCCCTATATCCTGCCATCTCCTAATCCTAGAAAACTTCCAAGTCCTCCCATAATCAGAGACACATGTTATTTAAACAACTAAGCCAATCCTTAAAAAACTTTTTTACCAGATGTTCTGACTAATGCCTGTTTTGATAGCCCACTTTGCTTAACGGGGAATAAGGAACGAGGCATGACCATGCAGTATTCTTTGCCCATTCTGCATGTTAGTAGGAGAAAAGGCCCAGCTTAATCAGAAATATTATGTCCAGATTGGTTGAATATAATAGAGAATCGATGTTCCAACCTCTCACTGTGTTCTTCAAAGTTGCTTCTGTTACAGGATAAGTGAATCTGAGAGCGTAATAGGTGTCAAACCTAGTTAACACCCATTTGTAGCTTCCTGGTGTCCCTGATAGAGGTCCAATATAATCCACTTGCAAGTTGCATGCAGACTGTTGTCCTTGGGGAATTTTACTTCCAGCCATTTCTAAGTGATTTCTTTCCTGTTGCCATTGGATGCAGTTTCTTATCACTTCGGCCACTTCATCAGGTACGACAACAATGCAGTGTGACTCTGCTCACCAGTGCATGGCTGAGCACCCCCAAGCCTGCTCATTTCAAGAAGTCAAGTAACCAGCTCTGGGATCTGACTGAGGCACCTGCCCTAGAAGTCTGTTCCCCTGAGCCCTCAGCTACATGTATTTTGTGGGCATCTACATGACCCACTTTACATTCACACAGGAATTTCTATAAAAAAGGGTTCCACTTAAGTGTGTTCTTTATTATCTAGAAGTGCGTTCTTTACTATCTAGTTTTTTAGGGCTTATTTGCCAACAATATAGCAAGGCAACTGGGCAAAAGGAAAGGGCTTCTAGATGAGGAAAATGAGCCCCTAGGCTCTGAGCATCTTGTTTTTGGGCTGGGTCTGTGACATGTAGCAACTTACCGTCCACCTTCTGAGGAATGCTCCCAATTTCAGCAGCCCACATCGTCCTCAGAAATTTCAAAGACTGGTCTTAGCTTTGAATTTTAAATGAATTTATCAGTCAGACCCCCTTTGTCTTATAGGTAGCTATGTTTTTAACTCTTTTGCCCTCCTTTCTCTAAGAAGGCAATTCTTATGATCTCATCATATTTTTCACTAAGTTCCTCATAACGGTTGTTAAGTTCTAGTCCCATTTCACTGGATTATGGGACTAGGCTAGTGAATTAAAAATACCCTTGTGGCAATGTGTAAATGTATATTGTATCCCATTACATGAGAATGTAAATCGCCCCGGTTCGATTTAGAAATTGGGATTGAAAATCAGTTTGCTTATAGGTCTATAACAGCCTGAAATACCTCTTTGGCCTATTGCACTTTCTGTCATATCAGGTACAGCTAAGGCAATCAGTGAAACCATTTAGTTTAATCCTGGAGTATAGACTGTTAACCTCCAGGAACCATCTGCTTTAAGAACTGGCCAGATAAGAAAGAATGTATTACAGGCCTGCTGCCTAGTCATTTATTTCCTAACAGGCAAATTACATCTTCATATTCACAGAGTTGGAGAATACATGCTCATATTCAAATTGTCGACATCAAACCAAGCATTATACTGACATCATGCTTTCCACTTACATCAGAAGGATTCTAAGGGTATTGACCACGTAAACAAGATATGGTACTACAAAATGGAAAAAAAAAAGAAGAAAAAGCATCTCCCTTTTACTTTTATGTACACTTTCTATATATAATAAGGCATTGTCTCTGTAGCCAGGAATAGGTTGTTAATTCATTTTCCTAAACATAATTCTTAATCTACACTCTCACCAACGTATTATCTCTGTCTGGACTAAATATAAGTCCTCTTCATTTACTTCTAACTTACAAAAGCAAATTTATTAACTAGAAAGTAAAACATTTCATTTTATTATATTTTTAAATCCTATTTAAAATATAGCTTGATAAATAGAACTCATTTCTTGGCTCTGCTAAAAAAACAAAGACTAACTCTGAAAGGAAAATGCTCTGTTTTCTAGGAGAAAAAAAGAAATGTGTTTCCCTTTCCAAACATACTTATTGTTTAACACTGGTGGCAACTTTATGAGACTAATGTGATCTAATATACTAGGCCCCTTGCAGCTTAATGAATTGACTGAAGACAAAAACCCGATACCAGATCTTTACTACTCCAGGTGCCCAGGAAGTATTTCAGGGCCAGATGTCTGAAAGGAGTAATGTGATTTTGTAGTTACTATCTCTGAGGCTGGGAAAGAGGTACATTCAGTTTGGTTCATTTTTATTTCAATGTTCTTTTACTTTTCACTCTTCTCCATGGTGTCAATATAGTTCACATTTCTTAAGGAGTGGTAAAATAATATCTCATTAATTCTGTGTCTTTGGCTTGTGCAGACATTCTTTTTATAGATCTGCCTTTGCTGTTTCAATTCAGAAAGCATTAAATTTAAAGATGTGTACTCTATTGCATCATAAATAAAACAGTCAAGTGGGAGAGCCCATTTTAAGCATCCATGCTGTCAGGTCATTTCCCCATAAAGAAAATTATACAGGAGAAAGTTAGACATTTGTTTGGCATAACTAATTTTATCTTCAAGTGGGAGGCTGGCAGGGCCCCAAATATATTTGCACTCTATTCTTCAAAAGCAATGGACTGTTAGGCCCTTTCATTCAATGTTTTTCCTTCCATATGATCAGTTCCTAGGTGTTCTCTTATGGAAAAAATAGAGTTTTGACCATAGAATGAACGAAGTTGATTTTCACTTAACTTTTTATTGTCTCTCAATGTTTTAGTTCTGGCTAAGATTTAAAATATAACTCTGTATTGAACTTCAGGGTATTCCAGTGGAAAAAAAAATGATAATGAATGTGTATATATCCAAAGAAAGTATTTTATTTTATTCCCAAAACATTCAGAGGATTTTTCCAAAGTACCTAAGAAATCCTGAGAACAAAGACTTTTTTTTTCAAATATTATTTAAACTTCTTTAGCGCCATGGCTATATTAAAAGAAAAGATATTGTTGATGTTGGGTGTGGCTGCTTTACTCTGATGTCTGCATTTGAAAGTGAATATATATGTATACAGACATAGGAGTACTTTGCTCCAGACCTATAGGATAATCTCAAGGATCCACAGTCAAGGTCCACATTTGCATTAAAAGGAAAATCTGAGGCATGTGTGATTTAGATAATGAATTTGGAGCCTTAACTAATATTACCACAATGTTTCAATGATTTGTTCTCCTTAGTAGCATAACCAACAAAGTGAATTTTGCTAGTTTCCATAGCGAGCAGTATGAAAGGAAGATAGCCATCCTAATTTTCAGGGTTTTTTTTCAAATCATCATTTTGTACACTTTATTTTTTGTTTCTCTTTTTTTTTTGTATATCTTTATTGGAGTATAATTGCTTTACAATGTTGTGTTAGTTTCTGCTGTACAGCAAAGTGAATCAGCCATATGCATACATATATCCCCATATCCCCTCCCTCTTGAGCCTCCGTCCCACCCTCCCTATTCCACCCCTCTAGGCAAAGCATCGAGCTGATCTCCCTGTGCTATGCAGCAGCTTCCCACTAGCTATTCATTTTACATTTATTAGTGTATATATGTCAATGTTACTCTCTCACTTCATCCCAGCTTCCCCTTCCCCCTCTGGGTCCTCAAGTCCATTCTCTACGTCTGTGTCTTTATTCCTGCCCTGCCCCTAAGGTTCATCAGTACCATTTTTTTAGATTCCATAGATGTGCATTAGCATACAATATTTGTATTTCTCTTTCTGACTTACTTCACTCTGTATGACAGACTCTAGGTCCATCCACCTCATTACAAATAACTCAATTTCATTCCTTTTTATGGCTGACGAAAAGACAACCCTCAGAATGGGAGAAACTATTTGCAAACGAAGCAACTGACAAAGGATTAATCTCTAAAATATACAAGCAGCTCATGCAGCTCAATATCAAAAAAACAAACAACCCAATCCAAAAATGGGCAGACGACCTAAACAGACATTTCTCCAAAGCAGACATACAGATTGCCAACAAACACATGAAAAGATGCTCAACATCACTAATCATTAGAGCCGTCCTAATTTGGGTTCCTTGATAGACAGTAAACAGCTCCTGGGAACACAAATTAGACAACCAACATATACTACCCACATTTCTACTATTAGAATGATATTTGTATATACATCCCCATGTTTTCCACATAATTTTCACCATAATTATGATCTCCTTTTTGCAATTGTTTTCTGGACTTAAATAATGAAATGGGCAAGGACAATTCAAGCCTGTATGGGAAGTTTTATTCTAAGCTTTACTTTGTATTTCAAATATTGCTGCTGTAATAGACCTGTAATAATAAACAGGTGTCCTGACCATGTTCTTTAAGAACAACTTTAGTTTCTAGAGTATAGTCTTCTGATGATACAGCTGTTAAGTAAAAGTCAGAATATACTTACTGAACCTCCATAATACTTAATTGAGAGAATTTTATGGCCATATTTTAAATTATTTCAACTATTCACATGATAAGAATTTTTTTAAATGTAAATAATTACTGATATAAGAGAATATATTAAGATGACAATAATTTATCTAAGCATTCTACCCACCTGACAGAAAAAAATACACTATTTCATTCACTCCCAAAATGTTAGTTTAAAAAATTTTACCTATAGTTCTTGCTTCAAAAGCAAAACTGATACTTTACCCTCTATTATGCCTAAGTATTCTTTTGTAAATAGTAAGACACTTTGATTTGCTTTGATGTTCAGGAAATAATATGAAAGCATTTTTGGTTTTTGTTGAGGGACTGAAATAATGATCCTTGTAAGCAAGAATCAGAAAAAATCATTCCAAGCTCAGAACTTACCAATATACAAATTTGGGAAAATGGGAATTTCATCTTGTTGAGTGCAAAACTGAAGGGATTTTCAAATGCTTGAGCTTCTATACTCAGATCTTTTCAGGATAATCAGAAATCCTGATGTAATAGCAAACTCAGGAAATCCTGCCTTACTACTTTCTTCTCAAACCAAGATTCAAAATTTTCAAATGATGTGGGCAAAGAAATATCAGTCTCTTGGAAGCTGACTAGGATTTAGACCTCTGAATTTTACGTAGTTTGCCCCTCTGTCTGATCTTCTGGCACTTTGAGAGCTGTTTTTTAATCTATACTAGTCTAGGACTTTCACATACTTACTTCTAAACAAGGAAAAAGCTCTTTTCCATTAAAAGATTGATTTCTCTTTGAAGTACAGCCCCAGTCAAACCATGTATATTTAAAAAAAAAAAAAAAAACACATCAAGGCATCAATCAAGAGTGATATGGGATGACTAGTTTGATATCAAAGAGCTATTATAGATTAAAAGTTGCAGATAACAGAATGTGTGGGCTTAATTCTATGATATTTTAGGTAACACATATATACGTAAATAACATGGATATGTATTTTTCAATGTATAACCTTTCCATCCACCAAGAAATGTGAATAAATAGTGTGATAACCTATGATTAATATATTTCTATAATTTCCTTTTGGTTTGTAAGTTTTCATTAATATATTTTATCAGGTTACTATTTAAGCAGTAATCTACTTTTCCTTTTTCTCTCAGTCCAGCTTTATATTTCCATCTTTATACTCCCTATCAATTTATTACCAGTAAGATGAATAAATACTATTATTTTAAAAACTGGAAAATAATCTGTCAACCAAGACAGAGAGTTTGATTCTTCACTTTTAGGGCTAGATTTACACTATAAAGTTCTATGTTATTCAAATATATTACATTTAATCACTCACTCCTTTCTATTGGCTTCAGTAGCAAGATCACCAGATAATGCACTTTTCTGGTTATCCTCCTAATTCTCCTTCTCCTTCTCATCCTGTATTTGAGCTTTAAATGTTAGAATTCCCCAAGGCTCCATTCTGAGCTGTCAGTGTTCTTTTGGAAACTTTTTTCTAGGTGATCTTATCCATTCCCATGGCTATAATGGAATCTATATGTCAAGGACTCCAAAATTAAACTGTAGTCCAGCTGCCTTACAGAACTTCAGACTCATATATTTAATTTTCTATTTAAAATATCCATGTTGATATCTAAAAGGAGAAGAAAAAAAGAAAGAAAAAAAACATGGAAAAGAGAAAGAGAAAGAAAATAGGCAAACAGCCAACCAAACAATGGGCGAACAAACATAACAAAACATAGCCCAAACTGACCACTTCATCTTCTTGGGTAAATCTCTCTCTAGTCTTTGCCAACTCAGTTAGTGGCACTATTATCCAGCCAGTCACTGCACTTGGACGTTGGAAGTTACTGCTGACATCTCTCTTTCCTTTGCCACCACAATGGTCCATCACCAAGTTCTGTCAAATCAAATCCTGTTGCATCCTCACCAAGCTCCAGTCACAATAACAATATTTCCATTCCTTAATTTCACCAAATGCTTTCTCATCTCAACGTCGTCACTCTCATATTCTCGTGCACAAGTGCCTGAAATGATTTCCCAGCATCCTTCAGTAGAAGATCTACAACTCCTACTCTACTCTCAGCTCCCAGCTTAAAAATCACTTTGTAAAGAGAACTTTCCAGATAACCATTCCAAGGGTGGATCTCCTTATTCTGTGTTCTCACTGAACCAGCATCTTTAAAAATATATTTTTCTTATCCATCTATCTCATCTTTCTGCCTAGAACCTATCCATGCTTTAGCTTATTGTAGTTTCAACACAATATCCTTCTCTGCTTTTGTGTAGAGCACAGAGAGGAAGGCATTTTTCCCAAAAGATTTATACTGTCTTTTCAAGAGGATAAATTCTTGTGAGAAAAAAAGAAAATTCGATTGGAAGTCATTTTCAATAATCAGCGTTCTTTATAAGGTAACAAGGTAAAAGCAATTCTTTTGGAGATTAAACACTGAAGGGGATGAGCTTAATTGGAAGATTACAATCAAGTAGCTGGGAGTCCTGCTGGAGAAGTATTATCCTAGTCTAGAGAAATACGGAACAAGAAGGACCTTGTGCACTTCCCATCACCAGAGATATTATTCTCAATTTCAGGAGTCAAAAGACTTTATATTCCTCTTTTATAAATTCATTTTCTTGTTAAATAATGTATAAAGTAAACCATGAAGTTGAATTAAATAAAATGAAAAGTGAAAAACACTATCAAATTAAGTAACAAAAGTTAGTACATTGTAAAATATTAATAAAATGTAGACAACCAACAAAGGTGTTGAAAGTAAAATAACAAAAGAGAAAGAAGGCATAACAACTTACACAAAAGCTGTTTTAAAAGTACTATTGAAGAGAGTTAATCATTTATTTATTTATTTATTCTACTGGTTTTATTTATTTTTACGGTTTTCTTTTTTTTTTAACGTCTTTATTGGAGTATAATTGCTTTACAATGGTGTGTTAGTTTCTGCTTTATAACAAAGTGAATCAGTTATACATATACATACATCCCCATATCTCTTCTCTCTTGCGTCTCCCTCCCTCCCACCCTCCCTATCCCACCCCTCTAGGTGGTCACAAAGCCCGAGCTGATGTCCCTGTGCTAGGCGGCTGCTTCCCACTAGCTATCTGTTTTACGTTTGGTAGTGTATATATGTCCATGCCACTCTCTCACTTCGTCACAGCTTACCCTTCCCCCTCCCCATATCCTCAAGTCCATTCTCTAGTAGGTCTGCGTCTTTATTCCCGACCTGCCGCTAGTTTCTTCATTTTTTTTCTTTAGATTCCATATATGTGTTAGTATACGGTATTTGTTTTTCTCTTTTAACGCAGGGTCTCTCAACCTTAGCACTACTGACATTTTTGAGTTGGATAATTCCTTACAGTTAGGGGAAGGGGAGATGTGACCTGTAAATTGTAGAATTACCCATTAGATGCCAGTACTGATCCTCCTCGTGTTTGTGACAACTGAAATTATTTCCAAACATTGTCGAATGTCTCAAGGAGAGCAACATCACCCTCCTCATCCTTTCCCACTGAGCATCCCCAGCTTCATGTGGCTTCATGTGAAGAGAACGTGACTTTGTACACAAATATCTAGGTTTCAGTCTTAACAATGAAATCTTGGAAAAGTCACTTAATCAACATATAGCAAAAATTTACCTCAGGAAAATGGAGATAACTACACTGCCTACTTCACAGATTATTCAAGTGCTTTCAAGAAAATAATGACAAAGTAGAAAAAGAAAAATCAAAACCGGGGAATAGAAGACTTTAAAATGCAGATAAAAAGGTCAAACCTAATTGTTATACTGCAGTTTCAAATTTTACTCTGATCTTTTTGGTGGCCAAAGTGAAAAGAAAGGTGATTACTTGCATAATCAGACAGGAGACAGAAAGCCAGTTCCTGTAGGAAGCATGGGTGCTCTTAGCACTTTCCTATTAGACATTCCTGACGTTACAAAGGAGATGAGGAAGGACACAGAGGACAGAGCCCTTAACGCTTTGATGGCAAGTATACTCCTATTTTGATACGGTTCTTGAGTTGTGTTCTTCAATAAAAGCTCGGTGTATAACGTTAAAGCATAATCTAGTGAAGGCAACTCTGTGATCAACTCAGGTACTGAAGCCCAGCTTGATTTAAGTATCATGATTTAAGGCTATGATTTAATGTATCAAGATCAAAAAAATAAATAAATAAAAAATAAATAAAGTATCAAGCTCAGTGATTTGCCTGTAGAGCCTTCAAGATTTTCAATAAGTATTATTTTTTTCACTCTGGCTTTTTATAAGATCTTGATATCCATTATTTTGAGATTATATTTGTAGATGAAGGCTTATTATATAGATAAACTGCATAACAAGGCAATTAAAATTATTTTCTCCCTTTTCCTACCCAAGTATACCAGCATCTGCCATCTTCTGTAGTTGGTACAGGGTATCTATCTGCCTGGGCAAAGCAATGGGAGTCGAGTATGTAGTAGGTAGAAAAGGTGGTGAGAAAAAAAGAGACAAAAGTGTAATCCAGTGATCCAGACTTGTACCTTGAAAAGTTATTTGATAAATTTCTTTAACTCCACATTACTGCTGCACACTGTTTATGAATTTTGCTAATCTTATCTCTCTTCAATATTCTCTCTTAGTATAATCATAATATTGTTAATTACTGTATTCCTCCAATACTTAAACTTCCTGAGCTAATCTTTTTACATAAGAAAAACAAACAACAAACTGGAAGAGAGATTTCTGAGTGTAGAGTTTGGAAACAAGGAGCCTATTGTTCAATGACCTCCTCTCTGCTGTAAACACCACAGCATCAGTCCACTGAAAGGCAGGGAATATTTCTTTTTTCTTTTTGTTTGTTTGTTTAGTAATTCCTCATTAATACTGTTTATGAAATCATTAAAATAATATAGTCTGCGGGGCCATGAGTGCTGTCTGGTGAACACCTGAGGCATGACTGGTTACCAGCTGAGCTCCCTCACTCTTGATATAAGGTAGCCTCTTCTTCCTCTCCAAACCACCAATTAATAAACAGAAAATAGTCTTTCTTCAATACAGAGAGTCCAAAGCCCCCCATGTCAGCTAATTTAAAAACAATGTGTCTGTGCAGATCTACAAAGGAAGCAAGAGGACTCTGGCTAAGAAAAGGGGCAACCCCAGAGAATTTCCTGGAAATATAACGCTTTGCACATAACTGCGGCTCACTAAATAAATATTTAATAAAGGAGAATATCATGTGGTAGGTTGGCTATTGGCCAGGGAGAAATATATTTACAATTAGGAAGTCAGTAACCACCTGCCTAAGGGGATCAACAGAGATCATTTAATTATTTGAGGATAAAAAGCATGTTACAATGTATTCCTTTCAGGGTAATAAAATACTTTTTGTTCTTTCAAACACTTGAGGAACACTGATATTGTATAAGTGTTAAAGTTTTCAGATTAATTATTTCTTCCAGATGCTCATGTAATTCCCATTTGTTATCTGATTTCTTACATAAGGTCACATGCAATCTAAGAGGCAAGCCAGAAATCCCCGTGGCAAATTTTGGCAAAAGAAGGCAAAAAAGTTGAAAAATAAAGACCTCCCAATGTTTGAGCTTCTCTTTTTATAAAAGCTGATGTGGCTGGCTTGGCAACTCGTTAAGCAAATCAGTGCTAATTGCTAACACTTTAGCAAATTAAAGAGGTGTGAGAGGGCAGCTGACAGTCTGGAAGAAGTGCCCACTAACTAAAACCTCAGGGGTCCAACTCAGCCTAGTCATAATGAGGGGCATTTCCTGGGGAAGCCAGTAAAGAAGGCAATTCTGTGAGTACTTTTCAAGTAAGGAAATGAACAAAATACTTTCAAGAACTTTTGAAATCTATGTCTTTTTGCACAAGGTCCAGTCAATTCCACCCCCATGAAAGGAAGTTTGTGGAGAAGCTAAACTAACCTGAGGATTGTCATGAGCCCACCAGTTTACTGAAACAAATGAGAGATGCCTACATGGGATAGAAAAGATAATACAAGATAAATTCAAAGGGGGGAAATAAATATTAATTCTCTAAGATAATACTAGTAGGTTCAAGATGAGAGTTACCCATTTAGAGTTCCTTTTGCCAATCAACCACTGTTTTCGTATCAGAAAAATAAAACTTCAAGAAGTTAGATATGTGTAAAGTTATACAATACAGGAGCCTGAGATAGAGCTGGGCTCTTCAATTCTTGGTTTATGCTTCTTTCCACTGGATCTTAATACAGCCATACGCTGGTAAATGTAACATCCGTGCATCAGAACAGACAGAATTAGGCAATGCATATGATGTACTTTATGCTCAACTTAATAAATGATTCTCAACTACGTTTAGGTGCAGAGAGAACAGAAGAGCTTTGTAGATGTTGGCTTTCAGAAAGAAGTTGTAAACGTAGGTATGAATTTTTAGAGGAATACTGGAGTTAGAAAAAGAGATTTTAGGTCTTCTACATGGCAATTTTCTGCATCCAATCAGATGAATAAAACCTTCATGAAAGAAGGGTAAACTAGGGATCATTATATGTGTAGAGCAAGAAAAGAAGGAGAAAGAGGAGTGAGTTAAGAAGACAGTATTTTCAGAGGAGAATGAGGAAAGGGCAGTGCTGTGGATATTGAGGAAAGAGATGGTCGACACTGGCGAGTCTTTCAAAGAAGTTATGAAATATGAGAATGTAAAAGTCAATATCTCAGCTGATGAAGAGCTCATGTGGACCTCGAGGGGAGGTATTCCATAAAGCTGAGGTCTCAGAAGCCAAGGTGAGATACCTTGCGGGTCAACTGGGAGCAGTCACTGACTCAATTATTCTTAGACTTCGACTTCGTAACTGAGTCCTGGAGGGGTGTGTGTGTGTGTATGTGTGTGTGATTTTAAATAGAGAGGAAGAAGGAAGTCTCCAAAAGGGCACATGGAAATTGTTTTTCAAGAAAGATCTTGAACACTAACAAAACACAAACAAAACCAAAGTAGTTACTTATCCTCGCTCCCCTTTGCATAATTCTAAAAGGCACCACTTGCATAGGCAATGATGTAAACGATGTTACCTGGAATTCTGCAAAGTGGCTGCCCTTTATTTTTATTTCCATAAAATTAATATTAAAAAATATAGAAAATGTATCAGAATAATTAATAAAAAACAGCAATGCATGTATATAAACATGAATGTATGAACCCTTTTATAATTTCACTAAATTGTTATTAAAATGTAGTCACAAACTAGTATTAGGGGTTTGAGTGTTACTATTATGGCTTTTTCCAAATCACAAAGAAAGGCTATGCCAGAGCTACAACAAGAATATACATCCCTTAGTTTACTATAAATCCATTCAGATTTGTTTCCCAAAACCAAATTTGCAAATGAATATAATGAATAAAGAGCTAAACAAACAAACACAAATATTAGAATTGGAAAAATCTAACCAAAGCTCTATTTTGATTACGTTTATTTCACATTTTAACTTCCTTAAAAGAGTAAATAAAAAATAGTGAAGATTAGTTGGTTTCAATTTTTTACTACATAAGAGGGGAAAGCTGTTACTAATAACTATTTAACTTAAGATATATTCCTATCTGTTCAATCTGATCTGTACTTCTCACACTTGGCTGTTTATTGGGATTACCTGGGAGTCCTGGGTTCTACCCCAGGGATACTGACCGAACTGCTATGAGATGTGGCCTGGCATCAGTATTGTTAAAAACTCCTTGGAGTTACTTTAGTTTGCAGTCAAGTTTAAGAACCAATGTTCCAGGCCAAAATATCATCTGGTAGCCAGCTTCCTTTATGAAAATTATTAAGCTTGTTCAAAAGAGCTGGCAAAGGGCATTTTGATAAGAGGTTTAAATTGAAATGTGTGGGTAGAAAAGCAGATTTGGGGATACACTGGATGATCCTTGGAGCTCCACTCAAGAGTGGAACAAGTACCTAAACCAAAATTGTATTTTCCAAGTGCTGGTTTTGTTTGTTTGTTTTTGCAAGATTAGAAACACATTTGATTGTACCTGCAGCCTGCAGAAACATCAAAAACCAGGAGATGTGGCCCTCCAAGTATTAAAGATTTCACAATTGGGAAGGACTGTTACCAGGCATCAGAACCCAAACTCCTCTGCTCAGATCCAGAAACTTGAGTTCACGCTTTCCATTGGGGTGAACAGCGTGATCAAAAATACAACAGAATCATCCATAAGCCAGCATGTCAACTTATTTTCATCCAAAAGTACTCATCTGCATAGGTTACTCTATTTTAAGGCATGTCCAATTTGGAGACCAACTTACATATGAAAGGTGGCTTGACAAGAAGGCAATTGGGAAGATGTTCGCTGTACAAGGGCCATGAGTATCCTCCAGTCATGTAGCATCAGACAATCATCTCTTTAAAGTGTTGCTTAAATACTGATAAATCCTTGCTCTGTGTCTTTCCTCTTTCTAGACTCTGTGCTGACTGCTGCAGTGATTATACCAAAAGTGGACAGACAATCTTATTAAAGTTATAGGTACCTTAACCTCACTCAGGATGCCTCGGCGATCTTTAGCATACATTTCAGGCTCTTTGGCACAGTGGCTAACAGCATGTGCTCAGAAATCTGATTGCCTAGGTTTAAATTCTGATCCCACCACTCACCAGCTTGACTAATTAAATTCTCTTAACCTTCAGTTTTCTCATCTATAAAATGCAAACAGTAATGATACGAATCTCATACATCACTTGTGAAGACTAAATAATGCATTAATTGCAAATAACACAGTGTTTGGCACTGGCAGTAAAATATTCATTATAATTATTAATTATTTTGCCAAATCATCATCAGCAACATATTTTATTCCGCTCCTACCACATGTTACTTAATTATGAGTGAGAATAGTACATTGTAGAAAGGACAATGGGTGAAAGGCACAAGTGTCTGTGAAAGTCAGCCCTTAATCCATAGAAACATAAAACTCAGCCAAAAGAACTTCTTCCTTACAAGTCCAGAAATTTCTGAATAAGATTAAATATACCTGTTTGGGGCTCACTATATCTTTTTATTAAATGTTATAGCCTTTCTTTTGTTTTAGTTCCAAATAACTGACAGTGTTATATTTCTAGCAACTATTAAAAGGAATTCAATGTATGTAATCCAAAGAACACTTTTTTTTAAATAGAGACATCTCATACAGTCACCAACTGAAACATACATAGAAACAATGTGATCATAACAAATTATCAGCATAAATAATAGCAGATCACAAATAATCAGTGTGACATGCAGCATATTAAGAAATAAACAATATTAGATATAGGAACCTGTAAAATGCCTTTAATTTGCAGTACAGTAACCAACAGCCAGTTGTTGTAGAATAGAAATATACCTGACAAATTGAGAAACCATCAACTTCCCAGCAAAGGGGGAGGTTAAACAGGGTTTTGATCAGAGGTATCATTAATGAAAGATTAATAACATCTGAAAGCAAAGAATTTCCTTTTATCTCCTTTTGCCTCCTTATCCTTTAATGTAGGTGTTAATGAATATTGAAATGGACAAAAGGCAAGAAAAGGTTTAAGAAAAGACTGAATCTTCATCCCTGAAAAATCCAACTTGGTCTCCTCGATCTTCCCCATTAGAGCACCTCAGAAATTAGATATTCTGTGACAGAAATTCTCCATGGCTATTTCTGCACAGAAAGCAAATAAGCATAGAGTAAGAAAAATGTGGCTTAGGCATTGTATCAGATGATCTCTAGGAAAAGCTAAAATTCTTATTGCATCATATTTTGTGACAAAAGAAAGAAATGTTCTCCTCAGTAAAACAAGCGCCACTTTGTAGCAAATCCATATCTATCCTTCACTTCCTATCTATCCCCCTACCCAGCCACTTCAATTTTCAGAAGAAACAGACGCTCCTCAGGAACTAAGGAGAGGTTTTATTTTCTCCAATCACTGTTTCGACCAAATATCTCAAGATAAATGTCCTTTTAGGGTCTGCATATTTGTAGTATTTGCTAAGAGGGGAACTCCCATCATCACTACTGTGTGAGCAGACCCTCTGAGATACCTACACAGTGTGGGACGGTCTAGAGCTTGTTATTTCCCTCTGTGGTTCAGGCAAGGAGGGAATAGATTTCCCAGTTAAATGTCACTGGAAATAATACTGAAATTGGGAATAATGTGACAAAAAAAAAAAAAGCTCCAGGGTCCAGTGCATCTTTGTTTGAGTCTACTCTTGTAATCTGCTAGTGTAGGTGACTACATACTTCATTGTGAAGTGGAGATAACAGATGCCTACTTCACTGAGCAGCTTAAATGAGATAAGGAACAAACATAGGGTGCCTAATTAGTGCCTAAGCCTATAATGGATGTTGATTAATGTTGGTAATAGATGTTGGCATCTTTTATCAGCACTCCATATTGCTTTACTATGACCTTTATATTCCTCACCTTCCTACAAAAAATTAAAGGGATGAGCATTTTTTGTTTGTTTACTTTTTATTTTATCAAGAACACCTTTTGACTTACTATGCTTAGCTATATGGCAATGCTATCAAATGCTGCCAAAGAACTCAATGCTCATTTAAAGAAAATTAGCTCTATTTTGTTCATATCTAGGTCTCACTAGCAGAAATAAATTAATACTTAAATGTAAATAAATCGAAAATGAATTATGTTAAGCATTATCAGTCCCAAATTGCGTCCTTTAAAACTGCATGAGCTGGAATGAAATGTAAACTAAAAATGTTTTTAAATCATAACGTTTAAATTAAGACATCAGAGGATATACTGCAAATACTCAGATGGAATTTCACTGCCCTCAGTAGAGCCAGAAATACATTTTGCTACAATTTTCAATTATGTAACATAAAAACTGAAATATATATAAGAAATAATCAAACTAAAGAGCAAGCATACTTTTAAAAACCATGTTTACGGGTAATGCCTGTCATCTCCTCCTCCCAAAAAAGGAGACAAAATGAACAAAGCAACATGCCTTAAATAAATATCTTAACACTTTTTAAATTTCACAGTCCAGGTTAATTCACCTGAGGTACCCCGACTTTGGGGACAACCTAGGGCTTTGGGGAACAAAAAATAGTAAAGACATGCTATGATTGTACCTAGTCAAGCAACGAGGTTGCCCAGGAACTAAGGCATCCTAAACAGAAAAATTGTTAAGGCACTTAAAGGTTTGTTTATATCTGTGGTACTTATTACTGCTGTTTTCCGAATATTCCTGTCTCTCCATCTTCCTGGCCCCATTGGAGATGGGTGAGCCATGTGGCTCCTTCTGTCCAATGGGTGTTAGCCATGTGAAAGTGCCTTTTAAGGACAACACACTTAACTGCCTGTGCAAGAATGCAAGAACCTGTAGATATTTCCCTTTGGAATTGTGACTGTCATGATCACCGCTCTTTGATCCTGGATCCACGAGGTTCTGCATGGAGCAGATCCACCCTTCCTGACCAGCAGTGGGCCTGTGTGTGAGTGAAAGAAAAGCTTTTATTGTTTAAAGCACTGATTATATATATATCTGGAGGTGGACACGTATGCTCATTTCATTAACTGGAAATTTTGGAGGACAATCCTTGCCTCTTCCCATCACTTATTCTCCACCCTTCACAATAGTCTGTTACCAAGGAAATAAAGAGGTCTGGCTCTGGAACACATTCCTGAGAAATTTGTCAGAGAAGCTAAGAGGTACAAAAAATTATACGGGCTGATACAAAAGCCAGGGTTAACCAAGAAGGAAATTCCAGAAAGAGAATCACTAGGTCAGGGCAAACAGGAAAGCAGGGAACATGCTAAAACAGCACTTAAGGAGAGAAAACATCCAGAACATATTTTATTCAACAGTATTTAGCTTCAAAAATTATAAAACAAGAGACAAACTGTTGAATAAAATATGTTACATCTTCCAACCTTGTCAAATACGCATTCATTTGGACAAAATGTACAAAGCAATGTTTTCTATTTGACTAACATTTGGAAAAAATATCAAAGTGGAATACATCTATTTTGCATCTTTCTTGGTTTTGTTGATGGGCTGGCTATGTTTGGATGAAAAGACAGGCAAAGAAAATTCATAAATAATTATGTATTTATTCTATAAAATTTATTTTTATTGATTTCAATTCTGCAAAATTACTCATTTTGCTGTTATAATCAAAGTTTCCACATAATTTTTGTTATACTGAGAATAATGATCTAGGATAGGGTTCGATCAGCTCTTATCAGTGACACTTGTTTTAGCAAAGCCTTCAAGCTAAGAATTTTTAAAAATATTTTAAATGGTTGAAAATAATTAAAAGAATTATATTTCATGATACATGAAAATTGAATGATATTCAAATTTCAGTGTCTATAGTTAACGTTTTATTGGAACCAGCCAAGCTCACTCATTTATGTATTATCTATGGCTGTTTTCCTACTAAAACAGAGTTGACTAGTTGTGACTGAAAACAGTATGGCCCACAACTCTAAACAAGTTACTATCTGAAATTTTACAGGAAAGTTAGCTAACCCCTGATCTAAAGGACCAAAAAAAAGTAACCGTATGCAAATATAAAAATGTTTATTTAATTTTTGGAAAACTATAAATGAACAAAACTATAAAAAATTGAATATTTATTTTACATCTTCTAAATATTTCCTTAAATTATCTATTAAAATTAAATGGTATAATACAAGTTATATTAATCTGTATCAAAATCAAATCAAGACTCTTAATCTGGCTGAACATCATGTGTTTAAAATATAATTGAACTATATTAAATATTTCCATATATGGAATCTAAAAAAATGGTACAAATGAAGTTATTTACAAAACAGAAATCGAGTCACAGATGTAGAAAACAAATTTATGGTTACCAGAAGGGAAAGAGAGGGAGGGATAAACTGGTAGATTGGGACATATACATACTATATATAAAATAGGGGACTTCCCTGGTTGTCCAGTGGTTAAGACTCCACGCTTCCACTGCAGGGGGCGCAGGTTGGATCCCTGGACAGGGGACTAAGATTCCCCCATGCTGTGCAGCGTGGCCAAAAAAAAAAAAATTAAAATAGATAACTAATAAGAACCTACTATATAGCACAGGGAACTCTACTCAGTACTCTCTAATGGCCTATATGGGAAAAGCAACTAAAAAAGAGTGGATATGATTATATGAATAACGGATTCACTGTGCTGTACACCTGAGACTAAAACAACACTGTAAATCAACTATACTCCAATAAAAAATTTTTTTAAAAAACTATATTAAATATTTCCATTAAAATAAAACTACTTTTACTAAATACAAGTCAAATATTTAATATACATTTAGTTGCCAAGGTAAATAATCAGAAACATGTTTCCATCACATCATGTCTGGATCTACAGAAGAACAATATGTAATGTTTCCTATTTCCAACCAACCTCAGCAGCCACATTCAATTGTTCAATTAATGTGAATTCTGTTCTAATCATTTGTACCTCCAAAACAAATTAGAGAACAAAGAAAAGCAAGTAAATGCACTTGAAAACAGTCCCTGATTACATAAAAATCTATTGCATCCCTGCTACTGAAGAGAAATGATTTGAGAAGTCAGTTTTTCTTCCTCTTACTTAAATACATCCACCAAACGAACTCTTCCCTTACTCTGAGTCAGTGACTCTTTCAAAAGATGGCAGTTGCACACCCCACTCACCTTCTAGGTAGTCCTTTGTAAGGATAAAGGGCAACCTGGAGCCTGTACAGTATCAGTAATGACAGCAGGAGTTTATTGATAGATTAAGTGAGAGAGAGATCCCTATATTCTACAGTAAATTTGTTTGTAGCTTGTGTGGCATACCTCTGTTTACTTGGGTCCAAGGGTGTAAGAGCTATTCAAACTTGGTTAGGGCCAGAGGGAATCCAAGTCTGGGGCTCTGTCCTCCATCTCAAGGTAGGAGGACATATACATTTTTTGTCACTGATGCTAGAAAATCTATACATTCCTAATCTTATTTAATACTAAATTTTGGGAGGCTTTAATTTCGTGAGTACACCTGGCATTCCCTAAGAACTTTTGTTAACAACAACAAAAAAAAAGGTCCCTCAAATGCAGTCTGCCTTGTAACAAAGCATACTTTGCAATGCTTGCACTATTAAAAAAAGTAGATGTCATGGGCTGAATTGTGTCCTCCCTTCCAAATTCACATGCTGAAGTCCTAACACCTAGTACCCTAGAATATAACCATGGCCATAATTGGAGATGAGGTCTTGACAGAGATAATTAAATTAAAATGCGATCATTAAGGGTAGGCCCTAATCCAGTATGACTGGTGTCCTTATAAAAGGAAATTTGGACACACAAACATACAAATGGAAGATGATATGAAGACAGAGGGGGAAGATGATCAACTACAAGCCAAGGAAAGAGGCCAGGAACCTTTCCTCACAGTCTTCAGAAGGAACCAAGTCTGATGACACTTTGATCTTGCACTTCTAGCTTTCAGAACTATGAGAAGATAAATTCCTGTCGTTTAATACACTTGTATGTGGTTCTCAGTTGCTGCAGTTCTAGCAAACTACTACAGTAGGATAGCAGAGGAGTGAGCCCACAGGAACACAGACATACACCCTTTGTTCAGCAGAGCACACTAGCCCTGGCATGTGCCACCAGGGAGGATGGAAAATTACAGGACTTGTCCCTTCCATTAGGGACTTCACTTTGTTAATCTGTCCTCTCTCAAGTAAAGCCTATTCTTAGTCCCACCAGGAGCTATGTGTCTTTCAAGTTGATGTCTTGAAATCGTTCCTGAATCCTGGTGTTCAGGCAATGGTAATACAGGGGGGACCCAGCTGACATCGAATCATGGTCTTTTAGATTTATAAGTATTCAGTTACCTATTTCTGTATAACAAACCTCTATAAGACCAGTAGCACAAAACAACACTTTTTAGGCTCACAAATTTTGTGGATCAAGAATTGGGAACAAGTATACTTGCAATGGCTTATCTCTGCTCAATGATATGAGGCCCAAGCTGGGGAGACTTATTTATTTATTTGTTTGTTTGTTTTTTAGGCTGCACTGGGTCTTAGTTGCAGCATGCCTGCAGGATCTAGTTCCCCGACCAGGGATTGAACCCAGGCCCCCTGCATTGGGAGTGCAGAGCCTTACCCACTGGACCACCAGGGAAGTCCCTCTGCTCAATGATATGAGGCCCAAGCTAGGGAGACTTAAAAGACTGGAGGAATGGCCAGCAAACAAGGGGGAGAAGGAGTTGCTCAGGCTGAGAAAGAGAAAACTGCATGGTAGAATTTGGGCTTGAAGCCAGAAAGCATGAGTTTGATTCCAAATGTGCAACTCGTTTCTTGTATAACCCGCAGTTCATATAATCTCTCTGAACTTTATTTCTTCACTTTTAAAAGGAATATGCTAATGTATACCCTTCAGTAATATTCAGAAGAATTAAAGACTATGCACCAGACTGTCTAACAGAGATCTGATAAAGAGTAAATTGTTTTTTTCTAATAGCTTATTGAGGTATAATTGATATACCTTGAACCATACGCACCTGACATGTATAATTTGATAAGTTTTATCAATGTATAACACCCTATAAGCCATCATATCAATCATGTTAATAAACATATCCATTACACCCAAAGGATTCCCTGTGTCCCTTTGTATTCCCTTCCTCTTACTTCTCCCCAAATGTTTCACCGACCTGTCTCAAGACATTCACTGATCTGTTCACTGACACCATAGTGTTTTACATATTTGGAATCATTCAGTGTACACTCTTTCTGGGCTTTTTCTTTTGCTCAAAATAATTATTTTTAGACACATCTATATGTTTTCATAATCACCTTTGTTTTATCTTTTCACCTGTTGATAGACATTTGGATTGTTTCTCATTTGAGTGGGGCTGTAACAAATAAAGCAGTTACGAACATTTTTGTACATCTTTGTATGGACATATGATTTCATTACTCTTTGTTAAATATCTAGGAGTGGAATACCTGGATCAAAGATTAGTATATGGTTAAATTTTCAGAAACTGACAAACTGTTTTCCAAAATAATTTTAACTTTTTGCATTTCCACTAACAGTGCACGAGAGTTCCAGTTCCTCTACATCCTCCCCACGTGGCATGATCTGTCTTTTTCTTTTTTTTTTTTTTTGCGGTACGCGGGCCTCTCACTGTTGTGGCCTCTCCCGTTGCGGAGCACAGGTTCCGGACGCGCAGGCTCAGTGGCCATGGCTCACAGGCCCAGCCGCTCCGCGGCATTTGGGATCTTCCCGGACTGGGGCACGAACCCGCGTCTCCTGCATCGGCAGGCGGACTCTCAACCACTGTGCCACCAGGGAAGCCCTGTCTTTAATTTTAGACATTTTAATAGGCATTCAGTTGTGTCAGAGTATGGTTTTAATTTGCATTTCCCTAACATTAACCATGTTTAGCATTTTTTATTAGCTTATCTGCCATCTGTATGTCTTCTTTGGTGAAGTGGGTTTTTTCCCAAATATCTTACCCTTTTTTAAAAAAAATCAGCTTGTTTGATTCTTATTAGGCTTTGAAGCTTCTTTATATACTCTGTATATAAGTCCTTTATCAAGTATATGCTTTGCAAATATTTTCTCCCAGTCTGTGGCTTGTTTTCTTATTATCTTAACAGTGTTTACAGTGAGGATTTTTAAAGTTTGCGGAAGTTTAACTTACTGCTTTTCTTTTATGGATTCTTATTTGGTGTGGTGTCTAAGAAATCTTTGCTCCAAGGTCAGAGGATTTTTTCCTGTGTTTTTTTCCACAAGTTTTATAGTTTCAGCTTTTACATTTAGCTCTATGATCCACTCTAAGTTTTGTATATGATTGGAAATATGATAATTACAACGCACACAACAACCTTCTCAAACAAAGAATTATCTGAATCAAGACGTCAATAGTGTCCAGACTGGGAAACACTGGTTTAGAAGATTAGCAGTAGTTCAGCATGGCAGACATACCAGGTACATGAGAGATAACGTAGAGACACAAAGCTCCAATACAAGGTGAGATTTAGATTTAGATCATCAAGGGTCTTTCATGGCATACAGTGAAGGGGTGGAGGAAAAGGCCAAGACCTAAATTGTGAGAAAACCACTACTGGAGATAGAGGCTATATTAATTCATAGTATTAGGTCAAAACATCAAATAATATGAAATCTCTAAGCTAAAATTATTCTCCCTTCAATTCTCCTTTGATTCTCAATTATCTTAGAGTAAATATTCTGGTTTATTAGTAACATGTCTATTAACACCTCACTAGGATTTGCTTTATATTTTTTTTAATAAGGAGTAATCTCCACTTTATGTGTCATCAACAAACAGCATTTCCAAGCTAGAATTTAATAATATTGTCAAGTTTTCATTGCTTTTCTTTTAACTGCTGTATTTTGTTAGCATAAGTGAAAATGTTTTCCACCTGTAGTATTTACAGAAAGGTTTTTTTTTACATGAATTTAAGTTAAAAGGGGTGTTGCTCTAAAGAAAAATAATAAGTAAAACAGTAGTAGAGATGGTAGGGTATGCAGTCTGGCAAAAACTGTAAATTGGTATGAGAATGAGTTTTAGAAAGTAACATCTAAATAATGGGAAATTTCTTTTAATTAAGCAAAGAAATAATAGAATTAACTGCCATTTTAGAAAAATTGCCTTGAGTGTAGAGTGAAGTATCCATGGCTGTAGAAGCAGTGAATACAGGTAAGGAGATAATGCCATAAGTCTTGAAGGAAACCTGAAAATGTATATACTCAAGATAGTTTAGGAGGTGAAAAAGATTGTGTCTCATAACTCAGAGGGTATAAAAAAGGGAGTTTCTATGGGAGAAAAAGGAATCTGCTGGTTGAAAATAATTAACTATTGCTGGAATGATCTGAGTAGAGGCAGCATGACCTTCTGTTGGGGTGGTATGGGGACTTCTGAGTTAAGGCAGGCTGTATATATCTTTTCAGATATACAGTTTTTGGTAACTAAAGCATCTAAATTTTTATTCACCTAATAAATACCTTTTGAGCACCTTCTACATGTGAAACACTGTTACATCTACATCAGTGAAGAAGAGGGGTAGGAAATCTGCTCTTCCATAGCCAAGGAGACAAGCAATTGAGCAGATAATTAGAAGGATTGTGATGAAACTCATTAGTCAAAGTAGATCGGAGGTCACAACAGAGGGGTCAGGGAAGGGCAGACAGGAAAGAGGGCAAGTACAGGAGCTGAACAGGGATGGGCAAAGTTCTGAGGCAAAGAGAATAGCTCTTTTGGTAAAATGAGGAAAAGTCAGAACGGTTGGGGGTGGAGGGAAGATGTCAAGAAGGGAAAGAATGAGATGTGAGCAGTGAGGCTGAGGCCAATTGGCAAAATTTCTTGAAAGCCTTGTTAAAAGTTTTGCACATTATCTTAAAAGCAATGAGAAGTCATCAAAAAGTTCTCAGCCAAAAGGTGTTAACTTTTTCACATTTTACATGTTCACCCAAGTCTGTAAAAGGACTGGTTTAAATGCTATTGACTTATTATATTCTTTGGATATTTTAGAATATCCCTCCCCAAATTTTCTAGCTTTCAGAGTTCTAAATTACTGAACATTCAGTAATTATCATTTCTCAATTTATCTAACTACAAATAACATTGACATTTATAGAACTCAAAAAGAATATTTTGTATAAAGTTTTGTGTGAATTCAAGAAAAGTAGCTACAATTTATAATACAAATAAGCATCCATCTTTATTTTTAAAAAGGTTTTGGAATGGGGCTCCAGTTTTTCATAACTATACATTTCACATGGGCTCAGTTAAATTTGAGTTAAGTTTTGCTGCTTTCTTTCTTTGTAGGTTAAAAATAATATCCTATTGGATTTTGCCTTTTTCTTAGGATACGGGAGAAATTCAATCTATTAAATTAACTGTATTGCCATATTTTTAAAATACTGTTCATATGCAGTGCTTTTTAAGTTTATCATGACATGCCATTCTTCGTATTTAACTTGCATCAAGTGTATTGTAACTCATTCTAATTCTTTAAAACCTGCATTCAACACCCAAGACTGCAGAGCTGATCTGTGAACTTCTAATCAAACAAACTAATCACACCTCTAAGTTATTCAATTTACCTCTGTCTTCCCGTTTAATTTTCAATAGATGTTATGGTATTTGCATCTTATCTACCAAGACAGAAACCATCTCCCTCAATAATTGCTCTGAAGTGGAATATGACAGATAAGATAGTGACCCCTGAATGGTAAATTTTCAATAACCATGTACAAACTGACTATGGAAGGAATTACTATTTCTATACAGTCTCATGGTTTTCAAAAGCTACTCCTGTTATCTCCACAAAAGCAGACAGGCAGACAGGAAGGAAGGAAGGAAGGAAGGAAGGAAGGAAGTAAGGAAGGAAGGAAGGAAGGTATTTAACTAAGAACCCACAGTGCATGAATAGGCAGCAAGTGAGGCTATTGGTGAAGTTGGATCTAGCAGTAATTCATTTAAGAAATGCATTCTCAATGCCAACCATGGACTGTGCCTTGAGTTCTTCACAAAGCACTCACAAGAACCTGGTAGTCCTAATTGGAAAGGTAAAATATAGACCTAACATAAGGCAAAAACAGTGCTTCTCCAGAGTGGTCTGTGAACCACCTAATCAGGAGGGTTGCTTACTTAAAGTATAGATCATGTCCTCAGTGCCTACTCCAGATCTACTGAATTCTAATCTGAACTCCCCTTAAATTCCACTGCTAATATGCACCTTACTTATGTCCCCCAGCTGTCATAGGTGATGCACATCAAACTCTGAGAAGTCCTCAGGAAGAACATACGGAGTAATCTGAGAGAAGTACAGGAAAAATACCTCCGAGATCAAAGAAGACAAATGACTCCAGCAAAGAAGCATCACCAAATTCCCTAAATCTGCAGGAGTTACATCGAGTCCCCTAATAGCACCACAAAAATTAGTTTCAATAACAGCATTTCAAATTAAGGAAAGTTCTAAGGCAAGATATTATCACTAGATCTCCCTGAACTTAAGATACTAAAAGGTTATTTATTTCATACACTCAGAATTCAGTTTTCCTAAAGAAACAAAAGATTGTTAATTCTCATCAATAAAAATCTTCCCACAGTCTATGAATTTTGGGGGTTCCAGAGATCTTCTTTCAAGGAGGCTGAAGACATTTTTTCTGACTATATATCTATCAAATCTCCAAATTGATCTTATTGTTAAAGGTAATAGCCATACCATGGGTTTTACTAATCCTTTTTCGAAAAGGCATTCCTATTCCCAGAATACCATCATTTTCCCCATAGGGCCCTTGGGTTTTGGAAAAAGATCAAATTTTTAAATTTTATAAATTCATTTTAGAATCTATTTGTGGCATAGAGAAATATTTTAAGGAATCCTTATGTATGTTCAAATGTCCCTGCAACCTAGACTAGGAAAAAAACAAAAAACTGTACAGAGAAAGGCGTCGTGAATCAACTAATCCAGAAACAGTATCTGAGACTACAAATACATTCTTAGATACATGTTTATTTTATATTCATAGCCAGTCACAGAGAACTGAACAGGATTGGATTGGTCCTTTAGATGGAAGTGTTAATTTTTCAAGGAGATGAGTACTAATCAACAAATCTCTTTATCCAGGTTTTTACAACCTATATATAGTTCTTTTTATAGGTTAAATTATCTACCACCCTACCTCTAACAATGACAACAAAGCATACTAAAACTGCAAACAAAATTAACACATGAATTAAAAGGTTGATCCGATTGACATTTCAAATAATATTATAAATTGAAGAATGTTTATCCCTTCAGTGGGACAATTCTAAAAGAGATGGCTGACCTGTATACATTAACAGACAAATCCTAACTGTCTCTATGAATAAGATAGCAATGTCAAGTTTATCTTCCATTTATTTGAAAATAATTGATTTGTTTTCTTAAAGAGTACCCCTCTAAGTAAAAAGATTTTCCCAGGCCTTCAAACTTTTGATTACAGAAGTTATTTTTTATCCACGTATCCTGGGAGAATACCAATTGCTCATTACCGTTCATACTGTCAAAACAGTATTGTGCCAGGAGCAGCAGGCATAGAGTTCCTTGACAATTCAAAAAAGTTTCATGTGAAAAAATCTAGTAAACTGAGATCATTCAAGCAGAAAACCGCCATGCTATTGAAGACGAGTTCAATAGCATGTAGGGACAAAAGGCCAGCATCTTAGAACTTCCCTTCTCTGTGATTAGGATGAGGTCCTGTGGATGACATACCTCCCCTAAGTTCATCCACTATTCCTCTTGAAACACTGTGAACCAGACAAGTAAAGAAAAGAAGAAATCTTGTTTTGTGTTTTGGTCCTTTATGACTCTCACATCTTCAAATCATGAAATATGCTGACGGAATGCAATGATTCCGTAGAAGGCAAATGGATAACTTTCTACTGATTGTTTTGCTGTATTTTTTCTACTTCAAAATGTATCTATGAACAAATGGTTCAAAAAATTCATAGTTTTCTCTGACTCCTTAATTTAAAAAGCTCTCCCTAAGACCTAGTCCATGCAAACTTCACTAATCACAAATTTAGTACTAAAAGAAGTATTGATGTAAAATGTGAATAGGTCTCAACAGTCTGTACTCATATCCACTCTTCTTTATTATTTATTATCATTCTTTGGGATCATTTTTCTAGATTAATAAAGGGAGCAAAAAATAATATAATTGTCTTCACTTAAACAAAAGCTATTATATTAATATGTTCTATATCTCAATGTATTCTTTTCTCAAAAGCCTTCAATAAAATAATCTACATGTCCCATAATGGAGAAATGTTTAAATAAATTATGATACATTCAAAAAGTTCAATATTATACAGCCTTTAGATTTACCAATAATTTTAATGGCATAAGTAAATTCTTACAAAATAGTATAAATATGAACTACATTGTACTACTGCATACTTTTATTCTATATATGGAGAAAATGAAAAAGAGGTAAGAGAGAAAAGACTACTAATGGGTACGAGGTTTCGTTTAGGGTGATGAAAATATTCTATACTCACATTGTGACTATGGTTGTGCAACTCTGTAATATACTTTAAAAACATCAGTATGCTTTAAATATACGGATATTATAGTATGTAAATTGTATCACAATAAATATGTTTAAAATGTCAGATAAGATTTTAAATAATTTTATTAAAGTATAATTTACATAAAATACCTATTTTAGGTACACAGTTTGATAAATTGTAACAAATGTTTATATTACCAAAATCAGGGTATAGATTTCCCTTAGCTCAAATGATTGTTTTGTACTCCTTTATTTCTAGTTAATCCCTTCTCAACCCTCAGCTTCAGGAAAATATTGACCAGATTTGTCACTATAGATTAGATCATTTTCTAGAGTTTCATATAAATAGAACCATACAATACTCTTTTTTATGGCTCAGCACATCATATGTTTAAGATTGCATTTATCAGGTTTTTCCTTCTTGCATTGATGATTCATATCCCATTCATCTCTTGATGAATTTTGTGGATGTCTGCAGATTTCTAATATTTGGCTACCGTGAACAAAGCTACTATAAGCATTCGTACACCCATATGTGTGGCTACTTTTATTACTCTTGGGTAAATACAAAAAGTGAAACTGGTGGGCTACATGGTAGTCTGCTTTTGTTTTTTAGCTTCTGATGAAACTGTCAAACTATTTTCCAGTACTGGTTGTACCATTACAAATCTCATTAGCCATTTACCAGTATTTCTTTGATCCACACCTTCTCCAACTCTTGGAAGCTGATTTGTAATAGCAGTCATCTAGGTAGCTGTGTAGTGATTTGATTTTTGTGTGTGTGGTTTTAATTTACATTTCCCAATTAATGATGACATAGGCAAATATACTCCCTCGTAATGATGTATGCAATGATCATTTCGGGACATTCTATATGTTCATTTGTAAAGTATCTTTTCACATGTTTTTATTGGGTTGTATCTTACATTTAGTAGGTTAGGACTTGCTACCCAGCTATGGGTTATCTGGTCAGCAGACAGAGTCCAAATACCAGCAACTTTAGGGTCTGCCTTAGTTTCAGAAAGCCGACTGGCTGGAGGCCACCCCATTCCTGTAGAATTCCGTGATGCAATGACTGAACAAGGCAAGGGTAAAGGGCTTGGCCGTGTTAGTCTGATGTGGAACACTTCAATGGAGATATAAATCTGAGAACCTACCCAGGTTAGCTGAAGTTTGGCTAGATCTCTATTGCAATTTGACTTGTCCTTTGCAAATCTTGTTTTCCTTTCTTCCTTTTCAAAGGAACTGATCCCTGATAAGCATTCCAACCCCCATTTTAGCATCTGCTTCTAGAAAACCCAACCTACAACATGACCTAAATGCTCCTATTTCATTTTTCTTGTGATTCTTTAAATTTTTCCACTTACAGCTGCATGAGTGGTAAATAAAACTAAGTGTTGTATTTTTTCATAATTGGTTCCAACAGTAGAAAATCACAAACCACCAAGAACACTGGGTAACCTTGGTATGTCAGACCTTAAGTGAAAATATGTTCTTTACCCATAAATAATTTAAAAAAAATTTAACCAGCTGTGAATTCTGCTTTATTAAAAGTTCTAGTTTTCAAAACTTAAACGGCTTAAACACTGGCATAGCTTGTTTGTAACAGTTTGAAAACGCTGATTTTTTTTTTTTCTTTTGAGTTCTACTCAGAGAATTCCTTCATTGGCATGAGTTCCCTACTCAGGCAAGTAAATAAATTTAGGCATTAACTATAACAAAACAAAACAGAGAAAAGCTGTACTGTTCTTTGCTTTATTTTTTGACAAAGCTCAAGCTTGAACCCTGCCCAAAGCCAATGCTCAGACCCCGGTTTCTCTGTTTGGCGGCCCCATCTTCATTTTCAAAGCTTCTCTTGCCTAACTTCCATCTCAGGATTTTGCTTCACCCTTTCCTCTTTAATCCCTTGGCTCATTTCCTGGGATCAATCCTGGCTGAGACCCCCGCTGTGTGCCTCGCCCAGTGGCCTACCATAATTTGACAGTTATGTCATGCACATGAAATGGCAGTGAGCATTTATACTAATGAAAATTATAGTCTCATTATGCCACTTGCAGTCACACTGATATGCAGAAAGACAGATTTGAAAGAACTTAGTCGATTACCATAGTATCTGCATTTACATTAAATAAATGTTCTTCTACCTTGAACATTATTTAATCTTACTAAACTCACTTTAATTGGTTCTCTAGCTCCAAGCACATCCTCTGCTTCATAATTACCGTCCAGTCTCTTGATCTCAGCTAAATCCAGGCCATGAACCACAGAGAGCAGGGCAGTGAAGAGAGAAGATTCCAGAGCCCAAGAGACAAAAGAAGGAATATAAGACAATTATCAGAATTCCAGTCACTGTAAACAAACAGCAACAACAACAACAAAAAAGAGAAATCAAACTCCCCAAGTGCTTCCAAGCTTTCTGATCACAACTGCACACACAAATACATCCACACAAGCACACGTGCATACACACAGACAAGCACACATAGATACGATCATTTTATACAGTATTTCTTTAACATCAAGGAAACAAGTTTCCTGGATTAGCTGGAGGGAAAACAGGATATTCAGAGGTGTCAAGTAGAATAATAACTAGGAGAAAAATGTATCTTGCATCTAAAACACACCTTTTGTTCCTTTTGGAGGGATATCAAAAAAGAGAGAGAGAGACAGATACCCCTTATGCAATGACCTTTTTATAAGGGCATAAAGCGTTCTCAGCACCACCTTTATTCCCTGAGTGCTATTCTTTTGCACTAAATTACCACCTGAAATTCACCTTTCCTTTATCCTCCCTCTGCTGAACCTCAGAGGTGAGTGTGGGTACTGCTGACACGGCAGGTGTAATGCAGTCAGTAAAAATGCTTCACTACAAGCACACTTACCCATTGACCTTCATCCCTCCTTTGGAGGGGAAGCATCTGGCAGCTTTGTATTAAAATATGTGCAAAGCATTGTGCGCAGCCCTAGGACTTCTCTCCTTCATGTCAGAAACCCCCCTTAGCAAAAATTAATGAAGGAGGAAATGGGGCATGAGGCCCAACTATACTGTTATCTTCCAAATTGAGGATTTAAGGTTTTGAGTCATGTTAAGCATAAGCATTTTAAAGAGACATTTCCTGTCATATATCATCATTTTTGTGGAACAGATTTTCACAGAAAATACAATCTGATTAGCCTGTAAGAATAGAGTTTCTTTATGTATATGCCACAATATGGGTCAGACAGAGTTTTTAAAAAATGTTCCTTCTTTTAGTACTGTTTGCATATGAACCAATGTTCCATTTCCTTGACTTTTGAGTTGTTATTAATATGTCCTTGCTATGTAAATCTCTAAAATTGGCATTTTACTTTTAAAAAGTTCCCCTAATATTGGGGCCATGTGAACTCAAATTATGAAAACACCAGGCTCCCAAAATGCCCTTCTCGGAGAGCTTGAGGACCCCAAGTGGAGGCCAGTTAACCTGAGACAAAATGCATCTGTGAAACCAACAGGTTTTGAGCTACTACCGAAGCCTAGAAGCTGGAAGGAGACAATGTAAGGCAATCAAACTAATATATTTTGTTACAATGAGAACTTAAAACTTGCTGATTACTCTTACCTCTACCAGAAGCATTATTTAATCTTGAGTTGATTTTTAATTGAATTATTCAATGTTGGAAGGCAATTCTCCATGGGTCTCTCACACTCTGCAAGTCTTACAAGCCAAGCACTGACTGTTCTTTGTTCCAGACTATCTTTACAAGATAGCTCGTATAGCAACAGCCTTCAAAAACAGAGATAGCACACCCTTTTGTGGCAAAGGGTACATATTCTTACTCTCTAGTATAATAGAGATAATCTCTTCCTCCAGCAAAGGAAAGTCATGCTTATGCTATTTAGAGAAGATGTGAAATCCCAAACCTCAGGGTTCCTCTCCTGTAATGCAGTTTAGTACAGGCATCTTCTGGTCCTTATCTTAATACCCTGAGGGAACTGAGGCTGAGGAACTGATACAAACAGGCTGATACTCTTTATTATTATGGCTGTGAGTAATAACCCATCTTTCTTCCCTGACCTGGGGTTTGTGTCTTCTATTGCCATCAACGAAAGTAGAGTATACAAACTGTGTGATTGAAAGTAGAATAAAATCACAAACCTTTCCATTTTCTTGATAGATTTAATGATGAAGATGGAATTATGAGAGTGACATGACTTTCTGATAAAGGAAGTATTAGGACCTTGTGGACCAATTAATGAGATTTAAGGGAAGTCCTTGGGAATCGGTAGCAAACCTTTGGACAATATTGTGTAGTCCAGTGGGAAGTAAATGGTTCTCTACCTTATTGCCAGTTAAAGAAAGGCGGAGTTGGGGAGGTGGTTACAGGCAGAGTACCAGAGAGCTGCCCAAACTGTGCCCCAGTGACGGCCAACAGTCCTTTGGGTAGGGGACTTCTTCGTCAATGTGTCCTGTTAGCTAATGAACCCACACAAAATTCAGGGACCTGCTATCCAATTTAAATTTCCTGAGATTTCCTCGGAAGTGGATGCAAAGTACTTGATCCCTCTGGCAGTTAAGGAAAAACTGCCTTCTTATCATCAGTTGCAACAATTAGTCTTAAAATGTGTCCTAGATGAACAGCAGGTTCCTTCTTGCTTTTGGACAATAGTTACAAAAACGTGCTTCCACACTGAACATAAAATAGGGGAAACATGGGACAACTATGAATAGAAACCAAGTGAAACATCTGAATTTTGCCTTGGTCGCTGGTGAGATGAGGAGGCAGGGCACATAATACTGTTCAGGAAGACTGAAAGCAGCCGGGTTGTCCTACAGCTCTTGTATACATCGTGTCTATTATGGCGATCTTAGTTCTGTTCAGAGAAGACAGTAAAAAGTCTCAACATTTTCTGCAGCAGGCCTTGCTGTAAAGGGAGCTTTGCTCCTATGTGGGAGATTTCCATGGGACAGACCAACTCCTGTAGGAAACCACAGATGAGGCACTGACTAATATTCAGGGGTCCTTACTGCCTGAGTTTTCAATACTGATGAAGGTGGCCTCTATAGAATGAGAAACTGACCCAAATAAATCTAGATACATTCTTGAAGTCAGCCTCAGCATCTGTAAAACATCTCTAGCTTGGGGACAGAACTCAAACAATGTTACCTCCACAATGGGGCAGGAGATGCTTTAGATGTAGGTCAACTCCTCAAAGAAAGTCACCATGTGAACCAAGCCTGTCAGCCAGAAACTCCATAATCTCAACCAAAAATAGAAAGTGGATGTGAAATGTTGAGCCAGGGGCTTTAAAGGCTGAACTAGATGGTGTCAGCCAGGAAGATCTTGCTCTACAATGCAGAGCACTGAGCAGTCTCAAATACTAGAAGTTTGCTTGAGTCATGAGCTGTCAGCATGCTGCTCAAAACAAAAAGTAAATGCAAATCCTTGGGCATGGTAACACTTTCTTTCTATGTGTCACCAATCCCTCCCATGCCCTCTACCCAGACCTCAGCTGTTCTAAGAATAAAGATGATTAGAGGAGAGGCCAGTATCTCCATTACCCCTAGAGAGAGATCAAGGACATATGCACCCTTCTAAGTATGCTGGGGGATTTAGGGGAGGAGAGAGAATCAAACTGTTATGGCTTTGATGGCTACGTGTGCCCAAACCACAGTGTTGTCCAGACCACAGATGGAAAAGGCATCCAGACTCAACTACTAGGATTTGAGCACAGTGGTGAAGAAGAGCTAACATGACCTCACGGTGGGTTGTGGTGGGTTGTTGTTTCTCATCTAAAAGCAGAGTAGGAATGAATGTTATGTGTGAGTACTTCCCTAGGAGATTCTCCAGATTAGGAAAAGTATAGGAAAAATGTAACATGAAAATCACTTCCCTAAATCCCCCTTTCATTTGCAACCAGTGGTTGTTAAGGATTTAGCACGAGAGCCTTTTCCCTTGATGTTCAAAGCTTTCACCATGCACATGATATCTCGTTGGTTGGCAGGTCAGAATTTGGTCTCAAAAGCCTTGACTGTGTTATCACACTACCACCTGCAAGAGCAGCTAATAAACCCTGACATATTGCAGGTACCTGCCTGACAACTTAAATGTCTTGGGACTACGTGAATAAATTAAAAACACTTAATCCCTTAAGGACAAACTGCTGTCTCATCAGCCCCGTACCACCACACGGGCAGCCCAGCATCTTCTTAGAGTCTCAGTACTAGTGACGATATGTGCTTAACATTGACATTGCCCTTGGTCTTTCATATTGAACAATGGATAAGTCAGCATCCTTTGTGTAGACCCAAACCAACAGTCTGCAACAGAATTGATCCAGGAAACTAGGGCACAGTCTCTGTCTTTGTGCCTCCACAACACTAATGGCCTCTTTGAGCTATGGGTCTCTATGACTGATGACTGCCAATTGGACCTCTGTCAAAAGGATGCAGCCTCAATGCAGAGGCAACCCCTGGATTTTGGCCTCATGGCATCCATGAATTAATTGCCAGGATTCCTCCTTTTGAAAAGTGGTTATTAGCTTTCCACTGGGTTCTTGTTGAAGCTGAACGCCTGACTTTGGTGTGGGTTAACTTGGACTAAACAACTAACAAGGTGTGAAGGACCCAATAAGCCTCACTTGATAATTGGAAATGTTACATTCAACAATGCAGCTAGCCTGGCCTTGGTCCCCATCTCTCTACTTTACTTGAAAAGTGGAAACAACGTTGAGACCAATTTCATTCCCCAGGGCAATGCCTTACGGGAAAGCTGTTGGGTCCATCGATTCACAGAGTTTCCCCTAAATATCTGGGCCTAGTTCACTGATGGTTTGGCCAAGCTGAAAACTGATGGCATCCACTGGGCTTCTCTGCATCTGTTCAACCTCAACGCTCGCAGTGAAGAATAGAAAATGGTGTGATCACTCTTCTCAGTGGACAGAACTCATGGCCATTTTTATATATCTGGCCAACACTCACCTTGGTAAAATGTGTTACAATTTCACTGAAGCCTGGGTGATTGCCAGTGACGTCATGTTTCATCTGCTACTTGGAAAACTACAGACTGGCAGATAATACTCTCCTCTTTGGGGACATGAACTGCAGAAACTAATCACAGCTACTGATCAAACCATCTGGATTCTTCATGCAAATGCCCAAGTTAAGTGCCCTTTTTCTGATGAGACCAACTGAAATTAAGTTGCTGTTTGAGCCTGCATCACACACAAAGCACGACCATTTCTGCCTGAGCATAGCAACAAATCCTCCATCATAGACTGTTTCTGATGCAGAGCTACTGCTCCATGCCAGACTCATGATTTCTGGAAAGCACTGACCCCTTTGTCTCACAGTAAGGGAGGCCACATCGAGTGATATACGGCTCCTGTCTGACCCTAGCAGATTTACTACATCACATTTTAGAACCCCTCTCAGTATTATCAGCAGTGTTTCGCCCCAGTTGACACCTTTGTAGGTTACGGTGTTGCTGGTCCATCTGATAAGCCAACCCAGATGACCCCATAAAATGTTTTTTTGAGAGGAGGACCACACATGGAAGATATACTGTTTAGCTTTCAAAACAAAACAAAACAAAACTCAGTGTGTTCCTGAATATTGCATTTGTAAAAGTTAGTGAATTCCATGAAAATATTGTACCCTCTAAAATTTACATTATAGCCTGAAGAAGAGCCTTTACTAGCTGAAGAAGTTTAAGACTGTCCTAAAGTCTTATTTATTTTATGAGCAATGATTCTGTTCCGCTCCCAAATGTCAATATTTAAATTCATGTCTTAACAGAATTTCTTCCAGTAGTACTAGTTGGACATGTGATAAATTCTATCAACGTGCAAAACATTTACAAAATCATGCGAGTTCATGAGATATTACTATATTAAGCAATGATGGCTTAATTTTAAGTGTATTTGCCCTGCAAAGTAGAATGTGAACATTTTTAAAGTTATAACAATTTAAATGTTAGCACCAGGCAGTGTTTTCCCATCTTAAAGTAACACTTTAGATGAGGATGTCTTAACAGTAATAACAAAACATCTTTTGGAGGTTCAGCAATTAAGACAAATACTTTCCTCTCTCGTTGTCTGAATGTGAAGTGAACATTGGGTTACTAGGAGAAGCTCATGCCATGACAGACACCAAGTTGAAGGAGGAAGAAGAAGCCGAGCAGCTGAGCATTGGGCAAGAGCATACGGCAGCTATGAGCTGCTCAGAAGGTACCTTGTGTCGTTGACAGTGAGGGTGGCGGCCAAACACTTACAAGCAGTACCAAGGGACTGCTACTTCAGACAGTAAGGAAGCAATTTTCTCTCTTTCAAGGGGAAAATGAGCTGATGTAGCACTTTTCCCTGTTTCTCAGTAAACTCCGAGTAACCCCAAGATGATGGATATACTAGTGATGACATAAACCCTTCTGAATTTAATGTCCTGTTTGAGGTGATCCTCTCTCAGGCTTAAAATGTATTTCACACATTCTCAGTCTGAATCACCATTCGATTAAATTTTAGCAATGATGTCATTCAGTTATCTCAAATGATTAAAGTCTTTTTTCTAATAATTTAATATATAATGGTTTTAAAAGATAATCACTACTAAAATGCCTCATTTAAATCTTCCTCCAAGAGCTGCTCTATCAGCACAATGAAAAGCAGGGCTTCATTCTGCAATCTCATGATAGATAGAGAAAGGAGCTAGATTTCCAGCATATCCACACCAAATTACCGAAAGTCCTTGCAAGTTCTAATGCAGATCTAAGTTGGCAGTTTAAAATCTCTGACCTCTTTGTGACTTTCCTGAAGTGAGCTCCTTCAATGAGAGACCAGTGACGAGAGAAATGGTCCATGCTGGATTGATATTAAGGCTCACCTCTTTTCAATTCTTTTTCAGTAGTCTCAGAGGAGCAAAAGGATCAGACATGCTCCCGTAATTTTGTTTTCTGGCAATTAACTCCCAGAATAACACCAAATAATTACAACCATAACATTGCAGAGAAAGTTAGAGTAGCAGTAAATGTTGCTAAGCTGTGAACTTTGACAAACAAGCCCCCGTAAATGGTCCAAGGCTGACTGCTAAGCACCTGGCAACACACTCTGCATTGCTACTCAGAAGATTTGGGGAAGAAGACAGCTCATCAAGGAAAATCTAACTACTTGAAGTACAACGTTGTTTTGGGAGAGGGGACAGGAGACATCATACACAGAAAGAACTCATTAAGACTGAAACCAGCAGCACCTCCAGTTTACTATCTATGCATTTATTTATCTATTTATTCATTCTATTTTCTTTTAGGAAGAAGAGAGAGAAAAAAAATCTGAATAATCTGTGTTGTTCTCCCCAGGGGTACACAGCAAAGTGGCCCTGAGTTCTGGCATGTGTTGTGAAGTAGAAAGTGAAACATTTTGCTTAGCAAACTGATGGCCTCGTATCTCTAGATCCCCAGTGGCCCTCAGACTCCCTCAAGCATTATCAGTCAGAGGAACCAAGCCACCCACACTACTGCATGTAGTCTGTATTCGTTATTGGTGAGAATCTAAATTCGTTAAGTGTTTTGATTTCAGCCTTTCTCCATTCCCTTTCAGTTATTCCTCTTCCTTTCTTCTATGCTCGTTCCTCCTTTAACCCACAATTGGTCCAGGCCAGTAATGCTGACCTTGCTTCAAGTCACTCTGAGAAGTGAACTCTGCAGGCTGTGAGTACTCTATTAACAAGGCCTTTCTTAGTTTTGCCCATTCACACATCACATTTCATTCCATAAGTTCATTAATTAACAAAATTCGAGTTAAACTTCTAAAGAATTTATAGACACCTCCTCCAATTAATCTTTGCATTTCCATAAGCAGCTAAACTACCGTAATCCCAAATAGTGAATAATATGGAACTCTCCAGGGTGACGAGAGACTCTGGGAAAGTACTATGTTTCCTAGGGATCTTTATGTCTTTGAAGAAATAACACAATGATTCCTGTTTTCTTTAAGTTACCTCCTAATAAAAGTAGGATCTTTCTAAATCTTAAAACTTTAGAAACAGCTTAGGATCTAGTAGTCTCATGGTAGTTTGAGGATAGCCATTCAGCAAAATATTCCCAGAGCTCCAGGCTTCAAATGATAAAAAAAGGAAAGGGATGGTCATATAGAAGAAAAAGTCTTGTCCTAATTGGGAGACAACAGTGCCTGGATCTCACTTGGAAAATATAACACAATAGGTGTGTTCTTCCTCTTGATTCTGATCATTGAAGAAATATGACAGTACAAATCTGATTATTAGGGCCCCTGTCCTGTCACTCAAAAAAAACACATTAAAAAAAAACAGAAGCAGTAATTCAATAAGCCATCATAATTAGAAAACAGTTTAATAATTCAAAAATCAGCTAATTAGAGAGAAAGAGAGAGAGAGAGAGGAAAGGAAAAAAAAAAGAAAGAAAGAAACCTAGGTTTTATCCTAGCTAAGCACAAAACATACTCATTGGAAATGTATCACAAGCACATGAGGGTGATATATATTCCCAGGATTTTTAAATGATGATCCATGAATTGGAAAAAAAGGTTAAGTGCTATGAAGATGTGAGGAAAATAATTATCTGGATGTGATATCTGTATGCTACAGAATGTAACCTAGTTTTAAAGATGGTATTACGCTAATTATAGTCAATTTCTTTTTTGTTTGTTTTGATACAGTATTTAGCTATTGATAGCAAAAACATTAGTAAGTATAATAAATACCCTGATCTTTGACACAGTTGACATGCCTGTGAGAAATCAAATTTTCAGAACATGAGGCTAAACCCCAGACAAAGGCATCCATTGTCATCTATTAAGTAAAAATATATAGGTTTAAGATTAAAACCTTAGACAATACTAGTCTATGTAGTATCATTAAATGTTACAGTATCTCTTCAAATATGATGTAACCTCAGTCTGCCTTTACCTAAATCCCACAACATGCTCCTTAATCAAAATCTCCACAAGAGTTGTTTTAAAAAAGATTTGAGTGATAATAAAGACACTGGTTGTGAAATAAGCTCCAGAAGAAATAACTTTGGTTTGTATCAGACGTGATGCAAATTAACCTGGGAATGACTCCTTAGATACACTGCTGAATTCATGTCCCCAGAAGTGTGGGATTAAAACAAACACACATAAAATAAAACACTAAATCATAGTAAGGCAGTCACTTGGCCTAACATTCTTCTTATCCCGTAGTTTTGTTGTATTCTAAATACCACTAAGTATGTGAGCAATTGTAACCTCATGTTACAGGCCTGGTATGGAGTCGCAGACAAAGAAATACTAGAAATGCCAATCCAATACTGAAAATAATTAAAAAGCAATTAAATAATGCAATATTTTTAATAAAGTTTACCAGAAAATTCGTAAGGTTAATCTACTTACAAAGTGACTCAAACTTCTTGAAATTTATATTCTCTATTCTCCTTTTCTAAATACATGTGAGTATGTATATGTGTGTACATATATACATAAACTCCAAATATATGTCTTATATATTTATGATCTGTTTATCTAGCTTTCTATACAAATATATATACACACACACACACACATAAAGACACACATGTATACCCACACACATTCATACACATGTCATGTACTCAGCAGTTACCTCAGGCCAAAAATGCTCATCTAACCTGCTCATTACCTTTTCTTTCTCTTAGTTCCTGAACTGTCTCTTTATTAGGTAGATTTAAATTTAAACTATCATGCTTCTTTAACTGTTTTCCTAATTTACTCATTAACAGCAACTCTTTCTAATTCGGAGGGTGAGAGTTGTAAAGATGAAGGAAGAAGTTAATTTCCTTTCTTTTATCCATTAAACACTTCCCTTAATCAAATATTTGTGACTCTCTCCCACGTATGTATAGATTCCATTCCACTATCATTAACAGTCCAGTCAAATCCCATCTCTATTTCTTTTCTACCACACTGAGTTGGTTTTCTCTTGGATTCCTGCATTGAGTGGGGCCAGCTCAAGATCACTCCTCCCGATGAGTGGGAAACTTTGGGGTAAGATTCAGTCTCCCTAGACCCTCTTACCTCTGGAATAGGAATCAAGATAAATAGCTCTCAGAGTAGGATCTAGCCTCCTTATATTTTCTACTGTCCATGCAGAGGGGTCAAGAGGGAATCTATCCTCTTGCAAGAGTCAAGCATGGTCCCTACTCTCTTGAATTTGCCCCTCCAGGAAATATCTAGACATATCTGGATATACTGTTGGTAGTCACAAACTGGGTCAGGAAGAGAGGGTAGCTAGTGGCATCTAATGAAGAGAGTCCAGACATCCTGCTGACTATCTTATACACTGCACGTGGTAGCCTTCATACATGTACACACACACACACACACACACACACACACACACACACACACACAAATTATCCAGTCGAAAATTACAATAAGGTTGAGGTTGAAAGACCCTACACTAAAATGTGCCATTACCAGTAAGTATAAATACTCTGTAATGTCAATTTAAATCATCCTAAACTCTGACCATCTCCTGCTGACTTTCTAGCTCATTTCCTCACATACTCCAGCCCTAATATTTCTTCATCTTCACCTGGGCCAAATATTTAAGAGTCAGCTTGCCTTGCCTTTGTACCTTACACACCTGATGTGTATTTTCCACTTCATGAAGAATAAATTCTATGGACAAACATTAAAGTCGGCTCTTTGCACAAATTCCTATCTCCTTTGTTCTTTGTTGGCTTTACTGAACTTCTAGAAAAGACCATCCTTGAAAAATCCATAACCCCAGTATTTTTTTTTTTTTTGGCGGTACACGGGCCTCTCACTGTTGTGGCCTCTCCTGTTGCAGAGCACAGGCTCCGGACGCACAGGCTCAGCAGCTATGGCTCATGGGCCCAGCCGCTCCACGGCATGTGGGATCTTCCCGGACTGGGGCACGAACCCGGGTCCCCTGAATCGGCAGGCAGACTCTCAACCACTGCGCCACCAGGGAAGCCCAACCCTAGTATTTTTTACCTTTACCGTTAGTACGCACAAATGTTTGTGTAGCTAAACATGGCTAAAGAAAAACAAATCCATTCTGACGGATGTCATTTAAATCTAGAAGGTTGAATCTTAATGACGAAGAATTATACCATGTCTCCTAGCCTATTCATTCTCCCACTCTCCTAGATAAACATTTCACACTTTCTTTTTGCTCTTCAAATACCCATTCCACCCCATAATCTCATAGTTAAATGATGGCATACTTGCTATTTTTCTATAAAATTAAATAATCAGAAGTGAACTTTCATAAACTCCCATCACTCTGTTCACTAGCAGCTGTACTCATATGCTCTGTCATCACTCTTGTTACCAGAGATGAAACGCCCACTTTCCATCCAAGATCAAATCCCTATTCGTGCACTTGATGCTTCCCTCTTGCTAACTCAATAATCACCCAATAATTCACTCTACTCTCTCCCACACCCTGACATTTTTATCTCAGAGACTTTTATTTTCCTCGATTTTTGTTGTACTAGTCTTAACAAAATCGCACATTTCCTGTCCGAACAGCTTTAATCTCCTGGTATAACAGCGACCTGTAATGTACTCTTGGCTCACGATTAATCTGCTAAATTTCAGCTGCAAAGAAATACTTGGTCCAGACTTGGAGGTGAGAACCCACAAAATAAAAGTTACCTGAATAAAGCTGAAGCATCTTGAGGACTAATCCAGATACAGAGTAACAATCAATTAAGCATTACTCTGACAATTTACATAATTAAAGATAGAGGCTTATATCTTTCCCAAAATCCTTTAAAGAATGACAGTGGGGAATGGAACTCCATCATAGTCCGGCAGATAGAACTTTTTTCATTTTCTCTCCTTCTCTTTTTTTTCCCTCTCTCCATTTCCCTTTCTGTGTGTGTAGGTGTGTAATCTTACACACCCAAAAGTATCCCCAAATCTTCCCTTCATGTTCTTTAAAATTCATCCAGAAAGAGCACTCTCTTTCCTCACACTTCCTCTCCTTTGCTATTTTTATGTAAAACAAGTTAGTCTACTTAGCCATCTTCAATATTTTTCTTATTTACCTATCACTAGTATTTGGTATTCTAAGATACTATGAAAAATTAATCCAACAAAAAATATGCATTTCCCCAATTCAGTCCCAAGATATAAGACAACTGTTGTCAGCTATGAATGTTCTTTAATAAATTTTATATGAATGCTTTCCATCTGAATATGTAACCAAATCTTTTATAAATATGTACCATGTCTACAAGGATGAACAAGAATTAAAACTATTTTCTATAAATTGGAAAGACAGATACTTAATCTAATTCTTTATCTAAATATACATTATATGAAAAAAGATGAGTATTATACTGTATTCAGTATTAAAAATCATGTTAAGAACCAAATTGTATACAAATACAGTAAAATCTTGTGATAACACTCATTATAGTAAATACTATGACTTCAGATTTAAAATAATTGACAGTTGGCTCCCAAATCCAGAGAACTACAGGCAAGTTAGCTGTGCAGCCATGCCTGAATCATTTAATTAAAGTCACAATAATACCATCCTGTATTTTAAGGAATTGAATTATTTCAGACTTTAATTATGTGTTACATGTTACAGTGTTTTACTGTAATATATGGTGTTGGGGTGTGTGTGTGTTTGTGTGTGTGTGAGGAAGATGTTTTCGTTGTATATAAACTTTTATAAATGAATTATTTTCCAAAGTCTTTTTCAGACATTTAAAATAGGCCATAATTAAGAAGACAACTGATAAAGGACCATTTTGGGCAGCAGATATTTAAAGAACAATTCAGGTTCAGGAAGCCGTTAAACCTAGTGATTTTCCCATATTTATTATTTTTCAGTTTCACATCAGTTTTATGTACTTCAGTCACTTTATCCGCTTTTAATGTTTCAGACAGAGTGCATCTTCTGTAATTTATTTCCCTAGTATCCTGTCCCCTTCTACTTAAATGCATTTAATCCTTAAAAGACCTAGAATTTACATCATAAAAGGGCAAGATGGTATAGAAGAAGGGTATAATGTGGGAGTTTTTACTCTCTACTTCAATGCTTCATGCTAGTTTTAGTCACTGAATTCTCTGAAATTTGATACTAACATATGTAAAAATCATACAAAAAACATGTCCTAATTCACTGGGTTAATGTAATTGAAAGAAATTAGTGACTATGCAAATATGAGATACTAGGTGTTTTTGAACTATAAAAATTTTTTCTACCAAAACAGTCATCCAACAAAGCATTTTTAAGCATCTGCTTAAGTACAAAACATGTTTCTATGCTATGTCTGTAAATAAATATAGCACATGCAGAATCTGCCTTACAAAGCTTGTAAATTTGTGGTCAAGGTCACTCAGGCCCATATTTAACACTGAATCCACAAATATAAATTGAATAAGTTATATTTGGAGCTGTAGTCTGTTCTGATAAAACACATGTTTCTATGACACAAATTAACTCTTATGTGATTGTTAAATGGGGATAATTTTGTCAGTTTAAATTGAGAGTTGGGTTGATCCGTATGCAGTTTGAAGCTAGAATACTTTGCATAGAATTTTAACCTTCTACAGGAAAAGACAAGACCCTGAGTGCAGCTGCTGTACAGGCTGGAGGACTGCCACCTGCACAGGGGTTCCGTCCACAAAGAAGTACACCTTGCTATTTCTGCAGAAATATTGTCTTCCAAAAGTGTTTGGTAGAATTCTCCACTGAAGCCAACGGATCTGGAGTTTGCTTCACTGAAAGGTTCTTAACTACAAATCCAACTATTTTAGTGCAACTCTACAGTTAAAAGTTACCATGTGGGGCTTCCCTGGTGGCGCAGTGGTTGAGAGTCTGCCTGCCGATGCAGGGGACACGGGTTCGTGCCCCGGTCCGGGAAGATCCCACATGCCGCAGAGCAGCTGGGCCCGTGAGCCATGGCCGCTGGGCCTGCACGTCCGGAGCCTGTGCTCCACAACGGGAGAGGCCGCAACAGGGAGAGGCCCGCGTACCGCAAAAAAAAAAAAAGTTACAATGTGCACGTGGGTTCAAAATAGTGTTGCTTATGCTCCAGTGCCCTACAGTTTTTAAAGAAATAAGGGTTTTTTGGTTCATTTTTCATCCGGACACCTGTCCCACCACTGCATTCTTTCTTCAGGTAATGCAAACATGTACAGTAGTCAGAACTGGCAAGCAACTGATGCCATTCTGAAACCATATTTTTTCTTTTAAAACTAAGCTTTAATTACCAGGTTAATCTTGTCCATTTGATTGTCTCTTTCTTTGGGAAAGCTCTAGTTTACACCTCATTCCCCAGAAAACAGATCCCGAAGCCAAACTCAGATGGTACTGCTTTACTGAGGGTAGAGTTCAACTGAAAAAAAAAGCCCACAACAACAAAAAAACAAGAATAAGAGGGAAAGGAAAGTGGGGTATGAACAGAAAAGATGCATAAATACAAACTTGTACATAGTGAAACCGGCCACACTATCTCAGTTTTTCAAGATATCTCTACAGAGATTATGGAACTGCTGTGTCTTAAAACAATCCGTTAAGTAGGGAGGAAAAGTGAAAAACCTTACCTTCCAGTTCCTTTATATCACTTTTCTTTCATTGATCCAAATTTTCCCCAGAGAGAGAACCCCTGTTCCAGACTGGATTTCTCCAACTCTCATACTTACCAGAGATATTCAAAGGTTCTGTATGTCCTATCACATTGAATCTGGACTCAGGAACTGCTGTGATTCCCACCAAAACCCAAACATTGCCACCGGAAAGACTGAGTCACAGATCACGACAAAAGATAAGGTCACAATGTGGGGTAAGACTTCATGACCCTGGAATGGCCCAAGGCATTCATCCAGGAAGCAGAGGGAAGTAACTAAGACTAAAGTGGCATCTAGGGTTAAGGATATTCAGGAGGGCAAATAAATCCAGCCTGAGTGGCTTCTCATAAAAACAGGCTTCTGCTGAGCCCCAAACACTATCAGTACCTCTTATAAGTTCCAGATATGTCAGCCCACGATACAGACACAGCTTACACTCAAGCTAGGAATTCCTGCCCAGAATCCTTTCTAAGATGAGATCAGGAACCCTATTGTTTATTTGAAATTAAGCACATAGGATACTGCTCTAGTTTTCTAGTTTAGAGCTCTGTTTTGCAGAGCCTTGGAGAATCAGCTTTTAGGAAGGCTGCTCTGGGTCCTCCCTCTGGATATCCACCTGTTGATGCTGGATTTGGTATTGGTAATGGAACCAAACAACCTTCGCAGCCCAGGAGAAAAGTTGTATGGGCTTAAAAATAGAGAAACTGTTAATTACATGGTTAGACGGTAGGGTGCTATAGTGGTTTCATAATCTCACATGAATTGAGAGTAATGTGGCACCTTAGGTCTGAAACTGTAAAACATTTGTAACGAATATAGTTCTTCAATGTTGCACTCTTCCTCCCTTCCCAAGCTGAAGTTTCCACCATTATTGGAGTCATTTCCAGGACTCTGAAGCAAAGATCAAGGTAACACTAAACAGTGCTTTTGATTTTCTATTCCTTATTCCATTGAAATTCTTCAGAAGAATACTCCCTAGGATTGTTTCTATCACTGCTAGAGTGCCTATTATGGAAGAGGCCCTACTATGATAAGACCAAGATCTTGACAGGAGCAATGACATTTTCAACCCTATTACAGCTGCATGCAGCTCCAATAGAGGAGCCTTCTGAAGCAGTATCTGTAGACTCTATCCATGCCACAACATCTATCAATCCCACTGTTGGGTGGAACAATGGAGTTGTCTTTCTCTAAACCTAAAATAATACCTTTTGTGTAAAGAGTCTCCTAAGTTACATTTCTCTAAGTAGCAACTAATCTCTTTGGAAGACTCTAAAACTTCCTTTGAGAATTTAAGAATTTTGGAAAAGCATTCATTCCCCTCATTTATTCTGGCTTCAGGTGAGGATTTCTTTTTCTTTTTCAGAAGTTTATATACTCATTGAAAGGATTAAAAATGATAGAGTAGACAAACTTTCATATTCATTTTCGTAATTCTCCATCTTTGCAGAAATCTGAGTGTTTAAAGAAGTCATTTTATCTGTAGCACCTGTGCAGCTGCAGACATTCTCACTAGCTCCACCAGAAGTCATTATGGTAAGTTTAATTTTGCATCCATTTTCAAAGCAGAGTATACAGCTGGGAACTCTCTTAAGGGCATCTGTAACACAAACTGCATCCTTCTCCCTGTAGACTCATCATGTCAAGCCTAAGACTCATGGCCTATGGCTGCCACAAAAAGCTATGAATATTAATACAAACTAAAACTCAAGGGCCCCCAGTGAATTATGCTATGAAACAATTTATTGTGCATACCCAAAGATTCATTCTGAAGAAATAAAAAGACCAAGTCATTTCTGGGTTTTTTCCTCTACTGACACTGACTCAATATTTCAAGTGGGATAAAAAATGTACATAGTGATTGTTTCACTCTTGATAAATGATAAAAAGCTGATAAACTGCCCCCCCACCTGATTCCAGAATTTTGGAGAATCTTAAAAACTGTGTAGAACATCTCCCACTCCATAACAAAAACCATCCTGAGTCTTCAGATCTCAAAGATAAACTCTCAAACTTTGGCACTCCCTCTCAGATTTCCAAAACAAAGGCAGGGTATGTACGAAATACTGTTTGTTGGAAGCCGGAAGCTGCATCCTTTTTTGTTTTGTTTTTGTTTTTGTATCACTCTAATTTTTTGCCATACCCCCAAGTGTATGCCTCGGTGAGATATCATTAATTGAGAGAAATCAACCTGGGGGCCCAGGCGTTCTGACTGCTATCACCATACCTAAAACCTATGGGCAGTATCCAATTTCATTACAAACATTAGCAAAAATGTCTACAAGCAAACAAACAGCAGCCAGATAAAAAACATTAATTGAATTGCATTCAACCTGACTTAAACTTTTAACCAGCAGACATAGGGTGGTAAGCAGTTTTAATGTAAAGTATGTATTATTGTGAACTTAAATTGATACAGACAAACAAAAGGAAGTAACAAATATGTAGACATAATTCAGTTAACAGCCATTGAATCATATTGTTTAGATGAACCACTTGTCAGAAATTGTTAATTATCCATAGCTCCAGAATACCAAATCAGGAAACATCTTCTAATTAACTACTGAACATAATTTTGTTAGCTCCACATTGCTTTGTATTTATAAATGACTAAATTATATGTGTATATTTTTATGTTTTCTCCCATTAAGTTAAATCAGTATGTTTTACCTTCTTCATTTTAAAGATGAGTCAATTTAGGAGCAAAGAAAACCAACTTGTGCAAAAATTCTCAACTAATTAGAAGACGTATAGTTCTCAACTCAGGATTATCTACCACTGAATATCACATTCGTGAGAAATAATTTCCCTTTTCTACCTCATTTATCAGATGTCTCTCCTCTGCACTAAGACACTTGCCCAGACCGATTCTCTACCCTAAGATATTTTATCCTTAGTATTCCTACCTTCTATGACATTTCCAGGGTCATAAGAGAGTTGGCATCCTTATATCTCATTTGGGCACTTACAACTTCATTCTTCCATCCTCAAACAAGAATACAACTTCCTCTGATTCCCTATCTGTTGTTGAAAAGTTAATACCTATCTCTATGGAGTTAGTCTAGAATTCTGAAAAAAAAAAAAAAAAAAAAGACTTTTGTAAAAGGGGAATAAATTAACAGTACTTACTTCCTAGTGCTATTGTAAAAAGTACTATAATTATCAAATATAAATTGTGTGGTCCATTTAAACATGTAGGTATTCAATTAATGCTTGCTATTGTTGTAGAAGTTTTTGTTAGCAGGGCTTATCATGAGGCCAACCCATTCCTCTGAAATCTGTTTGTTTATTAAATTAGACATGTAAAACATATATTAGGTTCTCCCAAAATTATGGTCTTGAGCAGAGAGAAGATATATCAGATGGGAGAGAGGAGTTATTTTAAAATCTCTATATGAAATAAATATTGTAAAATTTCAAAATTAAGTAGTACTTAAACTTTTAAAAAGTAGCTATGCTTTAGTAACCATAAGGGAGTACAATGGCCCCTGTACTTCTCCAGTTATGCTGCCAGGGGCACTGAATACCAGCACAGTTATACTAGTCAACCCCAGCCAGTTCTAATCATTCTCCTCTATTCATTTTTAGGCCCAAGACGTTCAAACTCCAGTGTTTAAGTCAGAAAAGAAAATTAAAACAATTGTGAAACAAAAAGACCTTCCTTAATCTTGCAATTCTTGAATTCTGGGCACTGGTTTGTCTTTTTCTCCAAGACTCATCTGCTTCTTCCTACCTTTATTGAACCAATGGCTAAAGTTGCAATAATCACAGAGATTAGGGGGACTAATAGTTTTAGAAAAAATAAAAGAGAAAAAAGCTAATAATATGTGTGCTTGAAAATGGTATGAGGCAATCCCTTTTGTGGGAGCACCAGTATCACAACTAACTGCTGAACAATCATCGACAGGAAGACACTGGAACTCACCAAAAAAGATAACCCACATCCAAACACAAAGGAGAAGCCACAATGAGACGGTAGGAGGGACGCAATCACAGTACAATCAAACCCCATAACTGCTGGGTGGGTGACTCACAGACTGGAGAACACTTACACCACAGAAGCCCACCCACTGGAGTAAAGGTTCTGAGCCCCAAGTCAGGCTCTCCAACCTGGGGGTCCAGCAACAGGAGGAGGAATTCCCAAAGAATAAGACTTTGAAGGCTAGTGGGATTTGACTGCAGGACTCCGACAGGACTGGAGGAAACAGAGACTCCACTGTTGGAGGGCACACACAAAGTGGTCTGCACATCAGGACCCAGGGGAAGGAGCAGTGACCCCACAGGAGACTGAACCAGACCTACCTGCTAGTGTTGGAGGGTCTCCTGCAGAGGAGGGGATGGCTGTCATTCAATGTGAGGACAAGGACACTGGCAGCAGAAGTTCTGGGAAGTACTCCTTGGCGTGAGCCCTCCCAGAGTCCACCATTAGCCCCCACCAAAGAGCCAGGAAGTCTCAAGTGTTGGGTCGTCTCAGGCCAAACAACCAACAGGGAGGGAACCCAGCCCCACCCATCAGCAGACAAGCAGATTAAAGTTTTACTGAGTTCTGCCCACCAAAGCAACACCCAGCTCTACCCACCACCAGTCCCTCCCATCAGGAAACTTGCACAAGCCTCTTAGACAGCTTCATCCACCAGAGGGCAGACAGCAGAAGCAAGAAGAACTACAACCTGCAGCCTGTGGAACAAAAAACACATTCACAGAAAGACAGACAAGATGAAAAGGCAGAGGGCTATGTACCAGATGAAGGAACAAAATAAAATCCCAGAAAAACAACTAAATGAAGTGGAGATAGGAAACTTTCCAGAAAAAGAATTCAGAATAATGATAGTGAAGATGATCGAGGACCTCAGAAAAAGAATGGAGGCAAAGATCGAGAAGGTGCATGAAATATTTAACAAAGACCTAGAAGAATTAAAGAACAAACACCTAGAAGAATTAAAGAACAAAGAAACAGAGATGAACAATACAATAGCTGAAATGGAAAATACACTAGAAGGAATCAATAGCATAATGACTGAGGCAGAAGAATGGAAAAGTGACATGGAAGACAGAAAGGTGGAATTCACTGCCATGGAAGAGAATAAAGAAAAAAGAATGAAAAGAAATGAAGACAGCCTAAGAGACCTCTGGGACAACATTAAATGCAAAAACATACACATTATAGGGGTCCCAGCAGGAGAAGAGAGAGGGAAACGAACCGAGAAAATATCTAAAAAGATTACAGGAAAAAACTTCCCTAACATGGGAAAGGAAAGAGCCACCCAAGTCCAGGAAGTGCAGAGAGTCTCAGGCAGGATAAACCCAAGGAGAAACACTCTGAGACACGTAGTAATCAAACTGACAAAAATTAAAGATAAAGAAAAATTACTGAAAGCAACAAGGGAAAAATGACAAATAACATACAAGGGAATGACCCTGAAGAGCCAATGCAGTCTTGAGGGAAAAAACAGAGCTGGAGGAATCAGACTCCCTGACTTCAGACTATACTACAAAGCTACAGTAATCAAGGCAATATGGTACTGGCACAAAAAGAGAAATATAGATAAATGGAAGAGGATAGAAAGCTCAGAGATAAACGCACACACCTACGGTCAACTAATGTATGACAAAGGAGGCAAGGATATACAATGGAGAAAAGACAGTCTCTTCAATAAGTGGTGCTGGGAAAACTGGACAGCTACATGTAAAAGAATGAAATTAGAACACTCCCTAACACCATGCACAAAAATAAACTCAAAATGGATTAGAGACCTAAATGTAAGACGAGACACTATAAAACTCTTAGAGGAAATCATAGGAAGAACACCCTTTGACATAAACCACAACAAGATCTTTTTTGATCCACCTCCTAGAGTAATGGAAATAAAAACAAAAATAAACAAATGGAACCTAATGAAACTTCAAAGCTTTTGCACACCAAAGGAAACCATAAACAAGACAAAAAGACAACCCTCAGAATGGGAGAAAATATTTGCAAATGAATCACGGACAAAGGATTAATCTCCAAAATATATAAACAGCTCATGCAGCTCAATATTAAAAAAACAAACAACCCAATCCAAAAATGGGCAGAAGACCTAAATAGACATTTCTCCAAAGAAGACTTACAGATGGCCAAGAAGCACATGAAGAGCTGCTCAACGTCACTAATTATTAGAGAAATGCAAATCAAAAGTACAATGAGGTGTCACCTCACACCAGTTAGAATGGGCATCATCAGAAAATCTAGAAACAACAAATGCTGGAGAGGGTGTGGAGAAAAGGGAACCCTCTTGCACTGTTGGTGGGAATGTAAATTGATACAGCTACCATGGAGAACAGTATGGAGATTCCTTAAAAAACTAAAGATAGAATTACCATATGACCCAGCAATCCCACTATTGGGCATGTACCCAGAGAAAACCATAATTCAAAAATACACATGCACCCCAATGTTCATTGTAGCACTATTTCCAATAGCCAGGTCATGGAAGCAACCTAAATGCCCATCGACAGATGAATGGATAAAGAAGATGTGGTACATATATATACAATGGAATATTACTCAGTCATAAAAAGGAACGACATTGGGTCATTTGTAGAGACGTGGATGGATCTAGAGACTGTCATACAGAGCCAAGTAAGTCAGAAAGAGAAAAACTAATATCGTATATTAACACATATATGTGAAACCTGGAAAATTGGTACAGATGAACTGGTTTGCAGGGCAGAAATAGAGACACAGTTGTAGAGAACAAATGTATGGACACCAAGGGGGTCAAGTGGCAGCAGGGGTGGTGGTGGTGTGATGAATTGGGAAATTGGGATTGACATGTATATACTAATATGTATAAAATGGATAACTAATTAGAACCTGCTGTATAAAAAAATAAATACAATTCTAAAATTCAAAAAAAAAATAGTAAATGGTATGAGGGAAAAAGTTTACTCAACACGATTGAAATCAGATTATGAAAGCCACTCTGGAAGGACACTGGCTTATAAATTTTAAATGTGAATGTGTTATGAGCAGTGTGTTTACTTCTAGTACTTCTAGTAATCTAGTCTGTAAAAAAATAAACACAGATTTTGGTCTTCTAAGTGACAGAAATCTAGCTCCAGCTTAGGCGCAAAGCAGGATTCACTGATTAACCAAACTGAGAAATGAAATGTGAAGAAAGGCAGGATGGTTGCCTTGGAAGTATGAGAAACTAAGGACTAGAAGATTTTCAGTTCTCTCTTTCTCTCCCTTCTTCCACCGCCCCCTCAATTCTCTCCTCATTATCTCTTTTTTTTTTTTTAAGGATAGATTTTTAAAATATTTATTTATTTATTTTTGGCTGCGTTGGGCCTTCATTGCTGCACGTGGGCTTTCTCTAGTTGCGCCCAGCGGGGGCTACCCTTCATTGTGGTGCGTGGGCTTCTCAATGCGGTGGCTTCTCTTGCTGCGGAGCACGGGCTCTAGGCACGTGGGCTTCAGTGGCAGCAGCACGCGGGCTCAGTAGTTGTGTCTCGCGGGCTCTAGAGCGCAGGCTCAGTAGTTGTGGCACACAGGCTTAGTTGTTCCGTGGCATGTGGGATCTTCCCAGACCAGGGCTCGAACTCATGTACCCTGCCTTGGCAGGTAGATTCTTAACCACCTGCACCACCAGGGAAGCCCATCTACTCATTACCTCTTAAACACAGAGGAAAACACAGCCACTGGTAGAACCCAATCTTTTCATTTTACAGCATCCACTACCAGAAAAAAAAATCGATAATTTAGAAAAAGCCTCCGTAACTGGTCCAAACAATTGTGGCAAGGAAATCTGGGTCTTGTAAGAAAGTTACTAATTTCAAGGTTTCCCCTTATATGGGGATAGGGATAGAGAAGAGAGCCCTGTAGAAGGAGAAAAGAGGAGTTTGAGCAGAATATATATATATATATGTATTACACATGTAATATTTGTATTATGTGTATTAATCTATGATGTAATATATCATACACAAAAATCAATACAGGAGGATTGTAGAGCTAATCATGAAAGACAAGAAAAAGCCTTCTATTAATAATATATTTCCATAAATTTTTGACAGGAAAAGATTCCTTAAGTGGGACATGAAAATAACTAACTACAAATACAAAGCTTGATAGATTGGACTACATTAAAATAGGATCTTCTGTTCAGAAAACTCACGTTAAGAAAGTAGAAAGGCAAGGTGAAAGGAGGAGACAATGTTTGCAATACATGTAAGTGATAAAGCACTTATAACTGCAATTTATAAAACATTTCTACAAATTAAAAGTAAACTACACAGAAATATCATAAAACAACATGCAAGAAGCTTTATGTATCATTTTTTAGAAGGCAAGTCCAAATGTTCAATAAACACAACACTTGCTTTACTCCATTAGTTATCACTGAAATTGCAATAGAGGGCATTGTGCTCCTGCCTATATCTCTTCTAATTTAACACTAATTTCATCCATGTCTTTCAGCCTTGCTCAGACAGCATCTTGCCTTAAGAGTGTGTCATGTATTTCTATCTGCTCCAGGGCTTCTCCAATATCAAGAATGCTAATAAAAGCCTGCTGAGCAAGTACAGAAGTACAAAGAGGCTGGGGTAACCCTCTACCAAAGGAGGACTAGAGTCAATAAATAATTGTCCTCCTAGTTGATCCTTGAGCAGACAATACTGAGTGGCATTCTGTACACTCTTCAGAAGGTCCTGGACAAGCCCTAGCTTCCCACAAAGGTGATTTTGTAACACACACTTACACTGGGTTTTCATTTTTCAATCACTCCCAAAGATCCTTCATTCTTACTTCCTTGAATTGCATCCTGCATATAAGTTATTTTTTTAGGTTCTGCTTTCAAAAAGAAACTCAACCTAAGGCAGGCATACAAATTAAGACCACAGTAATATTCCTTTACACATATACCAGAACAAGTTAAACTAAAACCTACAGTTGGTGAGGGTATGAAACAACACTCTTGTACAATGCTGATGGGAGTGCGATCAGTATTCGTATTTTGGAACATTCACTAAGATAGACCACATACTGGGCCAAAACCACATCTTAACAAGTTTAAAAAAAATAAGAATCATAAAATGCAACTCTAAGATTTAAAAAAAATGTCTGAGAGAAATGTTAATAAGACCCAGTGAAGGTAAATAAGTGGTAAAGCATTTCTGTCCAGCAGAAACATAAATGCACACAAGCTATCCAGAGAAAAAGTCAATATGTGCTAAAAACCTGAAATATTCTTTGACCCATTAATTCTAATTCTAGAAATACTATGTGTATAAATGTGTGCATAGGGATTCTCAAGGTTGTAATAGCAAACCAGTGGACCAAATTAACTACCCAAATATAGTAAAATTACAGTTTTCAAGAAATTAAAAAAAAGATTTAATGATGTTTGCAAAGACAGAGTAATATAAAGTAAAAGATTATGATGTACTTAAATATTCCTAAAGATGTCAAATTATAAAATATAAATGGATATATGAAAAATAAGCACTTAAGTAGCAATGTTTGCCAAAATGTTAACAAAGGATATCTATCTCTGGATTGTAGAAGTATAGAGATAGTCTTTTCTTTTTCTTTTTTAATTCTGACTTTTCTACAATGATATGCATTATCAAAATTGACAGTGAAAAGAGTAATACTGAGAATCTCTTGTTCCTGAGGTTCATACATGCCCTTCCTTCACTGTGGTGTCCCTATAGATTTAAGAAACGCAAGGTTGGTACAAATTGATGCTTAATATTTTAACAGCACTTATCTTAATGCGCATGTTGGCACTTCTCTGAAGCTGGAAGTTTTCTGCAATTTGCTATGTGCTTATCCTAGAGACTGTTTTCCCCTTGCTTCCACACACGTGTCCTCAGATGACTTAATTAGCTTTTTGACTTCGATATTCAGCAACCAGGATACCGCATGATTGAATTTATCAGTTCTCATTGTCCCACTATTGAGATAAAGGTGTTTGTTTAAGAATGGGACATCTTAACTTTGCAAATGAAAAACTGTCACTTTGACAGCAGTGTTTGACCAAAAGTTATTGACACAGTTATTTGTGAGTGTTAACTATTCTGTAAACACATCCAGGATTTAAAACAATACATTAATATGGGACTGAAATTCTCTGATTCTATTTTTAAAACTGGGCCTTTAAGACAAAAAGCAAAATTATGTAATGGGTCCAATTGTACTCACAATAAATTCTGTAGCCCATCTTGATGATGCAGCAAGAAACCAGGACAGTATTAATTAATAGTCAAACAGAAATGATCTAATATTTATAACTGAACTTTGGCAAATTTGGAAAAGTATCTGTTATTTTAACACTTTAACATATATGAAAAAAAGCAAGAACAAGTACAAAGTGTTTATAGAAGGCAAGAACTCTGAGTTACAAAAACAAACAGACGAAATGAACACTGACAACCCTGCACTGTTAAAAATCAACTAATAGCAGTAATGTTTTAATTCCTGGTGTTTCTAATATTGTTGCATTAAGCAAAGTAAAGCAGCTGAATGGAGAAAATGCTTTGGTTTTCAATGACCCTTCCTCAGAGACATTATTTGTGATGGAACAACCGTGGTTTGTTTCGAAGTATAGCCTACACACTTAGTGGAAAAGAGCTAAGAGAACTGGATCTTAGTCATGATGTAGGACTGCCCTGGTGCACATACTGTCTGCTTGGATGATGGCTTGTGGTGCATCCTCTTTCCTGAGATAAGTGACTGAATTTGGGAAAAAAGCATTTTTCAAGCCACTTATCAAAGAGAAATCACCCAGTTTGCACCTATCCTCAGCCACCTCTATTGTGGACAGTGCCAGCACCATGAGATTATGCTGCCTGCTATAGGTTCAACAGTAGAGGGCGCTAGAGGAAGAACAGTTCGTTTCTCAATGTCCCACATTTATTCACACCACTCTAATAAGTAAGTTTATTTTTAGGAGACTGGTTCTAAGTGCTTACTTCTGAAGGCCTGTATTACTGAGTTAGAGATAAACTGAAAAAGCTATATCCATTATTCCCCTACTCGAGATTACTCAGTGGGCAGCCCAAATAGCCTCTAGTAATTATCACTTAATGATCAAAGTAACTCTAAATGATGGGAATAAGCATTAAATGCCTGCAAAGATGATAGTAGGTAAAGCAACCGAAATGCATGAGAGTTTAGTAACAAAGTCAGGATTTGAACACAGGCTTGTTAGACTTTAGGCCCCTATTTTCATTATTCTTCTTCTGAAGCCCCTTTTTCTATTCTCATACACAATTTCTCATATACCTAGGATGATGAATAAAGAGTTAGTCATACTTGTTACAAATAACTAAACCTTGTATCATGAAATAAACACTTGTTGCAATATACTAATAATTTTTATTTATAATATTGGTATATGGTTCTACATTCAGGTGATTTCTAAGACAGAGGTAAAATTAAATAATTACTTATTTGTATTTCATATTTTACAGATTTTTTTAAAGACAATATTGAGCGTATCAAACTCTCTGATAATCTGGAGTCAACTGCTCCTCAGGTTGGTTTACTCCAATAGGAGCTGACTTGAACCCCATGATTTCTAGGGTACCTATATATGCTTTCCATAGGGTTATCTTCTGGCTAGTAAGCTATTCATTGCTATTCTCAGTGAGTATCCTGTATGTCTCCCCCTCTTCTTTGCGCCTCCTAATGCCTACAGCCTGAGATCTTGTATAATCTTGACTGTTAGACTTGTGTATAAACTGAGATAAAACAATATATGTGTAAAGATCTGAGAGGCTCTTCTATTAGTAAAATAGAAGAGAGTTGTATTTTTCATGAGAGTTAGCAGTATTGACTTGAACACTTCTATTTTGACTTCTTCCAGATATTTGTTAGTGATGTGGAGAAGTTATAGAGAATTGAAAGAAATGAAAGTAAATCGCAAAGGAAAGATGTGGAAAGAAACTGTTGGAAACATTCAAGTATGCATGCAATTTTAGAAATCCCCAGAAGCTACTTCCCATTAATAAGGAAAGTACACTACACAAAATTTAAGACTTGACTATACCACCATGATTCTAAGGAAGTAATAACAAAGTATTTCTTTCGAACATCAGTCTAATACAGTGGTCAGAGTCTGGTTCTGCAGAAGGAAAGGGGAGGCTCTCTACTCTAGAAAAATATCTCTCCGTCAGCTTCTGCCACTTGACATTCCTTTCCTGTATTTTCTTAAAATGGAGAAAACATTAAGCTCATTTTTCAGAATGTGGAATATTATTTGAGGGCATATATACCCAAGTGTAGAAACCATCTGAATTTACTGGCCTCCTACAAAGACATGACCTACGTACTGTCTACCTTTATGTGATGAGAAGGCCCAAGAAGGCCTTAATACAGAAAACCGTGTTCTCTTTCCTCTCCGCTCCCAAAGAAAATGGAGAGATAAGCTGACCCAAGTCCACCAAGCTAAGAAAGATATTTTTGGCTATGTTTTTCTCCATTTGAACACTTAAGTATACCGGCAATTCCTTCAGGTTCCAAGATGGTGCAGGCAACCAGAGGACTATACTTTTTCAAAATTGAGATTAAACCTTAAGGGAAATAGTGGCCCATGCAGGCCTCCAACCTAAAAGCATGTGCCTCGAGCTGCTCACTAGAATTTGGTACCTGCCTAGTTGACAATAAAATACATGTTGATTCTCACTCACTCTTGTTCCTTTTATAAAGTTCCCTTGACGATTTCATTGGAAGAGAGGCCAATTGGCAGGACAGAACTTGAGAACCCATTCAATCTTTAAGCAGTATCTTTAGGCATATAATAACATATTCAAACCCCGACCTTGCTTCAAAAACCTCTAACTGTACATATGAATTGCTTTACTGAGTATCCACCATTGTGCTAGTAAAAGTAATGATGAGTATGGATCGATTTAGAGCAATAAATGATAAAAAAAAGAAATTGTTATATTTGTCAATATCATTTAGAGAAATTATAACGTTTTATTAATCTCTGCCTTAAGGAAACATGAAAGGAACCCATACACTGAACTCTGACTGAGACACACTCTACTTTTCAATGAAACTTGCTCAGTCCCTCTGCTTGTTCTATTTTCCTCAAGTTATTATAAAAAATAACATTTTCATCAACCTATTTCACAGCAAAGTTGGAACACCTTGTGGCATAATAGGTTTTCTGTTAAACAACAGCATTCATTAAAACACAAGTTCCCAGGAGGCAGAAACTTTGTATTCTACTCGGGCCGTATTACACTTAATGCATTTTTCTTTCACAAGAATTATGATGATGATAACGCACAGTGTCCAACAGCAAAACAACATATGTCATAGTAAGGTTGTTTGGAAACTCACAGTTGTGAGATTGTAACAGTTGCCGGTTGGCTACTGTGTATACCTCCAATGGGAGATAAAAGTGAATTGTGTATGTCTTCCCCACAGTGATGGGCTTACTATAGGAAAGAGTAAGTAATGTTTTAAATTCTAGCCACAACTTGACAAAAGAGAGCATAAAAATAGGTGTTTACATGTTGTTAAAACACAGGCAATCCAAAAAGGGACTTCTCTCCAAGAGGAAGATGCTACTGTATAGAACCACGGGTGACCTTTAAAAGTCAAAACCTGTTACTTTAACTACAACTGTAGGAGGAGGGGAGAAGGTACCAAAGCACAGACATCCCAGCCAGGTGTTCTTTGTGGAAGCAGCTGCTGCACAGTGATTCACAGTTTGCAAAGGCAGATTTCTCAGCGACAAAGAGAGAAGCCTGAGTTCACCCATGGCCAAGAAAGTTTCCTATTCATCCAAACAATTCTGTGAATGGGGGAACAGAGACAGTGTCTTCTCTGATCCAAAAGGCTACGAGGAAAAACCAAACTCATCTGAGATGGCAAAAGAGACATGAAGAGGGAATGAGCTACTCCTGGGGCTGCTGCAAACTGGCGTTAAGATCTAGCATGAGTTATTTCAATTCTCTCCCTCTCAGTTCCCTAATACATAAAATGAGAACATTCGATAAATCATTCCAGCTTTTAGATTTTACGATTCTAAGCAATACAACGTGAAGAAATACCTGAAGATATTTAATATTTAATAAATTATATCCTCCCGTGCAATGTCCACGTAATAAGAAAGGTGACATGTATTTAGTGTCCTTAGATAGATAACGGCAAGAAAGGAGACAACTGCTCCAAGTCCAAGGATTATACTTTTGAAGAACATGAATAAATTTTTTCACTGGGAGAACTAAAATTACTGAGAGAAAACATAAGTACAGAGACGAAGCAAAAATAAACCATAGTGCCACGTCTCCACAGAAACTCTGGAGAGTAAACATATATGCCACAAGCATGATGCTGAGGGAAAACAAATGTGTTATAAGCATACATTTTGCTAGAGTTTAAAAGAATTTAAAAAATTCTAGCCACTACGTGTTAGATAGTAGTACTCTCTAAAAATTATCGTTGCATCAGCATTATTATTTAATGGCATTGTCCATTGTTTCATTGAGATTACTGACTCCTAAGCATCATACAGTCCTAGAAATGGAAGAACATTAAACGACATGTAGTCCACTCCACCTGATACTTAGCATCCCTACCAATAGGCCATTTTATGCCCCCTCTTTTTTTAACTGTATGAGTCATGCATGATACTCATCTATGGTCCAAGTATGAGGTAGTGATTTACCTAAAACAGGAAGCAAGAGATGGGATGCTACCCAGAAAATCCCAGTCTCACATTTTGTAATGAAACTTTTATAAGCATGTGATATGGAAATTCCCTAAAAAACAAAAAAGGGCATTTAAACCATGTCCCTCTCCCTCAAAATGAAACTCTCAGAAGATCACTTCACATTCATGAGACGTCCCTGTCCTAGATGGAGACGCCTCTAAGGAGACCTACTACATCCTCTGCAGGTCAGCCAGACACCCGTGTGAGGCAGCTCTCCCATTGCATGCTAGAGACAATTGCTTTTAAATTATTTTAAAATAAGAAGACAAAACAGTTTAACCCCAAAATAGATTAAAGTTACTAGAACAGATGAAAGACCAATGCTAACCAATTTAACTTCTTAACAGACAAGAAAAGGAAGATAAACTGCAATGAAAGACGTGTTTAGACACAAACACTAAGCAACTCATTTGTTCTGATGCTCAAGCCATGCTCTCTACCAGCTCAAGATGTGGACTGTTTTCCATGATACCCTAAATCAATTTTAAGGGAACACAGGAAAAATTTATAAAATGTACATAATAATTTGCCCTGTTTTTCCTTTACAGAGTAATTTCTCATACCCATTTAGGGTTTATAGTAATAAGTTCTAGATATTTTCCTTCTTTGTGTTTTACCATTTTGAATCTTCTTATATTCTTTCTTTTACTTGATGAATAATCACTGAAGAGTGACCATGTGCTCATAGTACTAGATACTAGATAAATAAACTTAAATAAGACATTGTCCCAGTTAGTTTTATAGTGGCAGAGACAAACATGTAAATAAAACTTTTACTAAATTGTTAAGTGTGCAATGATACAAGTATAATACTGTAAAATTAAGCAATGCAAAGGAATGACTAGGCATTAATGTCTATGAGAGAAGTGCAGGTCAGAAAACCATTGGGGGTAGTTACACTGGAGATGCATATGAAGATGAATTAGGTGTGGTGGTAAAGCACTCTAGGCAGGCAATACATTAGTTCTAATACTTATTACACTTACTACTTAGACTTACTAACTTTGATACTAAAGTTCTCTCTTTGTAATACTTAACAACTGAAACAAGTAAATTTTGTTTTCCTCTGATCCCTGAATTGTTTGTTTTTCCCTCTCCTTTTGAAACTCCAATTACATATACATTAACTAGCTTGATACTGCGCCGAAACTGAGACTACTGTCTTTTTGTTTGTTTTTTTTTTTCTTTATATTATTCCGTTTGAATAACATATCATTTTGCCTTCAAATTCTTGGAATCTTTAACTTGTGTCCAAGTTGCTGTTAATTTCATCAGATGGATTTTGTAGTTCAGTAATTTCCACTGGATACTTTCCATTTTTTAAGGCGATGAATAACCGAAACTGAGACTACTGTCTTTTTGTTTGTTTTTTTTTTCTTTTATTATTCCGTTTGAATAACATATCATTTTGCCTTCAAATTCTTGGAATCTTTAACTTGTGTCCAAGTTGCTGTTAATTTCATCAGATGGATTTTGTAGTTCAGTAATTTCCACTGGATACTTTCCATTTTTTAAGGCGATGAATAAATTTAACTATACTGAAACAGGCTAGGGACTGCAAAACTGAATTACAAACTTCTGAAAAGTCAAGTACTGATTTTTGTTCTTTTCTCTGAAAAGAAATGATTTCTACTGTAATTTCTAATGACAACTATGGTTTCATCCGATACTTTTCTTCTTTTTAAGAACTATACTTACTTCCTAAATAATGAAAAAATCAGAAATGTATGTTTCCAAATACTAGATTTTGCATTCCTAAAGTGGACACTAGAGGCACTGCTGATTTTAGAACAACAATAAAACACTCCTAAGACCAGTGAGATACAAACCTGATAAAAAGTATCCACAATCCCTTAAACTACCTCTTTTTCATTGCTTCTCCTCAACTCCAAAAAATAGAGCAAGAAGGGTAGGAGAGGAAACACAGCATTTAATATTTTCATGAAGTATAACTTAAAAGAAAAAAGATTAACCCAGGAAATTATGGTTTTCTATGGTAGTCGATGTTTACAGATCAGGAAATAAAATACTCCATCATCACATAAACAACTTATTAACCAGCCTACATAGATAATGAAATTACTTACAGTGTGAAGCCGAGAGTATACTCCAGTCTCTGTTGTCTTGATTTGCATAAGCAGAGGCATAAGTTCTTTCTTACATCTCGAGAATGAATGATGGCTGTTTGAACCACAGGAATTTTCATCAGAGCTGAAGCCATTTATGGTGTAAAGATCCCTTTTCCATCATTAAGAATGAAAAGTCCATTCTTAAGAACATGTGGTCCAACAACTAAAACACTCTCAGGATTTGTTACTTGTCTGTGATTAATACCGACTCCACCTTCTGCAATCCAATACCCTCGGGGACCACCTGGAATGGCATTTGCTTTGCAGCATGTATCCAAGACACTTGTCCCAAGGTTAAGAACTAATCCGGAAAATGAAGTTTCTTTAAACAACTCTTGATCAGACGTGACCTCCAGTGCATTTGTGCTACTATAACAAAGGGCTTGTGTACATTTTTTAGCAGAACCCAGCCCCTCTTGCCCATGAACAAGCTTTGCTACTTTCGCAGCAAGTCGTTTCTGAGGACGCCAATTTCCTGGCTCTTTAACCCGAAGCTGCACTATGTGGTCAATCTGTGCAAGGGGCACAAAAGTGAGGAGCTTTTACCTTCCTACGCAATCATCTTGCTTCCTGACCAAGAACTGATACAATTCAAAACGAGGTGTCTTAACTGTTCAGCCAAAGAGCACTGCCAGCAGACTTCCCAGTTTGGATCCGGGTGTACTTGTAATTAGGGGAACAGTGATTCCAGACCCGTCTTCTCCAGTCAACTTGTTGATGAAGTCGTACCAGGACATGATATTGCCCAGCTGACCAGATGCACCCAGCTGGGCTCGAACAGGTAGCAGAGGTCTTAGGCCTACAGCACCTGGTGTAAAACCTCGTCCAAGCTCCTGGTCTCGCGGTTCTCGCCCCGCATCCGGACCCGGACGCTCTTGCGCAAGCGTCAGCCTCCGCACCCCGCCCCCACACCCAGTTGCTCGGGGCCGCCCCAGGGCTGAGCTGAGCCGCTCTGGGAAGCTGCTGCAGGTCCGCCCGTCAGCGAAGAGCTGCCGGTGAGGAGCAGACGGGCTTGGAGCCTTCGATGCGGGGCGCTCGTTGCTTCCCACGCGCTCCGCAGTCGGCGCCTGGCGCGCGCCTAGCTTCCGGCTGCTCGGGTGGCCCGCCTTCCATGGTGGAAGAGCGCAGGGAGCTCTAGCTTTGCCCTCCTCTAGGGGAGGAACTTCTAAAACAGACCCCGAGCCTCCTACACCGCCAGCCACCCCTGGGCACCAGAGTGGGCCTCACGCAGCCGCAAGGGAAAGACTCCTGAAGGGCCTGGGGCACCGAACTACCTGCCTGAGATAAAGGACTGCAACGTGGGCGCCGCCATCTTGGTGCAGGCCCGAAGAGAATGCTGGGATTTGGAGGAGGGTCCAGCTACATCCTTCAGTACGCATTCCACTTGGTAAGTTTTGATAAACTATATTAGAACTATAGAAAATTGTACAGTTGTGTTGGTATGTATGTGTATACTATATAAAATCACCACAATCAAGATAGCAAACATTTATCACCCTCAAAAGCTTCTTTCTACTCATATATATATTTTTTCTGACTTCTTTCAATTAGAATAACAATTTTGAGATGCATTCATATTTGTCAATAGTTTGTGGCACCCATTTTTTTATTTGGTATAAATATACCACAGTTCATTTATTCATCTGATGATAGACATCCTGTTTCCAGTTTTGGACTACTGGAAATAAAGGTGTTAGGAACTTTGATGTACACATCTTTGTACACATAAATTCTACTTATTTTGGGTTAGTACCATAGAGTGATAGTATGTGTATGTCTAACTTTATAAGTGCAATAGCTACCAAGTATTTTCCAATGTGGCTGTACCGCTTATATTTCCACCAGCGGTATATGAGAGTTCAAGGTAGTCCACATCCTTGACAACAAAAAGCATGGTAGGAGTTTTAAAAATTAATTTTAGCAACTCTAATCTGTTTGTGGTGCTATCTCATTGAGATTTTAATCCGTAATTTGTCTCATAAGTAATAATACTGTGCATTTTTTCATGTGTTTATTACATATCTTATTTTGTGAAGTATCTGAGGTATTGCTAATGGTTTAATACCATGGTTTGTGGTCTTATTATTGAATTATAAGACATCTTTATATATGCTGTATGCACATTCTTGATCTGATACATGTCTTATAAATACTTTCTCCTAATCTCTGGCTTGCTTTTTCATTTTCATGGTAATGTCTTTAAGAAAGCAATGGATCTCATGTTCATGAAGTCAAATTTACAGATATGTATACTTTTCTATCTATATAGATCCATAGATATATATTATGGTTTATATTATTTCTGTTCTGGGAAAACTTTGCCTACATCAAATTTTTAATGATTTTATTCTAAGAATTTTACAGTTTCTCATTAAACATTTAGATCTATAATCCGTTTTGAGTTAACATTTGAGAATGGTGTGAAATAATGGTCACTTTTAAAGAATATATGATATCTAGTTGTTCCAGCATAATTTGTTGAAAATAATATAATTTCCTATTGAATTGCCTTAAAACCTTTATCAGCAATCAACTGGCCAGACTTCTGGAATCAATTTGAAGAGGGTCAGAATTACAGAGTGTTGTCCTCACCCTTAATCGAAGAAACTGAAATTAGTAACTTCTTCTAAACCATCAGAGGGCTTGGTGGAGAAAGAATGGGTTGATAATAGGTTGATTACAAAGGAGAATTTTTAGGGTTATGGAACCATCCTGTATGAAACTGGATTACTGGGTATATGACTATATGCATTTGTCAAAACCCATAGAGAGTGGACTTTACTGTATGCAAATTTAAAGTATCAACCAATTTGTCAAGGGATCCTAGCATGGAATACAGATGGTGGTGACATGTAAATATAAATATATTACAACTATATGATATGACTTCAGTGAAGGGGGTGAGGGGGAAAAAAGCAACTAACCTAAGTAACTTTAGAAACTGTTTTCAATGAAAATTGTAAGGCTACTGGCAAGGGAACCATATATAAACAGTGTACATTAATTATTAAATTGATTTCCCACAAGTATGGGTTAGCAATTCTGAAACTACTTTACATGTATTCTAGGGAAAACCAAATAAGTAAATAGATTACAGATGATAGTAGCCAGGTTTCTTACTGTCAGATAAAAAAGTTAAAAATAATTGAGAGAGGAGGTCTACAATGAGCCCTGTGGTGCTGGATTAGCATGGGGTACACTTTAGACATGTACATGTGTATGGCTTTGTGTACACACATGTATTTCTTAGTTCTGTCCACTGAGAGAGGCTACAAACAATGGCACCTCAGTAGCGATGAGCACACCCAGCACTCAGCTCTTGGTTTCCAGACACAATTATCCATTAAGTGTAGCCAAGGTCCTTTAGGAAAATGACTGATTCTAGCCTAAGGCTGGAAAAATACAAGAAGATTAGGGAGCTCTTGTAGTGCCAGAAAGGAAGTTGCAAAGGAAGGGAAGGGGAGGGGAGGGGTGGAAACAGGAACCAATTAAAACAACTCCCAATAGCCACAGCTGGAAAGATTTGAGCAATAAATAAATGAGAATATCTTATTACAACCCCAAATATAAAATAAGTATACATGCATTCATATTGATATAAATAAATGGTTAACTGAATAAATAAATGGGAAGAAGGAACAAATACTTCTTTCTGAAGAATTCCATGTAATACGTGTTTACAGTTCCTCTCCAGGAGGTAGAACTTAGTTCCAGTCTTCTTGGGTATGGACTGGAATTAACAACTGCTTTGCAAAATGTTGAGTGTCATGAGGGAAAAATAAAAACTTTACACCAGAGGAGGCTGGAAGACACCAGCTAAACCAAGTGATCAAGGTTAACATCACCAGTCATAAGTCATGTTGATATTATGTACCTCCGGGTATCATGCAGTGAGAAGTTGTATCAGTCAGGATTCTCCAGAGAAATAGTAACAATAGTAGGTAGGTAGGTTGATAGATAGATAATAGATAGTTAGATTTATTTTAAGGAATTGGATCATGTAATTGTTGGGATTGGCAACCTGAAATTTGTAGGGCAAGTTGGAAGGCAGGATTTGATTCTGCAGCCCTAAGGTCAAATTCCTTCTTTTCTAGGAAATCTCAGGTTTTTTTGGGGTTTTTTGTGGCGGGCCTCTCACTGTTGTGGCCTCTCCCGTTGCGGAGCACAGGCTCTGGACGCGCAGGCTCAGCGGCCATGGCTCATGGGCCCAGCCGCTCCGCAGCATGTGGGAACCCACGTGCCCTGCGTCGGCAGGCAGACTCGACCACTGCGCCACCAGGGAAGCCGGAAATCTCAGGTTTTGCTCTTAAAGCTCTTAACTGATTAGATGATGCCCACCCACACTTTTCTAATTAACTTTATTTTAGATGTTAATCATACGTAAATTATGAGGGGTTTTACTCACCTGTTTTTCCCCTATTGCCACTCTACTCTTCAGGCACGATATTGGCAAAGCAGTTTCTCTATGAGGATAATATGCTCCTAGCTCTAAGACAGGGAAGGAAAACATTCTCAAACTTTTTAAAAATATTATCCTATTAGAGTTAGTAGCATTCCCTTTGGGTGGAAAAAACCACATATGCATAAAGAAAGACAAATAATTATATGCCCACATGCACACAGAAATTACCTCTGGTTATTAAATATTAAAGATAAATTCTATTTTTATCTGTATCAGTTTTGTACCTTGCTATTTAAAAACCCCAAATATTTATTTGTAATAATTTTCCATAGGAAAAAGAATTCTTAGGTTCCTCCGTTCAAAATGTAGTTCTGTTATTTTCAGAGAATTTTTCATCCAGGAGAACTCAAAGATCTTTTCCAGAGCTGTGTTGAAAGCTTTGTAATTGTTTTAGAATTGATTGCTATATGAAATAGGTTTATGTGTTCTGACAGTGTGTTAATACAATAAAGGTAATTTTTAGTAGCAAAGGAGTTACAGTTTTTCATTGGTTGTAATAAGGTTTTTTTTTTCCGCTTTTCATTGCTGCCTCTTTGTAGATAAAATGGGGTTTCATAAGCTCTTGTTTTTCAACATTGGTTTATAAAAAAATTTTTTTTTCATCAGCATGCCTTGTTCAAGGCTAAATACAGCTCAGAGGTAAATACATCCAAAAAAGCCTTAAAAAGATTTATTGTGTTGTGCTTAATGGGAAATATTGTTACCGTAGAAATACATTGTAAGTTGTAAGGTTGAATGTTTGTTTACCAGGATACTTTAAAGTAAATGTAACAGCCTTGTTTTCCAAAACAGATAAGCTGCTTTTCCTCTGGTATCTTTGTAATATTTTCAAAATAATTTTCTTGGGAATTAAGTACCTATTTCATCATAAGTAGAATATTTCAAATTTATATTTATCATTCAAATGTAAACTATGTAGTTGGGATTATTCATCCTCTAGTACTAGAAATGTTTTTATTGGTTTTATATGAACTACACAGTTCCCACTTTCCATGACTGGGTATCACTGTTTTCTTCCTCACTTTTTTTTTTTTTTTTTTTTTTTTTTTTGGGGAACACGGCCCCAGTTCCCACTTTCCATGACTGGGTATCACTGTTTTCTTCCTCACTTTTTTTTTTTTTTTTGCGGTACACGGGCCTCTCACTGCAGTGGCCTCCCCCGCCGCAGAGCACAGGCTCCGGACGCGCAGGCCCAGCGGCCACAGCTCACAGGCCCAGCCGCTCCGCAGCATGCGGGATCCTCCCAGACCGGGGCACGAACCCGCATCCCCCGCATCGGCAGGCGGACTCCCAACCACTGCACCACCAGGGAAGCCCCCTTCCTCACTTTTAAGTACTATTTGTGAAATTTTGTAGATATACAAATGTGCACACCAGAAGAAACTAGTGGAAACCGACCTCTGATAGAGGCCACTAGCAGTGGGTTATCAAAGCCACTTTGTACAGTTGACCCTCTGTATCTGCCGGTTCCACATCCTCTTGTACAATCAACCCAAGTGGATCAATGGTTTGTTGAATCTCTGCATGTGAAACCCACGAATATGGAGGGCTGACTGTAATCCGTACATTTTATTTGAGGGACTTACACATCAGAGGATTTTGATATCTGGAGGGGTGGGCAAGGGGAGGTCCTGAAAGCTGCACTTATAAACCCAGACATAGGAGCAGACTTTGGAGTGGAACCAATCTGTGTAATGAAGACTTTCCATACACAGTTGCTTTCCCAATGGAAAATGGTAAAGAAATGGGAAGTCTTGTGTGGCAGTCAAGACCTCCTAAATATTTAGCAATTGGTAAAATAAAAACTAGCACAGGGCAGGCCTGGAGAGGATAAATGTCTCAAGTTCAATTCCCTACTCCATACGTGCTGACCTGAGCAAGACGTATTCCTCTGTAGGCCTCTGCTTTCTGGTCTAGCCCTGGACACTGGCTAGCTGAAGGATTTTCACCAAAGGCAGGGGAGAGAAACCTACTAGGATTGCCTTATTCATTCAACAGTCACTGAAGGGCCAGTCAATAGGTATATAGTTTTGAGCAAAATCACATATGGCCCTTGTCTAACAGATCCTATAGTCTAGTGAGGGATATAAATAATAAATAATAATAGCTCGTTTGTTTATTAATAATAATTCAATAACCATTAATGTTATTAATATTAATAATCATTATTATTGTTTTACATAACTAATCTGTATTGAGTTATTTTCCAGAAAAATTTCAAAAGACTTTAATTTATCCAATTGTCACATAAACCTGTGTGGTTAAATACCATCATTGTCTTCACCTCACAGAAGATCTGGGGCACATGAATTTCCAGTAGCATTGCCAATATCCTGTAGCTGGTGAACTGGAATTTAAACCCAGCATAACTCACATTACCTTTCAGTGAGTAAATAACTAATGCACAGATAACAGCTTAAAATTAGCTCTAAACAGGAAATGAATCTGGTGCAGTGAAAGGGGGTTACAGAGATGAGTTGTTCAGCATGTATTAGTTAACCAGAGAAAGCCCCTCTGAAACTTGAAGGCTGAGAAGGAAGAAGCCAAATGAAGAATAGAGGGAGGGCTGCTTAATAGATAACAGATGAAAAGATTCAGAGGCAGGAAAAAATATTGCCTGTGAGAGTAATTGAAATGAGGTATTTGGCTGTGAGAAAGTATGTATGAGAAAGGATAATTAGATTGACTCCAAATTGGGCAGGTAGGCAGGTCCTGGGACCAGTTTCCTTTACACTCACCAAACCCCTTCCAACCTACACTGAAAACTCATTAGACATGCTGTACTGATGTAAGTGCGTTACTCATTTGAATCATGTGGAAGAAAAATAAAATTTGAGTCCAGTTCACCATTGGAGTATATAATTCCTAAGGTTGTTTCAAACCTTAGAAGCCTTGAGTTTTGGGAAACTCAAATGTTTTCAAAATAATTTACTGATTCTGTATATGTTCTAGGAAAATATGATCATATCTCACATCAAATGGCTACTCACATGCATCAGCTGCTCCCCTTAAATACATCTAGCTTATTCCCAAATCCATATTTTTTAATATGCTTTCATTCATCTTGATATACTTATTAGTGCCTACCTTGGGCCAAACACTACAAATCCTAGGGTTACGAACATGAGCAAGATAGGTTTGATTGTTACTGTACTGGAGTTTATAAGCTAATGGAGCAACAGAAAGTTAAATACATAACTAAAATAAAATATAATAGGAGAAGTAAAGTATTGGGAGCACATAACAGAAGGGGAACAGAGATAGAGATTGCCAGAGAGAAGTAATATCTAGGTTGAGATATGAAGAAAGTGGAAGTTAGAGAAAAGGTTTGGGAACAATAGTAATTTAGCTCAGGCATTGGCAAACTGAATCTAGCCTACACCCTGTTTTTTTTTAAAATAACTTTTTATTGAGATACATTTATGACCATTCATTTTTCTTTTGTCTGTGGCTGCTTTGATGCTACCATGGCAGACTTGAAGTTGAGATATGAAGAAAGTGGAAGTTAGAGAAAAGGTTTGGAACAATAGTAATTTAGCTCAGGCATTGGCAAACAGAGTCTAGCCTACACCCTGTTTTTTTTTAAAATAACTTTTTATTGAGATACATTTATGACCATTCATTTTTCTTTTGTCTGTGGCTGCTTTGATGCTACCATGGCAGACTTGAGTAGTTGTGGCAGTGACTGTATGACTCACAAAACCTAACATATTTACTATCTGGCTCTTTGCAGGAAACGTTCGCTAATCCCTGGTTGTAAAGCCAGTAGAGAGTTCTATCTGTGGATATTGATAATGGGAGGAAAATGTTGGCTTGAAGATGTAGTTTTGTGACTTAGCAGCAGCACGTGCATGGTTATTGAAACCATAAAAGTGAATGAGATTCGCTTATTCATGCCTAGGGAGATCATGTGTAGATGAGGGTCTTGGATAAATCCTAATATAGAGCAACATTTGAGAGTTAGGTAGAGGAAGATGAGAATGTGAAGAAAATCAGGAGAATGTATTGACTTCAAAGACAAGAGCACAGAGTGTTTCAAAAGGCATGGCTGACAATGTTGAATGTTCAGTGTGCAGGGTGTTTATTAGGAGTGCTTATAGGATCCTCCAACTTTGGAAAAGAAAGGAAAGGAACATTATTGGGTGGAAAGAGAAGGAGAGCTATAATGTAGCCTTAATGACATCCTTGGCTGATTGCATAGGGAGCTTTGGAGCTAGAACAACAATCCTACAATGATCAATCCCTGGATTTGTTGCCCTGGTAAAGGTGGAACCTCGGTGAGGATGCTCTCTGCAGCTGAGGCTGCCTCTGGAGGGATTTTCAGCTGCAAACTGGCAACAGCACACACAGCACATTAAAATCAAGCCCTTCCTAGAAGGAGAATATGGAAATCATTGTGCATGTACTTTGTAGATATGTTAAGATAAAGTTTAGGGACTCTCTTTCTTTAGTGTTTTTTTATTTTTTCCTGAAAAAGAGTAGGTAACAGAATCCTTCTAACTGAATAACCTTTAAACTTGAAGGGCAGTAGTTGGAAGTATTCACATAGCGATGACAATCCTTATTTCTGTATCATCTCCAGCATCTGATTCCTGAATTTGAAGTGTGGTTTTTGTACTTACTGTATAATCTTGGTCAACTTACTTACTTCTCTGAGACCTAGTTCTTTCATCTATACAATAGGGGCATAATAGTGCTCACCTTAAAGTGTTATAATAAAGGGAGAATGAATTAACATGTGCAAAGAACTTAGAACACCTCCTGGTATGTACTAAATGCTTAATATGTATTATTATTATTAATTTTACTAACCTATTGCTATTGTCCATAATGCTGTACAGTTTTTAATTAATAACATTATTAATAATAATAATGCATTCTTTGTCAGAAACTGTGGTACATGACACACAACTCAGTTATATTTCATATAAAACACAGATTATTCATACTAGGTAAGCACAGTTATATTCATTTTCAAGAGGAGAAAACTGAGGCTCAGGGAGGCTAAGGTGGCAGCTTAGAAAGAGTGGAACTGAAGCTTGAATGCAGTATGCCAGACGTTCAGTAGATCAAAGATATCTAAATATCAATGCACTAGTGTTGGAAAACTACAAAATATCTCCTTTCCATTCATAATACACAAGAATAAGCAATGTATTTGTTTCATGAGAATAAGCAATATATTTATTCCTGGGAAGAGGAAAGCAATAAATTTGATTCAGGTTGTTACCAAATTTCTAAATGTGTGATAGGATAGCTCAAATGTTGATGAACCAAATTATTATGGCTTTGCATGACATTAAAGTTGTACTACATTCCTTTTCACAAAAATAATTTAAAAAATTGATGTATGTAATATACATTCATTCAACAACCTTTTGTAAGAACCACTATGCACAGGCACCATTCTAAGTGTTTGGGAAACTAAGATAAGTAAGACAAAGGGCTGGCCCTTACCTATGCAGTAGTTTAGGAGAAGGAACAGAAAAGAGTTGTCTAAAAAAGAAGAAGAACAAGTATTGTGATCAGTACATTAAAATCACATATAAAATGCAGAGGAGCCATGATGCAGAAACTAAGTTACTTTAGATGATGGGTCAGGTCAAGTTTACTGGGTAAATTTTAAAAAAAGAGAGAAAGCAGTACTCACGGCTAGCTGCATTTTGGTGAATGATGTTTTTAGAACTAGCTTGGTTCTTGTGTGGACTTGCAGGACTCAGACTTCATCTGTGGGAAATTTGTAGTGTTTTCTGAGAGCCTTCTTCCAGAGGCGTTTGTGTGTCCCGCCAGTCACATTGGTCAAACCCCAGAAATCAGGTTATGAGCATGTACATTTCAGCACCATACCTAATAGTGAAAAATTGGAAACCTTCTGATATACTCACATAGAAAGTTATAATGAAGCCATTAAAAATAGTAAGTTTAAAATAATGATAGACTCTATGTACTGACATGGAAATACAGAAGGGCATATTTTAAGAAGGAAAAAAAAGCAATTCTCAGAAAATCAAAGAAAATAAAATGATTTTATTTAATGATTTCATTTATATATTCATATGTGTGTGTATGTCTATAAAATTCAGTGTAAATGTAAGTGAATGCAGATATTGTTTGTGTGATAGTCAAACCACAGAAAGAGGTTGGAATAATGTACACTAAATTTTTATGACTGGTTTCCTCCAGTGTGGAGAGTGGCTTTAAGAGACAAGGAAAGAGAAAGGATTCTAAAATATTTTACATCATTTTAACTTTTTGAAAATTATAAGTAATTAAAATATGATTCATATACTAATTATAAATACTTTAAAATATTTATTATCTTTCATATATGTCTGGTACATAGCAGATATTCAGCAAATATTTATTAAATGAATTTTAAAATGCAATGTTTATAACATGTATACCCTCTATATATGTTACTAATAGTTGATGATTGTCTGACCTGGCTCCTCTTAGAGTTACTAGGTCAAATTGAATCTGGTAAAATTTTATTCAGCACTATTAAGAGAGGAAAACTTGGGATAAAATTTGATGTGCCCGAACAGTATAACTTAGGATTTTGAGCTCAGTTCGACATGGCAAACAAGTCCAGTGTCAAGTTCTGTTCCTGACATTTACTCTTTATGCAATCCTATACAAATAACTTAATTTCTCTTTATTTGAAATTATTTCTTATGTAAAAATGACAATAACTAACAGACACTTTATAAGGTTTCCGTGGGAAGGATGCTTATCTACGTAAGCTCTTTATAGAACCACTGATGCTTTGCAGATGCTTAATAGCCACTAATGAGTGAATGTTTAGAAGGGCCCCCCATATCCACACACCCTCTTTTCTAAAAATCAACCTGTAACATTTCCTTCTCAGCTATTATGCTTTTTCTTAGTTCTTAAAACAATTGGTAGTAAATTTAACAATATTAGCAAAATAATTTCGCAAAATGTAGACTAGCATCTAATAGACCCTGTTTGGTTCCTATAATGTAATTTGGTGGAGTGCTTATTCTATTTCATCACAACATAAAATATCCAAGGGAAAACAAATTATTGTTCTTATTTGCAGTCTCTATTTTCTGGTATCATTTATAATATGCTGATGAACGGTTTTTGAAAGCACTAACTTAAAAGAAGATAATTTTCAAAGAAGTTTTGTTTCTTCAATTATAAACATTCAGTAAAACCTCTTAATAAATTCAATAGGAATTTGTATAATTATGAATAATTGGAGTTACAATTAAACCCACAAATCTGATAACTCAAAAGCTAATATCTAAGAAACAAGGCCAGTTTTGTATGTACAGTAAAATAATATGCATAATTTTAAAGGTTGATGTACTCTTAAAATATGTCTAAGTATACTAAATGATGTAGTACATTATAACAGTGAAAAATATTTCTGAGCTAATTCAGGGACTGGCTAATTATTAATTACCAGTTCAAAGAAATATAGACTTGAAGCTATGATATTTTCTCTATTCCTAATAATCAGAAATAAATACAGAATTTTATAGCAGGTCATCCAAAATGATTAATTCATTTTGTTTCCAATCAAAGGACATAAATTCCAATCAAAGGAAATATCTTTCTACTGGGAAAAATATTAAATCATACAGGTCAAATAAAGGAGAGAATCACAGAAACCCAGAATGGTTTTGTAAATTCAAGTATAAATAAAACAATTTTACTGGCCAAGGGTAGGTGCGCAGGCGGGATCTGGGGACTCATATTTCTAGTCTACTGGTTTTGAAGCTGTGAGGTGGTGTCTATGTATTATTTTTCATCGCATATCCATAATGTACTGGAAACATTTTAGAAAAGTTTCTGGTCACTATCTTGTTACTTTTGTAGATGAATATTTACGTTTCTGTCTCCTTCAAGCATCTAACACTGCAAATCCAAGTCTCTCAGGTGAATCAAAAGTAAGCCAGCAAAAGACACTTCTAGAACAATATCCAAGTGTTAATTGGTGGTATCTTAGCTTAGGGTTCTTTGTAAATAATATTTGGTCCTGAGATTTTAGTTTTTATAGGAACCAAAAGAATGATTTGCCTAGATACAAATGATTTTTATTAAAATAGAAATATTAATTTCACATTTGTTAGGCATAAGGTAAATAGCTTTATACATAGCACCATATATACTATTTAAAATGGGAAAGTTAGGAATATTCAGGGTTTATATTCCCACTTACATATCATATTTCTGGCTTATACTTAAAAATATACAAAGGGAATTATGGATGTAGTCCGGTAGTAAATGGATATTTTTAAATTATCTGCAGGTATTTAGAAGGTTAATTATTACCATTGTTTCTGCAGGCTTCTAGAAATATAAAATATATTAATATACCTATGGTAATCTGACCTTTCCCCCATCAGTTCTTACAGTGGACAACTTTTGTTTCTGTGACCTATTTTTGACTATATAACTTTTAGAATCAGCTGCTCGTTTTCTACTCCCTTCCTCTACACACACAAAATTAATTAATAAATTAATTACAATTTTAAAAGCCTACTGGTATTTTGAATGGAATTGCCATGAGTCAGCTCATCTTTTTGGAGGAAACTAACATCTTAACAACATGGTATATCTTTCCATTTACTTAGGTCCTCTTTATTTATCTCAACAACATTGTGTAGTTTTACTGTACAGGTCTTGCACCTGTAGTTTTAACTTATATCTTGCCTTTTCATGTTATTTTAAGCTAGTGTATATGGTATTTTTTAATCATTCAGTTTCCAAATTTTCACTGCCAGTATATAGAAATACAGTTGATTTTTGTACATTTACCTTGTGTTTGCAGATGATATTTTCCAAGAATGGCTAAAGCAGTATATATTCCAAACTACTTTTTCTTCTTACAGTGTAACATTGACATTCTGCATGTGATTGACTGAATATCTTAGATCTCTAAGTTAAAGATTTTCATCAGATTTTGAAAAAATTGACCCTTATTTACTCAATTTTGTTTCTGCACCCCCTGCTTTCTGGAACTACAATTCTGTCTGCCTCGATAGTATCGCACATGTCTCAAAGCTTCTGTTTAGATATTTCAACCTTTTTTTCTCTCAGTTGGACAGTTCATTGTGAATAATTTCTTTTTCAGTGCCTTCCTGTTCATTGATCTTTTGTACCATTCTAAAGTTTAGTCTTTGCTAATTCCATCACTTTGTCATTTCTGAAGCATAATTTTTCCTTAAATTATTCTAAGATTTAATTGTTTCTGTGTATATATAATATTTTATAGGATGTTGGACACCATAATAATTACATAATCGAGAGTATGGATTTTGTATTCTTCCTTTAAAAAGGTAGAATAGAATTGTCTTTTATCAGGCAGTTGAGTTTACTTATTGATAGGCTTATTTATTTTAGACTTTGCCAGAGCTTGTCTACAGTAGTCTTTATTCCAGGGCTGGTTGATCCCTGCCACTGAAGTGTGACCCTTCTTGTCTCTCTACTTAATGCCAGTGTTTAACAAGGTCTCTCCATTATAGATTTATTGGCACGTGGATGTCATTAAGCCCTTTTGAGATCTGGAAATGATTTATATTAAGTTTCCTAATGATTGTTCCATGCCAGTTTTCCTAGAACTAGCATGCGTCTAGAATAGAGCCAAGTTGCATAGGTTCTTCTAGAACCATTGTTTGCACAGCTTAGTATTCAGCAAAGACTCCAGGTGATCTCCCAAAAATATTTGTTAAGCTCCCTTTCCTATGTCACTGTGCCCCACAGTTTTCAGTCTCCCCAGTGTCTGATCTCTATCTCTTCAAATCAGCATCATTTCTGTGATCTACTTGAGTACCCCTCCCTGTGCTAGAGTCCAGAAAGCAGATTCAGACCAAAAGCCAGGGCCATCAGAGGACTCACTTTGTTTGGTACCTCCTCTCAGAGCCACAGTCCTGTTCTGCCTGTTGTTCAATATCTGAAAACAATTATTTAATATATTTCCTTCAATTTTCAACTTACTGTGGGATAGAAATTCCAGTATCAGTTACTCCCTTGTTAAGTTTTGAAGGTGATAAGAATCAAAAGAATGGAATGATAATTCCAGAAAAAAATCTATTGCCAAAATGAAAAAAAAAAGTATATGAAAATTCAAAATTGAGATAATAGAGATAAAGTATGTGGGAATAATTTTATTAAGGCTGGACTTGACTTAATTTTCCAAATTTCTATGTATATACTTGTATTTCCTTCTTAGGAAAACTTTCCTTAATGAGACTATAATATGGGAAGTTCTCCAGCACCACTGAAGAGTAACAAAATAAGTATAATCAGCAAATACTGGGAACCATAAAGAGAATACTCAAAGAGGAAAAAAAGAGACAGCAGTTAATAATATTAGCTCACAATTATTTTCAGAATTTTAAAACAGAAACCGGAACTATAGTATTTATAATAAATAAGGCCTACGCAATGTTTAGGAGTATAGGAAAAAAGATAAATTGAAAAATGTCTCTGATTTAGTAGATGCAAATAAAATGTATTTATGCTGTCATTTAATTGAAAGTCGAATTTCTGAGGATAATCTTTATAGAGCTATATGATTTGGTTCCTCTCTTCATATCTTTATATTGTAAGAAGAGCTTCATTAACTTTTTCTTATACAAGGTTAGAGGCATGCAATAATTTATTGAAGAATCCACATATTTCTACAACATCGTTTCAGGGTATTTCCTGTAAATATTGTTTTATTCAATGTGTGCGGTAGTGCCCTTCACTTAAAAAATGTCTAAGCACATGAAACATAAAAGATATTAGCATTTTAAATACTTCAATAGACAAAAATGAAAAGTGTATAGTATTTGAAACTCAGCAGTTGGAGTTGGTTTTGTGGCGAACATTTTCTGCAGCGCTTAGGTGTGTGACTACCAATGGCTACAATCTTTGTTGCAACAGCAAAATGAAAAGAAAAAGCAAAGTTCTAAAAATGGGACTCCCACAGCTGAAGATTCTCAGCTCTTCCAACCCCTTCCACATCACAGTAGTTTGCAGATATTTCTGAAAATAAGAGCTGCCAAAGGCTGAACAACATAGGGGAATAATTTCATGAAAGATGTTTGTGATTATCACCTCAAAAAGGCATAATTTATAAAGCACTCACTTTAAAAGCAAACAAAACATACTTTCCTTACCTTCCAACAGATTAATGTCTGCCACAGAATTTATTAGATATATGAACAAACAAAAGTCTGTTAAAAAATGAGAAACAGAGTCTGAGAAAGGAAACTTCCAGTGAGGAAGACCGGCAGAGGGAAACACACAGACTGAGTTAGTGAGTAGAGTTTTTAAATATTGAAAGAAAAAAAGAAGGCAGAGAAAATAAAGGCCTGCTGACAAATAGGCAGGGACATAAAAATCAATGAGCCTTTGACAATGGGTTATATGTGGCTGTTTTTTAAAGAGAAAAGTGAAGAAAAGAAGTCTGGGAAATTGGGAAATCATGACAGTCTGGTTAAAGTAGTTATTGATGAAATGTAGGTGAGAGGATGCTGGGTATGGGGATTGAATAAATGGCTCACTAATATTTGGGAAGAGTGTCTAATGAGGTACTATTAGGATGAATCATCATCCTGTTCCAATTCATCATTCTTAATGGCACAGAAGTGAATAATACATGATTGAACATTGTACAGGAATTGAGTTTGCAGTTACTGCTGGAAATATTGCAAATAGAAAAGAACCGTAGAGCCAATGCATTTAATAAATGCAAATATACTGATAGATATATAAGCCAAAATAAAATTATCTTTGCCAAACCGGTTAGGCAGCCAAGAATATTAATGGAAGAAGAAGAAAAGCAAATATAACCCCTAATTGATATTGACATATAATCTGTTAACTAGTAATGTACACATTTTCTTTATTCTTAGACTCTTACATAGAGTAGATCCCTTACAGACAATACATATGGATAAACTGATGTCAGAGTGATGATGCCTCTGCAGACTGGCTCTCTAGACCAGAGAAACACAGGTCCAGTCCTCAGGTCTACAGATTTGTATCATATTCTTAGCTGCTATTAAAGTATCAAATTAACTAATCAAGGAAACCCTAGTTCTGTATTCTAAAGCTAAGGTTTAGCTAGCTTTAGTAGTATGAGGAGGAAGAGAAGTTACCTAAAGAAAACTTTTCACATGACCCTCCAGAAATGGGGAAAATTAGAGAAAATGAAAGCAAGGAAGTTAACAGATGACAGTTTCAAGAAAGGAAGTGATAACCTGTGCCAGATGATACAGAAAGGTCAAATGAAAGGGGAGAGAAATGTTGCTATTGAATTTGGCAGTTAGGATGTCATCTATGAGAATTGACAGAGTTATTTGTGCAGTCTGGATAACTGTGATGGATGAGTGGTTGTTAAGAAAATAGAGCAGATATAAACTATTTTCCCAAGAAAGTGAGTCGCGATGAGAAAAAGGGAAATAGGGTGGTAACAGAAGAAAAGTATAAAGGATAAAAAAAATAATGTTTTAAAATGAGAGATCTTTGCTGAAAGTAAAGAGTTAGTAGAGGGATAAAGGACCTTATTATTGAACTCCTGCTAATTTTTCATGGCTCAGTTCAAAAGCCACCTCCCTTATAAGTTTTCTGATTGCTCACCTGACTCCACACCTGGCTAATTTAGGTTATTTATTTATCTTTGTTTGCTGTGCCTTCTCTGCCAGTACCTACTACCTCGTCCACACCTCAATGGTACCACTCTCTGTAGTATTCTAATATTTTTTTCTCTACTCCGCTAGATTGATTTTCTTTAAAGTAGCAATTATGACTGCATCCTCAGTTTCTATCAGAGTGGATGCTACATCATTTGATTAATAAAGTTGTGTTAATGAATGAATAAACAAATGCAGAGTTGATACAGTTTTCTAAACCATACAGTACTCTTAGCTTATACTTAATCTCAGAACAAGAGTACAGATTCTGGCATAACCAATAACAAGAAATAAGTTAAAGAGGCAATAGGGCATAAGATCAAAAAAATAAGACAGAAAATGTGAGTTTGAGACAAGACTAAGAAGGGGACCACAGTGATGAGTCATCTAAAACAAACCACCAAAAAAGTTAGTGTATGGAACACTGAAAATCAAGGATCTGGAAGATAGACACTAATTCACAAGGAGAACTTTTAAAATTCTGAACTTTTCAATTCCTTCTTACATCAAAACTCTCTAAGTACACAAGGGAATGGTTCATAGGCCAACAATTGATATAATTTCACTTTCAGTTTAAAGAACTAAAAGAAATGTGCTGCTTTAAATATTGCTGTAAGTTGAAAGAGGAGTAGGGATGTATTGAGAACCTCTTTCCAGTGGTTTAAAAGGAGAGAGTTGGAGGAAAAGTCCTATGGAGAACATAAATGGGAGAAGCTTTTATTTGAAAAGACAAAGTTAGTAACATTAGGAACAAAAAAGAAATCTCCAAAGTGGTTAAGATCAAGATTTTAATAATGGACTTAGTGTAAGATCTTGTGATCCTTTTCATCCTATTTCATGTTAAATAGTTGGCAATGAGAATATTAAGATCTTTGCTGCCATCAGAATGCTTGACAGACTGTAGAGTCTTTAACGTGACATGTTTATGGCCCTAAAGTCATGTGCAGTCTGGCTTCAAGCTTTTCGGCTTTCATCATATTCATGGTGCAGTAGAGATGATTTGAAAATTAATGGTGCCAAAGGACAGATCAGCCATACCACCAGTTGAGCTGATGATCAAACTCATCCACAGTTGAGGGATGTACACGATCCACTCATGAAAGAGTTTTCCTAACACACTTATTTGAACTATCAGCAAAAAAGGTGAGGTCATAACTCTTGTTGGTCACTATGGATAACACTAAAAATAATATGACCAAAAAATTGTAGGTATGTGATGTATATGAACAAAGACCGTAGAACTTTGACCTTTAACTCCAATTACCATTTGCAACAAACTAGGTGTCTTAGGTCAGACTGCTATAACCAATTACAATAGCCTGGGTGGCTTATAAACAACAGAACTTTTATTTCTCACACTCCTGGAGGCTGGAAATCTGAGATCAGTGTGCCAGCATGTGTTGTTTCTGGTTAGGCCTTCATCTGGGTTGCAGACTGCCCACTTCTCCTTATATCCTCTCATGGAGGAAGGGGAAAGAGAGCTCTTTGGAGTCTTTTTTATAAGGGCATTAATCCCATTCATGAAGGTTCCAGCCTCATGACCTAATCAACTCCCAAAGGCCCCACCTCCTAGTACCATCACATTGTGGGTTAGGATTACAATATATGCATTTTGAAGAGACACATTCAGTCCATAACACTAGGTATCCTCTATGTTAAGAAATACTCAAATGAAAATGTAGTTATCTAGTAAGTAATGAAGACTTCAAAAGAAAATTTCATTTATTAAAATTATTATGTCTTTTCAATTCTAACAATGAATAACATTCTCTTCCTTTCCCTATATTTTAATAAAAACAAACTTATTCCTTGCATTTTCATTAGCAATTAGCTCTTAACTATGACATACTATGTATTATGTTGGCTTGCATTTTTTAATATAGTCCTGAAATTACTAGAATCTACATGATAAAATAATAAGATTCCATGTGGTATGGAATTTTTGAGAAGGTGATAGGAGTTTATGTAAGCCTTACTTTTAATGGGACTCTTCTTTCATTAAGTCCACACCCTATAGCACCTGATGAGGGAAAACTTTGCCTGAAGGTAGGAGCCTAGACCACAGGACCGCTCAGGATACTTTCCAGTTACCATCTGTGTTTTTATGATCAAAAAAAATTACTGAGAACTCAGAGTAACTGGAAAACAATACAGGACAACAGGAAGGGAAAAATTTACACGCAATCAGGCCCTCAGCATAACTTAAGACAGAATGCTCAGTCTTTAAATAACTGTACGGAAAAAAAGAAAAATTCCTTAATCCTAGCATTTGCTCTCTCTTGCTCACTCCCATTCCCACCTCATTGCCAGGCTTTGCTGTGAAGAAAGACAAATGGAGAAAAACTGCATGGAAGAGAGAAGAAGGAAGGTATTGACAGGGCAAGGAGCGATCTAAAACCACTGCCAGAAATGCTAAATCTGCCCCAAGTCTGAACATACAAAACCAAGTGACCAAGTGAAATAAAATATAGTTAAAGGGAAGGTGTTTAAAAGTACACATGGTTTGGGAATTCCCTGGTGGTCCAATGGGTAGGACTTTGTGCTTCCATTGCAGGGGGCATGAGTTCGATCCCTGGTCAGGGAACTGTAAGATCCCCTAAGCCGTGCAGCACAGCCAAAAAAAATTAAAAAAAAAAAAAGGACACATAGTTTGAAAGGGTATCTTCAAAACACTTAGTTCTAGAGGAGACAAAAGCAGGAAGGAGGAAGCCCCTTTTTAAAAATTGGGTAAAGAAGAGTCAGGGTCCTGAAAGACAAAACGGAACCACAAAATCAGAGGACTCACTATCCCTCTCCCTGCCACCAAAACAAACAAAAGTATGATAAGTTTTCTTCAGTTTGCTATACTGATCGTGGGAAAACTGGCAAAATTCAAGTCAGTCCTGTAGATTACTTAAAAATATTGCATTATTATTAATTTCCTGGTTTCAGTAATTGCACTGTAGTCACGTAAGGTGTCAGCATTAGGGGAAGCTGAATGAGTGATCTATAAAAATCACACCTCTCCAGTAAGCCTAAATTATTTCAAAACAAAATGTTAAAATGAATGTTACACACAAAGAGATTACTTATGTAATGACTTACATTCTAAAACTGTGAAAAGAGCATAGCCCATGTGCGATCTGTAGGAAAAAGGTGAGAATGGCATATCTAATGCCGAATAGGTGCTATTCTATGTGCTTGCACCAAAAAGCTACCACGTTAGAACTCAGGGATGTATGGCTTTGGCAGGCAAGTTAACTAATCTGAATTTCTGCCAAAGAAACACCTTTTCTCACCTCTTATTTATACCTTGCTTTGTATTCAATAAGACTATCCCAAATCTGGTTCCTTTACTTACTACTGCAGTTTCTATTTAGATTCTCAAAAATGTCGGGCGCCTCCTTTCCTACTAACCCTCCTAGATCTCAGGTGTTCAACTTTCCTCTTTTGGCCACTATTCCATTTTCTCTGGATTCTGCCATTCCAAAGTGACTTTAAGATTATCTGAAAGAGGCTGTAAGTATAATTACTAGCTGATCTGCTTCTATAATTAACAAACTTATAGCCACTCTACAAGCCAACTGAGAGATGGCAAAGATTCTTTCATTTCTTTGTTTTGTCAACATGAATAGAATTTGGCTTGGCATCTATGGATTAATTAAAACTTAAAGAGTCAATAAAAATAAAATAGTACTAAATAATAAAAAATAGTAAAGTTTTCACTTTGTAACAGGCTAAGAGCATACTTGCTACATTTGAGGTAGGTAGTATTCCCAACCACATTCTAGAGACAGGGACACTGGGGCACAGAGATGTCCAAAGTCACACAGCTGGTAAGTCACAGATTTGAACTTGGGCAGCCTTCAGAGTCCATGAGCCATTCTGTTTCTATAGTCCAATATTTTATACTGTTTCTAAAGTAGAATCGCAGTATATGCTCCCTTACTGTAAAAATGACTGCCATTTTCCTGTTGGATTGCTAAGATATTCTAACACAGTATAAAGAAAAACATGTTGAATGTTTGCAGGATTGGGGGAGCACCTAAAGAAGATCATCCATTTCACAATATTATGGATTTTGGTTTCTTGTTGAAAGATGTAAATTAGGTCAAAGGTAAGAAAGCAGTGGATGTGGTGGGAGATGAGAGTACATGTTCCGAGGACAGATCTCTGACCACTGAAGGATAGAAAGGAATACAAATAATAAAATTAAGCCCCACAGGCAAATCCCAGGAAGAGACAGCCCCACCCCCATCCCATCCCACCCTGAAGAATATCTGAAGGAGGCAGCTACTGGTCCCATGGAATATCCATACCCCAGAAAGTCTGTGGCTAGTAGGCATCAAGGTGAGGGTGTCCCGCTGAAGGAACTGAGTTTACAGCAAAGGACTGCAGCCTCCCCAACAAATGGCCCTCCATCCATCTTACAGCTGTTTGTTGACACCAGAGAGGAGAAATGTTCACATTGTAAAGCCTGGCTTGCCACTGTAAGGCACAGATTCCCATCCTGAAGTAGAGAAGGCATGGTCGGAACGCCTCTAATGGGGGAGACTGTAGGGCCCCTCTCAGCACGATGGGCGTGCTCACAAGCCTTGACCGCGCCCTGCGTCCTCATCGCCTCTGTCAGTGTGCTACAAGGTTTGAATTTGTTTTCCCTTGATCTACTTTTTGCCTAAATTCTTCACGGAGGGGTTACTATGAGAAACTGTGATGGAGGAAGTTGTTATCACTAATGGCTCTGAAAGTTGTTAACTTTAATGGATTAGAACTGGAGGCATTTTAAACTCAGTGATTTCAGGTAGCAGGGGAATTGAGCAAAAGACTTTCTAGGCTCTGGCTGGAATTTCACAGTTCAAATCACATTAATGCCATTTGATCAAGTCCACGGAAAGAACAATCCAAGCACAAATCCTGTCATTGCCCTGAGCTCCCAGGATTCACTGGCAGGGTTGACTCACCTATTTTTAAATAGGTTCAGATTTGGGTAGCTCTGATGGAAAATCAGAATGATTTTGTCCCATTGCATGAACATTGTATATGCTATTATATTCTCAGAAATTAATAACAGGATGGATTTTTCTGGATACACACTTTTTCACCCAGGTCTTGGGGTGCCTGAGGTGACTTCTTACACAGCCAGGCGTTGTTTTATAGGTAGTTGTCATCTTCCCTCTTGATTTTGTCCAGGAGTGTTCAGGTCACCTAGCTTTGCCAGCTCTACTTTTTATTCTCCAGTAAAGGATTCTCATAGGATTGTGTCAACTTTGCAGAGGAAAATGGATTTTCCTGGGTGGAGAGTATATCAAAGTACAAGAAGTTATTTCCTGAAAAGAATTGCCACTCATCCTGAAGTAGGAAAATGGATGACTTTTGGGGAAAGGAGAAGGAAATTCTTCTAGTCCTGGGATTAATGGGATGCTGAGATTTTGGAAGAGGGCTGTTTTTAGGGCCAGGATTTGGCCAAGACGACAGGTCCATCAGATCCAACCTAACATGTTTTAATTACCCAGCAATCTGCATGGTTGCCGCTGCCAGCTCCCTTCCTCTGAGAAGGTCAGGACACGGGCGGGAAGGGTTGGTTCCCTGAGCCTTTGAGTGGATAGCTTTGAGTCTGAGTAGACACATATGAGGCTGAGAACTCCAAAGCCACAAATTCCCATGACCCTTTGCTGCCATCAGACCCAGTCCACGTGCTGCTGTCTGTTGCCACCCAGTCTGTGGTACTTTGTTATGACGACCCTGGAAAACTAATACAACACTGTTCTGTATAATAACAAATTCTAGCAGTGTGAAACCAAAATGTTTTTACACAAGTCCTTACCTCTGAATCTGTTCCACAAGCACAAAACTTGTTTTGTTATTTGAAGCAATTGTTATTGCTTCAAGTGTGCTAAGAAGTCTCCTTGGGGCTGGAAAGAGCAAAGAGCAACATCCAAAGCAGTGCACCAACTTACTCTCAGCGACTGTTTCAGCCCAGTGGCACTAACACAGATGGCTTTCCTCCCTCCAGGGATTTCAGAGAGCACAAAGTTCTACCACGGCCACAAAACACAGGCCTCTTAGAGGCTCCTTCTGTGGCTTATGTTGTTTTCCTTTTTTAAGTTGTTGCCTTGGGAATTGAGGGAGTATTTACTTTGAAATTTTACTTTCCTTTGACTGCCTTTTAAACGTTGCTGGACAGATCAGAAAGTTTGTTGCAAAAATGTTACATTAAGCTCAGTTGTATCAAGAAAAACGTATCATAAAATCATAAGCTTAAACAATAGATCCTTGTAAAGATTCTTGGTAATTGTATGGTACAGTAATAACATACTAAAATTTAATTGGTAATTCAGGAAATATAAAAATTAAGTGATATTAGCTTACTTCATCACTAATGCCATAAAGTAAATGTACTTATAATGGAAAGAGCCCAGGATAGAGAGTTAGGAAACCATGATATTTGTCATGCTATAATAAATAAATAAATAAATAAATAAATATGTGAGTGTATGTGTGTGTGTGTATATATATACATATATATATATAAAGCTGCTATAATTTGCTTTGAAACTTAGGCGAGTAGCTTGACCTTTTTCATTCTCAGGTGCCTCTTCTGAATAAAGGATGAATTGTAAATAATCCTGACGTTCCCTTACTGCTTTAAAAAGGTTATATTGCCATACTTATATCTGTAATTAGTAACATTATTGAATACTAAGTAGTTCATTCATAGAAAGACTCTCCCCTTTTCCCCTTTATTACTTAGAGAGGGCAGGATTTACTCTGGGATCTATTCCTTACCAATAACACACCCTCTGATCAGAGAGAAAACTGTAGTGGGAAAAAATTTATGAGGAGTGGCCTATACTCTGAGTGTACTTACCAGGACAATGGTGATCAATGCATGTCTCTTCTAAGTCCGTTCACTGCCTCCTGCACATACTTTACTCTTACATTCATTCAACAGATATTTATTAAACACTTAACTGTCTTCTAACTCACATAATCAGTGCCTGGGGCGGAGACTAAAGGACTTGAAGTTATGATTCCTACCCATAAAGAATAACCGAGTAGTCAAGGGTAAAGGAATCAAGGAGGGATCAACTGAGTAACTATGTCAGAGTAACAAATAAACATGTTCATGGTGTTTTAGTGTAAAACAGAATATATAAGTGGCCAGTTTGGACAAGTCTGATGCCTTAAATACATTATGCCTATGTTGGGGGACACAATGGTGGCCAGGACCTGACCTCTTTTAATAACTTAACAGCGTGTAGGAGGTTTGTGTGGTATATATTAATTTAAGAAAGAAGATACCAGTTGTAGTATTGGAATAAAGGTTACACATATCTGTGGAAGAAAAGGAAAGACTTAATTCTTTCTGGTTAATTAGAACTTCATATAAAGAGTAGCATTTTCCTGGAGCTCGACCTCAGTAGGGTTCGACAAGTGGAGATAAAGGGAAAAAGTCATCCCTGTGAAGATAAGTGTGTGCTTGGCAGGGGCAATCATGGTAACCCAGAGTGAGGTTACTGGAGCGATTAATAGACTGACTTACTGAGGGGGCAGGAGTAATATTAGATTCAGCTGGAAACACAGGCTCAAAGAAGGCAGGGAAGAAATGATTAGATAGTGTATTTCTATATACGCAAATGGGAGTTTCAATGATGATGTTTAATATCTGGGAATGCTGCTTATTTTTTCATTCTTGATACGCTCTCATCTCTTGGTTTACATCACACCACATTATGCACTGTGTTGTCTTTTTTAGGAACTGGCCTGGTATTTTATGCTCTCTATTAGAGGATTCCCCTTTCTATAAGGGTTCCAAGTTCTTGTTCTCACAGTGTTATTTTTTGTTTCACTATTATTCTGACTTTATATATTACCCTAGCTATCTCACTTATTCCCATGATTTAAACTACCACAGACCTATTGAGAACTCCCAACTTTATTTTTCCATAGCAGGCCTCTCTACTAAACTTTACATTCAGAGCAATATCCTTGGATATGTTCTTTTAATTTTCACATAAGCATCAAAATTAATCAGATAAAATGATAATTTCTCATTTTTCCCTCTCAACTAACTTCTCTGTCTCTTTTTTTGTCTTTTGTTTCTTACACTTAAAATATAATAAAAAAATCTTCTTTCCTAATTTACCTCTTAAATATTTTCTATTTGTCTGCTCCTCTCCATCTCTTCTAATAAGCTTCACACGGGGCACCATCATCTCTCACTTGGGTAACTGTACTTTTCTAATTGGTTTCTCTGTTTCTGGTTTTGCCCTCTCAAATCTATTCTCCACAGAGTTGCTGGAGGAAATTAAAACCTAAATATGCATAAATATTTATCCCTATGATTATGGCAATCTGTATATATTTCTGTCTATATAGCTAGGAAGAGAATTCTTCAAGGTAAGAAATTGGTGTTTTTTTCATGTGTATATTATTAGCAGTACGTTGAGCACATGGGAGAAAACTAGAAATATGTTGAATAAGACGGAAAGCAATATTATTTTTCCTAAAAGAATATTTAACTTATCCTTCTTTGGACAGGAGAAAGATTATAATTTCAATAAACTCAATTTATTGTACTCATTCAATAAATATTTAGTACCTGCTATATAGCAGATCCTGATTATACAACAGTAAAGAATATAATCTGTGTCTTTGAAGTTTAAATTCTTGATGGAAGGTACAGATAAAAACAGGTGACATGGAGAAAAAATAAAAAGCAATGGATTATAAAAAACAATGTAGTGGAGGGTGGTTGCAATTTTAAATATTGTAGATAGTGTAGGTTTCTTTGAAATTTGATAAAAAAATTTTAAATACAAGGAGGGAGCAGACCAAATTAGGCAATGCAGATATTTAAGGGCATGTTATACAGAGGGAATAGAAAGTATACTATGACCCTGAGAATGGGGTTTTCCAGTGTGTTTGAGGAAGGTTAAGGACACTACTGTGGTTGGAGCAGATTTAGTGAGTGACAGGAAATATGTGTCCAAAGAGGCAATGACAGTATAATCAATGTTGTAGAGTTTTAGGACCATAGAGAGATTACAGTCTGAAATTGGCAGTAAGGAACAAGGAGAACACTTACCCAAATGCAGGCCCAGTGGGATGAAGGCTGAAGGAGATGTTAAAACAGCTTCCACCTGAGTGCCTGCAAGGCAGCAGCATCCTTAAGGGAGATTTGAGTTTAATTTAGAGTGAGTTAAAGGTAATTTTTAGAGAACAGAACATGGGAGTTTTATTTACGATGGACCATAAATTCCAGAGGGCTCACTGGAGAGGCCTTAGGAGTTAGGGAAGGTGTGAGACAAGGACATAAAAAAAGGATATGCTGGAAACCTGGAACTCCTTGTATGATTGACATCTTAATGATATTAGTTCTGGCTGGTCTCACAGTAGGCAGTGGTAAGTAGGCTGTGATTGTTTGGGGCTAGGTCCGACTTTTTGCCTGCTGATAAGAGTTATTGAGGCCTGAGTGGGAGGGTCTTATCCTTAATATGTGGTCTTATCCCTCTGGACCCCTGTTCATGATGATTTTGATAGAAAAAATGCTTAAGTATAAAGATGAATAAAATATCCTTGTGTTCAGAATACAATTTTGTGGAATTTAACATTGTATTATAAAATACTTAATGGTTTATCCAGAAATTTGAAATACACTTTTACTAAATTCATGTTCTACTTGTTATAAGTTTTGCATTATTTCAATGGTATTTAGACTCTCTGAAATATGTAGTTCCCCTTGCCTGCTAGAGTTTCCACTCTGGAATTTATTCTTTCTGTTTAAGTCATGTTCTCAGAAGAGAGAAAATGTCTATCATTCACACATGTGGAAGTAATTTGTCCAGGTCCTCCAAGCTTGAAGATGTCAAGATGATTAGACATGCAAGAGATTTTGGGGGAAATGCCTGAGAGGGAAAATGAGAATGGGAAGCCATCAGCCTATAGTGTAGCTCTCACCCTGTGAAGGACAGGGAAAGAAGGAAGGTCTTAGACTGCAGTGCAGTTCAGACAGTTTAATGAGACTAATGGGAGATCATCAGGCCAACATCACCAGCCAGAAGAGTACTGTATCCCATTGGGGAGCACCTACCTTAGCATCCTTGCTGCACTCAGTCACTGGCTAGGAGCAGCCAAGGGGAGTGTCACCTTGGTGCAGATACAGTAGAGGATTCAAAGCACCACAGCTGAGACCATTAGTCACACTCACTGCAGTAGGAAATCTGAGAGGCACAATCTCTCATCTACTACAGTAAATTAACATGCATTTTCAAATAAGTTCAGTTAAATATCATGCAGTGATGGGCATGAGATAAGGCTGCAAATACAAGTGTTGAGACAGAAGAAGGTGTTGAGTTGTGGGAATCCAGAAAGCATCCTTTGGGCAAAGAATGGTGTTATCAGTTGATTGTGTCCCCTCAAAATTCATATGTTGAAGCCTTAACTCACATTAAGTCACAGAATGTGACTATATTTTTATAGGGCCTTTGAAGGGGTGATTAAGTTAAAATGAGACTTTTAGGGTGGGCCCTAATCCAATCTGACTGATGTCCTTATACGGAGTGGAAATTTGGACTCAGAGGGAGGCACCAGGGTGCATGTACACAGAGGAAAGACCTTGTGAGGACATAGCAGAAAGCAGCCAACTGCAAATCAAACAGGCCTCTAGAGAAACCAAATCTGCCAATACTTTGATCTCAGACTTTTAGCCTCTAGAATTGTGAGAAAATAGATTTCTTTTGTTTAAGGCTGCAGTATTTTGTTATGGCAGCCCTAGCAAATTAGTACGTGGTCTTCTCTTCAGCATGTGTTTGTCTAACAATGGAATGCCTTACACACAGCAAAGTATGCCATTGTCACTGGAGCTGCTTGAATTTTCTTTCATTCTTTTACTTATCAGGGAAGGGCTGTGAGAAAGTCATATTTGAGCAAAGACCTAAAGATAGTTAAGGCTGCAGCTCTGCAAAGGTCTCAGGTCACAATTATTCTAAGCAGAAGGACACACCAGCAGAGGCCCTGAGTGGGGAAGAAAGACTGGATGAACACCTGTTAGGAATGTGGTGGGAGGAATTTCTACATTATGTAAGGTACTCCCAGGGCCTCTGCACCACAGCTGCAGGAATGACCATTAACCCTAAGGTGGATTAGTGCCGTAGCAGAGTCCTTTCCTTGGACACTTTCCTGATGGCTGCATGCATGCTGTAAGACATGACTGCCCATTATGCGTATCTAGATGATCTTTAGAGGCCTTTCTCATTGTATTTTGCAGTTTGTTAAAATGCAAGTTAGTAGGATTACAGTGGATTGGCAATTTTATATCATCCTCTCATTTAAAAATAAAAAGTGTGGAAGAATGTAATTTGTGGCATAACTTACCAGCTATGGAGAACACTGTTTGTAACACACTCTAAAAAAGAATCTGATTCTTCCCAACTTTGCTCAAGAAGTAATTCCCTTAATCTTCCAAACTTACTAAAGCTTTTATAAAAATAAGATAATATATTTGAAAGGGTTCTTATGCCTAATTTATTAAAGCAAAAGAGATTTAGTTTTTCCTTTCTATGATGCAAACTCTGTATGAGTCTAATTAAAGACGAAGTTTGTTCTTCATACAAGCTGAGAATTATCAAAATTATCACCTAAGATCCTCATTAAGTAGAGGTACATGTAGGTCAGAAATAACCACAATAATAACTACAAATTTAGAAATTAATGAGTTGAGGATATGTATGTAAAATGAGTTATGTAATTTCCCATTTTGAGAAGGATAAACTCAAACTTATATCCAGATTAATAAATAATAGCCACTTGGTCTAGAATATATGTATAACAGAAAAAAATAACCTGATTGTCAGTATCAGTCTGTCCCTTATATTGGTCGATTTTACATTTAGACCAAACCCATGTAGCAATATAATTAATTTACTGTGACATACAGATTATATCTCAATGAGTAATGAAATAATCACATGGGTTATCATTTAGTTTTAATTTGAGAAGAAAGAAGCATGTAATCTTACTATAAATCAGAAATTAAAGATATTTGGGAGTTCAGTGATTCTAAAGTTGGAAAGAACAGAACAGGCTGCTTAACATCTTTATAAGAATTACACTAAGATGTTTACCCAATGATGCTCTGCCTATAAATGCAACTTTTGACAATCCATTTCTTATCCTATTGGCATCATCGGAATTCAAGGAAAAATGTTCTTCAGAAACATTAAAAAGTATGTCACGGTGTGTCTTAACTACACTTCTAGATTAGATTTTTTAATGTATGCTTCCCTTGAGCTATCTGTGGGAGAGATTTAATTTATTTAAGCACCGTTCCAACCTTGGATATTCATGCAATTTCCCTGACAAGGATTAAGATCAGGTCTTTAGCTTAACGTAACTAAGGTTGCATTTTCCACTCCACCACTTATTGTCTATGTAAATATGGACCACTAAACCATTCTATGCCTCAGTAAAATTGGGGTAATAATAGTAACTTCTTCAAAGGGCTGTTATGAAGATTAAAAGAGTTAATACATGTAAAGCATTTAAGGCAGGCATGGCATTAATAAGTCTCTGATACCTATTGGCTCCTCTTATTGCCTGAGCTGCAGAAAGATCCAAAACAGCAAGTGTGCTTGGATGTTTGATGTATAGCAAAGCCCAACCCAGGGACACATTCTGTAGCTTCTGAACCTAGCTCAGAGGCTGATTCAGACCAGGGCATGTCACAGAACTTGCAGAGGCTCAAAGCTTCCTGAGGTCTGCAGGCAGATGGACAGGTGAGTTCTGTTGAGCCTTCTGTAACTTTTGACATAATCTCTGACCCATGGGTCCTTTTGCTGTACCTGCCATTTACCACTTTTTGATCTTGCACTATTAAGCTACTAATTTTCCACCTCTATGAACAATTTTTACTAAGTGCATCAAGTCTCTGCTTCAAAACCTCCAAATGTTCTCCACTAGAGAACAGTGGCCAAACTGCTTAGCAAGGCACACAGGTACTTTTCCATTTGGGTCCGCTTTGCATTCACCTTTCCCCAAATCATTACCTGTCATAGCATCCTTCTCCCATCTTCTCTGGTTACAAGGTGACTGACAGCAATCACATGAGCAAACTTGGAAGTAAATTTTTCTCCAGTCAAGACTCAGATGGCTTTAGCCCTGACTCACATTTTAACTGTAAATTTTGGGAGAGAACTTGAGATAGAACCAGCCAGTTAGGCTGTTTCCAAATTCCTGACCCACAGAAACTGTGAAAAAATATTTGTTGTCTTGGGGTACTTTGTTACACAGCAATGGATAACTAGTACATGAACAAAAAAGATTTGACAAACCACATGTAAGGAGCTTGAAGGTACCCCTGAAATTTTGGCCCTTGCTCTGGAAGGAAGTAGAAACCCATTATACCCTCTAGAGCAGCAGCTGCCAGCAATGAACACAGCTCCTCCCCAGGTAGAATCTCTCACAAAGGAATGGCATATTGTGATAAGAACTCTCCTTTCTATCAAGAGGTGGCTTGAGAATATGTTCTATTGATCTAACTCTGTCATGACTCAAACTCCCATTTTAATTAGTGGCAGGTCAGTTTTCAGCAGAGGAACACACTACCAGCCCACTGTCTCTAGAATTGCAGTTCCTGTAGGTCCTGTAGAGTATGTAGACCCTCCAGATCGCCCACCCCTATCCCTGTGATGGCCCCTGCATCTTGTAGAGAGGGAGTGGGGGAAATTCCCACCGATGCCTGGTATACAGGCCATCTCTCCACATAGAGTGCATTCACTATTCAGCCCAACACTGACACCATCTGCATGGGAACAAGAATGAACCTCAGCCACCAGTGGGCTGGACTCAGAGGGTTTGGCTAGTGATCACTCATGAGCCCTGGCCATTAACCTGTTACACTGACTGATGGACTGTTCTAAAGGGATTGACCCTATGGCTTGGACAATGGAAGCCAAGGGGTGGATGATCATGAATAAGCTTGTGGGGTCAGGACGTGTGGAAAGACATTTAGGTTCACCTGCAAGAGCCTGAGACAGTCCTCACTTTTCCAAGTCCCGGCTCATGAGGCATTGACACTCCATGGCAATCAGAAAGCTGATACCCTAGCCCAGGTGTGACCCCTAGCAATTGAGCCTTCAGGAGATACGACTGATGGGCTGCAGAGGAAAAGCAGCCACCACAGTGCTCATGTGCGATGGTGTATTGTCAAGGATGCCCGACTGCCTTGAAATACAGTGACTCGGTTAATGCAGTAACAGCGTGTCCTGTGTGTTCTAAACCACCCAAGGCAGCTGCCAAAGGAGTCCAGGGCCATTCATAGGAGTTCCCAACCAGTGAGGAATCGGCAAATTGATTACTTTGGCCTCCCCTTTCTGATTGAGGGCTCTAAATACGCCTTGCTTTGGGTGGACTCCGAATCTGGCCTAACCCAAGCTTTCTCCTTTCATTGTGGAAACCAGGTTGCCACCATTAGGGAGTTAGAGAAGCTGAGAATCATGTACGGATACTTTCATCAAATAGACAGTGATGGGGGTCACATTTCAAAGGTCATGATGTGCAAGACTGCAAAAGAACATGACGTTGAGTGGAGTTTCCATCTCCTCTATAGCCCACAAGCAGTAGCATTAATAGAAGGGAAAAATTGAATATTAAAGAAGCCACAGAATCTACTTGTCAGTCATTCAAGTGTATTAGAGCCTGAGATAGTACCCGACCAAAGTGGTTTTACTTGTTGGTAAAGTTTTCTTCATCTGTAATATTTGTCATGAAACAAAAATCAGCTATCAGATAGGGCAATTCTAACTTTTTTTGTATTTTAATATTTCAAATTAAGTATGGTAGCTTATACATATTAAGTCTTTGTCATATTTTCTTTACTGATTTTATTTAGCATTTATTTTGTGTTAATATTTTCTTTAAAGCTTCCTATTACCAAATGTATATATCAAGTAGAAATTATTTTACATTTTATTTGTGGTGGTTATTTTCCCATGTCAAGTTAGCTAGGCTATCATACCCCATTATTTAATCAAACACTGATCTCAGTATTGCTGTGGAGATATTTTGTAGATGTGGTTAAAATTTACAAAAAACAGACTTTAAGTAAACAGCATTGGCCTCCATAATATGGGTGAACCTCATCTAATTAGTTTTTTAAGAGAAAAGAACTGAAATTTCCCAAAAAAGAAGAAATTCTGCCTAAAGACTGCAACCTCAGTTTCTCCAGTCCGGAAGCCTGCTTTACAGATTTCAGACTTGCCAGCCGCAACAATCACATCAGTTAATTCCTTAAAAGAAACCTCTTACACACACACACACACACACACACACACACACACACACACACACACACACACACACACACACACACACACACACACACACATTCATCTTGATTTTGTTTCTCTAGAGAACCCTGACTGATACAGTATTGACATATATCATCTTACTAGCGTATTTGTACTTAATAATAACACATACTATTACTATTATATTTTTTTACCAAAAGAAAACTTTGAAACTTTTAGTTAACCCTAAAACAGAAAAAAGTGACTTACTGTTTATTATTCTGTTTTTTTGTGTGTGTTAGTCCTGAAGATTAATAAGCGTCAGGAGTTTGGAAGCATGAAAACCATTGAACAAAGATAAGAAACGGAATGGAACATAAATAAATCAAATGCAGTTAACAGTATGTTTGGAGGCTTTATGCTAATGATTTTCTTAGAGGCTCCCAGGGACTGCTGAGGAGGGAGAGGTGGAAACCATCAGAGTTGGGCTTTGTTCCTGCTCCCAACTTCTGGTCTTCAACTATCTGGCTGACCTCCCACACATTTTACATATCAGGTCCCTATGCACAACTTTATTTGAACATAGACTCCCACTGCTGAAGTTTGATAAACATTGCCTTGCCAAATGAGTTTTCGTGAGCTTAGATAGGAAGCATCTGGATAATGGAAGTAAAGAAATGGATATTTCATAAACACCTCTTCCTCCTTTTTTTGAAGAAAATGTCACAGAATTCGTCAAGTCTAAGTTTTTTCTTTTTTTAGAAAAAGCAAACAGCCTTTATTTTAAATAGAAAAGTTTTCCCAAGTCACAAACTTTCTTCAGAGTTGTTTTCAAATGCACAGGATCTCAGGGAGAATTATTGAAATTAATTTTACAGTAAAAAAAATAATCATTTTAGTGAGAAAGCAATACGAATACACATAACATTATCCTTAATTAGTAGTTTCTTTCCTCTGTTGTACGAATGGTATAAAAGTCTTAAAGAGCTAGGTTTATCCTAGCCTTTGCTGCATTCTGCTTCTGTGTTAAGCTTCTGTCAAGTTTTCCACTCTAATAAAATCTGTTTGGGGATTTATAATTTCATTTCAAGTCTTCCCTATGAAATGACGCTTCATAGACAACCTTGCCTGAGAGATAGCTTCTTTAGTTTGAATTCAGAGGAATATGCCAAGTACTTCTTTCACTAATACATGTATAGTTCATCTTTTCATTTAATAGAATATTATGTTTATTTTTTCATAATTCAGCAACTGATTTAATATTAAAGCTTTTTAGAAAATTTAAACCCAAGAACACGGCAAATCTTTACTCAACCGTCATCAAAATAACACACAGAGGCTTAGTTTTTTGATACACTCAAGCCGTAAGTTTCTAAATAATTTAATGTGACCTTACATTCATGGAGAATGGAGAAATTTCCTGAGGCTAAGCCAGTTAAAGTTGCTTGGCATTTGTGCTATTTTTGGAGGTAATAAGCTATTCCCTCCTTGTTCAGTGTCACAGACCCTAGTGTTTACACCATATTATAAAACCTGATGACAGACAGCACAGCACCAGCTGGCAATGTGACCTTTCTTTCCCTTAGTGGTTCCATACAAAGCAGGCACTTCCTTTTTACTCCATCTTTCTGTACTTTGCCTCCTTAGAGTCTTAGCTTTAGCTACTGTAGATTAGAGAATTAAATGAGATTATACATATGAGACAGGGCAAAGTGCAAATGAAAGGTGTTTATGTTTTAGATGGCTGCCTAAATGATTAACTTCTCTTCTGTTGCCTGAATTTTATCATTTGGTTTAATAGACAGCCAGGTAAAGTGGGAAGAGTGTAGACTGTGACAATAGGCAGATCTGGATTTGAATATGTGTCAAAACACCAACTAGCAATGTATGATTGGCAAAGGGATTTGACCTGTCTGCACTTCAGTCCCCTCGTCTGTACACTGGGGATGATAAAACCCACTTCTGATTGTATTTTTATGAGTGTATAAAGTGTCAGCATCCAGTGGGCATTCAGTGCATTGGAGTTACAATAATAATTGTAAGGGTTAATTTCTAAGAAAAACAATATCGATGAGTACTTTAATTTTTGTAATTTCAATACTTGCTTAGAGAGTACTGGTCTAAACTGTTTCATTCATCACTGTAGGATGGAGAAGGAACAGTCACCAGGAATAACCTGGAATATGGCCAAGTGAAAATCTATCTCTTGGGAGTTCAGTGGCGGGTACTCAGAGCTTTCTGTTATGTACACACTTTTCTGCCACTCTCTGGACAACTTTATGTTGATTCCTGCATTCATCAGAGCCTAGACAATGGCAGAAAGAAATGAGAAGGGAAAGTATTTTTATGAATCCCAGTTTTAAAAAAAAAACACTCTAGTTAAAAAGAAAAATTCCTGGGGAAAAAAAAAGTTGTTTGGATTAACAAATAGAATGGAGTTGTGGTTTCTCTGTATAGGATGAAGTATTAGAAAACTCACAGGGTTAGCATCAAACAGGCCTGGATTTAAATTTCAGCCCTGTTATTCTTACTTCCCTTTCTTTATTTGAACAATTATATTGCAAAGGACTAATCTGCCAAATACAGAAGGGGCCAGAGTTTATGAGAATGATGGGCAATCGGGCAATGTTTCCTCAAATGTTAAATCTTAAAACTTGTACTCGCTGGATAAAGTGTCCTCACATGCTGTGATATCACTGTAAGGATTACTTTGCTTCATAACACCAATGCCCAAACACTTTGTGGAACAGCAAGACAAGCTATTTCAGGACCTGTTCAGAGTTCATTACAAACAATCTAAGCTGGACGAAATTTTGACATAAAACCCTAAATTGTGACTGATTCTTTCCCATAGCTTATAAACTTCAGGGTAATGCAGCTCAAATATCTGTCTGCATCCTGCTTTTAAAACCCTCAGTGCTCAGTGGCTTGTCTGCTCTCTCACCTGCTTGGGCTGAATCAAGGAGGTGTTATCTTGATGGGCTGTAAGCAACCTTGGCTTTTTATCTCAGAAGGTATCAATGATGGGGCAGGGATCTTCTTAGGATAGTTTGTTCTCTGAGACATATGCATCAGTCATTCCCAAAAAAAGTGTTATTATATATACCAGACACTTCCAAGTAACTAAATAACAGTGAATAATTAACATTGAATCTGTAAACATTTTAGTTTACAAAGCAATATCCTTTTTTATTTTGTTGCTCACCTGTAAAGGACACCAAAAGATAAGCCAAGTAAGTGGTTAAAGATTAATGGTTCTGAAATACACATTAGTATTAAGCAAAAGGAAGAGAAATAAGTCAATAATTATAAATTGAGTGTTTTTACAAAATGAAAACATTATGTTAGATATGAGGGAAAGAATATACTCCTTAAGTCTTTACCAGAAAAAAAAAAAGCTTATAATCTAGTAATTACCCTTTTATAACAAATGTCATATTGGGTGTTATTCCTTTATTGGAAAGGATGTAAACCATATTCTTAAAAGTGACACTGGTCACATTCTGCATTGTTAAAATTATGTAGGAACAACTTCACTATATGCCTGATAAAATTAGCTTTTTTAAAAAAAATTTTCTACCTGATAATTTTATCACAAATGTTTAAAACATAAGAATACCACATTCAAAACAAGCAATAAGATAAAGAACAGCCTTCAAACCCAAACACCTGGAGAGTTCATTATCTGCTTTGTTCATTCCCCCAACTAGATGTGCCTTTCATACGGAAGAGTTTATTAAGAGTAGGCTAAACTAAAGGCTATTTTGCCAGCCAGGGAATATTGTTCAGCATATTTGGGAAATATCCAGAGACTCTTGTTTTCACCTATGCTGCATCAGAAACAGTTTTGTGGGTTGTCAGTGCTCTCAATCAAATCACTCCTTCATTCATACGTAATATCTAAATAATGTCAACTGCAGTGTTGTTTCTAAGTAACATATCGATGTAACATGATTAATGCCGAATTGAGGGAAGCAGAAATTGCTGATAATGGAAGTGCACTCAGTTGGTTTTGTTTCTAGTTGGTAGCAGTGTTTGTGTATTTGTGGAAAAGAGGCAGAGGAAGAGAAAGAATAGAGCTCCTTTTTCTGTAAATGTTTCTATAAATTTCTATAAACCACAGCCAATCACTCAGAGTTGAGGATTTTAAAAAAGAGAAAAGCAAACTAAACAATTGATAGAAGAGGCTAATTGACTACTCCTGATTTTAAAAATCATATAATCATATAAATGTATAATAATTGTAGCAGAATAGAAAATGTCTATTTCAAAGTGACAGTTACCATTAAACCTATGGTAAACAATAAGGCAAATCCATTAAAATTAGAATGGTTAAATAGATATCTTGATTTATCATCATCATTTAATAATATGTAAATATAGTTCAATGCAATGAGATAAAAATGCAGAAATCAAAGACTTACATGCTAAAAATGAACGGATTAAATTATTTGCATATTCTGTGGTTATACATAAAACATGCTACAAAATCAAGTAAAACACTGTTCATTAAAAATTAGAGAAAATGAGGAACAAAATTAGCAAACATAAATAGATATAAGACAATTCTAAACAGAACAAAGGGGTAATATGTATTGACAGGTGCTAGTGGTAGAGAAGGCACAGTATACTAGTCTTAAATTTTTATGCAATATGCAATGTGGTATCTACTTATATATTCCACAATTATTAGAAGTACAAAAAGTCTGATAACTCTTAATCATAACGGGAAATTTTAATTTTTTTTTTCCTGGATTTGACTGCTTAAGCAAGTACCATAAATGAGATTTGGGGCAGCGGTTCTTAACAGTGGCCAATGGACATAAAGAAATCCATGATTTTCTTTCAGGAGAGTCAGGAACTCCTTAAGTTTATATGTAATATTTTACATATAAATATTTTATGTGTCTTCTACAGAAGAGTATCCATCACTTAAAGTATTCTGAGATTCAAAAAGTGTTAATTGGTATAAAGTATCTAAATAATATCATCAAGGTATTTTATATATTTTTTTCAACCTCTTAACTATAAAAAGAAAATGAAGTATATGAACTGCTTGTGGATAATTTATAAAAATTGGTGATGATACCCCAAAATATAAAATTAAAAACATTCTCAAATGAAAGTATTTAACAGTTAAACACAATGAAAAAATAAAACACGCATTCGCTAATACATGTATATATGCTACTTACAAATAAATGTCAAATGCACTATGAAAAATGGATGTGAACAAAAGCACACAGTCTTCCTGGGGAACAGAAAAGGAGGCTTGAGTGAGTCGAGAGATACAGCATGATCCTGGGAAGAAAGATTCAGTTTACTCCAAATTAATTGAATTTTCTTTCAACCTAGTAGGTTCTTAGAAACCAAAATAAGGAAACAATGTTTAAAATAACAGTAATAATTGCTAGGTTATCAAGAAAAGAAAAGCAAGGTAGATCATGCTTGCCATACATATTAGGGTGAATCATCAGCACAAAGATAGCAGAACTGTCACAAATACATTTACACAGACATATAACCTGTGACCTTTCCAATTGTTCTGCAGCAATCTAAAGCAAATAATTTCTCTTAATAACAAAGCAAAAATCTAGCTGTGTGAACTCTTCCCGCAGATCACCTGATGGCTTCTTTGCAGAGGAAAGTCTTGCACTACCAGTTAGCTCCCAGTTACAAACTAACATGTGGTCCCAGTGATAGAATGGAGGGAAAAATCAGCTAAAAACATGCCGCAGAGCCGCTGGGCCTGTGAGCCATGGCCGCCTGTGCTCCGCGACGGGAGAGGCCACAACAGTGAGAGGCCCACGTACTGAAAAAAAAAAAAAAGCGATCTATTAAAATCTTCTTGGTTATCCTTTTGAAGTGGTAAGATTCTAAGCGATTTTTATCTTCTTTACAAAGGTCTGATTCTGAATTATAAAGAAAGGACATCTATTTTTTAGAGTTATGTGAAGATAAAATCTTCTCCATTTTATAAAAATCTTTAAAAAGCACATAGCTCAATTATATTGAAATGAATTAGAAATAATCAAAATGGAAAAAGTTTATAGACTTCGATTCGTACAAAATGGAAAATTAAAAGGCAAATATAAAAATGGAAAAAATCATAAGAATGATGAAAATAGTTAATAGCTCCAAATGTAAAAATGCTTAAAAAATATTTTAAATTAATGTATACAATATGCTTATGAAGAGTTCTTCGTTGTCACTAAAAATCAAAAAATGCAACTCAAACCTTTTCATACCTTTGCTCAAATCCTTCTGCTGGGTCCCCCCTCGATAAAATTTGAAGTCCCTGTCAAACCCTACAGGGCTTTATGTTATCTTTAAGGAGCACCTACTTCCCTCCACCACCTTGTGGGCCCTGTATGACACTGCCCGCTTCCTTATTCTCATTATAGGAGCTTCCTTGCTCTTCTTCCTACTTTCCAAGTATTTTACATCTCAGAGTCTTTGCACTTGCTCTTTATTTTGCTTGGAGAACTCAGATCCCCGAAGCTACGTGCATGCCTCCCTTCTCGCCACCTGCCAGTCATTGGGTTATTCTCTACATGTCACCTTATCAGAGAGGTTTTCTCTGATCAATCTTTATAAAATAAACTTGGTTTTCTGCATAATAACTCTTAACCCACTGAGTGTGTGTGTGTGTGTGTGTGTGTGTGTGTGTGTGTGTGTGTGTGTGTGTGTGTGTGTATAAAAAATACTATATATATGGTATATTTATATTATAATCATATGATATAAAAATACTATGTATTTTTTTTTCTTGTTTGTTGTTTGTTATCCCAAGTAGACTGCAGGCTCATGAAGGCTACTTATTTTGTTCATTGCTATATTTTCCATGACTAAAAGAGCATCTGGCAATTAGCAAATTTCAATAAGCATGATTTGAATTAAAATAATGATTCAACATTGTCTATCAACCAAATCTGCAAAGATTTTTAATCTCTTATTGTTAATACTGATGAGATTGCATTGATAGGTATTCTCACTTAGAGCCGAAATAACCATTCTAGAAAACAGTTTAAAAGAATGTTTCCAGATTCTTTAAAATGTTCTTAACTTTGACCTTGTAATTATTTGTCTAGGAAGTAGAAGAATATGCAAGTCTATTTATGAGAATTTTCATCATGAGTTATTTAAGACAGAAGTCATTGAAAGAAAACTAGGTGTCTAATAATATTACAAGATCCAACCATATTATATGATATCCATATGACAGAATTTGATGAAAATCATATTATCATGTAAAATTTATTGACATAGGAAATTGAAACCAATAAATTGTTAAATGAAAAATGGAAAGCAAAAATGGGTTTGTAATGTATATTCTCCAAGGAAAAACCAGCTAGTTTTGCATCTCTGCCTTTGCCTTTAAGTTCAAACGTGACTTCTTTCCCCCAAGATTGCTAATTAAAAAGTAAAATTAAAAAATAGTAATAATATATGTTCCCAACTTTGTTTAAATAGAGATCAGAATAAACATATATGCAAATACACATGAAATAGAAAATCAGTTGAGTTACACCAGACAATATCACTAGAAATATTTACCAAATAATTTTTCCCAACATATGGTGGGATTACATGACTTATCCCCTCAAAGGTAGGGATCCCAAGCCACTTGATCTAGCTGATCAAAGCTGAGCCCCCTACTCCCCAAGGACATGTAGCCTGAGTGGGTAATGACTCTAAATTCCATTGAGTCACTGTGATTTGGAGATCGGTTTTATACCTCAGCATTCTGGCTGACAGACTTTTAAAGACAGATATCTCAGAGTGATATGAGTATGGGTGATGCTCATTTTGTTGTCTCCGTATTATTTTCACATTTTGTGAAATTTCTAAAATAGCCTAAGGGTATTACTTTTTACTCATTAATAAACTTACTTTAAAAAGAAAACAAAGAGAAAGAGAAGAGATTGCAACCTAGCACTAAGCAATGACTATGTGTGAAACCCTTCTCAAAACTGTCAGCTTCTCATGTTTTTTTTTTTTTTTTTTTCTTTGAGTTGGTACTCCTTATTTTGGCCCCTGATTTGTGTTTTTTCTCAATACTCTGCTAGTAGTTAGTCCTGATATATCTAAAGAAATGCTAGGATTTGACATTTATGGAAAGCATAGTGTATACTGAGTGCTTTACATACATTTTGTAATTTAATTCACACATAGCAGTATGAGTTAGGCTCAATGACTGTGTTCATTTTACTCGTGTAAACAGGCACAGTAGGATAAGGTGACTTGTCAAATAGTTACAAAGAGGAAGATCTGGAATAACCACTGCGTGGGACACTTTAGATGGGCCTTATTTCCTGCTACTTTATGCTTTTTGTCCCTTTCAGAACGAGCTACCTGGCTAATGATATGTAGATTGTAAAAGACTAAATGTAAGGAACAGTAAGTGTGCCATAGATCTGGAAAGGCTTGATTTCCCAGGGGTATGAAATTATGTAAAGAATAGACACAGGGATCTGGCTGCTACTAATTATTCTCTTATTAAATCTAATTGCTGTATAAGCCAGAATCCTTCTCATCTTTTCCTATGCCCATTAAAATGAAACTGTGACTCTAGGATAGCCTTATTAAAGGGACTGACAATAAAATATTAAGTCAAAAAAAGAGTGATGTGATGTGATCTTAATTAAGGTGATTATTTTTATTCTATTCCTATGCAGAGAATTCAGGAGGGAACAAGTGCTAAGACCCAGCTTGGGGGTCAATAGAAATCTGAGAATCTCGTTTAAATGGTCTGAGGAATACTTACATAATCACTAGTTTTCTTTCTTTTAAAATAGTATTAATTTTTAATAATCTCAACTAACATATTGTTGAATGGTCCTATTTAAGCAAGTATAGTAGTTAGAAGCCAAAGGTGACATGGCTGTAATTGTATGCCTACACATAATATACGCTCTTTCTAGGTAATTATGTTTTCTTAAGTAGGCTTTTCTAATTGTAACATTCATACATGTTCATTTTTTAAGATACAGCCTCTACTGAAACGTAATACAATTTCCCTTCAGTGTTTGCTTAAATAATAATAATAATTTAAATATTTGCGGATAACTTCAGAGTAAGAGAAAAATTGTGAAAAATAGTATAGAGAGTTCCCATATACCCCACACCCTGTTTCCCTTATTGTTAAAAGCTTATTTTAGAATGGTACATTTGTCACAACTAATGAACCAGTACTGATACACTATTATTAACTAAGGTCTGTACTTTACTTCAGTTATTTGGTTTTGGATAGGGTCCCAACCAAGATAACACATTACATTTATTCATTATGTTCCCTCAGCCTCCTCTTAGCTGTGATGATTTCTCAGAAATTTCTTGATTTTGATGCCCTAGACAATTTTAACAAATACTGTAGAATCTCTTAATTAGTATCAGCCTGATGTTTTTCTCGTGATTAGCTTGGAGTTACGGATTTGAGGAGGAAAACCACAGAATTAACATGTCATTCTCATTACATCATATCAAAGGTACATATTATCAACATGTCTTATCACTGTTAATGCTAATGATCTGAGGTAGAATTTGTCAGGTTTATCCACTGTAAAGTTATTCTTTTTATTCATATTTTTTAACTTTTTATTTTATATTGGAGTAACCAGCGGGGACCTACTTTACAGCACAGGGAACTCAGCTCAGTATTCATATATTTATATGGTACTCTGTGGAATGAAGTCACTACTCACAGCCCACACGTAAGGAATGCAGAATTATGCTCCGTCCTCCTTGAGAGTGAAGTATCTACATAATTTGTTTGCAATTAATATGCACAAAATATTTGTGTATTCTTCCCCATTTATTTAATCATTTGTTTATATCACTGTGTACTCATGGATTATTTTAATATACTTTGGCTTATAATCCAATACTGCTTTATTTGTTTTTTGCTCAAATTGTTCCAGTTTGGCCATTTGGGGAACTTTTTCACTTGGCTCCTGTGTCCCTTTGAAATATCCTCATCATCGTGTTTGTTTGTTAGCAGTTTCTTACTTTCTGGCACTACTAGCTACTATGAGATACTCTAGGCTCATTTCTCCAAGAAGCCTATATTCCTTTCATTTAAAGATGGTAATAGAAACCAAGATTGGAGCACTAGCTATACTCATTACTATTGATGGTCATTTATTTTAGGCCTGCTAAGCAGGCAGATCAAAGGAAATACAGGTGTGTATACAAACTGTGTATATACACATATCTATAAATATTTCTACATGTGACATTTGTTTCTATATAAGCTAAGTGTGAGTTCAAACTGATGTCTCCAACTTGAATCCATTACCACACAGATCTTTTCCTTTGCATTGGTCATTTCTTTCATCAATATGACACTTGATAACTGTATCTGTAAGTCTCCCATTCACAAGGATGAGTCTTTCAACTTTGTTGTTCTTCTTCAATATTGTGTTGGATATTCTAAATTGCTTATATTTTCATATAAACTTTAGAATCAGTGCAAATAGTTTATCAGTACCTTCACTGTTAGTATATTGAGTTTATGCATCAAATGGGTAAATATTGACACAATAACAATATATTCCAATGCATGAGAATGGAATAACTCTGCATTTATTTAGATCCTATTTGATTTCTTTCATCAGCATTTTGTAGGTTTTTACAAAGAGATCCTATATATATTGTGCTCGACTTTACCTAAGTATTTTTATCTTTTTGGTCTGACTGTAAATTGTATTTTTTAATTTTTTTGTGGTACCCGAGCCTCTCACTGCCATGGCCTCTACTGTTGCGGAGCACAGGCTCCGGAGGCGCAGGCCCAGCGGCCATGGCTCACGGGCCCAGCCACTCCGCGGCATGTGGGATCCTCCTGGACCGGGGCATGAACCCATGTCCCCTGCATTGGCAGGCGGACTCTCAACCACTGTGCCACCAGGGAAGCCCTGTAAATTGTATTTTTTAATTTCAAATTCCAACTGTTCATGGCTGGTATACAGAAAAACAACTGGCTTATATATATTGACCTTTTATTCTAAAACCTTGCTATAATCACTTATTAGTTACAGGAATTTTGTTTTGTAGATTATCTGGGATTTTCTATGCAGGTAATCATTTCATCTGCAAGTAAAACACTAGCATGTCTTCCTTTCAAATCCATACAGCTTTTTTACATTTTTCTTGTCTTATTACTCTAGGTATGGCTTCAGAGTAATGTTAAAAAGGAGTGGAGAAAGATGACATTCAGATGATATTCTGAATTTTCTCTTTTTTGGGAGGGGTTACTCTGACTATAGGTTTATAAATTTTATTGATCTTCTCAAAGAACCAGCCTAAAAAAATTCTCTTTTATTTTCCTGGCTTCCATTTTATTGATTTTTCATTCTAATTTTATTATTTCTTTACTTGTACTTGATTTATGCTTAAATTGTTCTTCTTTCTCTAGTTTCCTTAGGTGGTTGCTTGCTTAGTTATTGATTTTAGATCTTCTCTTTTCTAGTGTATGCATTTAATGCTATAAATTTTCCCCCAAGCATTGCTTTCACTGCATTCCACAGATTTTTGTGTTTTCTCTTTTCATTTAGTTCATAGTGTTTTTTAATTTCTCTTGAAACGTCCTCATTGACTCATGTGCCACTTAAAGATGTTTTGTTTAATTTCCTAATATTTGGAGACTTTCCAACTATCTTTTTGTTATTGATTCCTAGTCTAATTCTACTGTGGTATGTCTTAGTGAATGTTCCATGTGGGCTAGAGAAAAATATATTCTTTTGTTAATTAGAATACTATATAACTTCCAATTAAATAAATTTAATTTGTAGTATTCAAGCCATCTATATCTTACTGATTTTCTGCCTCCACTATTCATATATTGTTAAGAAAGGGATGTTGAAGTTCAACTATATTAGCACTTTTGTCTGCTTCTCTTTCGAGTTCTACAAGTTTTGATCCCATGTATTTTGACACTCCCTTGATCGATACATAAATGATAACGTTCTTGTTCTGAAGTCTTCATTGTCTGAAAATGTAGAGATGTGGATGGACCTAGAGTCTGTCATACAGAGTGAAGTAAGTCAGAAAGAGAAAAACAAATATCGTGTATTAACGCATATATGTGGAATCTAGAAAAATGGTACAGATGAACCTACATCCAGGGCAGGAATAGAGACACAGACATAGAGAACGGACATGTGAACACAGTGTGGGAAGGGGAGGGTGGGACAAACTGGGAGATTAGGTTTGACATGTATACACTACCATGTGTAAAATAGATAGCTAGTGGGAACCTGCTATAAAGCACAGGAAGGGACTTCCCTGGTGGCACAGTGGTTAAGAATCTGCCTGCCAATGCAGGGAACACGGATTCGACCCCTGGTCCGGGAAGATCCCACATGCCGCGGAGCAACTAAGTTGTGTGCTGCAACTACTGAGCCTGCGCTCTAGAGCCCAAGAGCCACAACTACTGAGCCCGCATGCCACAACTGCTGAAGTCCATGTGCCAAAAGCCCATGCTCTGCAACAAGAGAAGCCACCACAATGAGAAGCCTGCATACCTCAATGAAGAGTAGCCCCTACTTGGCGCAGCTAGAGAAAGCCTGCACGCAGCAACAAAGACCCAATGCAGCTAAAAATAAATTAATTTATTAATTAATTGAAAAAAATAAAGCACAGGAAGCTCAGCTCAGTGTTCTGTGATGACCTAGATGGGTGGGATGGGGGGTGAGTGGGAGGGAGGTCCGAGAGGGAGGGGATATATATATATATATATATATACACATATAGCTGACTCACTTCACTGTACCGCAGAAACTAACCCAACATTGTAAAGCAATTATACCCCAGGAAAAAAAAAAAGAAAATAATGTAGCTACTTCAACTTTCTTTTTATTAGGGTTATCATGATATAACTTTCTCCATTCCTTTATTTTTAACCTATCTATTTCTTTATACTTAAAATGAGTTCTTGTATACAACATAGAATTGAGTATTGTTCATTTATTCACTTTTACAATCTGTCTTTTTATATGTATATCATGAAATACATAAAGTAATTATTGATATAATTGGATTAATACCTACCATGTTTGTAACTTTTTCTATTTATTGCATTTGTATTTGCTTCTCCATCCCAGCCCTACTCTTTTTCTTAATTCTTTGGTTTCAACTGAGCATTTATTTGTTTTCATTTTATCAATACCTAGTATATAAAGTATACTTTAAAAAAAAATTAGTTGTTTCCCTATAGTTGACATTATACATTTTTAACTAATCTAAGTCTACCTTTAAAAATACTGTATCACTTCACAAGTAGTCCATGTACCTTATAAAAGAGAATCCTCAATTCTCCCATCTTCCTTCCCATCACTTTTTATATTGCTGCCATTCATTTCAATTATCCATACAATGTAATCATCCATATACTATTATTATTACTGTAGACAAATAGCCACCTTTTACATCAATTTAGAATAACAAAAGTAAAATATTTTTATTTATTTTCATTTACTCCTCTGGTAGCTCCTATTTTTTTAATGTGGATTAAAGTTGGACATATATCATCTGCCTACCAAACTTTAAAAACATTTCTTGCAAGGCAGATGTGCTGGTGATGAACTCCCTCAATTTCTGTTTGCCTGAGAAAATATTTCTCTTTCACTTTTGAAGGAAAATTTTGCTGGTTATAGAATTCTGAGTTGGCAGGTTTTTTCTTTAGGCACTTCAGATAGTTGACAACACTGTCTTCTTCCTTGCATGGTTTCTCATGAGAAGTCTGCTGTAGTTTTACAGATGTTTCTCTCCAGGTAAGCTGCACTACTTCTCAGGCTCAGAGAAAGTGGTAGAAAGTCAGAGAGCGAGAAAATATCCCTTTATTGTATTTATGACATGCAGCAGCAGGGCTGCCCTATTTAATTAATTCTTCAACAGATGGTTATTTAATGCCTGTCACTTTTGTGAAACAGGGATAAAAAGCACAAAGAGGATTTTTTTAAAAATTTTGATCATTTATATTATTTCCAATTTAGTGATTCAGAATCCACAGACTTCTGAGGCAGGTTGTCATTAGTGTGCCACTTTAATGATTCTACCCTAAATAAAATAAATTCCTATGATTTTTAGCAATCAAAGGACATTTCATTGAAAAGCAGCTGAGTGTTTAAGGCATAGAGCCAAACAACCCGGATGAAAGATTGTAGTATCACTTTACTCCTGTGACTCTGTACCAGTTACTCCTTCTGTGTGACTCTGTTTCCTCATCTGTAAATGGGGATGATAATGATGGCTCCTGCCTCAAAGCGTAGTTGTAAGGATTAGAGGAATTGACAAGGTAACAAACACTAAGAACAGTGTTAGCCTATGGTAAGGAGTGTATAAGTAAATGTTACTACTTGGACACTGAGCATGATTTGTTATCCCAAGTACAATTTTTTTCATCTTTCTCATCTTTGTAAGTAAGTTTTAATTAGGGGAGTAAATGGTTAACAGTGAATAAGAAACTGTCTTTTTCAATATTTTTACTATACTCTTCATCAGACATGAGAGAACCCAAATGGGATTTAAAGAATAATAATAATTTCATTCTTATGATGTCTATGACCTGAAGTACTCTTTCTGAAAAATTAAACTCCTTAATGATACTGTGTTTGAGTAAAAGGATGTGAATGTATTCTGAAATATCAGAGAATGGTACAAATTATGGTATCTATTCTAATCTTTTGCCCTATTCAAGAGATTAAAACACACTCGGAGAGTCATTGTGTTCACATATATAGAAAGCTGGCCCACAAGAAGCAAGAAAAACTTGGTATGAATATAAAGGATCCATCCTATAGACTATAAATACTCCTTTAGCTTCTAAAGGCTCTTTTTTGAGTTTAGTCTTTTTGGTTTCATATGATTGCTTCCATACCATTAGCAGTGAGTCTATTCGAATAAAAATAAAAAGTAGCACTTAAAAATCCTCTTTGGCACTTCAAAAGGCCATGTATCAGAGAGCTAATTGGTATAGCTTTTACAGCTTTCACATTGATTTTTTTTCCCCATTGATTTTTTTCTCCCCTGCTTTGAGCTGTCTTTTCATCCTGCGACTACTATGAATTCTGCTTCTCAGTTCTTCGGTAGTAGATTATATGCAAGAGAAGATAGTCAGTGAAGGTGACAGGATTCCCAAGAACTTTTGTTCTTCTGTCCTGCTGTATTTTAATTTCAGACGAGTAGAACTAGTTGAGAGTATACTGATTGGACTATGTCAGAAATCTTTCTTCTTCAGAGACTGAGAAGTCTCCATGAAAATGAGACACTCTGGCAGTTCATCCTGGGAGCACTGAATTTCTGCTTTGCAGAGAGAGAGAGTCTCCCACCTTAAAAAAAAAATTCAGGAATGACAAAATTTACTCTTGAAAGCTAATTTCCTTCTACACATAGGGTCATGAGCTAAATGAGAAATATATTTTAACATTTCAGGAATTGGTATTCTACATTCTATCATTATCTTCATCAAAACCCAATATATGTTAGATGTCTAATTGTATGACTTCTTGTTTTATTACAACTACTTTCAGTAAATTATAAGTGATTTTAATAACATGGAATGTTAGTTTGAGGAGAAACATTGTAGAAGATCCTGCAAGCAGTTTGAAGAATATATCTTTAAGAAATGCTTCTGAAACACATGACTGCTTCAGGCATTTGGTGCATTGTCCTCTATGGTGATTCCAAGGCCTGTATAGTTTCCTCTGACTCCCAAAGGAACTAATCACTCTGTGTGGGGAGCAGCCTTGTAGACTGGTCACTTTCACCTTAGGGTGATCAGAGGTATGCTGCCAGTCCAAGAAAGTCATTTCTTTGGGGAGTCAAAGGATAATACTTCATGATCTGTGGTATTTTGTACATGCGTGCGGTATTTATCTCAGGATTGGGGATTGACTAGCTAGTATGTGGGCTTTCTCTGACTCTTCCTATTTCCATTCTTGGAGTTTGTCCCTGTCTTCACTGTAAAATCCCTGTTGTGTTACCAAAGACTAGCATATTGTGTGGTTTAAGAAAAGCAACCAATATATAACCAGAAATGAAATCATGATGGTTTTGATAAAATCAATGGATATTTTCTTTTATGAAAAAATATTTTCCCCCATTGCTATGCATGTTACAACTGTTGCTTCTTCCTGTTTTAATTCAATAATTTCCTGGTCTTCTGAAATTGTGGCACAAAACAATATTTTATTTTCATTAAGTGATATGACATTATGTCTCTCTTACAGGAAATTCCCTGGTTCACTGCATTGGTCTTCACCTATGCCATATAGTACTAAGAGTGGGAAATAGTTCTATTCTATGTTTTTACATTGAACTGAAGATCGATTTTATCTTATATTACATGTCACAATGGATTTTTAAGGGAAGAAAATCTGGAATATATCCCCAATAGAGTAATCAGTATGGGCAAAAACACTTCCCAGTTATATGTAGGGAAACAAAGGGCTAATTATTTCGTACAATACATGATTTTTGAATGGGAAATAGTTCTAAGCCCTATTTCACAGGTAAGAAAAAAATCAGGTCCAGAAATATTGCAGATATATCTATCTAATTAGTAGCTGAAAGATTCCATCTTCCAATTTCTTATCTAGTATTTTTCCCACAATAATCATCTTACGTCTAAAATTCATGAGGGTCTTTTAGATATCTTGTTCTGTACTTCTATGAAAACATTTCCTATCACAACTTTGCCTTTTTCCCAACATTGTGACTAATGAATTTGGCTTTATGTAAAGTTTTCCTTCTCGTCACACCCTCACATGATCCAGATCACAGTCTTTCCTTTGGAAAAATTATAGGATTAATTTACATGTTGTTGTTCAGATCGCATTATTAGAGCCATTTAAAAAATGGCCCCCCATTTCTTTTTGCTGCCGTGTAATTACATTGAGGTATAATTTTACCCTCCTACTCTTCAATCTTTCTTTTTCCTTAGGTGAGACGTTTTGCCCTTGGCTGGGAGACATTATAAGCATAAGTGTATGTTTTTGCTTTTCCATGTGTTCCAAAGAAATGTTTAACAAATTCTTGGAAAATTACAATATTCCATATTTTAGATAAGGAAATTTTCTGGCCAACCCAAGGTCAAAAAGTGTCTTCTAATTATTTTTTTTTTCTGTTTACTCTAGTATCATGCTGTCAGAATAGACTTACAAAGTTAATAAAGATTTGTCATTTAAGTCTTTAAAAACAGGATTCAGCAAGCTTTCTGACAGAAGCTGTTATATTGATACTGTAGTTTCACTAATCAGCTTGAAGCATCTCTCAAATGGAAGGAAAACAAGATATCCTTGCAAGTAAAATTCACTATCTAATCTCAGAGGAAATAAGTTAATCTCTGTTCTTCCATTTGTACTACTTAATAATCAGGTGATCAGTATGGTTTATTTCAAAGAGTTTAAAGGATTATATTTATATTTCCCTCAAAATATTTGGGAATTATTATATTCAGTTTTATAGAAGATAATTATGTTGTATTAACTGGAGAGTTTTTAATTCAAGAGGGAACCAACAATATTTTAATATTATTCATTAAAATGTGATCATTTTGATAGGGAATAGTATACATAAAAGTTCATTTTTGTACTATATCTGTCAAAAATATACTAATCCACTATATTACATATGTAAAAAGTATTGCAAAGGGTATGCTTTACCTACACAAAATTATTTTAAGACATTCTTTTGATAATTACTATATCAATTTCTATTAATTATATAAGGTTTGTACAATACAGACATGCATGCAGGCAAAAATAGAAATAGCCTGTGATCCTACCATGCCACCATAGACACCTTTAATAGTTCATTGTACTTCAAACTTTCCACTCTTTCCCAAAGATAGAGATAATCATATCAGTATAAATATGTATACTTGATGCTACATATTTAAAAACTACTTTACATATTAATTTGTACTCTGCTAGTCTTCTTTAATAAAGGGCATAAATGTTTTCCCAAGATATCAAAACTTCTTTTACAATGTGTTCTTCAGTATTTTGTTGCTTAAATGTGCCACAATTTATTTCACTGATCTCTGGGTATACTTTAGAAGTATTGTTTTACTTATAGGCAAACAACATGTTCATTACAAATAATTTTAATCTAGTCATAAAATGGCTCCCTGAAGGATATCAAGAAAAGAATTTTTGGTGTTGTTTTTATATTTGAATATTATTCAAAATGTCTTAAATAATTAAAAGGAATCAAGCTTTTTTATTTTAAATATTTGCTTGAATTAGTCATTAAGTCAGTTTGGATATGACTTAGAAAATTAATTATTTGCTTTTAAAATAGAAAATAACTCGAGTAAAATCTGGATTTCATGAAAATTATACCAAGGGGGACATCTGGAAAACTATGGTTTTATTCTAATGTCTGTGCTCTTGCATATCCTGATATGAATATTGGAAAAATAATTATTCTTTCATTTCCACCAGAAAACAAACATGGAGGAAAAAAGAAACTAGAATCTAGAGATAATTTTCTATCTACATCTCTGGTTTAAATGTAGAAGATTCCATTTTTGCAGAATCTTCAGCAAGCACATTTTGGCAACAATTCTGCTCAAATGATTTATTTCTTCAGAGAAAAGTTTCACTTTGTATAACAAGAAATCCAAAAGGAATCAGGTCCTCTTAAGGTGAAAAGAGTACATGGGACATTTTGGAAGGGAAGGGTAGGGAGTCTTTGGCTATGCTTCATAGAGGAGAAATTGCTTTTCATTAAAAAAATATATCTTTCTCAGGGAGCTCTGTTCTTTCTGCTAAATAAAACAACATGAATTTCTAATGAGGGTTTTTTAGAGTATATTTCTTTTCTGCTGACACTGAGATTCATGGGGAATACTTGCCATTAACATAAATGGGACCTAAACACATCAGTTGCTTCATGTGAAAATTAAAATGCTTCTCTTCATTTGAACCCAATACATTATTGGTAACTACATTATGTGTTAATAATAATTACTCTTACTCTGTTTAACACTGCTGCTTAGAAACAAAGCATCTTATTGCACCACAAGGATCATTAAAAAAAATGAAAGAATATGGAGATATTTTATTTCAGAGCTTTTTGGAGCTCAGCGTAAAGACAGGAAGATTTATTAAAGTCTTATTTTGTTAATATTACTTGTATCTATTGCCATCAGACACAAAATAGAATAAAATATTTAACACATTTATAGAAAACGACATATTTATAAAATTTTCATTTTTTCTCAGGATTTTCTTCTAAAATGTACCAAAACCAATTTGAGGATGATAAAAAGATATTTTAAAATATGTTATATTTGAATAATGACTTCTAAAATAAGACCAATTTAAGCTTTTCTGTGTTGTTGTTATTTTTTAAAACAATAATCATCCTGAGGACTTCCCTGGTGGTCCAGTGGTTAAGACTTCGTGCTTGCAGAATAGCCAAAAAAATCTTGAGAAAGAAAAACGGAGCTGGAGGAATCAGGCGCCCGGACTTCAGACTATACTACAAAGCTACAGTAATCCAGACAGTATGGTACTGGCACAAAAACAGAAATATAGATCAATGGAACAGGATAGAAAGCCCAGAGATAAACCCACGCACATATGGTCACCTTATTTTTGATAAAGGAGGCAAGAATATATGATGGAGAAAAGGCAACCTCTTCAATAAGTGGTGCTGGGAAAACTGGACAGCTACATGTAAAAGAATGAAATTAGAACACTCCCTAACACCATACACAAAAGTAAGCTCAAAATGGATTAAAGACCTAAATGTAAGGCCAGACACTATCATACTCTTAGAGGAAAACATAGGCAGAACACTCTATGACATAAAACACAGCAAGATCCTTTTTGACCCACCTCATAGAGTAATGGAAATAAAAACAAAAATAAACAAATGGGACCTAATGAAACTTAAAAGCTTTTGCATAGCAAAGGAAACCATAAACAAGATGAAAAGACAACCCTCAGCATGGGAAAAAATATTTGCAAACGAAGCAACTGACAGAGGATTAATCTCCAAAATATACAAGCAGCTCATGCAGCTCAATATCAAAAAAACAAACAACCCACTCCAAAAATGGGCAGAAGACCTAAACAGACATTTCTCCAAAGAAGATATACAGATTGCCAACAAACACATGAAAGGATGCTCAACATCACTAATCATTAGAGAAATGCAAATCAAAACTACAATGAGATATCACCTCACACCAGTCAGAATGGCCATCCTCAAAAAATCTACCAACAATAAATGCCAGAGAGGGTGTGGAGAAAAGGGAACCCTCTTGCTCGTTTGGTGGGAATGTGAATTGGTACAGCCACTCCGGAGAACAGTATGGAGGTTCCTTAAAAAACTAAAAATAGAATTACCATATGACCCAGCAATCCCATAGAGACTGTCATACAGAGTGAAGTAAGTCAGAAAAAAGGAAAACAAATACCGTATGCTAACACATATATATGGAATCTAAAATAATGGTTCTGAAGAACCTAGGGACGAAGTGAGAGAATGGCATGGACATATATACACTACCGAATGTAAAATAGATAGCTAGTGGGAAGCAGCTGCATAGCACAGGGAGATTAGCTGGGTGCTTTCTGACCACCTAGAGGGGTGGGTTAGGGGGTGTGGGAGGGAGATGCAAGAGGGAGGAGATACGGAGATATATGTATATGTGTAGCTGATTCACTTGGTCATGAAGCAGAAACTAACACACCATTGTAAAGCAATTGTACTCCAATAAAGATGTTAAAAAAAAAAAAAAAAAGACTTTGTGCTTCCAGTGCAGGGGATGTGGGTTCGATCCCTGGTTGGGGAGCTAAGATACCACATGCTGTGCAGCGCGGCCAAAATGTAAAATAAAATAAAATCCTAAGAAGTTAAACAATAATAATAATCATAATCATGCTGTTTAGTTAATGATAAATGAAGGTAACTTATTTTTCTAAAAATAGTAAATTCTATATATATGTATATGCATATAAATATTTTGTCATATCGCCCTCTTTCCGTGCATATCTACTTATGAGTTATTCTTTATGTCAAAATGGATTTTGCTTTATTATTGCCAGTGATGGTACTTTAACTGTCTGAAGATTACTTCAAAACTAATGAGTCTTCTTAATTTTTGAATTTCAGAGAAGAAAGTAAAACATACTTGAGAAGTAATATGTATCATTCATAATAACCAAATCATCTTTCAACACAAATTATCTTTCAGTAAAACGAGAGAGAGACAGAGGGATGGAGGGAATGAAATATTTCATCCATTTAAAAAAATAACTAGCTCCTCTTGGAGACCAAAATTTTCACATTTACCAAGTTCAGGGTTTTTTCAATTAACTATTATGTATGTATATTGACAAACTTACTTTCTCCACCGCTTTCCTGTGCTTAGCAACCTCCTCTTATAGTGTAGTCCTTTTTCCAGAGAATACAATATCTGTTTGAGATTTTTTTGTTATAAAAATCTTTAGTCATAAATCCTTGGAATGAAACCCAAATTGCCTGTTGTACTTTGCTGATATCATAGTCCAGTCATATATTCACAATATCATTATTTCTATCATAGCTAAACTATTCACGTAGGAGTGAATTTTACTAGTTTAACTCTAAAAATGCAGCCTATTTCCATGTTTTGTATTTTATTATGCAAAAAATTAAGGATAAAATAACATTTCCATGTATGCTTATAATTATGTTTGTACACGTTTACTAAATGTTTTCATCATATTTTTTATCTCTAATCAGGCTTTACAATGGATAATCTTCCTTACCACCATCTAGATTGGGCTCACTCTCCTCACACTGTGTGCACACACTTAATAACCCAGACCAGGACCCCTCCAGGCTGTAGGTCTGTGGGAGAGACCTACAGAGAGAGGGAGTTGGATAAGCTGTGCTTCGAACCTGGGGTTGAATGAAGACCTTTTGAGGTTTCCTGTTCTCTAACATCCATCCCATCTGTCTCTCCCTTATCACCCATGATGAACAAATTCAGCTGCTTCCTATTTTCTTGCTTTTCTGTGTGTGTTTGTGTGTGTGTGTCTGGGAAAAAGATAACGAGTGAGTAATATATTATTTAAATAAAAACCCTGCATATCTACATTGGAAGGAAACATGAGATGTAAGCACACTCTTTAAACATTTGGAGGAGGGCAGGAGAAGAAACATACCTGAGTAAAGAGCTCTGGCTGGATGGAAGGGTGAGAGTGTAGTAGCAATGGATTCTTCCCTCAGGGTAAGCATTGGTTCCTCTACATGGTACACAAGGTCTTTACATGGTACACAGCTTTGCTGACGCTTGCCTGTCTTCAACTATGCTTACCTTGTATACCACAAACATATTGGGGCCCTTATATTTCCTGCACAAGATACCTTTCTTTGTACCTAAAATGTGATCTCCCTCCCACCCATAACTCTTCTTGGCTTGACCTACTTTCACTCTTGCTCCAGGCTTTCATTCTCTTTTTCTGCAGGTTGGGTGGATACCCCTGCTATGGCTTAGGACCTGTACTTCCCCTTTCCTAGGAAACACTGCGCTTGGGTTGGTTGTTGGATGCTGATCTCCTCCACAAGGCACTCAGTCCATGAAGGCAGAACTGTGCCTTTCTTGTTCAGACACATTGCTCCAGGGCCTGTCACATAAAGCATTTGTTACATAAATCAAAGTATTTGGTGGCAGAAGTAGGAAAAAGCAGGATGGAGAGGACATGTTTTATTTAGTAAGAGAATAATAGGTGAAGAATTTGTATTGCGTTAGGGGCAGACATGGACACATACATTCTCTCAATGTTCAACTTCCCAGGAATTTTTTTCTTTTAATAATCGGTAACTTACATGAGCTGTCAAAAATATGTGAGACCAACAGCAAAAATGCAAAACATAGGCTGTGATTCTGTTTGTACTGGGGTAGCATGGAAGATTAAGTTGTCCCTCAATGCCTTCTGCATTTTGTAGTCCCTTCCACACTAACTCTGGGCTGAGCATGTCACTTTCTTTGGCAAATGGGGAGTCACTAAATATTACACAAGCAGAGGCTTGATAAGTGCTTTTTCCCATTACACCCAGCACCCTGGAGTGTTCCCACACCCATGTTAGTAATTCAGTCTATCCTGCTTGATGGGTCACATGGAGGAAAACTAAGGCTCCCCAGCCAAGAGCCCCAGCTAACCAACAGATACCTGAATGAGACTATCCAGCTATCAAGCCTCCAGATGTCTGTAGTCACATGAGTGACCCCAGGCAAGACCAACAGGAGGACCACGCAGCTGATTCCAGCCCAAACTGCAGAATTGCAAGCAAATAAATGGTTATTGTGTTAAACAAACAAGAATAATAGAGTTGAGCAGTGATGAATAACTTGGACAAAGGAAGAGGAAGTGAAAGAGAGAGGGAGTTGGATAGGCTGTGCTTCGAACCTGGGGTAGAAAAAAAAAAAAGATGCTTTAGAAGGGAAGGAGAAAGATCATTAAAAGGTAGAGAAATTAATTTTACTGACTTCACAGTTCTTCTCAGGATTATCTCTGACTGATGAAGTAGCAAAATCTCCAAAACAGTAAAACCCAGTGACATCTAATTGACTGTCTGACTGAATTTCCCCCACTGGAAACTAATGCTTGGGTGGAACCGACTAGTCGTCTTGGCCTTAAAATTTATTAGTCACTTTTCAATGATGCAGCGCTGAGGAGATTGCTGAGAGATCCCTGTCCCACCACTATATTACTGTATAATAGAAGGGTTCTTATGAAAACAGAACCTTTTATAGGCAAGATTGAAGAAATGTAATTCTTAATTATTATTACAATAATTAACTTTATTTAGAAAAATAAGAACAGCCTCAATGGTACTCTTCTGGTACTAAGACATTACCTACCCATCACATATCCCCCAAGAATTTCTGAATTCCACCTCACACATCCATTTTTATAACTTGAGGAAATCTCAAGGCACCCAAATTATTGATCTGAATATAAGAGATTATTTCATCCCCTTTCTCAATAATTGTTTACCTTAGAATTAAATGATTTCATTCTCAACACTTGATAACTGGATACAGAGGGGGAACAAAAAGTCCTTAAAGCTCTATCAAGAGATTAGTTCAAGATGGTGGAGTAGAAGGACATGCGCTCACTCCCTCTTGCGAGAGCACCGGAATCACAACTAAATGCTGAACAATCATTGACAGGAAGACACTGGAACTCACCAAAAATGATACCCCAAATACAAAGACAAGAAGCCACAGTGAGACAGGAGGAGGGCCGCAATCACAATAAACTTAAATCCCATAACTGCTGGGTGGGTGACTCACAAACTGGAGAACACTTATACCACAGAAGTCCACCCACTGGAGTGAAGGTTCTGAAGCCCACGTCAGGCTTCCCAACCTGGGGTTCCGGCAACGGGAAGAGGAGGAATTCCTAGAGAATCAGACTCCGAAGGCTAGCGAAATTTGATTGCAGGACTTCAACAGGACTGGGGGAAAAAGAGACTGTACTCTTGGAGGGCACCCACAAAGTAGTGTGCGTGCATTGGGACCCAGGGGAAGGAGCAGTGACCCCATAGGAGACTGAACCAGACCTACCTGCTAGTGTTGGAGGGTCTCCTGTAGAGGCGGTGGGTGGCTGTGGCTCACCGTGAGGACAAGGACACTGGCAGCAGAAGTTCTGGGAACTGCTCCTTGGCATGAACCCTGCCAGAGTCCGTCATTAGCCCCACCAAAGAGCCAGGTAAGCTCCAATGTTGGGTCACCTCAGTCCAAACAACCAACAGGGAGGGAACCCAGTCCCACCCATCAGCAGACAAGCCGATTAAAGTGTTACTGAGCTCTGCCCACCAGAGCAGCAGCCAGCTCTACCCACCACCAGTCCCTCCCAGCAGGAAACTTGCACAAGCTTCATAGATACCCTCATCCACCAGAAGGCAGACAGCAGAAAGAACTACAGTCCTGCAGACTGTGGAACAAAAACCACATTCACAGAAAGATAGACAATATGAAAAGGCAGAGGGCTGTACACCAGGTGAAGGAACAAGATAAAACCCTAGAAAAACAACTAAATGAAGTGGAGATAGGATACTGTCCAGAAAAAGAAATCAGAATAATGATAGTGAAGATGATTGAGGACCTCAGAAAAAGAATGGAGGCAAAGATCGAGCAGATGCATGAAATATTTAACAAAGATCTAGAAGAATTAAAGAACAAACACCTAGAAGAATTAAAGAACAAACAAACAGAGATGAGCAATACAATAACTGAAATGAAAAATACAGTAGAAGGAATCAATAGCAGAATAACTGAGGCAAAAGAAAGGATAAATAACCTCGAAGACAAAATGGTAGAATTCACTGCCGTGGAACAGAATAAAGAAAAAGAATGAAAATAAATGAAGACAGCCTAAGAGACCTCTGGGACAACATTAAATGCAACAGCGTTCGCATTATAGGGGTCCCAGAAGGAGAAGAGAGAGGGAAAGGACCAGAGGAAATATCTGAAGAGGTTATAGCCGAAAACTTCCCTAACATGGGAAAGGAAATAGCCTCCCAAGTCCAGGAAGTGCAGAGAGTCCCAGACGGATAAACCCAAGGAGAAACACACCGAGACACATAGTAATCAAATTGGCAAAAGTTAAAGACAAAGAAAAATTATTGAAAGCAGCAAGGGAAAAACGGCAAATAACATACAAGGGAACTCCCATAAGGTTAACAGCTGATTTCTCAGCAGAAACTCTACAATCCAGAAGGGAGTGGCATGACATATTTAAAGTGATGAAAGGGAAGAACCTGCAACCAAGATTACTCTACCCAGCAAGGATCTCATTCAGATTCGAGGGAGTAATCACAAGCCTTACAGACAAGCAAAAGCTAAGAGAATTCAGCACCACCAAACCAGCTCTACAACAAATGCTAAAGGAACTTCTCTAAGTAGGAAACACAAGAGAAGAAAAGGACCTACAGAAACAAACCCATGACAATTAAGAAAATGGTAATAGGAACATACATATCTATAATTACCTTAAACGTGAATGGATTAAATGCTCCAACCAATAGACATAGGCTTGCTGAATGGATACAAAAACAAGACCCATCTATATGCTGTCTACAAGAGACCCACGTCAGACCTAGGGACACATACAGACTGAAAGTGAGGGGATGAAAAAAGAGATTCTATGCAAATGGAAATCAAAAGAAAGCTGGAGTAGCAATACTCATATCAGATAAAACAGACTTTAAGGAATGTTACAAGAAACAAGGAAGGACACTGCATAATGATCAAGGGATCAATCCAAGAAGAAGATATAACAATTAGAAATATATATGTACCCAACATAGGAGCACCTCAATACATAAGGCAACTGCTAACAGCTATAAAGAGTAAATCAACAGTTACACAATAATAGTGGGGGACTTTAACACCTCACTTACACCAATGGACATCTCATCCAAACAGAAAATAAATAAGGAAACACAAGCTTTAAATGACACAATAGACCAGATAGATTTAATTGATACTTACAGGAATTCTATCCAAAAACAGCAGATTACACTTTCTTCTCAAGTGCACATGGAAGATTCTCTAGGATAGATCACATCTTGGGTCACAAATCAAGCCTCATTAAATTTAAGAAAATTGAAATCATATCAAGCATCTTTTCTGACCACGATGCTATGAGATTAGAAATCAATTACAGGGAAAAAAATGTAAAAAACACAAACACCTGAAGGCTAAACAGTGCATTACTAAAATAACCAAGAGATCACTGAAGAAATCACAGGAAATGAAAAAATACCTAGAGACAAATGACAATGAAAACACGACTATCCAAAACCTATGGGATGCAGCAAAAGCACTTCTAAGAGGGAAGTTTGTAGCAATACAAGCCTTCCTCAAGAAAGAAGAAAAATCTCAAATGAACAATCTAACCTTACAACTAAAGGAACTAGAGAAAGAAGAACAAACAAAACCCAAAGTTAGTAGAAGGAAAGAACTCATAAAGATCAGAGCAGAAATAAATGAAATAGAAACAAAGAAAACAGTAGCAAAGATCAGTAAAACTAAAAGCTGGTTCTTTGAGAAGCTAAACAAAATTGATAAACCATTAGCCAGACTCATCAAGAAAAAAAAGGAAGAGGACTCAAATCAATAAAATTAGAAATGAAAAAGGGGAAGTTAAAACACACACCGCAGAAATGCAAAGCATCCTAAGAGACCACTACAAGCAACTCTATGCCAATAAAATGGACAGCCTGGAAGAAATGGAAAAATTCTTAGAAAGGTATAACCTTCCAAGACTGAACCAGGAAGAAATAGAAAATATGAACAGACCAATCACAAGTAATGAAATTGAAACTGTTATTGAAAATGTTCCAACAAACAAAAGTCCAGGATCAGATGGCTTCACAGGTGAATTCTATCGAACATTTAGAGAAGAGCTAATACCCATCCTTCTCAAAGTCTTCCAAGTAATTGCAGAGAATGGAACACTCCCAAACTCATTCTCTGAGGCCACCATCACCCTGTTACCAAAACCAGACAAAGATACTACAAAAAAAGAAAATTACAGACCAATATCACTGAAGAATATAGATGTAAAAATCCTCAACAAAATACTAGCAATCAGAATCCAACAGCACATTAAAAGGATTGTACACGATGATCAAGTGGGATTTATCCCAGAGATGCAAGGATTCTTCATTATACGCAAATCAATCAATGTGATCCACCATATTAACAAATTGAAGAATAGAAACCATATGGTCATTTCATTAGATGCAGGAAAAGCTTTTGACAAAGTTCAACACCCATTTATGATAAAAACTCTACAGAAAGTGGGCATAGAAGGAACCTACCTCAACATAATAAAGGCCATATACGACAAATCCATAGCAAGCATCATTCTCAGTGGTGAAAAACTGAAAGCATTTCCTCTAAAATCAGGAAAAAGACAAGGATGTTCACTCTCACCACTATTATTCAACATTGTTTTGGAAGTCCTAGCCATGGCAATCAGAGAAGAAAAAGAAAGAAAAGGAATTCAAATTGGAAAAGAAGTTAAACTGTCACTGTTTGCAGATGACATGATACTATACATAGAGAATCCTAAAGATGCCACCAGAAAATTACTAGAGCTAATCAATGAATTTGGTAAAGTTTCAGGATTCAAAACTAATGCACAGAAATCTCTTGCATTCCTATACACTAATGATGAAGAATCTGAAAGAGAAATTACGAAGCATTCCCATTTACCATTTCAACAAAAAGAATAAAATACCTAGACTAATATCACTGATGAATATAGATGAATAAACCTACCTAGGGAGACAAAAGACTTGTATGCAGAAAATGCAGACTGTCATACAGAGTGAAGTAAGAAAGAGAAAAACAAATATATTAACGCATATATGTGGAACCTAGAAAAATGGTACAGATTAACTGGTTTGCAGGGCAGAAACAGAGACGCAGATGTAGAGAACAAGCATATGGACATGAAGTGGGGAAAGTGGGGGTGGTGGGGTGGTGGTGGGATGAATTGGGAGATTGGGATTGACATATATACAGTAACGTGTAAAATGGATAACTGGTAAAAACCTGCCATATAAAAAAATAAAATTCAAAAAAAATAGTTCTATCAAAATATTCAAAATCCAAATATATAGATAAAATAATAGTTTTTATTATCTTACAAGAGTGCCAACACTGGTATTTTTTTGGCTATTTTGTTTTTATTAATAGAGTACATGCCCATGTTTTTAATGAACTAAATATAAATGAACTATTGAACTAAATATAGTACAGAGGAATTTAAAAGAAAAGCCACAGTCTCTGTTCTTTACTTCCCCACATATAGTCCCATATCTCAGAGTCTTTTGTGTGTAGTTATTCCACTAGTTTCTGCTTATACCTCTCTGTGTTGGGTAATTAATCAGCAACACCCCATCACAGAAGATAATTTAGTTGAGTTACCCTACCTGCTGCTAACTTTCTCTTTATTTCCATTTTTTGTCTTGTTTAATGCAATTACTTTCTGGTTTTTTCAGACTTTTAAGTAAATTAATTAAGCCTGCGTTTGTTTTTTTTCTTTTGAAACAATTTCAAATTTATGGAAAAGCTACAAGGATACTACACAAAAAATTCTAGATACTCTTTAATTCACCAATTAATAACACTTTGACACGTTTGCTTTCTCTCTTGTGCTCATGATCTCATTCTTATATATTCATATATACATATATATGTACATGTTAGCATAGCTATATACCTACATAAGTATATAGATATAACCATTTAAAAGTAAGTTGCAAATATCATGACTCTTTAGCCCCTACATAATTCAGTGTTCCAGTGTATTTTCCAATGTTTCTAAAAGAATATTTTTGCTATAAAATAATCAAATTAGGGAAATTTAACATTGGTATGTTATTTTCTAATATAGAGTCTGTATTTAAGTTCTGACAGTTTTCCCAATAATGTCTCGTAAGCTATGCCCACCACCTGCATGCTTCAAGATCTAATTCTCCTTTAATTTGGACAGACCTTTTAACCTTTCTTTGCCTTTGCTGACAGTTTTGAAGATGACACAGGCAGTTCTTTAGAACGTCTCTTAAATTGAATTTGATGCATCCTCATGATTACATTCAGGTCATGCATATTTTTTAGGAATACATACAGGTGACATCTTTTCTTTCTTAGTGCATCACATCAGAAGGCACTGCCTTGACCCATTATAGATCATGTTACCTTCAATTCTTTGGCTAAGGCTTTTTTCAAAAGAGGTGTCTTTGACTTGCAAGTATTAAATAGCATGAGGTGATATACTATGGAACTCTATATAAGTATCTTGTTCCTCATTAACTTGTATTCAGTAATTTTAGCATCCATCAATCATCCTTGCTTGAAATAATTATTTTCATAATGGTTGTAAAATGCTGTGTCTAAATCTATCATGTCTTCTGCATCTATTCGTTTGCTTGCTTACTTGTTCTGTTATCAGTCTGGAATTATGGAATTGTATTAAATGAATTATAATCCATTACCATTAGTATTCATTGTATGTTGATTTTTTTGCACAGATTTGGTCAGTTGGAAGGTTTTCATGCTGGCTGGTTTCTGTGTGTTTTGAAATACCTTCATCTCCTTTTTCTTCTTTTTTTATTTTTTAGCACTTATTTTCTGGCACAACTCATTATTTCCTTCCCTGTCTCTGGTATCAGTCATATCACCCATAAGCCCTAGTTTTCTTTGAAGCAGAATATTATTTAGAAACAAGGCTCTCCAGGTAACAGTTTTTTTACAATGCTATCTGAGTTTAATGTGTATGAGGATCAAGGAGAGGGGAAAAAATGGAGAAAGGTGTGGAAAGCCAACCAACACAGTTGTTCTGTAAAGACTGTTTCAGCTATCACTCTTGCTGAATCCTTGTTCTTACTTCTGTCCTTGGGAGTCAGTTGACTCTGGTCTTAGAGACTCTGAAAGGTTCTGCTGGCTGTTCAATTAAATCCTTCACTGAAGTGCTTCTGTTCATTCTGAGTTGTTGCCTCTACTTTGTGTTATCCTTTGGCAGGTATCTATCCGTTTCCTATGATTTAGATAAATGTTGATGTCTTCTGTGCACTGGTGTCTTCTCTATCACTGACCTATTCTTTTTGCTCTTATGTAGGCTGAGGAAAGAGTGGAGAACCCTTCAAAAAACTCACATCATTGTGAAGTAGAAATATAAAAACACATTTTGAAATTATATCTACACATATACATATGTGTAGATATGTACACACACATAGACCATAAACAGTGTCTCAATAAAATGCTACACTTAGAAATTATGGATGTTGGTAGCTTGGAAAGATGAGAAAGTTTAAAAAAAGAACAAATTAATTTTGTGTCTTTTTCATTACTATGAATTTGAGGTCATGAGATGTTTAAATTAAAATAGTATATATTAAATGAAAATTGTAAATTTAAATAATATCTTGATAAAGCTAAGTTTGTGGTCAATAGTTACAACGTGGAAAGGAAAACTGATATTATACACTTGGATCTGATTCTTTGTTTCTGACTGTCTTGCTGTTGAAAATTAATGGATAAAAGTTGGGCTAATTTTACATGTATCTCAGTTCATTTGGGCTACTATATCAAAATACCACAGACTAGGCAACAACAGAAATTATATACAAAAGTAATTTATTTCTCACAATTTTGGAGACTGGGAATTCCAAGATCAAGGCACCAGAGTGGTCCAGTTCTGGTAAAAGCCCTCTCTCCGGTTCATAGCCAGTGCCTAGTACCTTCTCACTGAATCCTCATATGGTAGAAGGAACTAGGGATCTCTGGATCCTCTTTCATAAGAACTAGTCCCACTCATGAGGGCTCCATCTTCATGACATATGCATCTTCTAAAGGCCCCATCTCCTAATACCATCATCTTTGGGGGTTAGAATTTCAACACATTAATTTGGGGGAAACAAAAACATTCAAACCATGGCATTGTAACATAATCTTTTTTTAAGATAAATATTGTGTAAAAGCATTGTATAATTACAAAACATATTAGCCATTGAGTTGATTCATTTATACATTTTACCAAAGCACTGATTATATATCCCTTTATCTTAGCTTAATTGTGCAACCCACATCATCTGTTATATAGAACAAATCAGATCTTTGGATCTAGGTAGTGTAGAACTGAGCTCATCAGCAAATATCAGAGCCAATATATTCATTCCTAATTACCATTTTATTAAGATAAAAACATGTCCAAATCATAAAAATACTAAGATTCCTGGAATATTAAGATTTTACCTCCCAAATGAAATTACTGTTATTTAAAATATACAGTATTTAGGTTAACAAAATTTAGACTTTAGCTGTGTAGTTTAAAGTGGAAAGTCAGAAGGAAAAATATAACATTTGTAGGCGTGCAGTGGAAGTGAATTCTTATAAATATAACTTAGAGTAATGCAATCGATTATTTCCAGGTTGACTAACACAATATTGAAAGAAAATTACTGGATGCGTCTGCTAGTCTGCAATTAGATACAGTCATGTTTATTAGTGTTTGCAAGTGAAAACTGTAATTTACCAGTAGTTCTTCTGAGAATGACTGTGTACAAAAGGATTTCTAACAAACCCCTATGTATGATCGATTTTGCCAGGTTATACTACAGGGAAATCAAGTTGCACAGTTTTTTCTTATAAAAGGACTCTGCTATAAATTGAATATTTATGTTCCCCCCTAATTCATATGTTGAAACCCTAATCCTTAAAGTGATGGTTTGGGCATGGGGTCTCTGGGAGTTAATTAGGTCATATGGTTGGAGCCCTCATGATGGGTAAGTGCCCTTATAAGTAGAGAACTTATGCTTACTTCTCTCTCTCTTTCTCTCTGCTATGTGAGGACACAAAAACAAGGAGGCAGCCAACTGCAAACAGAAAGAAGGCCATCATCAGAACCTGATCTTGGACTTTCCAGACTCCAGAAATGTCAGAAATAGATTTCTGTTGTTTAAACCACCTAGTCTATGGCAATTTGTTATAACACCCCAAGCTAACTAATACAGGCTTCTACCTCTGTAATGTGATGTACCACTCAAGAGGATAGGGCTTAGATTAAGTACAGAAACAGGACTTGTTCTGCACGAGATAGGAAAGTAGTGAAAGTTCATGCTTGCCATTTTTCTACCAGGACCCCCTAACTACTCTACAATTCTAGGTAAGAGCTAATCATAGACATACCTCAATGATCCAGCCAACCCCTAGCAATATCTTATACATAAGATATGTCCTGGCATTGTTCAGCCTTAACTTTTACTTTACTTAGCAAGCTTACATAAAAAGTACATATTTTCTACAAATGAATTTAATGAGTAGAGAAAAAATAATTTTATTTGAACACCTGCTTTATTGAATAAAATAATAATTTTATTGAATACCTGCATTTCCACTTGCATCAAACAATCTTGCAGTATTAGCTTGGTGATAAGAAGGGAATCTGGATCTGACTGCTTGGGCCTGGATCTAGTTCCACTACGTATGAGCTGGGTAACTTTTAACAATACATTTATGCTATTTGAAGTTCAGGTTATTTACTTGTAAATTGGGTATAAGCCTAATAAGAGGATTGTTGTGAGGATTCAATGTGTTAATACTCATAAATTACTTGGGAAAATACCTGGTATATAATACAGTAAATGCTCAAAAATGTGCAATTCTGAAATTGAATTCCCACTCCGTGACTTGCCAGCTGTGCCTCAGCGTCCTAATCTATAAAGTGGAAATATTAGCTGTACTTACCTCACAGGCTGGCGTAGCTTCACAGTCTCATGGTAACAGGAGACAGGGACCCCTTCATCGGCATGGGACCTGCTCAGGGCCCCATTCTCCAAAGAGCCCCAAACTTCATTTAATGATCTGTTGTTGCCATATAAAAATTCTTATAAATTTTATCTTTGAACTTGTGTTTTGTAATGAAGTCCAGTGGGGCGATGGAGAATCCATGTGAGTAGAGAAAACATACACAATGCTTGTGTGTGCTCTTCCTTGCCAGCCCATTCACAGTAGCATTTTTGATGTCCCACGAGCAAAGAATTCTGAGGGAATTATGGTGTATGGGTGTCCAGAAAGACTCAAAGTGAGTACAAGGGAAGTGTATTACATTCACAACTGAGTAAGCATGGGCAATGAACAACCCCATAAGGCTACACTTCCCATTAGAATCAGAACTTAATTATAACGCAAAGAAGTCAACATGTTCTAACATATGCAGTCAACCAAGGAACCCTACATATCCTCTTTTATTAGTATTGTTGATGCTGAAATTGATGATGTAGAAGGAAAGGGAAAGATTATTCATTTATCACCTGATAGGTGATAGGCATTGTGTTCAGTACTACGTTTTTTCAGGGTGAAAAGATACTCTACAATTTAATGGGAAAACTCACAAACTTGAAATTGCGATACACTAGGGCAGTATTTTTCAAACTCCAATTTGCGTCAGAATCACCTTAGTTAGGGTTTATAAAGACACAGATTGCTGAACGCAGAGATTCTGATTCAGCAGATATAGGGAGGGGTCCAATTATTTTTATTTCTAACAAATTCCCATGTGTTGCACTGCATTCTCATCTATGAGAACCACTACTCTAAGGTAATTGTTATTAGGGGCATTTGCACATTGAAATGGATGACAAAGGAGAGCTACCAAGTCTTTTGGGTGAAATCAGAAGATTAACAAAGAAGGAAACATTTATACAGAGACTTGACGGGTCTGGAGTTGACCAAGTGAAGAAGGGGGGGATGGGTGAGGGGGGATGAGGAAGGCATTACAGGTAGAAGAATTTCACACACCCTTTCTAGAGCTGCAGTGATAAATCACTCGAGTTATACTGTTAATAACATATCAAGCTCATTTAGCTTCGCCCAGAGATTACAAGGTAGTCAGTGATTGATTAGCACTCTACAGGCATACCTTATTGTATGGTGGTTCACTTTATCGTGCTTCAAAGATACTGAGTTTTTTACAGATTGAAGGTTGGTGGCAACTTTGCATCTAGCAAATTTATCAGCACCATTTATCCAACAGTATTTTCTCACTTCATGTCTCTGTATCACCTTTTGGTAATTCTTGCAATATTTCAAGCTCTTACATTTGTTATGGTTATCTGTGATCAGTGATCTTTGATGTCACTATTGTAATTGTTTTGGCATTTTTAACAATGAAGTATTTTTAATTAAGGTATATACATTGGTTTTTAGACATAGTGCTATTGTACACTTAAGGACTACAGTACAGTATAAACATAGCTTTTGTATGCCCCAGAAAACCAAAAAATTCATGTGACTCCTTTTATTGCTGTGGTCTGGAACCAAACCCATAATATCTTCTAGGTATGCCTATATAAGACAAAATGCTTTGTTCCAGAGTCAGTCTTATGTATCTCTCTCTAGAACTTGTCACACCGAATTCTACTTGCTGTTTTGCTGGGGCATTTCTCCAGAATATTGAAAGTTCCTTGAGAACAGAGGTTGTGCTTATTGCATTTTTGTGGTCCTATGTCTCCAATGTTTGGTTCACAGAAAGCAATAAACGTTTGTTGATTGAATAATTGAGGAAATGAAGAAATGAGGTAACTTGCAATAGTATCAAGATGGCCTACAAAACTCATCTGAGGATGAGATCAACTGTGAGCCTTTTCTTTTGGACACAAGAACATGTACTAATCCCAAATTTATGGATTTTTCTTCTCTCTTGCCTTAATAATTGTTAGGAAATAATGAAGATATAAATCAATTTAATAACTCAAAATATACTTTGGCATTCTAACTGCCTCTCCACTGTTCATGTGATTGTATATATGAAGACATTGGGTGGAATTAGTTAAAAGGAATATAAACAGCTTGAGACAGAATTCAAGACAGCATGCTGAAAAAGAGAAAAAAAAGACAGCATGCTGGGCAATTACCAATCTACATCAAAAATGATAGCCCTGATGTAAGCGCCCTCAGAGTCAGACTGTCACAATCTGTCTGCAGTGAACACAGAGCCACACGCTCTGAGGACACACCAGCCCCATGGCAGGCACAGTGTGAAAGCCACTTGCAGGTCTCCTCCTCAGATGCTTAGATTATTTTCTTAGAGCAATCTCTACTTTGAAAAGTTCAGATGGATTTATTCAAAATTACATTTATGGCAGAGAGGACAGTATACCTAATATTGATCCTAGAAATGTGAAATGATATTGTTTGGGGACATGTTTTTGTTTTTTACTCTGAAGCAATAGTTACATGTCTTACATAAAATTTTGTTTTCCAGAGGTCTTGCAACCACTGAACTTTCTGACTCTTATGACTCTGAAATATATTGTTTAATTTATATCTGTTTTAAAAATCTGCTCTGGCTTATGGTGAGAATGACTATAGAATTTAAAAACCACTTTAACTGGTCCAAAGGTGGAAGTGGGTTGTTAACGTGTTATTTGTTGCTTCTTAAAAAGTGTCTTCCTCTTTGAACATCGGAACTGTGCTTTGGGTTTAAAGGAAAAGCTAGGCTTTTCTCAGTCAGCAGAGAGTAGAGAGCAAGCAGAAAGCGTTGGTGACTCAGAGCAAAACAGAGTGAAGGCAAATGGCCAAGAGCCTCCTCTTGAAAGAATCAGTAGCTTGTTTTCTAGATAAACATCTCCCATTTTGTTAATCCATCAGATAAACCGTTCTTGCAAATGTAGCCATTTTAATCCCTGTGATCTCAATGTTTTTATTTTAACAGTTAGAAAACGTTGAAAATATGTTCCCTTTCATTCTTACCCCATTAGTTGAAAATGATGAGACTATTCATTGATGATGGATTCGGGCTGAAGAAGGAACGGGCTTAGGTGTTAAAAAAGGAGCTAACAATTTGCTATCCATCTCCTCTACCAGACAGTCATATTATAGAAATGTATGTTACTATTCTAACTGTCCCCGATAGATATCGGATATTTTGTCTTCCACCCTCCTCAAGACACAGCACCATTTCATAAAAATTACAGTATTCACTCCAACTGTTACTTGAGTTAAATTAGGATTCCAAGGATCAGGTTGATGTGGCAAAGTCCATTTCTTGGTTAGTTGGCTAGTATGAATAAGCAGAAGTGACTTAAAATAGAATGCTTCTCATATCATCAAAAGAGGAAAAGTAAAAGCAAAAACAAAAATAAAGCCCCGACTAATTCTTACAGAAGGATTATTATTTAATCTAAAATTGATAATAATGTTAATAACACATTTTTGTTAACATCCAAACATTCTGCTAATCACAAAACATGCATTATTTGGGTTAATCCTTATAAAAATCCCCTGAATTAGTCATTAATATACCCATTTAACAAATAAAGAAACTGAGTCTTAAAAACGTTGCATAAATAGTGAATAGTACCCAGTTCTCTTTTCCTTATTCATCTGACCCCAACCAATACACACAAGTGACAACTCTATATTTACTTTTTACACTAATAATACAGATAATGTCAATATTGGAAAAATAAGGACCATGGTCCAGCATATTATAATGATTTCAGATGTCTGTTTTCTGCTGGATCTACTGTGTAATAGGATTCCTTAGGTATCCTGTATAGAAAACTCTCCTAATTGTGTCCAGTGAGAAGAGAGGGTTATCATTTTTATCTTTTGTTTGTTTGTTTTTAAGACTTCATTTTTTTTTAGAGCAAGTTTTAGGTTTGCAACAAAAACTGAGAGAGGAAGGTACCACCTTCCTGAGGTGAGGAAGGCATCACCATACCCAAGATCATTTCCTCCCAAACCCCGGACTACGTGTATGCATAGCCTTCTCCATTATCAACATCACTCACCAGAATGGCACATTTTTTAACAGGGATGAACCTACATTGACACATCATTACCCAAAGTCCATGGTTTACCTTAGATTTCACTCATGGTGTTGTACAGTCTATGGGTTTGGACAAATGTATGATGACGCATATCTATCATTATAATATTATGCAAAGTATTTTCTTTACCCTAAAAATCCTCTGGGCTCCACCTAGTCATCTCTTGCCCTCTGCCCGACCCCCCCATACACACACATCTAACAGCCACTGATCTTTTCACTGTCTCTACAGTCTGGCCTTTTCCAAAATGTACGCAGTTGAAATCATACAGTGAGTAGCCATTTCAGATTGGCTTCTTTCAATTAGTAATATGCATATAAGGTTCCTGCATGACTTTTGTGGCTTGAGAGCACATTATTTTTTTTTAAGATTTTTTTTTTGATGTGGACTACTTTTAAAGTCTTTATTGAATTTGTCACAGTGTTGCTTCTGTTTTATGTGTTTTGGTTTTTTGGCCACAAGGCATGTGGGATCTTCGCTCCCCAGCCAGGGATTGAACCTGCACCTCCTGCGTCGGAAGGTGAAGTCTTAACCACTGGACCACCAGGGAAGTCCCTGATAGCGCATTTTTAAGCACAGACAATAATATTCTATTGTCTGAATGTACCATAGTTTATCTATCCTCTTACCGAAGGAAATCTTGTTGGCTTCCAAATTTTGGCAGTTATGAATAAGCTGCTGTGGACATCCATGTGCAGGTATTTGTGTGGACACAAGTTTTCAACTCCTTTAGGTAAATACCTACCAAGCAGCACCATTGCTGCATCATATGGTAAAGCTAGGTTTATTTTCTTAAAAAACTGCCAAGTTGTCTTCCAGAGTAGGAATACCACTTTGCACTCCCACCAGCAATCAGTGAGCGTTCCTGTTGCTCCATATCCTCACCAGCATTTGGTGCTGCCGGTGTTCTAGATTTTGACTATTCTAATAAGTGTGTAGTGGTATCTCGTTGTTGTTTTAATTTACATTTACCTGATAGCATATAATGTGGAGTATCTTTTCATATGCTTATTTGCCATCTGTATATCTTCTTTGGGGAGGTATCTGTTAAGGTCTTCGACCCATTTTTTTAACTGGGTTATTTGCTTTCTTACTATTGAGTGTTTGAGTTTTTTTGAATATTTTGGTTAACAGCCCTTTATCAGAAGTCTTTTGCACATAGTTTCTTCCAGTCCTTTGGCTTGTCTTCTAATTCTCCTGATATTGTTTTTTCACAGAACAAAAGTTTTCATTTTAATGAAGTCCAGCTTATCAAATATTTCTTTTATGGACTGTGTCTTTGGTACTGTATCTAAAAAGGCGTCACCACACCCAAGATCATCTAGATTTTCTCCTATGTTATCTTCTAAGAGTTTTATACTTTTGTGTTTTACATTAAGGTCTATGATCCATGAGGGTTATCTTTTTACTAATGTTGGAAGGAGAAACCCTCAGCCCACTTTGCATATTTCCACCAAAAACAGTGGTGGAAGCAATTAAAACAACTTGGAGGAATTTGGTGGTGTGAATTTGTATGGGCCTTGCCTCTCTTTCCCCACTTGAGGGAAGCAGCTAGTCTGACTGATGAGAGCATGGGCGAGGTGTGTTAGAATCACAGGCCAGACCAGACGATCTGAGCTCAGTCTCCAGTTCTGTTGCTTACTCTTTCATGAACTTGAATACTTCAATTGACATCTCTATATCTCATTTTTCTTTATAGCAAAGTAAGGTTCAACATTGTACCACCTTGTAGGTTTGTTGTGAGAATTTCATGAGTCAGTATTACTAGTGGGCATTGCTGTTGTGCTTTAAAATCAATAGTCAGGCCAAAACCCACCTTTCTGACTCTGCTAAGGTACAACATGGTACCTGATCTTATCTTTTACATTCTGAGGTCAAGGGAAGAAGTTCTGATTATGGTGTGGCAAGCACAAAGATGCTCACCATTGTCTCTATTCTTTGATTGCTGTGGTGGGAAAAGAACAGAAGGAGGCCCAGTTGAGACACTCTTTTCAATCAAGTGTTTATAAGGGAGACTTGTTTTGGATGTAAATGTTTCCTAATTGGGCCATTCACATTATGCCTACAATTTGATTTTCTTTTAACTTCTGATTCTTGTATGTATTCTGTCCTCGGTAAAAAGCCAGAACAGAAAAAGAGGATTGGATTAGGGGAAGAATTCGTCACCTGACCAGAGGAGGTCACATAAGCAATCTGTAAAATACAGAATATTAATTTTTTCCAGTTATTTTTCCTCAATCTTGAAGAAACAAAGTGTCATTTTATGGGATTTAAAAGGGTGTGTGAGAGGTGAAAGGCATTGTTGTCATCAGCTAGCCTAGGAGTTTCCTATCTTCAGAACCATGGACCTCTTTTGCAGTAGGAAGTGTATGGACATTTTTACAAATTAACGTTTTTTAATGTGTAATGTAAAATACGAGGAATTATTAAAAATATGTGTAAAGAGATTATAATTTATCTTTACTAATACATAAATGACAAGATATACCAGTAGGTCTAATAACTATTATAATTTTGAAGCAGTGATGAGCTTAAAAGATGTTTTGAAAGATGTAAAATATCTTAATGTGATATGACAATATCTGTGATTTCTATTATTGATAAAATCACAAATACTGCTAATACCTCTGTGGTTTATTATCTATGCTCAAAATTGAAATAAATGCTAACTTCTAGATGGAAATTCATTAACGTCGAGTAGGTGTACTTTTCTGTCTGAGATCACATTCTCCTTCTCACCTCACCCACAAGGGGTACATTGGACCATGGTCAGTTACCTTGGATCTCAGGTTAAGGGCCTCTGACCTAGGCCACCGTGGCCTTAACAGATGTGGAAATTGAGGCTCAGAGAGTTAGAGCTTGCCCAAGTTCATACATTTTAATTTCAGGCAAAGTTGAATTCAGAACTAAAACCCCTGATTGCTAATCCATTGTTCATTGTCTCATGCTGTTCTGTCTGCTGTAAAGCCATTTCAAGATAAAGAAATATTTCTTTTCATTATTTTCTAACTATTAACTTTATTCTGAATGGAATATTACTAAAGGACTTGTAAAAATGGACAACTTCAGCAGTAAAAACTTAGTTTAAAAAAAAAAAGATCATCTCAGGAGAAAATCGGTCAGTTTTTTTGAGGTTTTCTTATAACCCTGAATTTTCATCTCACCAAGTTCAAATTAACTTTTGTTTTAATTTGAAAACACTGAGTACAGCTAAATTCACCTTGATGAAAAGTTGCTTGAGCTTTGGGAAAACAACTACTGAACTCTCCTAATTAACATGTTAAATTTTGAGGTAATATTTCTCATCAGATTATTTTTTTTCTGTTTTTATTTTTCCTACTAATGCACCCTTCTGCTTTATTCTCTTTCACTCTCTTTATTTCTCCAGCTAAGCTGGTCCAATAGTTATGTGATTCCTTGAATGTCCTTTATTGTTAAATGCATTAAGTGAAAATTTTTGATTCAGAGCAGAATGTGAATTCTTATGTTCATGCAAGAAAAAAAGACAGCAGCCTAGTTAAGCCTCTCGGCATTAATAAATTAACTAAAGGTTGAGTATTAAACTTGATATTTAATCCTAAACGACACATTGTCATAGAGGTCATATTTTGTTTTGTAACTGAACAATATATAAACAGGGAGCATCTCGAATCCAAAGTGTTCCCAGGTCACACTTGGTAACAATAGCTCCTCATACCGTAATGATGGAATCCGAGTGCAGAATTGTTGGGTCCAATGTGGTGTTTAAAATGGGGACTAGGAGATTCATATTTTGGTAAAATTAATGATTTGGGGGTAATGTTTATATGATTTTTTTTGCAGAGCAGCAATATTACTTTCTTTTAATGAGTTTTTCTTATAAACACTTACAGCTTAACTCCTTATATAAACTACATGATAACTAGTGACTGGAGATAACTCTCAGAAAGCTCTTTTTTTTTAAAAAATGGCATTTTTATTTCGGCTTTACATATAAATTATACATTCTTTGCAACTAGACAAGAATTGGAAAAGTTAATAGGAAAGGGAATGGAAGAGTTGTGAGCAGAAAACCAAAGCCAAGCGACAGGTCAACAATCTGTACGAAAACAGTGAAAGTGGATGATAAGCAGTTGGTGAAACAGGATGTTGAGAGTCATCGCCTAAATCCAGTTATTCGTCTGGAAAATGTGTTGAGATGTCTAGGACTGCCAGGCAGCTCAATCCACCATGAACTCAAATGTTGCAAGTGTTGGAATAAAGGTTGCTTTAGAAGCAGCATTTACTAGTGTTGGATACCTAAAGATGTTATCGCTAGATAGTTGGTAGGCATGAATATTGTTTCAGTTTTTCTGTCTCACTTGTTTTCTTCCTTTTATCCCTAAACACACACTTGTCCCCCTCTCAACATCCCAAACAACAGGACACCATTCTAATGTGTTATGTGTGTGTGTATTTTTATGTCTTCTAAAATGTGCATTGTCTTTTAGTTTTCATTATTGCTATTATTTTGAATATCTTATTTTCTTTGCTTTTTTCAATAAACACTACATTTTTAAGGTATATCTGTGTGTTCAGCTAATTCTCTGCTCCTTCTAGTTGTGTGGTGCTCCATGGTGTACACCCAACACATTTTACCTGTCTCTGCTCTTAGCAAGGATGTAATCCCATATTGCTTTCAACTCCTTGCCATCAAAAATGATGCTGCAGTGAACATCCTTGTATATGTGAGGATTCTAACTTTTGCACTAAGGTTTGGGCATCTGGTATTTTGCATCTGAAGTGAGGGTGCTGGTGAACACACCCCTTTTTGTCTGGGGTCTATTCATAGTCACGATGGGGCAAAGGTATATTGATAGGAGCCCAGGTGGAACACCCAGGTTCAACTTGTATTCCAGCCTCTCACATTCCTCCTCTTGTTGATTGGGATAAATTACTTCTGTCAAGTTGGGTGACTCCTCTTCTTGGACACAATGAGTCTAAAGAGCCCTGCAGGAAGCCATAACTTGTAATGCAATAGGAATTTAATATGTCCTGTGACAGGTATTATGGATGGAATTGTGGTCCCCCAAAATTAATAGGTTGAAGCTTTAACCTCCTATTGTGCTGTATATGGAGATAGTGCCTTTAAGGGGGTAATTAAGGTTAAACGAGGTCATAAGAGTGGGGCCTTAATCTGATAGGACTGGTGTCCTTATGAGAAAGGAGGAGACACCAAGAGAGATAGCTCTGTTTCTCCCCACACACAAAAAGAAGAAGCTATGTGAGAATACAATAAGGTGAGAAGAGAGGCTTCAATAAAAACCAACCCTGACACCTTGATCTCAGACTTCTAGCCTCTAAAACTGTGAGACAATAAACTTCTGTAGTTTAAGCCACCTGGCCTGTGGTATTTTGTTATAGCAGTCCAAGAAGACTAATACAGAAGGAGTCTATCCCTTTTGGGAGCCAGAAATGCCAACCCGCATAGTTCCAAGTTGTAGGAACTGCTTCTACCACAAGGTCACCAGATCCTACAGAGAACACCACACCATGTAGAAATCTTGGATTTGATATATACGCTGCATCCTGAAGGATGACACCCATTTTTTCAAAGTATTACCTCTGAGTTAGTGTTTCAGCTGAGCCATTATAAGGCCATTTCAGCATTCTTTGAGACTGGATACCTTCAGATGTTTACCATATCAATGGCCATGTACCATACCTGAGACCTCTTTAATCTTCTCCAGCCATGATACTGCATCTGGCAAAGCAAAGATGACCAGGCCTTCTGCTTGGTTAAGTTTGTAGTAGCCTGCAGTTATTCTCCAGGATCCATTCAATGTCTGTGTGGGTCAGAGCAACAAGTTAAGTGAAGATATCATAGGAACTAACACCTCTGCATCAATTATGTTTTTAATAACAGCAATCCTCCATGGGTACAATATTGTTGTTGTGTGTTTTTAATTTACTGCCTTGACTGGGTGGGGATTGGAAGACGAGGAGGACTGTGCAGGTTCAGAACATTTCACTTGGCCTTTCCACCCTAATAACTCTTATCTGACAGAACAGAGAACCGACATGGTGGCCATGCCAGATGCCAAGTACCTCAGTTCCAGTTACACTTTCAAGGACAGAGGAATGACCACTGATGGGTTCATGGATATACCTGACCCAAAGTCAGTGGACCTTAACAATGTACCCATTGTTAAATAGAAGGGGGTTCATGGTGATGCTTTAGGACTCCAGGTCCCAAACCTTGTTAACCAGATTTTGTAACCAATAGTCATCAAAATTCCCCTAATACCTGGTTAGTCCCCTTTCTCCACTGAGTAAATGTGTTTAGTGCCTTTGCAGCAAAACTGGAAGAATTATCACTTACCATGGTCTTGAGGATTCTTCTGCCAGCTGCCGCTTCTGGCAATGGATTCTGAATCTGACTGTTGATTCAGGCCTGTGAGTTAAGAAGGGAGCTTTTTAATTTTTTAATTGGGGTGACCAAGCTCAGCCTCCTCCTCCACTCTTGATTTTTATTTGTTTTATAAATATTAAGCAGCACCTGCGATAATTTCCTGCCTGTCTATTTTATTCCAAAGGACACCATGATCTGTTAAGCATCTACACACCTCCATGCAGGTCAAACACCCTGGCTACCCCTCCTATTTTGCCAGGTAACTATGTTTTCCTGGCTTTTTTGTGGTTAAGTGCTTCTACCTGGTCTCAGTTACTTTGTGGAGGAGGGCATCAAGCCCAGCTCTGTGACTGTCTCTCACTGTGGACCCTCATCTGCACAAGAAAGCCACCACTGGAATTACTGATACTCCAGCCCTCTGTCATTTATAGTCACTGTACTCAAAGATCTGAGCAGCTCATCCTCATGGGCCTCTCACTTCCACAACCCTGGGCTATAAGGACAGAGAGAATCCTTCTCTTTATGTTCCTAGAATTAATGCTTAATATGCATATGAAACATAAACATAAAAGCGATAATTGGCATGTGTTAAGGGAGAAGAAAAAGGTTTGCAAATGTACATACATTTCATCTATCTTCATCTTAAATTATTTATGGGATTATATCAGCAGGTTCTAAAACTGAGTTAGGTAGGGATTTGATGACTTAATGTGGGTAAAACTACGTATTGGGAAGACTGAATAAAAACCCGAGGAACAAAAAGGAAATCTTAAAAAAAAAATACTAGGTGTGTAGATATGTATATTAAGGGGAGTGAAAAACAGAAAAGGCAAATGGAAAGCAGAATAAATGGAAATGGATTGAGAGAAATGGGTAGACAGGGAGATGACAGAGAGCCCTGAAGGTCATAATTAATAATAATAATATTTAAAAAGGCATTTGGAACCTGTATGGGATTTGAAGGCTAGGGTCAGAGTAATATAAAACTGAAATCTCTTCTGATGAAAAGTTATTGTTGTGTTAACTATGCTAATTTGAATCCTCTGAAGAAAGCAAAGACTTCTAAACCAAAAATTTAAACTAAAATTAATTCATGCATATTTCACACATACAGCATGTTCTGATATGACATTTATTAAAGTCACTAGTGGGTGGAAGCAGTGAGTAAGCTGCACTTTTCCAGTGCCTTTATAAATCCACGGTAATTAGCCAGATATTTTGGAGACTACTCATTAGTAAATTATTTTTCACAGAATGCCTCCAAACTTCAAATCAAGCCCTTTTAATTTGAAAAAGCTATGTGTTATTCAACCCAGACATTAAGAAAATTCTTCTCTTATCACTGATTTCCATTAATTCTTTTAACCAGTTTCTATAATGTTTGCTATGTACTGGGCACTGTGCTAAGATGCAAGGTTGCAGTGGTAGACACTACAGATGTATTTCCAGTTCTCACAGAGTTAAATGATCTACGCTCACTGCTGTATTAGAGATTAAATGTTTAGATTGACTGATGTGTATAAAAGTTGTGTGTATTCAAATATACATCAATACATACCCAAGATCCTTGAGTCATCCTTGACTTTTTTTTCATATTTCATATCTTATCCATCAGCAAGCATTGCCATCTTTACCTTCAAATTATACCCTCACATAACCATTTTCTACTTCCTCCAGCACTACGCATTGTAACTCAAGTAGCCATTAACTCCTGTCCAAGTTGCAGTAACTTTCTAATGAGTTTCCCTTCTTCCACTCTTGCTAGTTCCCCTCCCCAGAGCCTTGTCTCCACACAGCAGCCAGAATTATGTCAGGTCACATCACTCATCGGATCCCATCCCCGGTAGTTTCCCATCTTAATAGGAATAAATACTTGCTATGATTTAAAAGATGGATGCATGTGATCCTGTCCCTTGAAACTCCATTTAGTTCACTTTATATACATCTACTCTTGCTCACTCCACTCAAGTCTCACTGGCCTTCTTGCTGTTCCTCAGACACAACTCACACGTCCTGAGAGCCTTCGTACTTTCTGTTCCAGCTCCCTGAAATCCTGCTCCTCCAAGGTGGCTACTTCTTCACTTCATTCTGGTCTCCACTCAAGTGGAGAACACTTGACAAAATGCCTTTCTGACAATCCTATTTAAAAATCTGTCTCTCCTCCTATGCAGTTATTTTCTACTTCATCATCCTGCTTAATTTTCCCTTATAGCAATATTTATATACTTTTTAGTTTATTTGCCTAATGTCTCTCTTCTCCTAGTAAAATTTAAGCTCTATGTAGGCAAATACTTATCCCTTTAGTCTGTTTATTTTGGTAACTGTTCCTTGTAGTACTTTTTAGTTTATTTGCCTAATGTCTCTCTTCTAGTAAAATTTAAGCTCTATGTAGGCAAATACTTATCCCTTTAGTCTGTTTATTTTGGTAACTGTTCCTTGTGATCTTGAAAATAATATGTATCCTGCCTTTTTTTTTTTGGTGGAATATTTTGTAAATGTTAACTAGATGAAGATGATTGATGGTCCTGCTCAAGTCAACTTTATTCTTTCTGAATTTCTACCTGCTTGATTTATTGATTGCTGAGAGAGGTGTGTTGAAGTTTCTGACTATAACAGGTATTTTTGATTTCTCCTTTCTGTTTTACTGGGTTTTTTTCTCATGTATTTTGACACTTTGTTATTAGGTGCATATATTTCAGGATTGTTATGTCTACTCAGAAAATCAACTCCTTCATCATTAGGTAATGTCTCTTTTATCCCTGATAACTTTCCTTGTTCTGAGGTCTACTTTGTCTTAATACAGTTATTCCAGCTTTCTTTTGATTAGTGTAAGCATTTGATTAGTGTAAGCACCAGGGAAGCTCTCCAATACCCATTTTTAACTAATATATCTCTACTTTAAAATAACACTATACTGGGCTTCCCTGGTGGCGCAGCGGTTGAGAGTATGCCTGCCGATGCAGGGGACACGGGTTCGTGCCCCGGTCCGGGAGGATCCCGCGTGCCGCGGAGCGGCTGGGCCCGTGGGCCATGGCCGCTGGGCCTGTGCGTCCGGAGCCTGTGCTCCGCAACGGGAGAGGCCACAGCAGTGAGAGGCCCACGTACCGCAAAAAAAAAATAATAACAACACTATACCACTTCTAGGGTAGCACAGATACCCTATACCAGAGTATTCCTGATTTTTCCCTCCTATTCCCTGTGTATACATTGCTGTCTCTCATTTTACTTATCCATGTTTTTAATCACCCAATATATTGTTACCATTATTAATTTTTTTTCTGGCCACACCCCATGGCTTTCAGGGTTTTAGTTCCCCAACCAGGGATGGAACCTGGGCCCCAGCAGTGAAAGCACCAAGTCCTAACCAGTGGACCCCAGGGAATTTCCTACTATTATTACTTTAAACAGTTATTGTTTACCTCAATTAAGAATTAAATATAAGATATTTTTATTTATGCCACCATTTATCCCTTTATATACACTTTTTTTTTTTTTGGAGATTTGAGTTTCTGCCTATATCATTTTCTTCTTCCTGAAGAATTTTTTTTTACATATCTTGGCGGGCAGGTCTGCTGGTGATGAATTCCCCCAGATTTTCTTTATTCTAAGAAGTTTTTATTTCTCTTTAACTTTTGACAGATAATCTCACTGTATAAATAATTTTGATGTGTTTTTTGTTGTTGTTGTTTCAACCATTTAAATATTTCACTCCATAGTTTTATTTGCTTGAATGGTTTCTACTGAAAAGACCTCTGTAATTCTTATACTTGTTCCTCTAAAGTAAGGTGTTTTTTGTTTTTCCCCACTCTGGTTTCTTTTAACATATTCTCTTTGTCTCTGGTTTTCCGTAGTTTGAACATGGTATGCCTCAATGTAGTTTTGTTTTGTTTTGTTTTGTTTTTATAACATCTTTATTGGAGTATAATTGCTTTACAGTGTTGTGTTAGTTTCTGCTGTATAACAAAGTGAATCAGCTATGTGTATACATATATCTCCATATCCGCTCCCTCTGTTTTTTTTTGTTTTTGTTTTTGTTTTTTAAATAACCTGCTGGGTGTTCTCTGAGCTTCCTGGATCTCTTGTTTGGTGTCTGTCATTAATTCTGGAATAATGTCAGGTATTATTACTTCATATAATTTTTTCTTCACTGTTCTATTTTTCTTCTCCTTCTGGTATTCCAATTAACCATATGTTATACCTTTTGAAATAGCCCTGAAGTTTTTAAATAGTTTATTTTATTTTTTCCCTTGTATTTCAGGTGAGACATTTCTATTTATATATGTTTTAAGCTCACTGATTTTTCCTTTGGTTGACTCTACTGATGCACCCATTGGAGATTTTCTTCATTTTTGTTGCAGTGTTTGTTGCAGTTGCATTTTTATTCCTAGCATTTCTTTTTGATTCTTAGGGTTTCAATTTCTTATATTACACATCTCTTGATGCTGTATGCTTTTTCCAGTATAGCTCTTAACATACTGATCATAGTTATTTTAAAGTATCTGTCTGATAACTCCAATTCTATGTCGTATCTGAGTCTGGTTCTGATATTTGTTTTATCTCTTCAGAGTATCTTTTTCCTTGCCTTTCACATTCTTTGTAATTTTTTTTGCTGGAAGCTGATTATTTCGTGTTGAATAATACGAAGTGAGGTAAATAGACCTTCAGTGTGAGGCTCTATGTCAATCTGGCTAGGAACTGGGTTGTGTTTAATGTGTGCTGGAGCTGTAAACGTCAGAAGGTTCCAATTCCTGCAATGTAAGTTTCTTTCACTCCTCTCTGTGTTGGGTTTCTCTGTGTACTCCTCAGATGGAGCCTGTGTCTTGCTGTAATGCATACTTGTCAGACTTGAACCCTGTTTGTTTGGCAGTAATGTGTGAGAGAGGGGAAGTTTTCTATAATGATTACATTTCAGTTTTCATTGTGCCTATGTCTCAGACTTGTGACTTTCACAAGTGTTTCTCTAGTGGGGGAAATCTTTCTCTCTTAGATAGGAAAGCAGGAAGTGTCTAAAGTGGGGAGAATGCGCTTCCTCCGACGCCCTGGTTAAGTCTTTTCCCCCAGAGAGCAGCCCTGTGTTACAGAGAACACTTCAGGTGTATTGTACAGTGATTTCCCTCCCAGTCCTCCCACCCAGGAAGCGCTATTACTAGGGTTTTTGCTGTTAGAACCTGGTAGAGTTCCTGGAAGCAAAACCTATGAAACTGTGAGGGTTCCCCAAGCCTCCAGCTCCCTCCTTGAAGTTTCTTGCCTCGAGCTAGTGGACACTCTCCCCCCAGAAGATCTTGACTTTGACTTTCTGCATTGACCTGTCCCTCCAGATTTTGAGGTGGTGTCTTATGCTGTTCACCATAGTTCTCTGAAAGAACAAGAACAGCCATTGATTTTTCAGTTAGTTTATCTTTTACTCGTTTTAAGGATAGAAGTGATGACTTCGAAGCTTTTTATGTGTCAAAACTGAGATCAGAAGTCCCCAAAGTTTTTATATACAATATTTCATTTTCCCTCTCAAAGTTCCTCTAAGCTCTACAGTGAACTGCTTCGTCTCAAAGACAGGTCACTTCTTATCACAGATGTGGATTTTTTTCATTTCGAAGAACTTAGTGACGTGTAAGTTGATGGCAAAGAAGACACTAGAGTTCTGTTTTCCATATTCCATCTGTGATCTATTTTTGTTACATTTCACTCTTTGAAGGTAAAAATAAATTGGCTCAAATAGCTTGCTTTCACTGAATCATTCATTCACTCATTTATCAAGTATTTAGGAAAGATATACTATGGGCTGAGCATTGCATAAGATCCTGCAGATACCACAGTGAATAAGGTAGGATCCCTGTTCTAAAAGACTCCAGGGTCTAGTGGGAGGGGCAAAAACCTAAACACATAATTTAAATACTTCGAGATAAGTGGCAAAACAGAGGTTTATACAGGGTACAATTCGAGTTTAAGGAGGGAGAAAATAAGTTTGTAAAATCAGAGTTGCTTTCCCAAAAGAATTAATGTCTCTCCTTCCCAAAAGTAGTGCCTAATATAGTGTTTTTGATATTTTAGCACTTAGCAAACATTTGTCTCTTTGGCACTAATACACTAAAAAAATATATTTTACATCTTGGACTGTTAATGGAAGTACCATTTTCACTAGCAATTTAGTGTCTGAACAATAATAATTTTACTTTTTGTTAGAACTCAGAGGTCTATCCCATTTTACAAACAGGTTATTATGTTTTAAAGGGAGCTTGAGAGGTCTAGGTGTACTGACACTGATATTTTTAACAACTCTTCCAAAATGTATGTGCTCAAGTGTTTTTGCCCCCTTTAACACAGTAGTCACCTTCAGAAGCTAGTCTGATATTTCAGTAATGTCACCATTGACCCAAATATTTAAGGACTGTCTCTCTTGGAATTGCTTTCAGACTCTGTAACACATTATTTTGTGTACCTACAGTGGTAGAAAATCTTCATCCTCTGAATGTGACTTATGAACATAACCAAAAGTCAAATGTAAGCTAAAGATTAGTTAGAGAATCTAAATGGATTAAACAAATTTTAGTCAAATTAAGGTTCTCTTGAAAACGGAAATAATTTTAACGTGGTTCATAAAAACATTCATCTAGTATAAAACTTAAAGGGCATGGATCAAAACTTATCATACAATATCTAAGAGAATTATTTTTCAGGCCATATTATTTAAATTTATATATTTTGAGACTTTTTAAAGCACTATTACTATAATGATATATCAAGTTTAAACTTGCATCCAAACCAAAGTCCTAGCATACGTGTTTAACAGATAGCAAACAAATTGGATAAAACATACCATTACCCCAGAATTATAGGTTTCAATCAAAATTGGTTCAAATACTTAAAACCACAGTGAAGATATCATTCTTTCCTCTGAATACGTGCTTAATATCAGAGCCCTGAATCCTTCCTTCTCCTTTAAATACTTACCACAATGTTTAAGAATCTCATCAGTGTCTGTTGTGTCAGCAGAACCACTTAAAGAGAAAATAAAGAGGAAAAAACATACATTAACATACAAGCAGATGATAAATATGTATCAACCAAGGCAAAGGTGAAGATAGAGATGGGAAGGAATAGAATAAGTGCTTGCTCTCACAGCCATTTCTTTCCCCATGGATTAAATTGTACTATGAAACACCTGACATTGTGCACATTGCTTTGAAATTGTATCTTGTGGGTGTCCCCATAGTCAAGGCAATAAAATGTGATGGATTTCCAGCCTCCGTCGCTTCAGGTAGGATAAATTTAGGAAACAATCGGGGTGTAACTGAGATCAATACCAGGTGCTGAGAAACTTTACAGCAGTCTCACTGACTGAGGGGGAATGTGTACAAGCCCCGAGTAACTTGCCTTTTTGCCAAAACGTCTCTGTTTTTTGTTTGTTTGTTTTGTTTTGTTTTGTTTTTGTCTCACCTCTTAGAATTTGAGCAAGCAGAAAGGGGAAGAATCAGTTTCCTGTCAGTACAAGAGCCATCCGTGGTCTGTCAAGACTTAGATACCAGGATTTCTGTCAGATGTACGCCTGAAAGTCATTTAGTGCAGAATTATAGTTTAAACTGTATGTTCAGCTGAGTATGTTCGTGCAGCTTTGTCTGTACATTGTTGAAAAATGAAGTCATTCAAAAAGAAAACCATCTTGCCGCGGAATGTGATGAATAATAATAATGCCTAATATTTATTGAGAACTTACGATATGACACTTATTTAATCATAGCAACCTTTCAAAATCAGCCCTAATCCTATTAACCTTTTTTTTTTAATATCCATGAGTTAATTTCAGCACAGAGAAGTTAAACAAATTGCTCAAGCTTTCACAGCTGATAAGTAGAGATACTGGAAGTCAAATCCAGGTAGATGGAGTCCAGAGTTGAGTGTTTAAATATAATGCTATACCAAAAAGACTCCATGTGGGCTGGAAGAATTGCAAGACGTTCCCCCAAAAGCCATGATTTTGACCCCATAAATACCAGAAACTGTTTTAATCTCTTTCATTGTGTTTACAGGTATAAGAAAAAGTCTGTCTGCATTAATCATGTTTAAGAATGTAGCCTTCTTTTTTCTTTTAAATGTTGGTACACACTGTTGAAGTTATCTGGTTGTTGGTTTCACAATTGCAAGGGATTCAGCTTATCTGCATGTAATAAGTTGCTGAGTTCAAAGATCAGAAATGTAATGGCAGTGCCTACAAAGGGTCTAGTGCTGTACATTCTGGTCTATCTACTTCCCCTCCTTTCCTGAATTTCTCTTTGATCTCAAGCTAAACCTCAGAATCTGCCTTTTGAAAGGACTGGAAGTGCCTTTCACTTTCCCTCAGCTGCCTGAGGAGCAACAACTTCTGCATCTTACATGAACAAATGTATTTCTCCCTAAAAATAACTTTGGTTTCAAATGCCCCCTGCAAAGAGGTTGAAATAATTTATCTTGAATTCTGAGAAGACAAAAGAAGGTAATTGCACGGGTGAGCCATTACCTGCAGCCTGGGAGGCAGGCGAAGGAGTCATTACCAATCCTGCAAAGGCAGTAACAGCATTTCCTGCTATGGCTTTGCTGGAGAAGAGGTCTAAGTGCAGGCAGGCTCCTCTGAGCCGTTCACATCCTTCTTTGGATTATGAACACTCACAGAATCAATGTGCGCTCCTGGATGTACTCTGGTGGTTTTGTTCTCCTGTGGTTCTCTCCTTCCTCCCGTTAATGCTGTAAGCGCTAAGAGTAGCAAGTGCCTGAACAATTAGTTTCCTTGTTCCTTAGCTAAAAGTAAGCGTGTTCAAGGGAAAATGCATATGAAATGGTAAATGATGTTTTAAATTAGTAGGGCAATATATAAAAATGTAAAGACCAAAAAAGGAGTGTATGATATACAGCCAAATGCGTTAATACCTTGCACATAGTAAGCACTTGCTATAAATTAAAATGGAAAATGAGTTAATGCATTAATTTGGACTTAAATTCTCTGTTGCTGCAAAAAGTCTAGAATGTTCACAGGAACTCCATGTCTGAAAAATATATTTTTTGCAATGGTCTATTGGTCTTCCAAGAATAAGTTCTTCTGTATCAAACTCAGGCCATTTAATAAAAATGTACTTTTACAGTTATTGAAAAAAACAATGTGTGTAGCACTAACGTCATTCATTGTAATCATACATTTCCTCTCTCTCTCACATTTCTCAACCTCTCTGTTTCTTTTCTACCTACTGTTCTAATCCTGCCTCACCTACTCAGTTCTTATTTTATTCCTTTAGTGGATGAGGTAATAGTGGGTTTGTTTTTTTGTTTGTTTTTTTGTTGTTGTTATTTTTAACTTTTTACCACATACTTTCCTGCAAACACAATGATATAAACAATATATATACATATAAACACAATGATATAAACATATAAACAATGATATAAACAAGCAAGCCCACAAAACTCCATAATAAACCTGAAATACTACATATTTGCAGTGGTAATTTTTCTTGCTATTGTTCATTGAAAGTCATTTAGGCAAGTCATTTAACCTCTGTGGGCCTCAATTTCCTCTTCTATAAAATTAGGGGGCTGGACTCTGTGACATCTGTCTCCCTTTCAGCCTCAACCATCTGTGGTGACATTTCTCCTGCATTGTGAATTAGGTGGAATGAACTGTCAGCCTAACCATAATATCCAACATTGTTTCAAGTTTCTTTCTTTGAAACTCTAATTGGCTTCACTTTGATAAAGGAGCCAGTTGGCAAACTTGGCACTTACTACAATCTGTTTTTTGCTTTTAAGTTGCCTTTTATTATGTAAAACTAGAGAAGGTGAGGCATAGATAGGAAGGTCAGAAGGCAAAACACTCTCAGGTCGACTCAAGTTTAAGTCAGAGTAAGAAGAGCACAGTACTGCTATAAGCATGGCTTTTGAGGTCAACCCGAGTTCAAGGTCCTGCATCACCCTTTACTATCTCTGTGACTTTGGGCAAGTTATTTAGACTGACTTTGCTTACCCTATGAAAAGACAATAATGACAGCGCTTACCTTATAGGGTTTTTATTAAGATTAAATGAGGAAGTGAATTCAAATACCTGGTGAATACTTAATAAACTATAGTCATCATTGTCATGAAAGGTAATACTTAGGAATTAATCTTCTGGTTAAGTCAGAGAGAACACTGGTCCACTGTATTCTAATCCATTATTTTTAATACAGCCTACTCTGATGCTTGTCTTAGATTTAAATTTATTTTTATTTCCTACATGCGTTTTTTTTCCTAAAGTTTTTCCAGCTTTATTGAGATATAATTGATGTATAACATTGTGTACGTTTAAAGTATACAATAAGATGATCTGATACATGCATGTATTGAAAAATGATTACCACAAAGGTTAGTTAACACCTCCATCACTTCATATAGTTACCACGCTGTTTTGTTTTGTTGAGAATGTTTAAGATCTACTCTCATAGCAACTTTCAAGTATGCAATCGTTAACTACAGTCACTATTCTATGCATTAGACCCCGAGAATGTGTTCCTCTGATAAGAGGAAAGTTTATTTCTTTAATAAGAGTAAGTGGATAAACAAAAATTGTTTACACTACTACTATTAAGTACGTATTCATTTATTTTTACTAAGTATACGTCATGTATACAAGCCTGATTTACTGTTTGAATTTTGGATTGAAATAAATGTTTCAAAATGAAATAAATATTGGATTGGCCAAAAGTTTTTTCATTTTTTTTCCCTAAGATGGCTCTAGTAGCACTTAGTTGTCTTTAACTTCATTTGAAACAATTTTGTTAGATTGTATGTGACAGCTGTCATATCAGCGTACGTTTAAAAAAAGACTTACCAAATTGGTGAATTTTCGTGTAGCCATTTTAATATTGAAGGTGGAAGAAAAAAAGCAACGTTTTCAAACATATTATGCTTTATTATTTCAAGAAAAGTAAAAATGCAAGTGAAATGCAAAAAAAGATTTGTGCAGTATATGGAGAAGGTTCTGTGACTGATCAAACGTGTCAAAAGTAGTTTGCGGAGTTTTGTGCTGGAGATTTCTTGCTGGACGATGCTCCACGGTCAGGTAGACCAGTTGAAGTTGATAGTGATCAAATCGAAACAATAATTGAGAAACAGTCAACATTATACCACGTGGGAGATAGCTGACATACTCAAAATATCCGAATCAAGCGTTCAAAATCATTTGCACCAACTTGGTTATGTTCATCGCTTTGATGTTTGGGTTCCACATAAGTTAAGGGGAAAAACCTTCTTGACCGTATTTCCCCAAATGATTCTCTACTTAAATGTAATGAAAACGTTCCGTTTTTAAAACAAATTGTGACAGACGATGAAAAGTGGATACTGTACAATAATGTGGAACAGAAGAGATCGTGGGGTAAGTGAAATGAACCACCACCAACCACACCAAAGGCCGCTCTTCATCCAGAGAGGGTGATGTTGTGTATATGGTGGGATTAGAAGGGAGTCCTCTATTATGAGCTCCTTCTGGAAAACCAAACAATTAATTCCAACAAGTACTTCTCCCATTTAGACCAACTGAAAGCAGCACTCGATGAAAAGCGTCCAGAATCAGTCAACAGAAAACGCATAATCTTCCATCAGGATAATCAAGATGGCATGTTTCTTTGATGACCAGGCAAAAACTGTTACAGCTTGGCTGGGAAGTTCTGATTCATCTGCCTTATTCACCAGACATTGCACCTTCAGATTTCCGTTTATTTTGGTCTTTCCAAAAGTCTCTTAATGGAAAAAATTTTGATTCCCTGAAAGACTGTGAAAGGTACCTGGACCAGTTCTTTGCTCAAAAAGATAAAAAGTTTTGGGAAGATGGAATTATGAAGTTGCCTGAAAAATGGCAGAAGGTAGTGGAAGCAAAGGGTGAATACGTTGTTCCATAAAGTTATTGGTGAAAATGAAAAATGTGTCTTTTTTTACTTCAAAACTGAAGGCACTTTTTGGCCAACCCAATAGATATCTTGTTATAAATAGAGTAAAATCTAATCAGTTTTCAATACATTTTCTAAAAATAAGTGTGCAATGCATGTTGTTAATTGGATAACATTTTAAAATAAATGTAGTTCTCTTCAGTCTACTGTTTCCTCTCTCTTTCTCTAAAGTGCCCAGGCCAGGTGAATGAACTTTGAGCGTTAGGGTGTGTAGGGGTTTCAGGGAAAATGGAGACTCAGGCCTCATGCACTGTTGTTGCTTCTGCTCTGCCCAGCGGAGCCAGCACATGGTGTCATCTTCCAATAATGCTGCTCAGTCATGAAAATGCTATTGAGTACTGGTATGCATGGAGTGTTAGTCAGATTGCTTTGAAAATGTAAGAGTAATTCATGGGATATGCCTTTTACAAAACACTGGAAAATCGAGACAGAAAATCAGAATTTCTGAGTGGGAGAATGTTAGGGAAACGTCAACGTATAAAAGTGATAGGGAACTGGATTTTTTTTTTTTTTTTTGCGGTACGCGGGCCTCTCACTGTTGCGGCCTCTCCCATTGCGGAGCACAGGCTCCGGACACGCAGGCTCAGCAGCCATGGCTCACGGGCCCAGCAGCTCCGCGGCATGTGGGATCTTCCCGGACCGGGGCACGAACCCGTGTCCCCTGCATCGGCAGGCGGACTCTCAACCACTGCGCCACCAGGGAAGCCCCGGAACTGGATTTTTGAATGAATAAGGAGAGGCAGAGAGGAAGGGAAGCTATGATTACAAAGCATGGCATATGTATCACGTCCTGTAAGACAGATCACATATGTCATCTCATTTAATCTTGAGAATAATGAAATTTTCAGCTTCTGGATGAAGAAATCACCAGTCAGAAAAAGTTAAATAATTTAGCCCAACATTACTAGCTATAAATTATACAGATAGAATTTAAACGTATGTAAAGCCTGTGATTTCTCCTGTGTGTGCATCAGAGTAGGAAAAGAGCTAGAGAAGATAGTGAGTAAATATCACTGTAAAGAGCTTTTATAGTAAGAAGTTACCTACAAGGTGATTGATTCCCAGGATCAGGACTTTTAGATAAGTTACTGGCAGTTATTGAGTATCAAGTATGTACTTTAACCTGTGCTTGTGTTCTTGGGAAAGAAAATGAGAAGACTGTTATCATTTTTATACTTTATAGAGGTTATATTCTAAGTTTCTAAATAAAATGGTAACAGAGCATTGCTATAATATTAGAGTCTATATGAAAATTGCTACAGAATTATGGTGGAGAGGAATTTGAATTCTACTTGGCAGATCAGGAAGTAATTTACTGAGGCGTTATTTGACATAAACTTTGAAAAATGACTGTCAATCTCAACAGATGTAGAAAGAAGATGAACATCACAATAGGAAAATAAAAAAAAAAGAACCTAACAGGGCAAGGTATTTTCTTTTTTTTTTTTTTTAAACAAGATGATATCTCATTGTAGTTTTGATTAGGGCAAGGTATTTTCTGAGTGAAGTATGAAGTTTAGTGTAGAAAGAGTAAGGTAGAAGGAAATCAAGAGAAGGTCAGTAGATGAAACAGGAACAAGAAATTGGAGCTAGATGTTAGCAGCAGAATGAGTAGATCCTATCTGTGAAATATGAGGAAGGGGGCAAAGAGACCAGTGTGAAGGTCGTTTAAAGGACTTTTCCAAATTATGATAAAATCCTGAGTTAGGTAAATAATCATGGAAGAGGAGGAGATGGAGACATTTTAAAAGCAAAATTATTTGGGTTTGGTATTAGATGAAATAGCACCTCTAAAAGCAAGGAAAGCACAAGGTGACTCAAAACTTACTGGGAAGAGTGATATTACCTGATTTGGGAAGTGGGAGAAGTAGCATAAGTTGAAGAACATACATTAAATTGGGGACATTTAGTTGAGGTGCCTGGTAGAAGGTCTGAAATGGAGTATGGAGCATAAGACATGGACTGAGAATTTTTGAGACATACATTTGAATTCTAAAAGAACAATAAATGGTAAGTTAAAATCAAGGGAAACTCTTGAGTGGTGTCATTCACATCCTCTTACTCAGGATGGAAGAGTCAGATGTGTCATTCATTAATATAGAGGAGATGTGCATTCATGAAGGAAACTAGAATGCCTTTTGTTTTCAGAGAATAAAATCCAAAAACTGGTAAGGCCATGTGTAGACAAAAGTAGAAACTGAGGACTTCCCTGGTGGTGCAATGATTGGGAATCCACCTGCCAATTCAGGGGACATGGGTTTGAGCCCTGGTCCAGGAAGATCCCACATGCCGCAGAGCAACTAAGCCCGTGTGCCACCACTACTGAGCCTGCTCTCTAGAGCCAGCGAGCCACAACTGCTGAGCCCACGTGCCACAACTACTGAAGCCTGTGCACCTAGAGCCTGTGTTCCTCAACAAGAGAAGCCAACACAATGAGAAGCCCACCCACCATAACAAAGAGTAGCCCCTGCTTGCGCAACTAGAGAAAGCTCACACGCAACAATGAAAACCCAATGCAGCCAAAAATTAATTAATTAATTTTTTTAAGTCCCTTTAAAAAAGAAAAGTAGAAACTGAAGAGGGGTGTCATTTTTACAAGACAACATAGAGGAAATTATAAAGAGATGATGATAGATAAATAGGTAAATAGATGATGGATGGATGAGAGATAGATACATAGATAGATACATAGGTGGATAAGGGGGAAGAAGATCACAGCTGATTCTTCTGAATTTCAAAATAAAACATAGTAATATGGGCTCTGGGTGATTATGATGTGTCAACATATATTCATCAGTTGTAACAGATATACCCCTCTGGTAGAAAAAGTTGATAATGGAGAAGACTATATGTGTTGCAGAAGGGGGTATATGGGAAATTTCTGTACCTTTCCCTCAGTTTTGCTATGAACCTTAAACTCTTCTAAAATCTAAAGTCTTAATTAAAAAAATAAAGTTAAAATCAGCAATCAAGGATGTGATTGGAAGTACAATTAGTTATAAAATTAGAGACATATAAATGTTTAAAAGTATGAAAACAGATAACAACCTGAAATAGACGTGCAACACAGCAGAGTAGAAGGAAAATGAACTTTGAAATCATAATGACTTGTACTCTAAGTCCCAACTCTCCCTCTTAATTAGTCATATGACTTTGGACAAGTTATTCAACCTCTCTGAACTGAGTAATATCCAGCTTACAAGGTGTTATGAGAATTAACTAGATAATATGCATAATATATCTCAAAATTCCTGGCAAATGATCAGTAATTAATAGACAATATTATCATTATTATAACACCCACACTATATAACATTCACACTGCCTAAATTAATATTCTTGTGGATATCTATCGCTAGTCTTCTATTATATGTGGTACTTTCCTAGACCCTGAAGGAAAAGGGTGATGGAGGAGAAACTCTCTGCCATTTTGTTATCGTTACTGAATTACCGTGAAGCTCAATTTAATTTAGAAATTATAAATATCAGCACATTTCCAGAACTTTATTGTAGCCTGGGAAGAGGATCAGAGAAAAGCAAGGGTCGATAACACAGCACTGGGCTCTGAGACAGTCAAATAAAGCAAAAGGTTAAGTTGGAAGGGGGACCAAAGATATTAGAAAGGTCACGACAGACATGGCTTTATCCATTCTTCCTTACTCTGCCCACTTTAATCAGTAGATCACATTGACAAAACAGAAGAGAGGACACTGTGTAGCTTAGAGCTGCCTAATGAAGCTTAGGCTTATTTTTAAACACACGATGGGCAAATCTAACATTTTATGAATGTCTGATGAACTGAATTAAGCTGAACACTTTCAGTGTGCTCAGCACAGTCCTAGGTTCCAGGTCAAATGCAAAATAGGTGATCTCTGCCTTAAAGTAGCTTGAATGAAATGTAGTTCATACTAAACACAGAAAAAAAAGTTAAAGTAGGAGTATGAAATAAACAAGTATTAATATAGAATATACTACTACTAATAGTAATAATGATGCTGATGATAATGACGATGATGGTAGGCAATATTTGTTTGCAACGTCTATGTTCCAAGTGCTGTTAGGCACTTGATATATTTGTAAGCATCTACTTTTCACAACTACAACCAAGTTAGAAATCATCATTTTGATTTTAGTGGTGAGTAATGCGCACTGAGGGCTGTATACTTGTATCTCAGATGCACGGTATTCTTATCAAAATAACAGGCCAAGAAAGAGTTTATGATCAAATACCATAAAAGTTGGAAAAATTACTTTGAATAAATATACACATTTGCAATTGTTCTTCCAATGCAGTTCACAAATATATAAGAAGTACAAGATAGTACTAGTTTTAGTAACCCCTGGTACAAGAAATTTACTTTTTTATGGACTCATAAAAATGTGTTTATACCACCAGTAATTTAAAATAACAATGCTACATGCAACAGCTATTACAGTAATACATAATTTCAGTGAACTAATAATTAAATAACACTTCAAGTTATTTCAAAACTTCCGTCATGTATTTCTAAAATGAATTGCCTAATATCGTCAAAGACTCACTTTTCTTCATTATTTGAAACATTTTCTGAGACTAGGATTTCTAACAAGTGTGTTATAGTGAAAGTGCGGTGTATCTTTCTCTAATTCTCTCTCTTTTTTTAATATCTTGGGTATTAAACAAACAATGACAGTAGTATATAAAAGCAAGACTGTCTTCCCACAGTGCAGTCAGTTCAAGATCACGTTCCAACAGTGATTAGCAAAGTTCTTTGTTCATCATACTCAGTTGAAGAGGGGCTTGGGTTTGGACCATGTTTTTTTACAGGGATTAAGTCTGAGTATGGAAATGAATACAGTGGCAAGTCTGCCCATAGCATTATCATTCAAATTAAAGTTAACGCTTTAATGATCACCTTATAAATATTAATATACTCATTAGTTCACTTTGGCAACTGTTACTTTTCATACCTGTGTCATATCCTACCCCAATAAAAGGAAAAGAAAATGTCAGTAAGGGAGTTTATATTTGACAGTCTCCTGCTCACTGAGGGGTCCTTCTTCATTTATTTTACCTAAATTTAGGGAAATTTTTTTGGAAGCAATAAATATAAAGGAAACAGTTTAGCTACCAAATATAAGCTTCTTGGACAATACGCGGAATAACGTAGTTATTTAAACTTCTGAACATTGAATCTAAATAGTCAGAAAAATGCAAAATTATGTGATTTAGATAATATCTGTTTTATAAAAGTTCAAGTAATAAACTGAAAGATAACATAAAGGCAGAGTAAATTAAGAGTGAATAGAGAAAATGGGAAAGTAGGAGCGAGGAGAGAAGGGAGAATGGAACAAAGAAATGGACCAAAGGAGGCCACACAGGCAAGAGAGGCAGTTTCTTCCATTATGGTCTGTGAGTGAACAGTGGGCTGCACTCCCTCAGGTTAGGCCTGTAATATGTTTGTTTGTTTGTTTGTTTTCAAGGTCCGGACGAAAGTTTTGGCAACATAGTGATGCCAATACAGAAGTCGCTGCATTTCTTCTTTCCTGTTTCTCCTGGTCCACTGTGTGTGTCCTGCAGTGGGAAGCACCTTTGGCCAAGTCAGGGTAAGTGAGTACATTCTGGATTATATTTTTCTATTAAAACAAGAATCTGCTGAAGGTTTGGATGTGGGGCGTGAAGGAAAGACAGGAATCAAGGCTTAATTTCATTTTTGAGGCATTAAGTGAACGGAATGGGAAGAGGAATGTTGGAAAATAAGAGAAACCAGATGCCTGTTTTCAGAGGTATCTCTTGTTTCTTGTATCAGAGCCATTCTAACAGGTGTCAGGTGATAGCTCGTTATGATTTTGACTTGCATTTCCCTGATGACTAGTGTTGTTGAGCATCTTTAAAATGCACCTGTTGGCCATTTACATGTCTTCTTTAGAAAAATGTCTATTCTGGTCCTTTGCCCATTTTTAATCAGATTGTTTGTTTTTTTTACTATTGAGTTGTGTAAGTTCCTAATAAATTTTGGATCTTAACTCCTTATAAGATATATGGTTTACAAATATGTTCTACTGTTTTGAGGTTGCCTTTTCATTTGTTGATTATCTCTTGTCATGCAGAAGCTTTTTAGTTTGATAAAGTCTCGCTTGATTTTTTCTTTTGTTGTTTGTGCTTTTGGTGTCATATTCAAAAAATCATTTCCAAGGCCAATGCCAAGAAGCTTTCTCCCGATGTTGTCTTCTAGGAGTTTTACAGTCTCAGGCATTACATTTAAGTTTTTAATCTGAGTTAATTTTTGTGAGTGGTATAAGATAGCAGTCCAGTTTAATTCTTTTGCATGTGAATATCCAGTTTTCCCAACATCATTTATTGGAGCGATCATCCTTTCCTCACTGAGTATTCTTGATTCCCCTGTCAAATAATAGCTGATGATATACGCCTGGGTTTATTTCTAGACTCTGGATTCTGTTCCATTGATCTATGTGTCTGTTTTTATGGCAGTACTATACCATTTTGATTACTACAGCTTTATAATATAGTTTAAAATTGTGAAGTCTGTTGTCTCCAGTTTTGTCAAACAGGTCATAGTTTATACATGTGGAATGTATTTACTTATTTAGTCAACAAATGTTACTGTGGCTTCTGTATACCCGTCATTGTGAACTAGTCTTAGAGACATGGGCTTGAATGGCCAGCCCATATAAGTCTTAACTTGCAGCCCAGTGAGGAAGCAAACATCAAGTTAAAAAAGAAAATAAATGTTAAATAGGATAACCACTGTGGAAAATATCATAGCAGTTCCTCAAAAATTTAAACATAGAATTGCTAGTGTGTCACCATCTACAATGTGCATTGAGGAGTAACCCTCCGTTGTACCTATGCCACACCTAGAGTATAAGCGTCCGCAGAAGGGCTGGCTAAGATGCATCTCCCAGTGATCCCCCATAGCCCCTCCCCTCCAGGTGCATTACCTTCTTGGTTGCAGTACCTGATGCTCAGACCCAGAGATCGCTTTTTCTCCATAATTCTAATGCCTCCCGAGGTGAATCAGAGAGAAAACCCTGTTAAGCTTCTGCTATTTTCGTCCACATCTGTTCTTCCCACAAAATTATTTTTCTTTACCCTGTCTTAAATCCTTTCAGATATTGTGTAAGCCCTTAGAATAATACAAATCAGTAATTCCCCCCAGGAAATTTTTTTGCTTTGGTTTTCTGCCCTTAGAAATACATCTTCCTAGGCAGGGATGACAGAGAAGCTGCTATGATGGCAGAAAGAAAAGCAAATTGGGACAAGAAAATATACCTCAAACAGTTTATCCAGGTGCAAGCAGTATCAACATTCCACATCTGTGAATTGACTCATTTCCATCTCTGAATACATCATATGCCCTATTATCAGGGCACACTAGAAAGGTAAGATACCTCCTCCCAGAAGACAGAACAGGTTCCCAAACTCCCTCTCATGCTGATTGACACTTCTGAATCCTTTAATACTTGGGAGGAATCACAGGGAAAACAGGGGCAAAGTCAAAGTATTGCTTTGGAGCACTTTGGAGAGACTTAAAATAATTCAGTAGTTAACATTTCAAAAACACATCTTTTCACTGATGGTATATGATGCTTGCTTATCATTTATGGCAGATTCTTGAGCTATATTTTGGAGGCATTGCATTGCTGGAAACTAATGAGTGACAGCAAAACAGATAGGGGAAGTTTCAACAGTGGCAAATGCCAACATTCCTTGATGATTGTGGGTGTCAGTATATCCACTTAGCAAATAGCAACATAATGTAGTGTTGAGCGTGGGATGTGCAGCTAGCCTGCCTGGATTAACTCACCATGCCCTAGTCCTCTCCTGTGTAAAATGAGGATGGTAATAATACCTACGGCAAAGGGGATCCCGTGAGATTTGGATTGTTTAATATATGTTAAGTAACATTAGTGTTAATACATGTTAAGTAGCAAAAATTAAGTGCTATCTTAGTGCTTATGTTATATCACTTTCAGGTGCCAAAGGCTGAGCTAGACATAGGAGATACAAAGATGAACACAAGGAGATACTAACACTAAGAGACTATGGTAAAATGAGAGGAATTTGCAGAATGTGATGAGAACTGAGGGAGAATATGGGCCTGGTACAGTCCTAGCACGTACTCATTCCTCCTGTATTAGCTTTTTATGCTGCTGGAACCAATTATCACAACCTTAGCAACGTACAGCAACTCATATTTATTGGAACGAAACATTTCTATTGGTAAGAACTTCAGGTCGGCTTAGCTGGTTTCTCCACTCCCAGGTTCACAAGACCAAAATCGAGATGTCAGCTGGCTGGGTTCTGATTGGGAAATTCTGTGAAGAATCTGCTTCAAAACTCATTCGTGTTTTCGCCTGAATTCAGTTCCTTGTAGGTATAGGACTGGTGTCTCTGTTTCTGTGCTGGCTGTTGGCTAGGAGTCGTCCTCAGCTTCTAGAGGCCACTGCGTCCCTTGGTCTGCGGCCCTCTTCCTGCATCGAAGACTTGCAGTCTCTCCTCCTTCCGCCGCATCTCTCTGTCTCTTCATCCTCCTTCTGTCGGACACAGTTCTCCTCTTTTCAGGGTCATGTGAATCTTCCCATTAAGAAGCTGCCCATTTAAAGCCCACAACCTTCATTCCATCTGCAAAGTCACTTCACAACAGTGCCAAGATTAGCATGTGATTGAATAATTAGGGGATGGCAGTCTTAGGGGGTCATCGTTAGTACTTTGCCTACCACATCTCCCATAGTTCGAAAAAACATCACCCTTCCTCACATAAACCTCCCAGGCTGTCCATTTTTTCTTTTTTTTGGTAATCTTTCTCACTCCCACGTGTAACCAGCAGCTTGTCATAGCCTGTGCGACAACGTCAAATGGCATGAGGACTGAGGAAGTGGAGGAGGAAAGGTAGAAACAGGTATCCACAGTAATTTGCCTGGAGATCATGTCTTGAGTTAATGTGCCTGGTTCCGTTTCTTGCTTAGAGAGCTCCAGCCTCTGCTGCACTTCAAACCACCACAGTGGGCTTGTCTCACCTGTCGTTTCTCTGCTTCCGCCAGGACTCTTAAAGAATTACCTAAAGTTCATAAGAGTAGTATGATTTCCATTTGTAGGTGATGAGTGAAAAACACATCTCTGAACATACTAGATGAAGCAGTTAGGGGGAAAATAAGGTACTGTTTTGTTTGTTTGTTTGTTTTTGCGGTACACGGGCTTCTCACTGTTGTGGCCTCTCCCGTGCGGAGCACAGGCTCCGGACACGCAGGCTCAGTGGCCATGGCTCACGGGCCCAGCCGCTCCGCGGCATGTGGGATCCTCCCGGACCGGGGCACGACCCCGTGTCCCCTGCATCGGCAGGCGGACTCTCAACCACTGCGCCACCAGGGAAGCCCTAAGGTACTGTTTTAGGAAGCAGAATATATAGATTCTAAATCCAACTCAACTCACTGAATTTTTTTTACCATTTTTTCCTAATATTTATTAGTCATATTTTGCTTTCTTCAGTATCCCATGCATCCAGTTTTGTGATTATAGAAAAATCACTTCAGCTTTCTCATATGTAAAATAACTGGGTTCAGCGAGGGCACAGCAAATATAGCATTCATATGCCTACTTCACCCTTCTATGTCTGTAAATGATGGACAGTGGAAAACTTTCTTATTACACATAAAGCAGTTTCAAAATAATAGCTGCATTTAAAAGTTTATTGTAAATCAACTATACTTACATAAAATTTTTTCTAAAATAAAAATTTATTTATAAACAATACACATACACAAAAAGGACTTCACACACTGCCTGGCACAGAAGAACAGCAACCTCTGCCAATCACAGATGAAACTTGTTCCAGGGATGGAAAATTGTATTTTGCATGATACTTGGAATAAGTCGTTTGTAGTTGCAGGCAGAAGTAAATCGTTCTAATGGGAAGAAAAAAAGAGGAAATAAAAAAAATAAGAACACTGGCATTACATGTTACTGCAGGGAATCTCAATGTGCCTCCCCCAATTGGAGTGGGAAAAGCAGATCCTTGAAATGTAAGTTAAATGGAGAACAAAAATCAAACGTGGCAAAATCCATAAAAATGCTGAAAACATGGGGGCTAATGGCGGACTCTGGGAGGACTCATGCCAAGAAGTACTTCCCAGAACTTCTGCTGCCAGTGTCCTTGTCTCCGTGGTGAGCCACAGCCACCCCCGCCTCTGTAGGAGACCCTCCAACAGTAGCAGTAGATTCAGCATTTTAAAAATAAAAATGTTTTGGGTTTCCCTGGTGGCGCAGTGGTTGAGAGTCCGCCTGCCGATGCAGGGGACACGGGTTTGTGCCCCGGTCCAGGAAGATCCCACATGCCACGGAGCGGCTGGGCCCGTGAGCCATGGCCGCTGAGCCTGCGCGTCCGGAGCCTGTGCTCCGCAACGGGAGAGGCCGCAACAGTGAGAGACCCGTGTACCGCAAAAAAAAAAAAAAAAAGTGTG
>NW_020174135.1:11408364-11530264 GCF_003031525.2 Neophocaena asiaeorientalis asiaeorientalis
AAAAAAAAAAAAAAAAAAAAAAAAAAAAAAGATCTGGTAGCAATAAATTTTGTTAATAAGGCAGAACCAGTGTTTCTCTTTAATGGAAGCATCTGAGCCTGTTGTGAGCTATTTTTGTACCCCAAACACTGATGATTTTCTACTCTGAGATGTCATATTAAAATTTCTTTGTAATAAAAGTGTGTAGGCATTTTGAAGGCTTTCAACAGTACTAGTCACTTATTATCTGCTTGTTGAGCGCCAGCTGTTTTCCAGCATAAACAACAGAGATTATAGCCCTGATAAAGTGGAGCTTATGTTTACAGCATTTGACTCTCCAGGTGTGGTCTCTGGACCAGCAGCAGTAGCTGCAACACCAGCGACCTTGTTGGAAATGTAAATTCCTGAACTCTGGTTTCACCCAATACCTACTGAATCAGATATCTGGATTGAGCCCTGAGAATCTGTGGTGTTTAACAAGGCTTCTGGGTGATTCTGATGGACACTAAAGTTTAAGAACCCTTGATGTGGTTTATCAGTAAAAGAGCCTGGAACTTCACTTCCTCGTAGTAACTTACAAAGGTGTTTCGCACATGTGAAACCTGTTAGACAAATGGGTTCAAAAAATCCCTAAGTAACAATAATCATTTATCAGCTTTAGATTATATGACAAATATCCATGAGCCATTTAAAAACTGAAATATTCCTCTTTTTTTTAAATTATATTATTTGTCTTGCATTTTTACTCTTGTATATTATTTCCTAGATACTAATAGTTTCCTTTGATGTCACTCAATCCAATATGCCAAACATTCTTATTTAGTAATACAAATGGTCCCATTTATGATAGGATTTTTTGCCTTTACAGTGGTTCAAAAGTGGTACGCATTCAGTAGAGACTGTACTTAAATTTTGCGTTCTGATCTCCTGGGCTAGTGCTACGAGGTACAATGCTCTCTCATGATGCTGGGCAGTAGCAGTGAGCACAGCTGTGGATCAGCCACGGGATCACAAGCGTGAACTGTTACAATGCAGCCATTCTGTACTCAGTCAGATAGTCATTCTCTTTCTCCCAACGGAAATGTGTTAGATGATTTTGCCCAACTGTAGGCTCAGGGAAGTGTTCTGAGCACGTTAAAGGTAGGGTAGGCTACGCTATGATGTTTGGTAGGTTAGGTGTATTAATGCATTTTATGGATATTTTCAACTTACAGTGGGTTTATCGGTTTGTAACCCCATCATAAGTCGAGGAGGATCTGTAGTTCATTGTTAAACAGCCCTGAAAGGTTAGATATAGGCCAGGAAGATACATCTGGTTTGTATTGAAGTTTGCAGATTCAGGATCCTTCAGCAGTGGAGAAGTACTTCGAATATCTATCGGCTCACCAATAATATTTTTAGGCTGTCCGAATGTCAGTCATTCTAACACCTGGGACAAACAGTACCAAAGCATCTGATAGTAAAAATGTAGGGCTCAAAGAACATACAATTTTTCTGTTTCTAATTTTAATTATATTTCTTTCTGCCTGGCAGTCTGGTTTATGTCAAATGATTCTGGAATTATAAGCTCCTGATTTACGTCCTGGATAGGTACTTATGTCCCATGATAAAAACACTAATAAGTAAAGATATATTCCTGAGCACTGTGGCTATTCTGAATGACTGGAGCCCAGACCCTTTGCTGCAATATGATGCTTACTGATACAGGTGCATATGGTAAGGGAAATTTGGGGACCGGTGTCTATGAATTTCATGCCCTCACATTCATAACCTTCATGACATGGCACATATCCAGTCATTCAGGCAAATGAACATATAGAGATGCATGCATAGTTAATAGCCAAATGCCTGACAATAAATTGTTAAAGCTCATGGTGTAGGAAGGGCAGCCTGTGGCATGATGGTATTTGTGCTGCTTGCCTGATAACTGTGCATCTCTCAGAAGCGCACAGTGATTAGAATAAATTGTTAAAGCTCATGGTGTAGGAAGGGCAGCCTTGTGCCATGATGGTATTTGTGCTGCTTGCCTGATAACTGTGCATCTCTCAGAAGCGCACAGTGATTTTGTAATTAACGCCCGATACACATTAATTATATAAGGCAGACTTATTTGGAGGGATCTGTGGCTAAGTGTGAGTGTGTGCATATGTGTTTCTGTGCAGAATGAGTCTTAGCCTCTAATGAAAGAGTTTTCTTCCTTCTGGTAAAGTGCTTGGCTGATCCAGTTCAAATTTTCTGCTTGATGTGAGGGCAGCCAGAGTTGCAGGGAAAAACAGGATACAAGGGAGACAAGTTAAACCAAAAGGTGTCTCAGGATGCTCTCTAGGGAGAAATAATTTTATTGATAATGAACAGCAGAAATGACACCATGTTGAACCCCTGCAATAGAAGCATTCTATTTATTGCTGGACAAATGCTCTGATAAAGTGAATTCTATGAAGTATTTGAAATCTCTCAACCTTCATAGAAATTAGGGAAATATATTAAGAGGTACAAACTTCCAGCTACAAAATAAATGAGACACGGGGATGAAATGCAGTCTGGGAAATATAGTCAATAATAATGTAATATCTTTGAATGGTGATGAAGGTGGTCAAAAGGTACAAACTTCCAGTTATAAGATAAATAAGTACTAGGGATATAATGTACAACATGATTAATGTAACTAACACTGCTGCATGCTATATAGGAAAGCTGTTGAGAGAGTAAATGTTATGTCATCATAAGGAAAAATATATATTTTCTTTTAGCTTGTATCTATATGAGTTGATGGGTGTTCACTAAACACATTGTAGTAATCATTTCATGATGTATGTAAATCAGATCACTATGCTGTACACCTTTAACTTAAACAGTGCTGTGTATCAATTACATCTCAATAAAATGGAAAGAAAAAAGGAAATTAGGAAAATATAAATTTCCACCACAATAAAACACCATTACGTATAGGGTACCACATTAGCAAATAAAAGTACAGGATGTTCTATTAATTTCAGATGAACAATGAATAATTTTAGCATGCATATGTCTGTTGGGAGCCAAGAAGTTTTCGCCATTAGAAGATGGCCGACATCCTGCTTCTCTTCCTGCTTAATGAGATAAAGGCCCGCGCCTAAAACGAAAGCCCGCGCACGCAGCACCAATGATAATTTGCCAAGTACTTCCCTTATTCTGGATCCCGCCCCCCTTTCTCTGTACTGTATAAATACAGCTACTGCAGCAATAAAAATTTGAGGCTTGATCAGGATTTTGTCTTGCCTCCATTCTTTCGCGTCTCCTGCCCCTTCTTCCCTTTTCAACCCCTACAGGTTCCTCCTCGGACTCACAAGGATTTGTCCTGCTGGTCGGGACTCCCGGGGACGCCCGGGGCCGTGCACATATGTCCAATATAATATTTGGGACATATACATAATTATTTTTCTACCAAAAATTCAAATTTAACCATGCATCCTATATTTTATGTCAACCCTGATTAATTTCACACCCATCAGAATGGTAAAAATTGAAATGTCTGATGATAACAAGATAAGGTGTGTAGTAACTAGACCCCCTTCGCCTACTGGTACGGGATATGCACTGATACATCCACTTTAGAAACAAAATTTGGCACTATCTGCCAAAAGTGAAGATCAGTTAACCCTGTGGCCCAACATATATCCCTATCCAGTACATGCACCTGAGAGAAACTTATTTACATATGTATGAAGATACATACACTAGTATGCTTGTATCTATATTGTGAATAAAAGAAAAAAAAAACCCACAACACTACCCAAATATTTGTTTTCAGTAGAATGATAAATATTGGTATATCCATATGATGGAATACTATATAGTAATAAAAATTAAGGATAATTGTAAACTCTGAGGTAAGGGGAGATTGTTATATGAAAGAAACAAAGAATGATTCTGGAGTACAATCTGATAATATTCTGTTCCCTCAATCTATCTATCTGTAGGTTATATTGTATTTTTGTGCTTTTTTATATGTACATATATTTCATAATTTTGAAAGAATAAAAACACTCCCTGAAAAATGGCACACTCTTATTATGCAAACTTTATCTTAACCTTTCCCATCCAGACTAGGAATAGCTAAACCTATTAAAGTGTTTGTCAAAAAAAATAACAGCTGTCTCTATCAGAGATTCCCAGGTATGAAGTAAAATTATTAATATATTTTATAAGACCTAGGAATCATAAAGAATCCCAGGTTAACATGAATCAGTAATATGATTTAGTTATTTTTAAGACAAATATGGGACCTCAGCTGCAATAGCAGAAGTATTGCTATGAAAGAAAGTGTTGGTTGTTGACCAGAAACCTCATGAAATTACCAGTCCAGTTTTGGTCTATATAATTTTCAGTGGACACGGTCAGGCTGAAGCATATCTACATGAAAATGGTAAATATATGATTTAGTTAAACGACAGAAGGTAAACTCATATGAGGAAAGTCCATGACTTTTTGAATTCCTGGTGTTGCCTACAAATGGCACTAAACACTAAACAGTGACTTCTGTTGACCAAACTCAGCCCAGCAATGTTTGTGAGTCTAGTAGCTGTTCTCAGTGCAACCAGCATCCACTGTCCAGACAGAGGACCTGCTAGACGACCAGAAGGAAAAAGAAAGAGAAGAAATAACATGATTTCCTGAAGCACACTCCAAGCAGCATTGCTGCTGAGTTTTCAGAAACAACAACCAGAGGAGTCCAGCTGGAAGTATAGCAGACCACAACATAGTAGTTCTTTCTGTCAAATGGCTTCATATCAACTTTTAATCTGTAGCTGAAACCTCAAATATAGCAGCAGACCCTCTGAATACAACTATAGCTCCACCCATCCTTTTTTACAGGTTGAAGATAAGCACTGCATTTTTGTACATTCAGATATACTCAAGCAAGGAGATTGGAGTACATAGCAGAGCACCATAAACTCTACAGCATGTCTACATGTATTAACATTTAGTTAAACTATACTCCCACCTACCATTTGATCCTGACTTCAAAACAGCCCACCCAGAACACCGCAGGTGGAAATCTAGGTAGTATCTTCTGGTTCTCCAGAAGGAAAATAACATGTTTCCTTCAACAACATCCCTCAACAGTGCTACTGGGAGCATCACTCACAGTTCTGAAGAACACAGTAAATAATTGGTCAGAGCTATTCAGTTACCAAAGTTTTTGGATGATGTTGGTTTAAAAAACTAATACTAGTTCTGCTAATTTTTATTTCAAGGATCTTCTGAGGTTCCAAAGAGAAAGTATATCTAACCATTGTGCAGTCATGTGCCTGGAGTCCTCATGTGATTATATAATACATATGAAAATAATCCTTCATACTTGTTAGAGATAAATAGTTGAGCTTATTTATTCTAAGATCTCTTGTCCCTTTCTGTCCATATACAAAGCCACCACTGGAAACAGTTGCCACGGTGAAAGCCTTGGTAATAATATTCCCAAGCAGTCTTGCAACATTACAAACGGCTCTGAGAAAAGATTTCGCCATGAGCCTTCATACAGTTGGAGGTAAGCAAGGACTACACCAGGAACCCAGGTACAGCCTTTCAGCAATTAGAGACCTTCCCATGAGAAACACACACACCTTATCTTCTTCATGGGATGTCTCAAATGTTCTCTCCTCCATCCAAGATTATCTGTGCATCACAGGAAAAGGCCACCTCTACTAATTTTAGCAGATGTAGAATCTTTCCACTGTTAGGCCTCGACACTGCCAGACGACTGTCAGAGAGTGCTGCATTCCCCATGTGTTTGCACCAGGTGAAGACAGATCATTGTGTGTTGCTAGAAGGGCCTGTCACACCTGCCTCAGAGAAACTTTTCAGAAAGCCTCTGAAGAACATTGTGATTGCTCTGGTTACCTCTGAGTTATATTTACACAAGTCCTCAGTGATGGGTGCAAATGCAAAATGCAAACTTATTGAGAGAAGGTAGAAGTTGCAATAGTAGAGGCCTGGTTTATCAAGAATTGAGAGTTCATTGGGTACCTGCCATGTGCCCACATTTTGGGAAAGGGAAGTCTAAAACACAGTCTCTCTTCTAATGAACTTTTATATCTGGTTGGAGAGATTAGCCTAAACAAATGATGGTAAAACAATGACTAAAGTTACTGTATTGCATGTGCTATCTCTTAACACTAAGGGAGTCTCGTGAGAGAGAGATGAGTAGTTACAGCCTTCCTGAAGGAGATCTAATTTGGGGACTCCACCTCTCCCAAGCCCATCTTCCCAAAGAGTGTGGGACTCCATAGTCACAAAAGGAGGACCAGCATGTTTGGGATGTGGGCATGGGAACCAGCCTAAGGTAGCCCAGGAATTACATATGCAAGGGGATTTCTAGGAGCCCGACCCCAGATGAGGGGTATCTTCTTCACAAGGGAGAACCTCTTTTGACTTAGGATTCTTTATAGCAGAGCTCTCCCTCTAGACTTCAGTAAAAAGAGAGATGAAGCTGTAGCTTCCTCCTTCTCTTTCTAGCCATGTCCCCCCCCCACCAAAACCCCCTTTACACACTTTTGCGATCTTAGCATTCCGTGCACCTGAGCAAACACAGCTCCAACTGTACACGCAACAACATTTTCAAATGCTTACGTCCTTTGAGGCTGATTAACCTCAGGTTCTATAAGGTGAAAATAGCAGCAACAGCCATTACGTCATCAAAGGTACATCAAACAGACTGATGTAGATCTGTAGAGCCAGGAAGCAAATGCCTAGCTTTTCTGAATTAAATTGAGAATCTTCCTTGACATCTGAGGTTTGATATTGTTCAGCAGAGATGACAGCCCTGAAACTGCTCTCCCAGTGCCAAGCAGAGTATAAAAGCGATTCAAGGCATCATTTACATATTGCATAGACATCTCAAGCTGGCAAGCTTGTTGCTTAGTAAAAAAATACAAGCAAAGCATGGCTTAGGCAACAGGCCCTGGGACATTTGAGTTAGTATGGCAAGTGCCAGTTGTTTAATTAAGCAGTGTTATGCCTTGAAAGGGTTAAGGGAAGGAGTAGAGTTTAGTAAAGAGCTGTTTTCCTTCTCACTGATCTCCACTTATCACCTCTCACCATGAGACAATGCTCTGAGCAACCGGAAGCAATGATTGTGCAAATTATTTTCTTTCAAACATTGAAGTGGTGTTGAGTTGAGGGGCAGGGTGGTAGGAAATGAAACAAGATCAAAATACACAGGTGTGTTTCTGTGATGCAAAAAAAAAAAAAAAAATCAGTTCTAAAACTCCTAAAACTCCAAGTCAGGCTTCCCCAGTAATAGAATGCTTTTCACTTTTAAATTTCATATTTCTGTAATTGATCCTTATTTGATTTACATTTCTTTACTATATCTTATTATTTAATGTATTTTACCTTGTCTTCCTTAGGCTGCAATAATATTCCCTATTGCTAAATTAGTGTTCGACACATAGTAGATACTCAATAAACATTTACTAAATAAAATATCAATTAAGTCAGTCCACACACAATAATCTGGATTGCAAAGTGAGATTCATTATTTATTAACAAAGGGGAGGAACAATGAAATTCTGGAAAGACCTTTTTCATTAGAGTCATAAACAGCTTAATTCAAATCCTGGTTCTGTCCATCAATAACTAGATGATCGTCATCAGACTGAATCATTTAAGCGTTAGGTTCTTTATATTAGAAAGGAAAGAAAGAGAGAGAAAGAAAAGAAGGAAGAAACCTCATGATAATAATGAACATTGAGTGTTTAGTACAAGCACTGTTCTGAAATCTTTACACGCATTAGCTGATTTAATACTCGAAACACTTATCATCGTCAAGAGAAAACTGAGACACAGAAGTGAAGTAAGTAATTTTCCTAAGGTTACACAGAGGGTAAGTAGAAGAGATGGGATAGAAATCCAAGCAATGACTTAAGATACTGTTAATCAACTCCCCTCAGCCACATAACAATGCTCCCTCTCGTGAGACTACGATATACTACCTCTGAAGACTGTGGTGGGGATTGAATTGAATGAGACATCTTAAGGATATTGTTTGCCAGTGGTGTTTTTAGTGTTAAGTTCTTTTGATGAAAGTGCAGAATAGGCATTTTCATTCTACCTGGGGCATGAGACCAGTGCTGAGTCTTACCCCATTCCTCCCTCAACTTTGCAACCTTATTTGGAAGCACTGACATGTCTTCCCACACTCATCTTAGATCTTTTTACAGACCAGAACTTTCTTCAGCAATTTCACTTCTGGGTATATACCCCAAAGAATTGAAAATAGAATCTCAAAGAGATATTTGCACACCATGTTCATAACAGCATTATTCACAACAGCCAAAGGTAGAAATAACTCAAAGGTCCATCAACAAATGGATAAAAAAATGAATGGATAAAAAAAAGGTAATATATGCATATAATGGAATATTATTCAGCCTTAAAACGGAAGGAAATTCTGACACATGCTACAACATAGGTGAACCTCGAAAATATGATAAGTGAAATAAGCCAGACACAAAGGACAAATATTGTGTGATTCCACTTACATAAAGTTCCTAGAACGGTCAAATTTATAGAGACAGAAAGTATAATGGCAGTGACCAGAGACTGGAGGGGAGGGCAGAGAATGAGGAGTTATTGTTTAATGCATGTAGAATATTCATTTTTGAAGGTGAAAGAGTTGTGGATTGGTTGTACAACAATGTGAATGCACTTAATGCTACTGAACTGTACACTTAACAATGATTAAGATTGAAAATTTAATGTCATATATATTTTACCACAATTAAAAATAAAATAAAACGTTTAAAAAGGAAATTGTCACAAAAAAGCCCACACCAAAATGTCCTGTTTGATTAACACATAATAGCATAGTAGGTGCTCAGTTAATTTGCCCTGTACTCACTTTCTAGCTTCAGATGTTTGAAGTTAGTCTACAGCTAACTGTCCATAGACTTTTGTTGCTAGCGAATTTGTACAGATACTCTGATTCCAGGATAGTTTGGCAGCTGTTGGGGAAATTTAAAAGATATGGATGATTGTTATTGGCCTGGCCATACACCATCACATGAAAAGTCATGGCATAAGGGAATGATGTGTCTCCCAACACCTGCCTTTTCTGTTCCTTTCTTCCCTGGCTATATAATGAACCAATGATTCCCTCCTATTACACAAATATTCCTTCTACCTTTCTTCTAACTACTTCCAATGAGAGAAACAGTCCTCTATGTCCATGGGTCAAGCTAGTTGAGAAGTAATTTGATTTAGTAAATTTATGTCACGTATGGCATGCCTGATAACTACACACTGTTTCCTAGGGTTTTATATACAGTTTTAATTTGCATAAAATGGATTAGCCAGGGAAAAATTTACAATATGTAGGATTTAAGGCATTATGACAATGTAAAGCATTTTAGAGGTGTGTATGTTTACAGTGATCTGGGGATATCTCAGATTACATTACCTGGACCACATGCTGCTTCTCATGATATGGGGAATATTCTGGATGAATCACAGTTTCACAAGGTCTTAAATAAGAGACTCCCTAAGAATCCTGATGGACTTAGGTGGCTTTATTGAACCAGGTCTAATCAGGGCTCCACAGAAAGCCCTAGTGGTTGCTTCAAAATAAGTCTTATTTTAGAAACACCATAAAGGGAACTGAGCCTAGATGTAAGAGAACTCAATCTTCTATTCCCCTTGCACCCTCTAAATCTAAATGACAGATTCCAGATGTTCCAGAACATTCTCCAATGTGCTGACATCACCAAACTGCTAATGCTGCAAATAACTTCCTGAGCAGAGAAAAATTATAAAGGGCTACTGGGAGCTGGGAAACACGGTATAGCAACAATGTTTACCTTCCAGTTATATTTCAGAAACTGAGATTTCTCAAGGACCATTACTAATTAGATATTCAAATTAAGTATAACTAAGACAAAGCAAAGTTTCACTCAAGCAAATTAAAATAGGCAAAATTACTTTTCAGCAATTTTAACCATTTCTTCTCTAAGGAACAAAGGAACTCCTTCTGGTCAATGTGCTTCATCCTTGTTACTGTCCTGGATAATTCTCTCAGCTCCAATGAGCTCTCCATCAACTCCTGATCAAACCTGTTCTTTGTTATGACTCTAAGAGGCTGTCAAATTCAGTCACACTATGATGTAATGACTAATAGACTTAAATGCTACCCTAGGTAGTGAGGATCTCAATTTTATAATCAAATAACATTAGATTTGAAAGGGACCTCAAAAGTTGTCTTGTGGGCTTCCCTGGAGGCACAGTGGTTGAGAGTCCGCCTGCCGATGCAGGGGACACGGGTTCGTGCCCTGGTCCGGGAGGATCCCACATGCCGCGGAGCGGCTGGGCCCCTGAGCCATGGCCGCTGAGCCTGCGCGTCCGGAGCTTGTGCCCCGCAACGGGAGAGGCCACAACAGTGAGCGGCCGCGTACCGCAAAAAAAAAAAAAAAAAAAGTCCACAAAGCAGCTTCTGGGGGCTCATACAACAGCAGTTGAATTGAGGATGGAGAAAGAGAGAGAGATCTGAGCATTATATGGAGGCAACAGTTATACAACTTAGTGATTATTGTTTTTGATGAAGGAGAGGAAAAAATGAAAGGTGGGTGAAAAACTCAAATAATTCTGTGAATTAATCTCTCCTTGCAAGATTTTTCAGTGGGAGTATTTCAGTCAGGATAGGAAGTAAAGAAACAAAGCTGTGGAGGAGTTTGGGGTATGAATAGATGTGTATATTTGAGTTGAGTAGCCTAAGATCCAGGAGCAGTGCCCAGTGGTGAATTACATCTGAAGCTCAGGAGAAAATTCTAGGTGGAGGTTTGAAAGTCGTCACATTATAAGTGATAACTGAATCCATAGGATGAGTGCATAAAATTAAAAAGGTGGGAAGAGACAAGTGAGATGAGAAGAGAGCCCAAGACAAAACCTTGGGGGAAAAGTGACACTTAAAATTTAGGCAGTGAAAGAAGAATTAGAAAGAAAGTGAATAGTGATCAGAGGTCGAAGGAGAACGAGGGTGGTCCCACAGACATCAGGAGAGAAAATATATTCACGAGGGTGGTGCTCAATTGTGTCAAAAGCTAGGAAGATTTATATCACAGCCATCAAGAGCTTCGTATTGAAATGAGCCAGACTTTGAATCCCAGCTTTGCTGGGTATGGAGGGCAATTTACACAACCTCTCCAAGCTTCAGTTCCATCCTTTTTTATTTGGGGGAAAGCACATTATCTCTTCTCAAAGAGTTAAATGCTTAACCCTGTGCTGATTCCATAAGAAGCACTCAACAGACGTACTTGCTGTTATTAATTTTAACTACTATTTATATAAAGAGAACTGAAAAGTGACTCTTGCATTTTGTAATTAGTATGTTACCCGTGTATCTTCAAGAGTCGATTCAGAGTGGTAAAGGTAGAAGTCTGATTCTAGTGGGTTGAAAAACACTAAATTGGACCAGATGTGACTGCCATTTTGTGTATCAAAACCACCCAGTGCTCAGCAATGTCATAGCATTCACCTTAATAGGCAGTTAATTCGTTGTGGAGATATTAGATGGACATTATTTTTTTTTAAGTCTCGAGATAGGCTTATAGTAATTAGTGGGAGCTTTCAAGGCTGAAAAGTTGGTTTTTATTTTTTTAAGGAGAGAGAGGTTTGAGCTCATTTTAAAAATAATGAGGAAGTGCAAAGAAAAAGCATAAAGTTGCACAAGAGGATTTTTTATTTTACAAAAAGTAATTTGAGGAAGCATGGAATAATTTTCATGAGCACAGGCTTTCTCACACTCTAGCTATGGACACCGAGGAACTTAACTTTTGTATCCTCCAGTTTCCTTATCTTTCAAAATAATAGCGACTACCTCATAAGGTCGAGATTAATACCTGTCATGGACAAGGAGCTCCCTAAATAATAGCACATTACTTTTATCACCACTATTACTGTTATGATCAACATGATCAAGGCTCTAAAGGAGAGTTTCCCATAATCCAACGCAAACACAGCAGCAGGGAAGGTTTTACAAGTCAGTGAAAACATTTGTTCCCTCCATGCCTGAGGACCATAAATAGAACCACAGTGTAAACTCAAATTCTACCACAAGAGATTCCATCACCTTTGAACCTCAAAGGCTTTCAGTTGCCAAAAGAGCTCAATTAGAATGAAAACGTGAGAGGGGATTTGCTACTTCCCTAGGAGTCCTGTAAAAAATACTACACACTTGAAGGCTTAAAACACGGAAATTTATTTTTCTCACTGTTCTGGAAGCCAGGAGTTCTAAATCAAGGTGTCAGCAGAGCTGTACCTCCTCCAGAGGCTCCAGGGAGTAATCCTTTCTTGCCTCTTCCAGCGGCCAGTGGCTCCAGATGTCCCTTGGCTTGTTGGTGCCTAACTCCAATCTCTGTCTCTGTCTTCATCCTTCTCCTCTGTGTCTGTCTTCTCTCCTCTCTCTTTTGAGGACACTTGTCACTGGGTTTAGACCTCACCTGGGGTGGAGGTTCCAGAATTATCTTATCTCAAGATTCTCATCTTAATCACTTCTACAAAGGCACTTTTTACAAATTCTTTCACGGGCACAGGTACCAGTGATATGGTCTATCTCTTGAGGGTCCACCATTCAATACACTGTAGAGGATACATCTTAAATTGTTTCACTCTCTTCTCATTACTCTACCAAACACTGGATGAGATGTACAGATTTTGCTTCTTCCTAGATGTCATGAACTCACCAAATTTACACAATACCTTACACAGTAAGGTATTACTGTGTATTACCACAGTACCTTACACAATACCTTACACAGTAAGGTATTACTGTGTATTACCACAGTACCTTACACAATACTACGCCTGTTAGGTACACAATAAATGTTATTAAATAAGAACATTTGAAATACGCAATATATGGTTCTACTCTCGAGTAGGTCTTGCTGTGTACAATATTTCAGAGTAATTCAGTCTTTCGATTTTATTTAATTCTACTATACACACATGATCACAGCTTTTGGGAACAGTGAGAGAAATGGTAAAAAAAAAGTGTCGTAATACAGACATGCCTACTTTGAAAAAATAAAATCACAAGATTTTGCAGCATTTAGCATGTATATATTTTCTAAAATATGGTTTATTTTATTTACTCTACTTTGTACTAATGATCTCTTTACTGAAAATATGAACTGCAAATGCTTTACAGATCTATATTTTAACACTGACATTGCAAAAATTTTACATTATATTACTATTGTGATCCATAATCACACATATTATATATTATTATGGCTTTACAAGGAATAGATTTATTCTCATAGACCCATCAAATCATGCATAGACAGAGTAATATATTTAGAGTAATATATTTAAGTCTTAATACTTCCTTAAAAATGGGACCCTTGAGCTGAATCCCCAGTTTTCCTATGGTTAAGCTAGCCTGAGGTTGTCACCCTCCAATAAACCTTGGTGTCTGCAGTGCCTTAGATTTAAAGACATGAGATCTATTATGGGGTTATCATAGGATTGCTTCTGCATATTATGTGCTGCACATTAAGTAATTCTTCCCTCAAAAATTATGTTTCTGGGGGGGCTAGAAGAGACGGTCTCATATCCCTTCGGGCTTTCACACTCATAAGTCCTCCAACCTACTATCAGCAGGTATGTCTGAGTTAGTTTTCCTATCAGGAAATTGTGCTGACCCAGTCCCCTTCTGTCTCCAGATTCTTTCTGTGACACATGACAAACATTTACAAGATAAGTGATCCTGATCATGGGTGCAATCTGTGTGGCTCTGAGCAGAATGAAGCTAATTGCCCTGCATGAAAGTAAATCAATGATTTTGTTAACCCAGCACTCGAAGCAAATGTGTCTATACAACAGGTTCAGATTCTATGTGCACACAGAGATAGATGCCACTGTAAAATGTAAGACTTGTGATATACAAAACAAATCCAAAACAAATTCAGTCCCCTTTTCACTTTCTAGAGCCACTAATCACTTTAATCAAGGTGTAAAGTATCTTAACACAAATACGCATTTCTGTGGTAACAGGAGCATTTCAAACTCTGTATTTGCATTCGTGGTATTTTTCATTCTTGGACAAAAACAATAGTTTAATCAATGTGTGTGTGTGAGTATAATTGAATGTGAATATTCAGCAGATTAAATATTTATTATTAAGTAAATGATACCATTAAAAAAACTCATCTGTGATCAATAACATTTTCTTAAAGTTGGATCACTGGTTTTCTAATTTAGTAGAAGGCAAACAAATGAGGTATAACCATATGTTCATTAATTTTATGATGTCCATCTCAAGGATCCAACATGCTCTCTGATAAAGTTTGGAAACAGCATTCCAATTTTCAAAAAGGCTGGCAAATATATTGCCTACTAAATCTCAGTCTTCTATCCAAGTCCAGAGGCTCCTCTGGAGCTCAGTAATCCAAACAATATGTCATTCCTAGAGGGCCAGAAATATTGCTATTGAACACAAAACAATCTAGAAAAAGATGCCTTTCTGCTATGATATATAATAGACCACGGGAACTTTTGTTGGCAATATAAGACATAAAGGAACTTTCACTACCCAGAAGGAAATCTTGCAGCATCTACAGATCCATATGAACATGGGTTCTCTTCCTTAAATTTGAGTCGCAGACAGTTATATGGACATAGTTACACAATCTTCCAGACATCTACTGAAGTATATGACTTGTATTACATTTCTCTGAAGAAGTGAGACTTGCCCTATCCAAACTTATTTCCACAATGCATTGTGGGTTTCTCTTAACATTTAGGATATTATGCATCCCACTTACACAGAATTCTGTGATACTTAATGTTTTCAGGCTTGAAATTATATTTTGCTTTCAATTGTTTCTGTTTTGATTTGAATTAAATCCTAATCTTGATGACATATTTTTATATGAGCTCATTTGGAAAAAATCTTTCAGCTAAAGGAGGTGAATTGAAGTAGGTAAAAGAGAAACATTTCATCATCCAAAGGCCCCAAGATATGAAGCACAAACCATTCTTTTTAATAATCTTTGTTTATAAAATTTTCACCCTGTCTATTGTCTCAGTGCTGGTCAGTCAGCCTTGTGTGAGGTGAGGGAAGGGAAGTTTTTGGTCCAGAAAGCACCAGTTAAGGACCTATACGAAGATGCATTTAGCACTAAGTCAAACTGGTTTCCTTTGCCTGCACTGCAATATTGTATGACCTGATCTCAGGACAGAAAGCAAAATGCTAGCTTCTCAGTGTGCAGTAGCTTTAGGGATGCAGCAGTGGCTGAGATATAACATGGTGTTTCACAAACAGAACCATGCTGATTCACAGCACTGAGTCAGCTTGGCCTCATGACAGCCAGTGTCAGCTGGCTGGTCTCAGAAACCTTTTTCTTCTGTCATCTATAATGGGCCACTTCATTTATAGTATACTATGAAATCTCTTGTAATATATTACTGAGAGTTAGGGGTGTGTGTGTGTGTGTGTGTGTGTGTGTGTGTGTGTGTGTGTAGATATGGCCATACATGTATACCAAATATCAAAACGATTCAATTCCTCAGAAATTCCCTTAGCAGTTTGACTATTATATTTCAAATTCAGCAATATGTGAAGTTCCAAGAAATGTCAATACCAGCTTCTTGAGATGTGGTCATTTCAACAAGGTATAACAAACAGCTTGTATGTAGCACCTTCCAATTTGATTACGCACCTTCCCATTCATTATCTGGGATTCTCACACTAATCCAGTGCTATAGATTGAATGTCATTAGCTCCACAGAAGTTCATAGGTTGAAACCTAATCCCCAATGTGATAATATTAGGAAGGAGGCCTTGGGGAGATAAGTCTTAAAGGTGGAGCCCTCATGAGTAAGATTAGTGCTCTTATAATAGAGACCTCACAGAGCTCCCTCTCCCCTTCTGCCTGGTGAAGTTGCAGCGAGAACACAGCACCTATAGGGAAGGGGAATCCTACCAGACACTGGAACTGTCAGCACCTAGATCTTGGACTTCCAGCCTCCAGAGCCGTGAGGAATAAATTTCCGTTGTTTATAAGCTACTCAGTCTATGATATTCTGTTGTAGCAGCTGGAACAGACTACAGCACCCAACGGGAGAGCTGTTTTTCCTGTTGTCAGTGGCGCAGGCTGAGAAACAGATGTGAGATAAAGTCCGTGCACAGCCAAGCACCCTAGTCTAGACCACAGTAACGCTCACAGAGCAGGAAAAGGCGCACAAAACTAGGAAGTGGATGCAACTTGCCTTTGTTTCCTTCTTTTCATTTTCTATCCCCTTGACTTCTTCACAGAGCACTGCCCAGTGATTTCTCCTGTTCTAAAAGGTCCTCACCAAAAAAATGTACATGTGAGGGACACTGTAGAATCAGATTTTCAAAACCCATTCACAGAAATATCTTCAATAAGAAATACTTTGTAATTTTGCAATGTCTTCGTGGGAGGCCTATAAAAACAGTGTGGTGTTGGTGCATTTACAATTCTCTTTAGGAAGCGAGCCAGCGTTCAAACATTTGCTGGGATCTATGTTCAGGTAACATCCATTCATCTAAAAGATGGAATTTCAGCTAAGGATTCACCTAGTCATCCATTTGGCTCATGTGTTAACTATTATCATCAGGTGAGAGCTCCTCTTTGTTGTACTAAATTCTACTTGATTTATTACCTCTATCAGCGCCTGAAAGTAAGAGATAATGTGCTTGCATTTCACAAATATCTGTCAATTCTATTCCACTCTTTTCCCAGTCAGATCTAAGCCTCGCTCAATAAATTTTACAAAATTGATAGTTCTCATCCTGGCAAAGCATCTTATTAGGGCTAATAAACAATTAAACATCACAGTAAAACTAAGGAACAGAAGCTTAATTAGTACATGTGCTATTGACGGTTCTCTGTTTATGAAGTTGAAACTTGATATAGAATCATAGTCATCCAGTAGGGAAATCATTGGCATACTTTCTTAAGGAACTGTGCAGTGAATTTCGTTAGTATTTATAAAATCTTTTGAGGGCCTCCATGGGAGAGCTGTTTTGAGGATTAATTGTTGACTTTAAAGTATATACGATAACACAGAAATGCTAACTAGTAACTCAAAAAGATAGCGTAGCAGTAAAAATAATGACAAGTTGACATTCTTTAGCTCCATGGTTTAAGGACAGAAGATTGTGTAACTTCAAACACAATAAAATGCTAAACATGAAATGATACCAGGAAATTAGAAGGATTTGTATTAGAAAACAAAGTATTTGTATTAGGCGAGTGACTTTAAAATGTATAGAAATAGAATGTTAGAGCAGGAAGGGATCTTGGGGATTCCCATATAAACAAATATCTTTATTTGTCAGAGAAACGAGATGTCTTAAGCAGATCTCACAGCAAGTGAAAAACATTCAGTTCTTTTGACTTCTAGTCTGGTTCTTCTTCCAGTAAAACATGTTGCATCATATCTGTCCTTAGACCTGATTTAGAGGGCACATGTTTTTCTTTACTATTTTTTCAATACTTTCGTGTTGCTTTTTTTTTTCTCACTTTCTTCTGCCCTCTTCCCCCAAAACTCCCAGGCACCAGATGTGTTGAGATGCTGACTTGGGCACCTTCTGTTCATCTCTTCTTTCATCTCTGCTCTTCTCATTTTTAGGTCTCTTTACACTACAGATACATTTTCCCACCCCTTAAAATTTTCTTCTGCCACCCTTGGGTTCTTTTTATTTTTTTAATTTTTATTGGAGTATTGTTGCTTTACAATGTTGTGTTAGCTTCTGCTGTACAGAAAAGTGAATCAGTTATACATACACATATATCTCCTCTTTTTTAGATTTCCTTCCCATTTAGGTCATCATTGAATAGAGTTCCCTGTGCTAAAAGTAGGTTCTCATTAGTTATCCATTTTATACATCATAGTGTATATGTCAATCCCAATCTCCCAATTTGTCCCCCCACTTTCCCCCTTGGTAACTGTAAGTTTGTTCTCTACATCTGTGATTCTGTCTGTGCTTTGCCAATAAGTTCATATGTACCATTTTTCTAGATTCCACATATAAGCAATATTATATGATATTTGTTTTTCTCTTTCTGACTTACTTTACTCTGTATGACAGTCTCTAGGTCCATCCACGTCTCTGCAGATGGCACTATTTCATTCCTTTTTATGGCTGAGTAATATTCTATTGTATATATGTACCACATCTTCTTTAGCCATTCCTCTGTCGATGGACATTTAGGTTGCTTCCACGTCCTGGCTATTGTAAATAGTGCTGCAATGAACGTTGGGGTGCATGCATCCTTTCGAATTATGGTTTTCTCCAGATATATGCCTAGGAGTGGGATTACTGTGTCATCCTGGGTTCTTTTTAGTTATTAACTAATTTACAACGCATCATTAACAAAAAATCTCCATGCCAAAGACATTTTCACTGGATGTTTACATTTTAATACATTTATTAACCCCAACAAATTGACTTTTGTAATGACAATTCAGTTCCCATGACAGGCATATAACATAGATGTCTTTGGCAAAACAGTCATTTGGTGAGTCACCCCAAACAAACCATGTACCATAATGCTCCTGCCCACTTCCTGCATCCCCTCTTGAAGGGGAACAGGATGGTATGAATAAAGACCACAGTTTCTCCTAAACATGGACTTTAGATGACATGGTCCTATCTAATCAAGTAAAACACTTTATTACCACAGAAGATTTCAGATGCATTTTAAGTAAACACAGTAAAGCATTTTTGTTTTTCTTAGAATTTTCTATTTTGCCTAAGTTTTCAAGCTATTGTCATAAATATTTTGTTTTCTTACTATTTTCTTGCTCTCTAATGCATCTGCAATTGTGTCCATTTTTTCATTTGCAATATTTTCTACTTGAGCCTTTCTATTTAATTTTAAATAAAATTTACCAGAGCTTTCTGAATTGTATTAATATTGCTCCAAAGAACCAACTTTTACATAATGTTTGTTTTCAATTTTACTAATTATTTTCTAACCTGAATATTTAATTTCTTTCATTTCCTTTGGACCTATTCTATTATTTAGTCTCTAACTCTTACCTTGAACCCATCTCCTTCATTTCAAACTCTCTTATTTTCTAATATCAGCATTCTAAGCTATACCTTTTCCTCTAGGTTCTTCTTTAGCTGCATTCCATAATTTTGATATACAAGTATGAGCATTCAAATTTCTTATTATGGTTTTCTTTAAACCACAAGTAATTTGGAAGCATCCATGTTTTATTGATAAAATTTTTTATTGATAATTTTTTTTCAGTATTTATTTCCAACTTAATGGCATTTAATTCAAAGAACATACTGTATATTTTACTAAATATTTAAAATTTGTTGGACTTGATATATAGCCTAAAAATGATCAATGTGGGCATTTTCTAATTGTTAAGTTTAGCTTCTGTACATGTCTATTAAATCACATTTTTAAAATACTTCTTGGGCTTCCCTTGGTGGCGCAGTGGTTGAGAGTCCGCCTGCTGATGCAGGGGACACGGGTTCGTGCCCCGGTCCGGGAAGGTCCCACATGCCACGGAGCAGCTAGGCCCGTGAACCATGGCTGCTGAGCCTGTGCGTCCGGAGCCTGTGCTCCGCAACAGGAGAGGCCACAACAGTGAGAGGCCCGTGTACCGCAAAAAAAAAAAAAGATACTTCTTATGCAGACTGATTTTTCTAATAGTTCAACCTATTTACTACTAAAAAAGGTGTAAAACTCTCCCACTATAATATGGATTTAAACATTTCTCCTTGTAATTCCTTCTATTGCTGCTTTATATATTTTGAAGCAATATCATTATTGATATATTTGTGATTACTGTATCTGCATGGTGAATTCAACTTTATAAAGTGACTGCCTTGAAAATCATCTAGGGATGATTTTCACTTTTGTCCTTTTGGTCTGATATTAATTTTCTTACAGTAACATTTTCTTGGGTAATATAATATTTAACCATTAAGTCTTTTTATGTGCTTTTACTTTCAGATTTTCTGTATCCTCATATTTTGGAAATGGCTATAGTATAATATAGCCAGTAACTCTAACTTTTAATAAACAGTATGATGTTTTAACTCAGTCAGTAAAAACTTTGTCTTTCAACTAGGATGTTTAGTCTATTTACATTTGTTTTGATTACTTATGTATTTGGATTTAATCCTGCCTTTTTATTTCACCTGTTTCACTTTTTAAATTTATTTTATTTTTATTTTTGCCTTTTTATGAATAGCTTAATTTTTTCCCCAACTTTTTTTGTTTCTCTCCAGTAATTTAGAAGGTAACCACTAGATTTCTGGTTCTCTATTGGATATTAAGCACTACATATTTAGTATTAGCCCATGTTCTAAATATAAATAAATGCTAATGATAATAAATAACTTCATCCTCCTCCAGAAAAATATCAAGGTCTTAAAACAATTTAAATCCAATGTATACCCTCTTAGATTACTTTATTATTGTGCTGTATTTTAATTCAGTCATTATTTGAAACCTCACATATTAGACACAGTTATTTTATATCATCAACTAATTACCAATATGTTTATAAAAAATTAAAATTATAATAATGTCATTCATCTAACACTATCCATTGGGTATCATATTTCTGAAGCACATCATTTAGGAATAGCATTAGTAAGGGTGGACAGAGGTAAACTTGTTTACTTCTTAGCTTATTTAAAATGTGTTTATTTCACTCCCAACTAGAAGCATAGTATTATGTGGTGTGTAATTTTATATCAATAGCTATTTTATCTTAGTATTTGGAAGATATCTTTATGCTGTTTTCTGACATCTACTGTTGCCGTTGGGAAGTTAAGTATTGGTTTGTTGCCCTCACTTTGCAGAAGGTTGCTGTCTCTCTCTGAAGGATGTCAAGCTATTTTCTTGGTCATGAGTATGAAGCTGATGTAGCTAGGTGAACAAACCTTTTTATTTATGATACTTGGGACTCATTGTGAATCCTAAAATTGAGGCCAGGAAGCATTCACCAGCAACTTTTTCTTCAACTAATTCTAATCTTCAATTCTATCTTCTCTGTATAAATGTGACTAGATGAATGTCAGGTGTTTCCACACAATCCTCCCTGTCTTTTATTTTCTGTTGTATTTCCCATCTGTTTGTCTGCCTGTGCTTCATATTATGGTTTTTTATGTCTTCTAATTCACTAATGCTCTGTTCTGCTATTCCTGACCTACTATTTAACTCATCAGATGAGTTTTTGTTGTTGTTGATTTATTTGTTTCAAATCTACCTGGTGCTTTTTTAATATATCATATCTTGCTCTTATATTATTTATCCCATACTTTTATTCTTTATACATTAATTTATTTCATATTCTATGGTCCATAGCCAGTAATTCCAAAATCCAAGTTTACTGTGTTTTGGTCCTACTGATTTTTGTTACTGGGAGGGAGACGCAAGAGGGAGGAGATGTGGGGATGTATGTATATGTATAGCTGATTCACTTTGTTATACAGCAGAAACTAACACACCATTGTAAAGCAATTATACTCCAATAAAGATGTTAAAAAATGAGAGAGATTTATAGAACCAATGTGGAAGCTCATGTTAAATGCCAGACTTTTAGAATCTTAATCAACCGTCGCTGCAAATAGGCCAAAGTCCCTGAGTGCTGGCTCTAGGGATGTAGAAAAAAAAGAAAAACTCTACATTCTGTTTTCTCTATCTTAAATTTTTGTTTGAAGCTAATTGAAACTACCCTTTGATATTGCCTTCCATGGAATTTAAATGTAATATTAAAGCATGAGTGCATTAAGAGAGAAAGAAAGAGAGAAAATAGGATTTTACTTGCTTTATTTTGTCCTTAGATTGAAAGGCCACTTAATTTATTCATTCAGTGCTTCATTCAACAAAAAGTAAGTGCCAGTTATCACCAGGCACTGCCTCAGGTACAGCAATGAAACAGACAGGGAACCTGATCTCACAGAGCTTACATTCTAGTGAGGAGGGAAGAAAAAATGAACACTTGTAAAAACAGTTAAAACCATTATTATTTTTTTTTTAAGCATGGCAAGGTAATTGAGTGTCTGCGAGACTAGTTTGGAACGGGTGGTCATAAGGCCTCTCAAAGGAGAAGACATTTAAACCTATCTAATAAAAAGGATTACACCAAGTTAATACTCTGTGCAAAGAGCATTTCAGCAAGGGAAAGAACTAGGGCAAATTCCATGCGTGAGGAATGAGGTTGATGTGTGAAGGACATTAAGAAGGCAAGTGTACCTGGAAAGTAAAAAAAAAAGATGCCTGATACAAGATGAAGTCCAAGAGAGAGTCTAGACTGAGATCCAGTAAGGCCTCGTAGGCCATGGAGAGGATTTGAATTAAATCCAAGGTGATCAGAAGCTGTGGAATAATATCAAGCAGAGGACTGCCATTTAATCATATCTCCTTCGTTATTCCTACAGGCCCACGGGCACTGAAGATGTCTGTCTGTAAATTGCCCAAACAGTATCAACCCATCTTTAGTTTTATGCCACATAAAGTTTGACTCCCAAGGTATAGTTTGTAAACTACATGATATTATTCTTATACTGTGACCTGGGGAAAAGGAAATATTCAGTGTATCCATTTCAAGTGCCTGGATATGAGAAGGAAATCTAACGTACTCTAGCTGGAAAGATTACCGTGCATCTTGTAAATATTTCTCCAGTGTATAATTCCCTACTCAGGTGAGTTTTTACCTTGAATCAAACCTCAGTCCATTATAGCCAAAGGAAAATGGAACACAAATTATGAATTCTTTCAAAAATAAAGGAAAAATGCTATTCTTCAATAAATGCAGAAATCTGTGCTCTATATCATTGTTCTTTCATCCAGAGATTATTGTGGAATGACAACGTTGGTAACACGTCTTTTCTTGAAATAGAGCTATTAGGAAAGCAAATGATTCTCTTTAGCATCTTGGCATGAGTGGAGGTTTTATGCAGCTGTATTAATCTGCAGCTTCCATTGATACATAGGGACGCTTCTGAAGTGTTTTAAAAGCAAACCAGTAGCAGAAGTTATCATTCTCTTGCTATATTAAAGATCAACTAGAGTCATCAAATATCATCTACCACAAATTCTCATTTGCCCAGCATCAATAGCTGATATTCTGATGCATCTCTATTAATTGTTTATCTCATTAAGTTTAATCTATCACTATTTTAAAGTACTTAACATTCCATATACCTATGATTCCTAATTTTTTTTATGTGTTTGTTCACTCTTACTTAATAAATGAAGGTCCAACATGCAGTCTAATAAAGGAAAAAATAATCTCTCAGGCTCTATTAAGATTTACTCTAAAATCATCATGTGAGGATGGCTATTTTTATCTTTTTAAATTTTATTTATTTTTATTTTTTTATAAATTTATTTATTTATTTATCTGCTTTTGGCTGTGTTGGGTCTTTGTTGCTGCTTGTGGGTTTTCTCTAGCTGCAGCTAGTGAAGGCTACCCTTCGTTGAGGTGTGCGGGCTTCTCATTGCGGTGGCTTCTCTTTCTTGCCGAGCATGGGCTCTAGGCATGCGGGCTTCAGTAGCTGTGGCATGCAGGCTCAGTAGTTGTGGCTCGTGGGCTCTAGAGTGCAGGCTCAGTAGTTGTGGCACATGGGCTTAGTTGCTCCGTGGCATGTGGGGTCTTCACAGACCAGAGCTCGAACCCGTGTCCCCTGCATTGGCAGGCGGATTCTTAACCACTGAACCACCAGGGAAGTCCTAGGATGGCTATTTTTAAATAAAAGATATGTTCAGAGTGATCTACCTTCACGATTGGGAAATTTTAGAGAGAGGGAGAGAAATTAGTTATAACAGAGGCTAGGATTTATGAAATGGACCAGAAATAATAGGATGAAGTGAAGCACACAAATTAGCTGTGACCAGCATACATTCTCTTTATTCACACCTTCAATCAAGGCCACATTCCAGGCAGGAGTAGGGACAGATCAAGCTGTTTGTAGTGTTTAAGCCAAGTATGGTCGGTCTACACCCGAGAAGCTCCTCCTAGGATATTAGCAAACATTACATGGACATGGCAGCTGTTTATATTGGAAAACTATAAAAAAGCAAGCAAACAAAAGCCAGATTTTCTAATTCAGAATTTCTCATGATGGATTTCAGGAATATCTCCTCCAGAACACATTGCCCAGGTGATTTTAAGTCAATCTTAAAATCTGAGCTTATTCCTCCTTTAAAAACAAAGAAACAGAAAAACCAAAAAAATCCCTCAAAGCAAGCTTGTCAAATAGATTTTTATTCTTTATCCTTTTCTTAATATGTTCTTGTCGTCAATGCTCTGCTCTATGTCTAGAATAGTCTATTTTAGATTTCCTAAAATCCAGGTCTTTTTGGTTTTCCTATATTCTTAAGATTAATCTTTCTTCCAGTCTCAATTTCCTAGTGATGCTTTTCCTCAGACCCTTAGAGATAAAGCAAGTTGAGAAATAAGGAAAATAATGAGAAGCAAAAGCATATAGACTCTCAGCTGTGAAATGCACCCATCCTCTTGCTTGCTGCTGTTTTGTCTTTTCATTTATATTTTGTACCCAGAAGACTAAAACATATTTCATAATCTAGACCCTAAAATTTAGCTATCATGAATGCAGACATTTTCTTCTTCTCCAGGTATCTCTAGCGGTAATGGTGTATGCTTCACTCAGCCTCCAAATTTCAGTGTTCTTTTTTAGAAGATTTTTAACTGGTACCCTAGACTAACTCACTGCTGAACAGGGTTGAAGCAAGCTCACCATAGCCTTCAACCTTCTGCATGCTGGTGACTCAGAAACCTTCCAACTGGTTCACTCAAACACAGAAGCAGAACTAACCGCACAAACCCATTTCCACTTGACAGCCAGAAACACATACAATTTCGCACAGTTAATTTTAGAATGTAATTCATGGGGTTCTTTCCCAGATCCCTCAGCACAGCATCTGTTCGGAGCTGGTCCATATGACACAGTCTGACAGTTTTTATTGCTTTCCCAAGAGGCTGTCTTAATGATATCAACTCCTCGGTCGTGTTTTGAACAGATAAGTGTTGTTTCATATCAGAGGATATGAAACCTTGGAATTGCTGCGTCTCTTTCACAAATATCTATCACCAATTATATGTTGAAAGGCATCCATTCAATGAATGTTTACGGAGGGTCTAACACTTGCCTAGCGCCATGCTCGTGACTAAGAATCAGGAAATGAAAAAAAATTCATAGTCTCTGCCTGCAAGGAACAAGTGGAATCAGAATTTAAAAATGTGGAAAAGGACCCTGAAGCTCACCATCTCCATCTTTGGCTTCACACAAGAAGTTCTTCACACTTGAAGAAGTTTAAAGAGATCTGCCACTCTCTTAAAGGTGTACAGTAATCCAGGAACCGAAAGGAGATTAGAGCCCATTCCTCTTAATTTTCACATTGGTGCCCTTTCTGCTATGCAACTGACAATAAAATGTATTCAACTACCATTTAAAGTTTTTTCTACTTTCATCCTTTATTTCAAACATCTCTCAAGACCCAGAGACGTAATACTTGCAAATGAAAAAAATGGGCATTTAAAAAGAGACACACACTTTTTTTATGAGCCAGAAAGCTTAGTTACACAGAAGAAAATTGCAGTCGCACCTGTCTTCTGAGGAGTTCACCATATTTTACAGACAGCGTCCAATTATTCCTTGCAATATTCCAATGATGCATCGTTATGAGATTACATATATTATGTACAACACCTTTCCTCCTTGGACCGTGAAGGTGCCTTTTACAGAATCTGACATAAAAGAAGGTAATTCTCATAGTGCTCCAGGGAGATGGAAAAATATATTAAAAACCATGAAAAGACCAAATTACTATTGGTGGCTAGGGAAATAAGAGTCACTGAGAGTTAAGGGGCTACATAACAACTACGGGGGAGAAAACCTTTGTTCTTGATTTTTAAAGCAACAGACGCCCCTGCAACATATATATGTATGCCTGTGTTCAGGGAGCATAACAGAAAATTCAAGGGAAGAAGTAGTTACAGGAAAAGAGAAACCCATATTGATTCAAGGTCTTCAGGAGTCAGGTCAAATGGAGGAGGTGGGAATACTCTGTTGCTCTCACCTGTTCATTTATTAGTTCACTCACTTCGTGAATACTTTTAGTGTATCCTGCTAGAAAAAGAGGATGTCAGAAATGAGTATGCGAGTTCCAGAAGCTCTTCATATCTGCAAGTCCATGTCCTTCAGTAACAATGACAACAAAGACAGAGCATGTGAAATCCATAAAGGCAGTGATGTTTACAGCCATGTTCTCTATGCCAGACACATTGTAGGCAACTCAAGAAATATTTTTGAATGTATAAATGACTTCACTGAAAAAGTTTCAAAGGATAGAGAGGTGAAGCTAGGCTGCTAAAAGCTCTGTTGACCTTCCCCATTTCTACCAAAAGTTCAAATAGTTTTCAGTCTATAGAGGTTATAATATGATTGAAAGACACACACCCACACACCGCCCTCCACAAACACACACACACACACACACACACACACACCCATTTTGTGGATAAGAGAAATGATTTTAAAAGACTTTTCCCAGATTAACACAGGAAGCAAGGGACTTATCTCGACCACATATTGACATCACCCACAGTTTAGACATTTCTACACTAGAAGAGATGATTGCAAACTAAATGTTCTCCTGTCCTATTTGTACTTCTGCCCCTCCCTGAATGGTCAATAAAGCAATGTTTCTTAGTTATCAGAGACACAAAATGTTGCTGCCTGCAGCTATTGATAAGTGTAGCTCTGCTCTTCCCCAGGTACCCTGGCATCCTCCATTCCTGCAGAGACAGAATGAACCATCACATCCATCTTCTACCGAGCCAACCTAATTAGTGTCTGATGAATCTTGGTGATATTTTATGCACTTAAACACTGATAATTTTAATTTATTTTCATATCTGCTATCTCTTTCTTTTTAATGTATATTGGCTAGAAACGATCTCTTCTTTCTTCTTCTTCTTTCAGGCAGTTTCATAATATGTCCCTGATAGCTGCCATTGGGATTTACACAATACATCTCTTCCTCCTGAAACTGTTCTTACTTCTACAAAGTTATATATTAACCTTCCCATTTCTGGAAAAACACCATGTGACCTTAGTATCTGAATTTCAAGATATGTAATATCTGAAGATATTACCAATCCTAAACATAAGGGAAAATATCCCTGATCACAAGAACATAAACAGTTGTCTGAGGATCTGTCAAAAAACTTGTTCAAAGAGTACTTACAGCTTAAGGAAATCTCCAAGATGTATGTTTTGTATAACTCCCTGTTAATTTGCAGCAGCATGTAGCTAGAACTTGCTTTGTTTTTATGTAATCTGAGAAATTCTGCAACTCAAGGGGGTATTTAAACCATTTACATTTAACATAATTATGGATATGGTTGATTTTACATATACCATCTTTAATATCTTGCTATTTGTTTTTCACTTGTTCTATTGGTTCTTTATTCCCTTTTCATTCAGTCCTTCTTTGATTTAATGGTATACTTTTTGAATATTTCTCCTTTTTAGTTCAGCTATCAGCATAATTTTTTTTTTATTTTAGTGGTTACTTTAGGGTTTATACTATACATTTTTAACTTAATCACAGCCCACCTTCAGGTGGCATTGTACTACAGTTGTCCCTTAGTATCCACAGAAGATTGGTTCCAGGACCCTCCACAAATACTAAAACCTGAGGATGCTCAAGTTCATTATAAAAAATGGCATAGTATTTGCAAATAACCTACACATACATCCCGTATACTTTAAAGCATCTCTAGATTAATTACAATACCTAATACAATGTAAGTGCTATGTGAATAGTTGTAGGCATGTGGTAAATTCAAGTTTGCTTTTTGGAACTTCCTGGAATTATTTTTCCTAATATTTTTGATCCATGGTGATTGACTCCACAGATGCATAACTCTTGATTGTACTTCGTGTATAGTATAATATACAGCAGTGTGATCCCATTTCTCCCCTCCTGGCCTTTGTGCTCTTGTGGTCATACATTTCCCTTTTACATATGATAAATAAAAATTTAATAGAAATAGTTTTTAAAAGCTATAAGAGAACATTTTAATATTTATCCTTATAGTTACAGTTTCATTAGCCTCCATTCCTTCATGTGGATCCAGATTTCTATCTTGTATCGTTTTACTTTTGTTTGAATGACTTTTTCTAAAAACTCATAGTATGATTAATCCTTTCAACTTCTGGGCATCTGAAAAAAAATTTTTATTTCACCTTCATTTTTAAAAAATATTTTCACTGGATAATCAATTCCGGATTAGCAGGGGTTTTTTTTTTCCCTCTTTCATTACTTAAAGATGTTGCTACATGCTCTCCTCACCTGCATTGTTTCCAATGAGAAATCTGCTGTCTTCCTTGTCTCTGTTCCTCTCTATTGAATGTGCTCTCCCTGCCCTCCAGCTGCTTTTTAAATTTTCTCTTTTTCACTGATTTTAACCAATTTGATTATAATTGGGCACTGATTAGTGGGTTTCTAGTTTTACTCAGATTTGGAAAATTTCAGATGCTATTTACTTTATTTTCCTTTCCCTCTTTTGGGGAGTCCAATTACACATACATTTGGCCTCTTAAATTTCCTCTCTGTTCATTGATGCTTGTTAATTATTTTTAGTCATCTTTGTGTATTTTCATTTTAGATAATGTCTGTTATGTCTTAAAAGTTCACTTATATTTTTCTAATATTCTGATATCATCACCATTAATGCTGTCAGTGTGTTTTTTATCTTTGACATTGCAGTTTTCATCTCTAGAAATTCTACTTGGGCCTTTTAAAAATTATACACATCTCTTATTAGCATGCTTAGTCCTTCCTCTAGCTTCTGGAACATATGGAATACATTGTAATTACTGTTTAAATGTTTTTGTCCACTAATTCTATCATGGGTAATTTCTGGGCCAGTTTTTTTTTTAATTAAATTTTTTTTTTTTTTGGCTGTGTTGGGTCTTCGTTTCTGTGCAAGGGCCTTCTCTAGTTGCAGCAAGCGGGGGGCACTCTTAATCGCGGTGCGTGGGCCTCTCACTATCGTGGCCTCTCTTGTTGCGGCGCACAGGCTCCAGACACGCAGGCTCAGTAGTTGTGGCTCACAGACCTAGTTGCTCCGCGGCATGTGGGATCCTCCCAGACCAGGGCTCGAACCCGTGTCCCCTGCTTTGGCAGGCAGATTCTCAACCACTGTGCCACCAGGGAAGCTCTGGGCCAGTTTTGATTGATGGTTTTTCTCTTCATTGTAGAGAGTGTTTTTCTTCCCTTTGCATCTCTGTAACTTGCAAGACTTTGTAAATTTTACCGTGTTGGGGAGCTAAATATTTTCATATTCTTGAAATCTTTTCTGTACTTTCTTTGTGACGTGATTAAGTTACTTGGAAATAATTTGATCATTTCAGGTCTTGCTTTTAAGATTTGGTGGGTGGGAATCCAAGCAGCATTTGACCTAGGGTTAAATTACCCATTACGGAGACAAGACACTCTTCAGTAGTTTACATAATATCCCTTCAATTATGAGGTTTTCAGTCTGGCAGGTGAGAACAGATCCTGGCTGGGTGCCCCCTCCTTACCCTGCAGCCTAGAAACTTCCCAGGCAGTATGCTCGGGCAATCAGAGGGCTCACCTCATCTGTTTCTCTCAAGGACCACTGTCATTTTTTGCTTGATGTCCAATTTCTTGAAAGCCATTGCATCATATATTTTTTTCCTGTTTATTAATTGTTTTGAGTAATAGAATAAATCTGGTCCTTCTTACTCTACCTTGACCAGAGCCAGAAGCCTGAGACCCATACTTTTTAAATTTGATTTTATTTCATTGATTTATTCCAAGAAAATTATTTATAAGCTTTGGTATTTTTGCTATTTGTAACATGTCCTTCACCATGAACCATGACCCATCATTGTGCTGTGATACCACATGCCAAAGGAACATAAAGCATGTATTGAACTAAATATATCCTCCTGGGAGAAAACAGAGAGGTCAGGAGTGTCCCAATACAAGTAAATTTTCATATGGGCATTAGCATTCTAAGACTGAGAACAGAATTTTGAAAGAACGGGCAGGAATTTGTTGGAGGACTAAGAATCCTGAAGGGTGAGGATGATCACCTTATCACCTAAGAAGGTTTTGGGGAGGAATTCCCCTGAATACATCTGATGTTTTCCAACATTTCTCACCCTCTATAGACTTTGATCCCTTGTAGTCAGATTCACAAGGTGTTTCTGGTAAATTCCAGTGAAGTTGGAGAGGATACAGAATATGAACTCTGGTGAGGGGTGTGGAAGTTGGCAACTCTAGGACTTAGCCCCAAACAAATCAAATATTCAGGCAAAGTAAAAAAACACTAATACAGAGAGAGTATGCTTTCAGACTATCTTGAGCAATAGAACCTCTCCCAGAGAGAAATATATCCTAAGTGCCTTTCTCACCTGGTCTAAGGACCAGGGGTTACCTTAGAAGGAGCCCTCCAAGAAGGAGGGAGGGAAAATTTCATACAGTGGTGAAGACAAGCCTAAGGATATGTATTAGTGGCACCTGGTGAACTTTTCTTGAGTGATTTTCAGTAACAGAGCTGACTTCAGGGCAGCAGTCCCCCAGTGGGGACAGGAGGTGGTTAAAGTCTGTCGTAAGCATCACGTGACCTTAATGGGGACTGCTCAGACTAAATGCAGCAAGGCTTTCAGGGAGCCTGTCCCCTGGGGACAGAGTTTCTCCAGATCAAATAGGAGCAATCCATCTCTCTCTCTGTCTCAGCCCCATGAGTGGCTTATAGGAAGTCTTATTTCAGGCTTTGGAGAGTGAGGAAAGGGCCACCCCTGGACATCTGCCCTGCACACCGGAGATGCTTTCTTCATGGTAAACACTTCAGTAGGGGAGTTCTCAAGGTAGGACACAAGCTTGAAGACTGTAGAATCCACACCCTCAGACTGATCTGAACTTTTGTCAGCCGCATTCATGTAAGAGACTTAGGAGTGAGTTTGCAAGTTGTTGAAATGAAATGAAATTCAGGGACTCTCCTAAAAAAAAAGAAGAGAAAAGAAAAGAAGGAAAAGGAGAAGAAATAATAAACAGCTGCAAAATAAATGAAAGATTTTTGAAGGAAACTAAACTGTATTTCAAAAAGGGTTTAGTCTCTGAAAATATGCTTTGTGAGGACTAACTTTGGTCTCAAAAAGGAATAAAAAAAAGTACTCTGCTTCTCACATTAGTAGGGAAGTGAGCGCAAGTCCCATTCCTTTTCTTCTTTGTGGAATAGTCAGCCCAGAAATAAAAATATAATATGTCAGAGAATTCTTGTTTCAATCTATTATTTAATCCCCCTTTTATTTGCCTAGAAAAGAAACATAGCCACAATGCATTTAGCCAGGAGGTTTTCCCCTGCCTTTCCAAACAAGAAGTACATGGATATGTGACAAAAATTCAGGCAGGTTACTCAAAAGGAAGTGACTGAATTGACAGGAGTTCCCCTTCCCCCCCTTACTACCTCTTCCTGCATCCTGGAATTCTGATGTGATGCAGGGTGTTCAAGCAGCCGTTTGGTACATGAAGCAACCTTGAGGATGTGTTGAAAATAACAGAGCAGAAGCTATAAGGACCATGTCTATGACAATTTCATAAAGCTCCTATGCCAACCCTGGATTGCCCATTTCCAGAATTCTTTTATGAAATGACTGTTATTTTCATTTTTCTCTTTGGGCAGTTGAACCTATTCATGAATGATTCAAAGTACAATGTAAGAAAACGTCAAGGGTCAAAATGCTGGAAAAGTACACATGGGATACCAGAACCCAATTGATGATGTCAGAGCAGAGCCAGGGTTTCACACCATTGTGAAGAGATCCTGAAATCTGGGCAGGTCCAGGGTCTGAGCCACTGTCCATGGAACAGTCTGGAATCAGAAGTGCAGAGGAGAGGACCGTGTAAAGAGGGCGAGAAACATCTTTGTGATCTGGCCATTCAGGAAGAATTCTCACGAGTATTAGCAACAGCCCTGCGCTCCCTTTATAGATGTGCAGTTTGGCCCTCCCCTCAGGGCACATTTCTTTTTTTTTTTTTTTTTTTTTTGCGGTACGCGGGCCTCTCACTGTTGTGGCCTCTCCCATTGCGGAGCACAGGCTCTGGACGTGCAGGCCCAGCGGTCATGGCTCACGGACCCAGCCGCCCCACGGCACATGAGGCACAAACCTGCGTCACCCGCATTGGCAGGTGGACCCTCAACCACTGCGCCACCAGGGAAGCCCTCAGGGCACACTTTAATCTGCTTTGTAAACCTTGATTTTCTGAGCCCAATTTCTGAAACTCTCATTCTACCTCAAGAAGAAAAGTAATAAAACATAACTTCCCTAAAACCACAATATTTATAGTACATAAACAAATGAAAAAGGGAAATGGAAAGTTATGTGGGTAAAGCAAATTCATGTGTATATTTCTAAACTGTAAATAAATGAGAAGCATGTATGCTGACATGTGTCGTGTGTGTGTGTTTGTGTGTGTGTGTGATAGTCAAAGTGATGTCAGAGGCATTAAGGAATGGTCAGAAAATAGAAATGGAAAATGAGCAAAACCTCCACAGGTAAGGCAAAGCACAGGCAGTAAGGTGGCTCATTAACTAATTTGAAGCAGAGGAGTAGAATGTAGATGTGGAAGAGAATGGAGAAGACAGAACAGTCAAGGAGAATGGTAAGCTGAAAGCATCACCTTGGAAAGGTGGTAATGGGAGTAAAGACATGATGGGAGTAGTGGCCTTGTTTATTGTGCTATTTAGGTGGTCTTTTTCAAGGTATAGCATCCTCTTATTTTCAGATCATCCTTCCTCTCCAGTGGCAGGTGAACAGCAGCTGGAAGAAGCAGCACTGGCTGTTCACCCGCCCTTCCCGTGTGCCTGGCTGAAGGAGCAGCGCCAGAGGACCTGAGATGGCGCCTTCCTCCTCAGAGGGCAGATTTCTGTATCCTCCAGAGCTCAAATATTCCATAAAAAAACCCTTGTGGTTTATGGTTCGGTCCTTCCTTATAACCCCTAGAAAACTGATTCAAGATAAATAAGTGGCAAGGACATACTAGTTTTTAAAATAAAAAGAAGACACACATTTTTTATTTATCTGGAGTTCTTCAACATCATACCCCTAATTTTATACCCTTAGAGCATTTAACAGCTAAGGAAAAGACAGAGACAAAACTAGCTGAAGTGAGAAAGGAAACAAGCAAAATATACTGACCATGGAGATCATGCTCCATTTTGCGTATTCTCTGAAGCTAATTGAACATCTTGAGCCTGAAAAAGTGGCTACTAAATACGCTGTGGGCAGAAGACAATGAGAGAGAGTGTCGGAGTGAGAGTGAGAGCAAGTGAAAGAGCAGGGAAAATACACAGCTTATTCCACAAGGAAAGCACTCAACAAAGTCAATTTTATCAAATTAAAAGGCAAAAAGGGCTTCCCTCGTGGCACAGTGGTTGAGAGTCCGCCTGCCGATGCAGGGGACACGGGTTCGTGCCCCGGTCCAGGAAGATCCCACATGCCGCGGAGCGGCTGGGCCTGTGAGCCATGGCCGCTGAGCCTGCGCGTCCGGAGCCTGTGCTCCGCAACGGGAGAGGCCACAACAGTGAGAGGCCCGCGTACCGCAAACAAAAAAGAAAAAAGGCAAAGGAGAAGACTGGTCAGGCATTCAATACTTTGATACATTCTTGACACAAATGGACTTTCAGACAATTGAGAGGGTAAAGAAGGAAAAAAAAGTCACAGAAATATAATAATTTAAAATGTGAGCTCCAAATTATTGGTAAAGTGGAAAATAATTTATAGAATTTTAATCTGAAAAAGTGGAACATTTAATTGATACGAATTTGTCATGGAATCATGGTAATATAACTGTCTGACTTATAATGTATATATAATATAAATTATTACCTCTGCTGACTCATATAAATATAATATTCAGGAATTCTAAAAGTAGAATAGAGGAATACGATCCCTGATATTTTAAACTGTTCTGGGTCTATAGAAGTTGAGCAAAGGAAAAAAATTCCCATAATAATCCATAGTTAAAACTTCCTTAGTAGATAAAAATTATTGCTCTGGGCCATGAAAGCTAGGTTTTATATAACAGAAGAGATTAACTATAGAAATATAGGAAAATACCATACTTTTCCCCTATGGTGAATTCTACTTTTCACTGAAATGATGGAAGAGAGACAGGATTCAAAAAAATCAAAAGCCATGTAGTTACTGTAAATTATTAGCCATGTACTAGTCTCATATATTAATTAAAACATTCATATTTATCTTACTATGAGAACTCACTTTTGCTCCTAACCTGTATGATGTCTGTTTTTTTAATGACAAGAATAAAAAGCACTTAGAATTGCATTTTAAAGATTTCACCCTCATAAAACATATCATTTTGTAGACTAAATGGTAAATTGGAGAAAATTTTGCCTAACATAAAACCACTTCTGCTAATGTTCTTATTCTATATTTCTTAATAAAACCAGGGGCAATATTCTATGGTCCTTCTGTACCAGCCTTCTCCTATGGAGTGCTGGTTAAAGCATTAAGTTATTTTAACTAATTTTAGGATTCAGTGTTTGAATTACCACTCTCTACATCCCCAACACTATACGTAAATAGTAAATAACAACCAGGCATTAAGAGGGAAGAGAGTCGTGCTTGCAAATGCTCTCATATTAAAAGTGTCATTATTAGCAGACTGTGGAATACAACCAGGGTAAGAAAAAAAAAGATGGTGCATCATGTTCTTTTCTTTCCCTAATAAAGATAAGAGTTTTATGAGCTCTGTACTCCCCTTTCACACCAAAGCACATATGATTTCGAGGTCTCTGTGACATTGGCAAGATCAGTATTGTGCTTTGCTGGAGGCAGAGGATTTCATAGCAGGATAAGAACCCAGAAATTAAAGCATGAGGGAAAGAGGCACCTGAAAATAACTTGAGGGAGCATCTCACTAAAAAGCCAGATAAAGAGGAAATATGTCTAAGAAATGACTGAGCAACACACGGTGCTGCACATTTTCTAACCGGATCTGACCTGGCAAGACTTGATATCTTCATTTTCCTGTCCCACTTCCAATATGGCTTTTCCAGGAACAGCCTCCTTCCTTAACTTGACTCCTTCCGAATCTCCCACTTTCTGTGAAAGTAAGAGGGAAATTAGATGGTAGTTCCTTGCTCTACATTCTTGCATAGGACACCTGAATATCCAAATGGCACCACCCTGTTTACCCTGCATGCCGAGTATTAATACATGCATGCTGAGTGTCACATGATCTTGAGGACCATAATCTTTGGGACAAAACTGACATGAGTTAGCAGAGGTAAGCCCAAGTCCTGGCATCCTCTTCACAGTCACCATGTCTCAGAAACCCGCATGGTCTCCACAGTCTCACCGATGTGCTGTGTTTATTGCTATACACAGACCATGTGGTTTCCTTCTTTGGACCCCAGCTTCATCTTTATTTTCTTCAAAGTCCACAACCATGTATTTGGATTCAGTCAGTTGAAGTCATCTGAGTTTTTAAAAGCACATACTTAGATTTTCTTAAATTTTCATATGTGTGGTTATTCCTTTGTCTGCCTAAATCTTTATATTTGCAAACATATCATGTCAGATAAGAACACTGAGCATGACCTGAATGGTCTAACAGTCTAGTAAGGGAAATCCTACTGATCATGAACAATTCTAATACAGTGTGGAATATGATAAGTACCATAGATAAGATTTATCTGTAAAATGCTTTTCTAACAGAGAGGCTGCTGAAAGTTATGTCAGCTTAGAGGGAGTATGCAAAAAAGAGGGCACAGAAAGAAGAAAGTAACATTTGAGCTAGATTAATGGTTCTCAATCCTGGTTGAGAAGCTGTTAAAAGATCCAGTGCCTGGACCCCAGACTCTAATTCAATGAAGTTCAATACACAGAAAGTCACTAGCATACAACAGGTACAATTGTAACTATTATAATTATTCATTTTCAAATAAGATGAAATATTTCTTCTCAAAACAAAATATGGCATTTCAGTATTTTGGGCTACTCCAAATGAAAAGTATCTGTTTTATTCCTTGAACCACTAGCTGAAATACTACCATAGTCTACAGTGGGCAAATTAAAAAAAAAAAAAAAATGAGAGTACAGTTGATTCTTGAACAGTCGAAAATCTGTGTATAACTTTTGACTCCCCAAAAAGCTTAACTACTAATAGCCCATGGAAGCCTTACCAATAACATAAACTGTCAATTAATACATATTTTGTATATTATATGTATTATATACTATATTCTTAGAATAAAGTAAACTAGAGAAAAAATGTTAAGAAAATCATAAAGAAGAGAAAATGTATTTACAGTACTGTACTGTCTATATAGATACTGAAAGTTTACATCATCTGTTTATAAGATGAATCGTCTGTCAGTACCTTCATCAATATGTTCTTATACAAAACAAAACACTATAGGTGTTATATGTATTACCAATACAAGCCATCAAAAATGAAAAGATAATGTGAAAAAAATCGTATTTATTTACAGGTATAATGATTAATGCATGGATAACAAAAAAGCAACAATATGATTGTTTTATGATAACCTAATGTAATTGATACAATAGCTTCACAGTAGCTGTACTGAGTTTTTATAAAAACATTTTCAAGAGTTAAAGAAAGTGTTTATTTGGTAAGAAATACAGCCACTTTCCCTTTTTTATGTTTTTTAGAAATATAGAACCCAATAATAAAGCAAAGCAACTATATTAATTTAAGTAAACAACCAATCATAAGTATTAAAATTTCAGTAAATTCAAGTGTATGTTTAAAAATATATATCTTGTGATTTATTTGAACAAATCTAATGGATTTTATGCACATTTGCTACAAAATTAAATTCAGATATTGAATATTTTTGTTTAACTGCAAGAAGACATTGTTAGAACTTAACGGTCTACCACTTTTCAACTATAGACGTCAGTGCCATTGCAATCCAAGCTAACTCATCCTCTTAGCACAGAGCACTGACGTGTACTTTTACATATAAATAATAATATATGATAGAAGAAACATTTGAAGGCCCCTAAATTCAAGGAATTTGAAGTAGTATGTATTATGAAAAGGGTTAGTGTTATGCATATAAAAGACATAACTATGGCCTTTTAAGCTGCTGCTGGGTAGTTTTCTCACATTTTCTGTTCTTTTCCTCAGATATAACTCTGTAGATATTCACTGTCTTATTGAGAGACATTTTAATCTCCCTGACCTGTTCATTCTTTGTTTGAGGACACCTAGGGGGTGGAAATTGTTTTTATTTTTCCTCAAAAAGAAATCCCTGTCCCTAAGGACCTTGATACATCAAACCGCATCATTTCCAGACCCAGGTCACATTTGAAGGGATGTGTGGGCACAGTACAGCATCAACAAAAATAAGCTGAAATCTCCCTAAATCCTAGTCACTGTAACTCTGGGTGACAGATTCACGCTGCTACTAATCAATTTCACACCAGGGAGATGCACATGGTGGAAACATACAGATTGGGAACAGCACAGAAATCGCTTAGAAAACGTCTGAAAACCAGAGCTTTCCAGCATCACTTCTCTGTGCCAAAAATGCAAAACATATGCTTGCCCCTTATTGTTTTGCTTTTTATTTTTTTTAAAAAAGTAGAGAAATTAGCTCCTGTCAGACTGTTGCCTGCTCAGAGATCTACATCACTGGTAATGATACAGGATTTTGCCATTTCTAAGGACAATTAGGGAAAAATCATCAGTCTATTTGCCTATTACCAAGGCAAATTAGAAACCGTTTTCCACCCAGTTTTCTTTCCTTCTTTTTTTTTTTTAAACGCAGTTTTCACGGTTAAAATCAGCTTTCTGAATTATTACTATTAGTGGCATAATCTTATGTTGCTATTTTCAGTTCCTAATAAAGAAATGCAGGAAAGAGGTAAAGTCTTTCCTTGGGTAAAATATTTCACCCAGGTAGGAAAGCTGGAACTTCAAGAATCAATTTCATGTAACATGAAGAAATGAGTTTCTTTATTAGCTTCTTTGACATGAGCAAACACTACGGTCTTTGAAACACATTAGTCAGAAATAAAAGATAGTATTTGATATGAGCTCAGTATTTTAGATAATTAAAAAACTGAAAAGTCTAGGGACATGGGAATCAGTATTTTTCAAGTGACTTCAGTGGCATGGATGAATATAGTTGATCAGATTCACTTCTGTGCACGACTATCTGAAGCTTCATTTTTCAGGGTAAGGGAAGGTTAAAACCGAAATTCACCAAATAAACCTTCACAACACAAGGAGAAAACATTGAAATAGCCACAGTCCAATATTTTTATCCGGGTGCAACAATAGAACAGGAAATGTGTGCTCCAGTATCAGTTATAATCAAAATCATCTGGCTAAGTTGTCTCACTTTAAAAAAGTGATGAAATCATAGGCAAAATTCAATTATCGGGTTTGATTTTCTTGGACTGTCTCCATCAAATAAATCAATCATAGTTTAATTATCCAACCTGAGAGAGCATAACAAGTATGTACAGAATGCTGACAGTGGTCTGATTAAGAAATAACTTCATATATTTATCAGGGAATTACCAGGGACATACCACATGTACTAACACAGGAAAGATCAATTTCTCCTTCCCTCCGTCAAACTCTATGCGTGAGAACGTACACTTGACCAGATACTATAACTAACAGGACGGTTTTTGTATAATGCAGTAGGAGTGTGTGGGAACATAACTATCTTTCTTCTTTCCATGTAACTTGGCTTGAGGTTGCAGTCAACATTTATGTCATGAAGATTATACTGGCTATTTTGTGAATCAAGCCAATAAAATTAGAGATACATCCTTTTCCCTAGCACCCCCTGAAACCAACCCCCCTTATCAGGACACATGAGAGCATGTTCCTCCACTGCTTCCCTCTGCTTCTCTTTTTGAGACCTGTGCGATGCTCTAGCTATGCAAATCCCTGATTTTTTTCATGATATTTTAAACTCACTCACTCTTCATTCCAGTGCCTTATCTTGTTCATCTGACCAGTGGAGTCTTCAAGTCCATTTTTCACTGCTGTTGTGCTGAGTTCTTTGTGGGGAAGACAGGAGGGTGTTGGAAATTTAGGAAATGTTGTTTTCCCTGATATCAAGAGAGTACTCCATAGATTTTTAGGGGAGCGTTTGTGTTGGATACTACAAGATGAACAGTCTTTCTATAACATTAGCAACCACTGGTTTTAATAATTCTTGAGAACTGTCAGTTTGTTTTTGTTTTATATCAATTTTTTTAAAAAATGAATCCTTGAGACCAAAAATTGTCTTGGCACACAGAATATCAAGCAATTACTTTAGATAAAAGTTAAACTAGTATATCTTAAATTCTATGAAAAACAAAACAAATTTTGAGACATTTAATTCAGGAAGTAATGTCACGATATTACTAAATTGAAAATTGTGTTTGTTAATACAAAAGCAGTTGCATTTCACTTTAATAATTTTATAAATGCCCAAGATGGGACTGCTGATGTGTGCAAAAGTCTAGGCACGTACAGAGGAATAAGATTTGTTTGAGGATTACTACTGATTTACAATATATTTGCAGAAATATGAATGGCCAAATCTCAGGAGTTCCTTTTATTCAGTGAATGTGGGTTTTTTAACTATTTTTTTTTAATTTTTATTGAAATGTAGTTGATTTACGATGTTGAGTTAGTTTCAGGTATACAGCAAAGTGATTCAGTATATATATATTCTTCTTTAGATTTTTTTTTCCATTATGGGTTATTACAAGATATTCAGTATAATTCCCTGTGCTATGCCAGAAGATAGAATTTTAAAACAAGGTCATAGTTCTGACTTACTTTTGCGTTATTTGAAAGAGTTGTAGGTAATGTGGGTGAGGCAGTTGCTCCTCTCTTTCCCCTCTTAATTCTTTTGGCTGGCAATTAAACTGAATAAAACATGTTAACAGGAGAAAAATCAAATTTATTATGTACACATGGGGGATCCACATAACCATGAAGAATCCCACAGACAGCAAGGCAAGGTGAGGTGTATATTATTCTGGACTAAGGAGAAGGAGGTAGGGGTCTGGGACTTCAAACTGAAGTAAAGGCATTCACAGGAATATAAAAAGAGCTAATGTTTGGTAAACAAAGGATTGCTGGGCCATCCAAAGACAATGGGACACAAAGAGGACTTTGATCAAACTGAGCCTTGCTAGATTCTTCCCTGTCTGCCACAGCTAGTTCTTACTTTACTTTGATTATCTGTGGTGATAGCTCCCTAGCTCCTTCCAGCCCTAAGCCTCCTATGCTAATTTCTTTTAGATGGAAGGGCAGAGGTTCTTCCTGGGTCTTTGGAGGCCTTTCTTGTTTTCAGCTCGAAATAGTCCACAGGCCACAGGGGCACATTTTGGGGTGGCCTGCCCTGAACCCCACCAGTTGGAAGGAAGTTTAGACTGGTAGACTAAAGTTGTTCCTCTGTACCCTTCATTTCTCCAAGTTAGCAGTGAATTCTGTAAGCACCGCTAGGAGGTAAAGGAGCGGCATACTGGCCTCTTAAAAGATCTGTATTTTATTTTATTTTGTTTCTTTTTATTATTTTATTTTACTTTTTCTCTTTTGGTGTGTGGGAGGGCCATCTTCAGCTACTCACTGAGGGTTTCGAATAAATTATCTGAACATTTATTTAAATAATTTTCCCTCCAAATTGTGTGACAGGCATTTTGAATCAGAAAAGCTCTGTGGCTCTAAAGTGTTAAAACACACAATAAACTCGGGATTTGGGAATGCTATGTTTACGGACATTGATCTTAAGTACTGTTAATGGAAGTGTTATCTAAATCTCATTCATGTCATGAAAATTTCTCCAGCTGTTAAACCTCTGAATCTTCTGTCACTTTGATATAGAGGTTAGACAACAAAATGGATTGCTCTGTCCATCACAATGTGCTAGAAGAGAATACCCTAGTCACATTTGGGAAAGGAATGACACTGAAATATGGGGTAAAGGTCATAAGGAATTTGAGAAATTCAGGAAAATACTTACCACTTGTGAAGGGAAGAGAATAAGGGGAACTTGATACGAAAGGTGCTGCTATAGATTTTAAGAGAAAAGTACTGCACTGTTGAACCTTAACATACTCAGTCCAATATGATTTGTTGAGTAAGAGATGGTAACCATAAAGTCTTTGGGGTTTCTTTTATTCAATATTCAGTTAGAAACAACTGAAGATTGTCTAAATTCAGAAAGTGATCTGCCTAATTTCCACGATGGACACCTGTGAGCTTTATTTGATGTCCTATTTTGTTGTCGTTTTGTATTTCAACTTCATTATCTAATTCTTGCTAGAGTTTTGTCCTCATGACAGCAAAAAATTGAAAACCAGGATTTAAAGGATAATCTTCCTTATAAACACCACAGCTCAGTATTCTAGGAAACTGAAGGCAGAGTTGGGGAGGATCTATTTGCTTGTTCCTAATTTTTACAGAAAAGTAAAATGCCAGTTTTCTCTATATGCAAGAGGCTAAAATCATACGTGGATAGCACTGGTAGAATGTATTTAAGCATCATAGAAAATTAAAAGAATTCATGAGATCTAGTTCAACTGCTTTTTTTTTTTTTTAGCTTAGAAAATGTAATTCCAGAATGATGAAGGAACTTACCTGGTATAGTACATATATTCAAAAAGAAACCAAAAGCATATGTCACCAGAAAAATACATATTAAAACGAGATATCATTACACACCTATCAGGATGACCAAAATCCAAAACACTGACAACACCAAGTGCTGGCAAGTTTGTAGAGAAACAGGACCTCTCATACATTGCTAGTGGAAATGCAAAATGGTACATCCACTTTGGAAGATAATTTAGCAGTTTCTTACAAAACTAATCATACTCTTATCATATGATCTAGCAATCACGCTCCTTTGTATTCACTCAAAATAGTTGAAAACCTGTGTTCACACAAAAACCTGCACACAGATGTTTATAGCAGCTTTATTCATAATTGCCCAAACTTGGAGACACCCAAGATACCCTTCAGTAGGTGAATGCAGAAATAAACTTTGATACATCAAGACAATGGAATAGTATTCAGTATTACAGAGAAATGAGTCATCAAGCCACAAAAAGACAAGAAGGAATCTTAAATGCACACTACTAAGTGAAAGAAGCCAACCTAAAAAGGCTAAATACTTATGATTCCAACTATATGACATTTTGGAAATGGCAAAACTATGGAGACCATAAAAAGATCAGTGGCTGCCAGAAGGTGGAGTGATGGAGGTCCGATGATTAAGCAGAGCACAGAGGGTTTTTAGGGCAGCGGAAACACCCTGTAGAATACCCTAGTGATTGATACATGTCATTATACATTTGTCCAAACTCAGAATGTACAACACCAAAAGTGAAATGTAATGTAAACTATGGACTTTGGGTGCTGATGATGTGTCAGTGCAGGCTCATCAATTGTAGCAAGTGTGTCACTCTGGTAGGGGATGCTAGGCATGTGTGGGGAAAGTGGGGTTTATGAGAAATCTCTGTACCAAACACTGATATAAGAAACGTCTTTAAATATTAAAAAAAACCCAAAATACTGTTATCACCTCTAAAGGAAGAGGAAGCAATACACTTTGCTTCCCCTCTTATATATGTAATTAATATGATCTGCTTCACAACCTCATAATATAAATATCGATATATACTTTTAATTTTTCAAATTGATTCAAGTACCCAGCTCCGTTACTAGCAAAAGGTCTGTTTTCTCCCCTGATTGCCCCTCCCACATACACATATACTTTAATTGGCAAAAAAAATCTTTGAGGTTTGGTCAGTCCAAAAGAGCCCCGTCCTTCTTTCCAATTACTGGAACAGAAAGTATGAGTTACATACTAGTGCCCTTGCTACTTTCAGCCAAGCAACATTGCTACTGAAGCCTAGTCCTCTGCCATGGATACTCGCCTGCTGCCGAGCACTGATCCAGGTTCCTTTACATGCAGCCATGGCGCACTTTTCCAAGGTTGCATCTCCTTTAGTTCATTCATAACACACTCAGCCATTGCTTCCCAAGTGAGACGATATACGTTCATTTATTTTGCTGTGATGAGTTTGATGATACCAATAGTATTATTAGCTAGAATTAATATATCTTTTAAGAATACAGAAGTACACTACTAAACAAGGGACACTACATTTTCCTCCTCATACAATGTTTGGAAGGATTCGCACTTTTACAACGGCTCTTTTGCAGAAAGGGAAAGAATGAGTACGAATATTTTAGTGTGGGTATATAACAGTGGTGGCTCCAAAATACTGCTAAATATTTATTTCAATATTAGGAAAAGCTAACACTAAAATATGTTTATTTTAAATATGAGACATAAAGTAAATTAAATTCAACACAACAGTAATGTTATAAAGAAAAGCTGACAATTTATTGTGTTTAGAGACTTTGTGTGCTTGTTCAGCATAACCAGAAATAGCTCCCCTCCACCAAAAACAAAACCCTTAGGTATTTGTATTAATCTTGCTCCCTTAGCCCAGACTCTCCCTTCTCCCTTCATCAGTTTTTCCCTGGGGTCCTTGGTGTCCTTTCCTTCCCAAAGACATTAATTACTATGATAATAATATTTAGGGTCTACTCAGCCAGTTCCACTAGGTCGGGATTTACAGTTCTCAAATTTCAGGTGGTACTGTTTCAGTGTCTGTGGCGAACATGGAGATGCCAGATCAGATCCCCTTTTGAGAAAGGACTTGCTCCCAGCTACTGGAGTACAGTCAACAGACAGCCTCCAGCATTGACCCCTTCAGGACCTGTCCGAACTGCGGAGAGCCACCTTGCCCAGAGGCTACACTTTCCTACAGCTGCCCATATTTGGTGGCTGTGCAAAGCAGAAGTAAACAGATCAGGCCATTTCAGATGAACAAATAGATAATATTTGGTCCAGAACCCTTGCTGGGTTGGTGGAGACTTTGTCAGGCTGGCATAGACGTTCACCTTCTTCTTCCCAATCCTTCCTTCCTCTTTCTGTTACACATACTCATCCCTAATAAATGCCTTGCATCCCAACTCCAGCTCCATCTCTGATTTTAGGGACTCTAACCTGTGCCAGTTTTGCATTCTTTCATCCCCAAAAAGGACATCTTATGGAAATTGGTCCGTCTCTTCTTTAGAGTCGTACATAGAAATGATCATTGTCTGGGGACTCCCTCCTTAACTCACAAAGGATTGTATTTTTGTCATCCCTCTGGAAACCTACCAGCCATATCTAAGATAAGAAATTCAAGTGACTCTCCTCTGAACACAATAGGTGTGCTCCAAATGACTAGTTATGTTCAACTATGAAGAGAAGTAGCTGTCATATTTCATTTAATTCTGTATCATCAGATACACCACTGAATATAAAATGAGCTCACTATATGTTGATGGGCCACCATATAAAAAAATATAACTTAAGTTATAGTGTCAAAGAAGTAGATATTCTAACCTAGTCCTCAAACCATGTGCTGATAAAAATAACTAATACTTTAATGAGTGCTTACTATATGACATATACCTATATTGTGACATCTATTTCTGAAGCCTACAGAAGTTAAGAAACTTGCTTATTCAGCTAATAAATGACCCAGCTGGACTTAGTATTCTGGTCTGGCAGACTCCAAAGTTGAATCCCTTAACCATTTCTCTCTCAAGTTCCTGAATTTGTTATTGGTTTCCTTTTCCTTCTGCTCCTCCCTCCCCTCTCCCTTGGGGTCCTTAAAATCAATGAAATAACAACAAGAAGGAAATAAAGGAAAACAAAAAGAGCCCGGACAGAAGGAAAATCAGCACACTGCAAAAAAGTGGTGGGTAACTAACAGAATTATTTATGTTCTTTAAACGCAAACATACCTTCTGTCTCAGAGTAAAGGTAACTAACCAGACATTCCCTTTTTATATTCTTCATTTGTTCTGCTCAGAATTTTTTTCCTCAAATACTCTCTATATTTTCCTGCACCATAAAAGGATCCCTTTATCATGTCAATCCAGTGTACTTCAGAAAAGACTTCCTCAAAGACAAGTTGTTTGGCTTGAATTAAAGGGTATCACAGTGGCCAGATGGAAAGCTCAATTTACATTTAATTTTGTTTTCACCGCTTTATCACCTGTTCTATTGACAAAGAGAGGCGTGACTTCATGGAGTGAGAAAATGCTATTTTCTGCTCATAGTTACATTAAAAGAAACCAAACCACAGCGTGTTCAAAGTTCGCATTTGACAAAGCTTTTTAATCATGGTTGCCTATCTTCTGAGCACACCCCAAATCCCCAGTTCCAACATTTCACAGAAGTTGAATTCTGCTTATAATTCATTATGTGACAGTCTGCATGAGGGAGAAAAAAAAAAAGAAAACTCTCCCTGTGGGTTTGCCCTGGACAGTAGAAAGAGATAGTTCTAAAGTGTGCTTAAATCTATATAATTGCTTTCCAAATTCTACATTACTTTGCCCTCCTTCCCCATATTTTCCTAAATTGAGTGGGTTGGAGCAAATCAAAACAGATACTGGGGGAACAAAGGGAAAAATAACTCTAGTTTACAAAAAGCAAATAATTCTTTAGGAGAAAGTGTATAATTTTTTACACATCTGAATAGGATACCTGTGTACGTTTCATCCAATTGAGTACACAAGTAAATAAGAAAGGTCCTAAAAGTTTTGATCTTTACACAGTGCTGGAGATTCTCAGATCTGTAGAAGGAAGCTAAAATGTATTCAAAATGTGCTGTGTACTAAGAGACAGATACAGTTATGTTCATTTCACAAATAAGGAAATTTGTACTTACAAGGCATAAACACTTTGCCTGCATTTTACAGCTATTTAATGGTAGAATAAGGATATGAACTTCAGCTCCTTTGGTTTCAAAATCCACACTCTTTCCATTACACCGTATTGCCCCAATAAATACGTTTTTGCCTCACCCAGTAAAAAACTTGTGTGGATCATCTGGGGCATCAATGTTTCCTGCAGGAAAGATCAGGGTGTATCTAGAATCTGATTAGAATATACTCAGAGATGTTGCTTCCTAAATGGATTCCCCATGTTCCAATTCAGTTACAAACACATTGAGTATTTGAGCTGTGATTGTCATTGTATTCATATATGAAGGTAACATGGTGGTGGTAAATGAAATGCCTAGATTTCAGAAAATTAAAATCTAGGGATATCGTGACAGCAGTAGAAGCATAGATTCTGGGTCTTTCTAAACCCCTACATAAAAACAAGAAAGAGTGACTAGGTAGCAAAGTCACACATCCGTGACCAGCATTTGCATTCAGAGATGTCCAGAGGAGCCACAAAATGCAAGCGATTAGGGGCAGACCATCAATGGCCTTTACGTTAGCAACATCTGAATTAGGGGGAACAGACGAGTAGCAGGCACCAGAAAGCAGAAGGATCCCTGGGTTGCTGATGGTTTTTTTTTTTTTTGCGTTGGGTCTTCATTGCTGCACGGGGGCTTTCTCTAGTTGCGGCGAGCAGGGGCTACTCTTCGTGGCGATGCACAGGCTCTAGGCACACGCGGTCAGAGGTGTTGTGGCTTGCGGGCCCTAGAGCACAGGCTCAGTAGCTGTGGCGCGCGCATGCTTAGCTGCTCTGTGGCATGTGGGATCTTCCTCGAACTCATGTCCCCTGCATTGGCAGGCGGATTCTTAATTACTGCACCACCAGGGAAGTCCATACAATTTTCTTCCTTTTTAATCTTCTTTTTATCCTAGTAAGTTTCTGATGTGTTTTTCACTCTTGTGCTCCTTCTAAGTTTAGTCTTTATTTCTAAAATGATTTTTCTAATTATTGTTTCTGATTCTGATATGCATTGTTCTTTTATAGCATGTATTATTTTCTTAAGTGTTTTTAGCTTACTTTTAATTCAATACATTACTGTTTTGATCTGTTTTTAAATAAGTCCACTTGGCATATTTTTATTATCTATAAGGAAGATATTCTGCTATTTGTTTTCTATTCTCGACACGGGTTCAAGCCCTGGTCCGGGAAGATCCCACATGCCACGGAGCAACTAAGCCTGTGCGCCGTAACTACTGAGCCTGCGCTCTAGAGCCCGTGGGCCACAACTACTGAGCCTGCGTTCCACAGCTACTGAAGTCCACGTGCCTAGAGCCTGTGCTCCGCAACAAGAGAAGCCACTGCAATGAGAAGCCCGCACACCGCAACGAAGAGTAGCCCCTGCTCTCTGCAACTAGAGAAAGCCTGCACGCAACAACAAAGACCCAACACAGCCCAAAATAAATAATATAAATACAATAAATTTATTTTTTTTAAAAGGAAGAAATTTTTAAAAATAAAAGACATGAACCTGAGACTAGATAGATAACTATTGAACATAGGCAAAGAAGATTCAACCTACAGGTAATAGAAGGTTCTGGGAAAAAACAATGATAATTCGAGAAAGCTGTCTGAATTTTGTTGTTGTTGTTGTTGAAAAAAATCCTTAGTAGTCTGCCCTCATCTGTGGTTTTGCTTTCTGCAGTTTCAGTTACTTGTGGTCAACCATGGTCCAAAAACATTAAATGAAAAGTTCCAGAACAAAACAATTCATAAATTTTACATCAAGCACTGCTGCTAGTAGCTGATGAAATCTTGTGTTGTCCTGCTCTGTCCCCTGGGGCATGAATCATCTCTTTGTCTAGTGTACCCTGCCTGTTAGTCAGTAGCCCTCTTGGTTATCAGACTGACTGTCTCAGTACTGCAGTGCTTTACAGTGTTCAAGTGAGCCTTATTTTACTTAATAATGGCCATAAGGGCAAGAACAGTGGTTCTGGCAATTCAGATGTGTCAAAGAGAAGCCATAAAGTGCTACCTTTAAGTGAGAAGGTGAGAGTTCTCAACTTAATAAGGAAGGAGAAAAATTGTAAAATGAAGTTGCTGAGTAAGAACGGGGAGTGGGACTACTGTATATAGTATGGGAAAAAACAAATGAATATTTATGGCACATTTTAGTTCTGTCATCCCTTATGCCCTGGAAAAGTAGGACTCTCAGTGTGGAAAAAAAGAAATACAAATGTAATACCAAAGAAATTAAGTAAAACTCTTTAAGTTTGAATTAGAAATACTGCTATTAAATCACAAGGTATTTTAACCATATCCTATCTAAAAAGATAGAAACAATTATCAACCCAGTAGCAATTATCATCTCTATGCCCAGATTCTGATCTTGAAATACCATTTCCTATTCAAATAAATGAAGCTTCTTGTAGAAATGGCTATCTAGGTATTTAGAAAGAAATACGCAAGAAGAGTTTGGAAAATTGTGTCATATCAAATAGCTAGGAAGTTATCAAAAACTTCTAATGCCATATCGAAAGAACTAAGGTCAAAGACTAAGATATTTGAGCTTCAATAAGGATGAAAATTAGAATGGAGTGGAGCACACCGCATATATTTAAAAACTGGGTAAATGAAAGGAAAGAATCAGCATTGTTCTTCTTTTTCAGTATGAAAAGGAACCAAATACTAGGTGAGTAAGCTTCTTCCTTTAAAATTATTCCAGTGAATAGTGAAATGTAAGTGACAAATTATCACCATTTGCAACCTCCAGAGGGTTCATGATGAGGTTTTGAGCCTCAATAGATGCTAAAATAAAACAAAACAAAACTCAGATTCATGTGCCTGCCCCCTGGTGAAAAAACTCACCCTCCCCTAAGATTTTGCCCAAGGGATCAAACCTGAGTCTCATCAAAACTCTGGATCCAGAGGTCAATTAACAAGGAATAAAGGACAGAGCAGTAGTTTGAATTGCACCATGAGTTTTCAACCTCCAGAATCCAGACAGCTGGAAATGCTACAGGTAAAATGGCCTGGGTTTTTCAGCAGGTAAAATAAGGAAAACAAAAGGGATTTCTATATTAAATGAGATATCACAGACATATTAAGCTTAAAAATGTATGAACACCTGAACTATGCTAGAGGGATGTGCATTTGGCTAATAAAATCATAAATAAATGCACAGAAGTGATTACTCTGAAAGTTGGGGTAGTGCTTGCTTTTGGAGAGAGGGAGCGTGGGGTCTGGAGCAAGGGGCAAGCTTTTATTTTTTGACCTGGATGGTGGTTACAAAATTGTTCCCCTTCTAAAAATTCACTCAGCTATGAATTTGTTATGTGTGGTTTTCTGTAACTGTGTTTTATGTTATAGCAAAAAGATTTATAAAAGAAACAAAGAATGAAAGTTTCTGAGTGAAATAAAATCTGAGTTCAAATCCTGACCTATCACATATCATCTGTGAGACTGGCAAGTTCACCTCTGAGCCTTAGTTTCCTTCTCAATAAAATGTGAATAAAAATAAGTACACTCACCCTTTAGAGCTGTCCTGAGAATGAGAGGCAATGATTTATACCAAGAGTCTGGCCAGAGTGGGCGGCTCTGCTGATATGATGTCCTTTCCTTCTCTTCCCATCTACTTCTTATTTTGCTTTGACGTATTTTCTCTACCAAGTGTTGCTGATACTTTCATTTAATCAGATAATAATTTTAAATATTGGACTATACTGCATGCTTCTGAAGGCCTATTCCAAATAACCAGAATATGCCCTTCCAAACTGCAGCTGAATCCTGACAGCAGTGACTCATAACCCTCATCCAAGGGGCTGGTTTTTACTCACACATCCAATCCCAAACCCCTTCATTCCAGAACAGTGCCTCTTATTTCTGGTTAAAAATAATAATGTTGATCAATATTTTGCAGGGCAATAGGTAATAATTAAGTTTTTAATGATGGTGTGTTACTTATCGTAAAATGCATGTTCTTTTCAGACACTCAATTTATTTTTTAAACGATTGATTAGGTAGAGTTGACTTTAATAGCTTCTTAGTAATGATGGAAACAATCTGATATGGAAGGTGTTGTCAATATAATTGGAGGAAGTTTTCTGGAATAGTTGATTTCAAGTGGGAATATACAAGAGGATGGAATAGCTCTGGGTGGGAGCCCCAGTCTGCATTCAGGAGACCCGAGTCGTGGTCTGGGTTTTATTGCTAGTAACAGCTGTTACGGGCTAAGTGTTTGCCATGTACTGGGCTGAGTGCTGTCCATTTTTTAACTTGTTTAATCCTTGCAGTGACTCTGTGATTGGTTATGTCTCCATCTGTAAGATGGAGAAACTGTTTCAGAAAAATGGTTACTAGTAAAATAAAAGCCATACGTGTAGTACCTATATGGGGATCTGAGAATTCATTGCCCGTTTGACCTGGCTCTGAAACTCTTACATTTAACTAGGTGATCTCTATAATCCCTTACAGGGCTAACATTCTATGATTTATGAAATCTCTCCTCCAAATGAATTTTCCATGACCTGTTAACCCAGCAGTCCCCGGCAGTGTTTACTTTGTGTCCTTAACGGGTATCAGTACCAGAAAACCTCACTCAATCTGGAAGCACAGAACTGGGGACAAGGTCTCACCCACGACAGCATGACACACCATCGATGGGGTATGGGAATTTGAAGATCGCTTTGGGCTTACAGCTAGGGATCTTTCTTAAGCCCATTTCCATTTCTAAGAATCAGGCTCCTAATATTGAACTTGACTGTAATTCTTTATACTGTTTACTTAAAGGAAATGAGACACAAACTATGTCTGAGGAAGACAGGACAACAATTACATTTTAAATTAGTCACAGGCCTACCAGCTCCTGTAACTTCTTGTGATGGAAAAATAACCCAGAGGAGACTGTCATGTAATAATAGGATGACAGGCTTTGAGAGGAGTGACATGTTTACATGCATGACAGAACTGTTTGATTTCCTTCACTATTTTCTGCATGGCATTTTTTGAACTTACCTGGAATCATTCTACCCAGTTTACCAGAAGGTCTCGAGTTTCTGTCTCCTTCTATCTAATAAAAAACCCCTTATTTCCCAGGATCAGATCCTTTTGACCACTTCCCTGACCTTTTAAAATCTCCCAGCTGATAGCCCTCCTTCCAGTCTACTTTCTCCCTGATTCATCCAGCTCATTACCATTAAACTTATCTTCCCGAGGAACAGCTCCAGGTAAGTCACCTGCCGACGTAAAAACATACAGAGTATCTTCTACTTATAAATGAAAACCACAGTTATTACTAGGACCTTCAGATTAATCTTACCCAGCTTCAAACTCTCTTTTCAACTGATCATCTTAACACAACACAGGCCAAGTTGACTGAATCTCTATTTTAAAATCTAATGCAAACGGTTGCTGCCACCCTTTTTTGCACTGGTATTTCTCCACATCTTCAGAAGCCAAAACTCCATGCATCTCTCCAGGTCTTGTTCAATGTTCCAAAATAGCTGCATATAAGAAACCTTTGGGGATCTTGTTTGCCACAGGGCAGAGCAGTAAGGGCAGGGATTGGAGATACACGGAACAGTAGCCAATAAGCAGTTCATGAATCACTTGGTTTATGGCATACAATCAGCACACAACACCGGTTAGTAAAGATAGGGAAGAGCAGGTGAGGAACCACCCCCAGGGCAAGTCCGAGGAGCAGGCATCTCAGTACCAGCAGCCTCTGGCCAGCAATGGGTCTGGCAACAAGTGCGAGAGGAAGTCCCCTTCTGCTCTAACGGGACCTGTGGCAGCATCTTTCTCCAGCAGCTCTCAGCAGCATGGATTCAGGTCCTCCAGAGAAGATCATTCAAGTCACTCAGCTTCGTGCTCTTTTTAAGAAGCAGCAGTTACCCCAGGGGAGGGAGTCTTGACTCCATCAGTTGCTCCTTCTGTTCCAGTGATGCACGTGAGCCATCAAACCACTTGTGTAAAGTAATATTCTTCATTTGTCACTCTAAGACCCTCACAGTTCTGCAGCAGACCTTCCAAGACAACAAATGTGGAAGTTCACCTTGGCCACTGTGACTCCATTTTGAACTACTTAACATGATTTAACATAGCTTATAAGTCTCACACAAGATGAGTGGGAATCATAATACAAAAGAAATCACATCATGATAAATCCTAACCAAAAAAGTATTGGCACCTTGACCCACTGCCCTGTATGGTAAAGTCCTAAGCTTGGGCCTGTCATACTGGGATACATGCTGACTTTGGTGAATTGGTTCTGAACTTCATCCTAGAAGACCTGGGAGTGGTCATGGACCACAGGAAGCAGGCACAGAGTTAATTAGGTCGTAAACCTGAAGAAGAGTGGCTGACAGTGCTTTCTTGACTGTAGCCAGGAGAGTCCACATACAGCAGACAAATTCGCTGGAAATTATTTGTCAACCAACTTTCTTGCCTTGGCCTGAAAAGAAAGAAAGAAAGATTGAAAACATGAGAATAACATACCTTTTTTGGAGCATAAACAAGAAAATGAAAAAGAGAATATGGCTCCTTAAAGCCAGTCAGCAAAAGAGTTACAGAATAATAGTAACATTTGACCTTTTTTATATCTAGGACCCTTGTGTAAATGATTCTTCTGAACTTAATTTTGAGAAGAACAACTCTCATTTTCTCAAGTCCTACAATCCATTTTTAAAAATAATTTTCCCAAAACTTCATGGAACACCTATGAGAAAACTTTGTGAAAGAAACATATCCACCGACAAAACTTTAGGTAGTCGTGGTTAAGTTGTAAAGAACAATGCAGAAGCGAGCTCGTACATCCTTGGAACTGAGTATTTTTCAGAGCCGGAAGGTAAAGAATACTACTCTGAGCCCCCAAGCACATTGCACCTGGAGCTTGACATGGCTTTAATAATGTATTACAAAAACATGGTGTCAGCCCCGGAGGAGTTGTGGGGGGCATTTTATTAAATGAAAAAAGAAGATTTATAGGTAAGTCACTAAAGAAGAGTTATAACAAATCATGCGTTTGCTAACAAAAGGTGTCAAGAACAATATTTTTCTCTCTGCTTTGTCAACATCTAATGCCCATTTATTTCTGTTACACGATTTACGCACAGTCACAATCACCATAAATTCATCACCATGGATTGTAAAGCTTAAGGAAAGGTCAAGGAGGCCCATGAAAAGCATCAGTAATCCACCCATGGGGGGTTGAAAAATGTTAACGGTGGTAACCTGGTGTACAGCGGACCCAGTCTCCATTACCAAAGTGACTGACCATCAGTCATCATCTCAGTGGGGCATCCTGAAAAATGCCATGAGCTTAGGATGGCTGGAAAAAAACACGGCACAGATCAAAGCTGCCAGCCTAGAACACAGTTGCTTCTGAAACTCTGTGCTAGAACTTCGGCTAGAGCGAGTCCCTATAAGAATCCTCAAACAGATTCCCAAGAGAACAGAGAGAGCAGAGGCATCAAGTCAGCAGGCTGACTGCCCTGTGTACCATGACAGCACCTAAGAATGAGTAACACTTGTTTTTGTTTTCCATATTTGGTATTACAACCTTGAGACATAGTTCCATGCTCTATGACTTACATATGTTGTCAAAAAGTATTGTATAACCATCTTCCTTTTTAGGTCATTCTGCAAATTCAGCAAAAATCATTTTAGCAGAGGGGTGAAATTCAAGACTCACTTTTAGCTTTAATTTCCAAATAGAGTAACTTCAGAACCACATTAAACCACATTTAATTTCAAAAAATATCTTGTCTCTAGTTTTTCTTTGGATTTGGGTGTTGGGGATACTGTGTGTTTTATAATCTGATCATCACCCGTCAATCTTCAACTTCAGGTTTTACCTCCATCACCTCCGAGTATATCACACAAGCTCCTCTTGTTCTCTCAGATCTTGCTCCAAATCATGATCTTGGCCCTCCTGTCTTTATTCTAGACAGAGGTAAGACAAGCCCTGCTCTAATTTTTAATGGTAAAAAAGAGCTTTACTGAAGACTGAGACTGAAGAGATGATGAAGAGGAAGGAAGAAGTAACAAAGGAGACTATGTTTAGCATCAGGATAGGATGTCAGCCATCACTGTTCCCAAAGGTCATCATTTCTCTAGTGTCTCAGAAAGTCCCTTTGCTGTCACCTTTCCTCCAGGCCTTGTAGTGTAACTCCTTTTTATTATATTCAGTCTCTCCGAACAACATTTTTTGTATTTTCTCCAAGTCAGAATATCTACAGAAAAGTGAATTCTGGTTTTCAAGTATCGGAAGACAAAGAAACAGCAGAGCCTTTAAAACAGATTTCATCCAACGGTTTTAGGATGAATTCAGGAATTAGGCAGAGGTCTGATCAAGGTGACCGTGCTACCCTCAGCAGCAGCAGTTTTCTACGTGGAAGGAAGTGATTTGGCGAGAGAAAGTAGAGAATTTATTTCCTCTTTTCCACAGCGACTCTTTCCAGGGTGTTACGGCTTATTTCTCCCCTCCCTTATATATGAAAATAAAATGAGCCTCACTGTGGATATTGACTTCTTTATTTATTTAGTACATTTGTTTCACATCTATTGTATGTCAAGTGCTATGCACAGCAGGGTATGATAGTAAAGTTATAGAAGAAGCAGGAACCATATCATTAAGACCTCTGGTAGGACATGTTATAAGTTTTGATCTTTATCCTGAAAGCCACGTAAAACCATAAAAACATGTTGTTAGAAAAGTGAGAAAGCAGAGGTATGTTCTATGCTGATGCTTTGTCAAGGACACGTAGGATGCTGGGGGCAGGGTGAGGAGGAAAGAACAGATTCAGGAAGTACCAACAAATGATTTCTCTGCAGTCCAGGTGATGATGGCTGGGACTGGGTGGAGATGAGAAATTGGTAAATTTGACAGCACCTAGTGAAAGATTGGCTGTATATGAAGGTGGATGAACAGGAATTATGTAGAATAACTCTCAGGATTCTAGTTTCTGTAACTGAATGGATAGATGGCAGAACCACTCACTGGAATAAACGAACCTTTGAAGGGAACGTGGAGAAAGATCGTGACGTGTGGCGATTGAGGTTATCACTGAGACATTCAAATTGTCAGGTGGAGTAGACACTTGTAGATGATTCTGGAATTTAGAAGAAATGTGGAGCTGGAGATACATATGTTAGTGTTACGAGTATGTAATGGCATTGGAAGATAGCAGCAAGATGAAATCACCTACAGAAAGAGATAAGCTAGGAAAAGATAGTCCAAAACCCCCCCGATTTAATGAATAGATCTGGATACTGCGTCTTGGCCTGAGATGTGAGCCTTGTCCTGATATAAGATTCTCAGTCTCTTTCCTAAAATATTTTGTTCTTTCTAGACCTTCTTTTCTCAAAGTAAGTAAGGTAAATTTCCCTTCCCTCAATCTAAAGCAGTATGTATCCACTGAATCCACAGTTTCTACTGAACGAAAACTCCTCCTTTTTAGGTAAATAACAACTCATGATTTTTGTTGTATCTTTTGAAGTATCTACGCACACATTATGTAATCTTCTTCTTCACTTCCATGATAATACTAACCCCTGTTTGCTGTGAACCATACCCAAACCTTTCTCTAAGTGTTTTTGTCACATTGATTGTTATACCACTGAAGTGGTTAAGGTTATCTCATGAAGGAGGCAGATATCAAGAAATAGAAAGCTTAAATAATTTTTCCAGAGTACCAACTGCATGTTGCAGAACAAAGATTCAAATCCATGCTTATTGGCCCCAATATTCATGCTTTTACCAATGCATAACATTGCCTTCCTCCCATCAAGATACATTCTTATTCTCATAACAATTCTACATGATTGTTTTCCTAGGACTTCTATTTCTACTTACCTGTGTATTTTGTCATGTCAATGGTTTCAGTCATTGACCTTTTTTTTCCCCTTAACTTTATATATCCTACTTCCATGACTTCTTTTCCTGTTGCCTTAGTTACCATTATTATTGATTATTCAGAAATCAGTATATTTCAGTCTAATATCTTAAGTAAGCTCTAAGCTCAAATTTTTAATATCTCCAAGGTAGTTCAGGATTAGGAAAAGACTACCATTGGCTGTCTGCTTTTTTGTGCCAATAATCATGCTAGGACATGAATACTTTTATTCTCTTAATACTGAACAATTATGTGAAGAAATCATTACTATCCTCATTTTACTAATGAGACCCAAAGTCATACAAATTATATTTGGAAAAGTGAATAATAAAGCTCAAATCTTTCTGAATTCAAACTTATGTTATTGACATAATATGACATTTGTCTCAAAAGTCAAAGTGAAATTTAACATACCCAAATCTGAATTGGTTGCCCTTGACCTAAAACGCTAATTTTTTTCTTCCTTTATCTAGCTCAATTAAAACTGCTAACAATGCAAGGTGAGCTTCCTAATCTCCTTCCCCTCCCAGGATTCTAAGTCATGGGAGTGAGGTACACCAAAGGAAGTGGAAAAGGATCTTGTTAATTAATTGTGATACAAATATCTGATTCTCCAATGCAGAACTTCTTTGTCTGAGAAGAAGTGGGATTGGAGAATGCTGCTTAAGCAACAAGGTAAAGCTTCTTCCTTCCTACATCCTCTCCTTTTTTTTTTTTTTTAAATTTATTTATTTTTGGCCATGCCTCGTGACTTGTGGGATCTCAGTTCCCCGACCAGAGACTAAACCCAGGCCCTCGGCAGTGAATCTTGGGGTCCTAACCACTGGACCACCAGGGAATTCCCTACATCCTCTCCTCTTAATCTAGATGCCCACACAATAACCAGCCATATGGGGCCAGTCTCCCTATTCTTACAACATAGGTACACAAAGTGAAAGTCACGCTGCTCCTGGGCAGTGCGGTTCTGACCAATCAGAAATGCATCTCTTTGCCATGCAGCTGCTTCCCACTAGCTCTCTATTTTACATTTGGTAGTATGTATATGTCAGTGCTACTCTCTCACTTCATCCCAGCTTACCCTTCCCCCTCCCTGTGTCCTCAAGTACAGGGAGATCAGCTCTGTGCTTTGTGACCACCTAGAGGGGTGGGATAGGGAGGGTGGGAGGGAGACGCAAGAGGGAGGGGATATGGGGATATATGTATACATATAGCTGATTCACTTTGCTATACAGCAGAAACTAACACAACACTGTAAAGCAATTATACTCCAATAAACATGTTAAAAAAAAAAAAAGAAATGCATCTCTTCTTCTGTAGAAAGAGATTGAAAAATAGAAGTCGGGGAGAGCCAAAGGACAAGAAGTCTGTTTTCATGTTTCTTCCCTTATGGATTGAAGCTGAGTGAAGGGAGAAAAGATAGTAATATATCCTCTTCCCTATAAATAGCACACCATTAACTCATATACCTCAACTAAAAACTTATTAAGTTGGACACTGGCAAACTTTGGGCTGGATATGGTGTGCAGGTTGGTTTTCTTCCCTCTACTGTCTGTAGCCCACTCTAGCCATCCTGTTCCACCTACCAGCTGGGGTACTGGGAAGCATGTGTAAAGTTCACGTACAGAGACACAGGCTCACCAAAAGATGGAGACCTAATTATGGGACTATAGAATGCTTCCCCTACTAGACACCTTACCACCACATTTCTAAAGGCCTATTTACAGTACAGTTTCCTAGTATATCATCTCTGGATATCAAAAGAAAATTATGAAGCATTCTAAACACAAAAAACACAAAGTGAAGAGTGAGAGAAATCATCAGAATCAGACTGAAACATGGCAGAGATGTTGGAATTATCAGACCAGGAATTTAAAACTATGATTATTATGCTAAGGGTTCTAATGGATAAAGTTGACAGTATGCCAGGAAAAAATGGGTAATATAAGCCGAGAGATGGAAATTCCAAGAAACAAAAAGATGTGCTAGAGATCAAAAACTCTAACAGAAATGAAAACTGCCTTTGATGGGCTTATTCGTAGACTGGATATAGCTGAGGAAAATAAAAATCTCTGGGTTTGAGAATATCTCAAGAGAAGCCTCAAAAACTGAAAAGCAAAGAGAACAAAGACTGAAAAAAACAGAACAGGATATCCAACGACTGAGTGATACTACAAAGCTGTAACATACATGTAATAAGAATAGCAGAAGAGAGGAAGGAACAAAAGAAATATTTGAAAAAATAATGGTTGATCATTTTCCCAAACTAATGTCAGACACCAAACCACAGACTCAGGAAACTCAGAGGAAACCAAGCAGATAAATGACAAAAAAAAACTATACATAAGCATATCATTTTCAAACTACAGAAAATTAAAGCTTAAAAAAAAAAGTCTTGAGAGAAGCCAGAGGGAAAAACACCTTACCTACAGAGGAACAAAGATAAGAATCACATCTGACCTCTCAGAAATCATGCAAGCAAAAAGAAAGTGGAGTGAAATATTTAAAGTACTGAGAGAATAAAACCACCAACCCAGAATTCTGTATCCTGCAAAATTATCCTTCAAAAGTGAAGGAGAAATAAAAACTTTCTCAAACAAAATTTGAGGGAGTTGTTGCTGGTAGACCTGCCTTGTAAGAAATGTTAAAAGAACTGATCTAGAGAGAAGGAAAAATGATATAGGTCAGAAACTCAGATTTACATGTAAAGAAAAGAAGAGCTCAGTGAAGGAATAAGTGCAGATAAAATAAAAACATCTAATTTTCTTATTCTTAATTAACGTAAGAGATAATGGCTTTTTCAAAATAACAATAGCAACAGTGTATTCAATTATGCATGCTTATGTGCTTATCTTATGTACATATAAGCTTATGTATGCTTATATAAAGGTGAAGTGAATGACAGCAATAAAACAGGGAGAAGAGGGAAGAATTAGGGTTATTTTGTTATTATAAGGCACTCACACTACACATAAAGTGGTTCAGTTTTATCTGAAAATGGACTTGGATTAGCTGTAAACAAATATTGCAAACTAGGGTAACCACTAAAAAAAGTGAAAAAAGAAGGAGCTGGTATGATAAGAAAGTAGAGAAAATAGAATCACATAAAGTGCTCAATTAAAACTACAAAAAGCAGAAAAAGAATTTTTTTTAAACCACCTCATTGAGGTATAACTGACAAATAAAAAGCTGTATGTATTTAATGTATACAACTGGATGAGTTTGGAGATAAATATACACCTATGAAACCATCACCACAATCTAAGCCATAAACATATTCATCATCTCCAGAAGTTTCTTCCCATTCTATTTATTATTATTATCTATATATAATGTGAGATAAGAATACTTAACAAAAGATCTGCCTTCTTAGCAAATTTTTAAGTATACAATACAGTATTGTTAACTGTAGGTACCATGCTGTATGGTAAATCTCTAGAATTTATTCATCATGTATAACTGAAAATTTGTACCCTTTAACTAATACCTCCCCATTTTCCCCTCTCCCCAGGCTCCAGCAACCATTTTACTCTCTCCTTTGAGTTTGACTTTTTTTTTTTAATTTATTTTATTGGAGTATAGTTGATTTACAATGTTGTGTTAGCTTCTCCTCTCAGTTACACACACATATATATACATATATCCACTCTTTTTTAGATTATATTCCCATATAGGTCATTAGAAAGTATGGAGTAGAGTTCCCTGTGCTATACAGTAAATTCTTATTAGTTATCTATTTTACGTATAGTAGTGTGTATATGTCAATCCCAATCCTCCAATTTATCCCTCCTCTCCCTTCCCCACTTGGCAACCATAAGTTTGTTTTCTGTACCTGCGACTCTATTTCTGTTTTGTAAATAGGTTCATTTGTACCATTATTTTAGAGTCCACATATAAGCAGTATATGTCTTTCTCTGCCTGACTTACTTGACTCAGTATGACGATCTCTAGGTCCATCCATCTCACTGCAAATGGAAGGAGTATTTTAAAAAGGGTGAAGGAGAATTCCCTGGCAGTCCAGTGGTTAGGACTGCCAGGACCCTGGAAGTAAGATGCTGCAGTGCAGCCAAAAAAAAAAGAACAAGGGAAAAGTTATAAAACATTTACAAATATGTTGGATATTAATCCAACTATATCAGTAATCACTTTGAATGCCAATGGTCTAAATGCACCAATTAAAAGACAGAGATTGTCAGAGTGGATCAAAAAGTGAGACTCAACTCTATGTTGCCTATAAGAAACTTTAAATATAAAGAGACACATATTAAAAGTAAATGAATGGAGGAAAATAAACCATGTTAATACTAATCAAAAGTAGGAGTAGCTATATTAATTTCAGACAGAGTGGACTTCAAAGTGAGGAAATTTATCAGGGATAAATTGGAACATTACCTAATGATAAAGGTGTCAATTCTTCAAGAAGATACAGCAATCCTTAACGTGTATGTGCCAAGGAGAAATAGATGAATCCGCTGTTATAGTGGGACACTTCCGCAATTGTCCACCAGAAGTGGACAGATCTAGCAGGGAGAAAAATCAGTAAGGACATGGCTGAACTCAACAGCAGCATGAAGCAACTGAATATAATTGACATCTATAGAAAAATTCATCCAACCGCAGCGTGTTACACATTCTTCTTAAGTTCACCTGGGCATTCGCTAAGCTAGACCACGTTATGGGCCATAAGATGCACCTTGACAAATTTAAAAGAATAGGAAACATACACTCTCTACTCTCACCACATTGACTTAAACTAGAAATCAGTAACAGAAAGATAGCTGGAAAATTCCAAAGTACTTGGATATTAAACAACTCAGTTCAAAATAACACATGGATCAAAGACAAAATCTCAGAAGAAATTAAAAACTTTTTTGAACGAAATGGAAATAAAAACTCAACTTATCAAAACTTGTGTGATGCAGTAAAAGCAATGCTTAGAAGGGAAATTTTATAGCGTTGAACGTATATATTAGGAAAAAAAAGAAAGATATAAAATCAGTAATCTAACCTTCCGCTTTGGAAAACTAGAGAAAAGAAGAGAAATTAAATCCAAAGTAAGAGGAAGAAAAGAAATAATAAGAATTAGAGCAGAAATCAATGAAATTGAAAACAGGAAACCAGTAGAGAAAATTAAAAAAACAAAATCTGTTTCTTTGAAAAGCCTGCTAAAATTGAGAGGCTCCTAGCCAGGCCAATAAAAAAAGAAAGGATGCAAATTACTACTGTTAAAGATGAAAAAGGGGACTGTATCAGAGACATTAAAGGGATAATAAGGGAATGCTATGAACAACTCTGTGCCCCACAACTTTGATAACCTAGATGAAATGGATCAATTTCTTGAAAGAAACCGTTTTCCAAACTCTCAGAGAAGAAATAGATAATATAATAGGACTTGTGTTTATTAAAGAAATTGAATTCAATGATTAATAACCTTCAAAACTAGAAAACACCAGTCCCAGTTAGGTTCACTAGTGAATTCTACCAAACATTTAAGGAAGAAATTATACCAATATTCTATAATCACTTTCAGATGATAGAAGCAGGGGTAATTCTTCCTAACTCAATCTATGAGGCTAGCATTACCCTAATATGAAAACCAGACAAGATAGAACAGGAAAAGAAAGCTACAGACCAATATCTCTCATGAATATAGATGCAGAAATCCTCAATCAAATATTAGCAAATCGAATCCAACAAGGTATAAAAAGAATTATACACCATGACCAAGTGGAATTTATTCCAGGTATGCAAGCCTGCTTCAAACATTCAAAAATCAAATAATGTAATCTATCGCATGAACAGACTAAAAAAGAAAATTCACATAAAAAGAAAAGCCACAGACTAGGAGAATACGTTTACAAAAGACATATCTGATAAAAAGAACTGTTACCCAAAATATACAAGGAACTTATAAAACTCAACAGTAAAAAGGAAAACAACCCAATTAAAAGTGTGCCAAATACCTTAACAGACACCTCACCAAAGATGATATGCAGATGGCAAATGAGTATATGAAAAAGGATGTTGCACATCATATGTCATCAGGGAAATTTGAATTAAAACAACAGTGAGATACCACTACACACCTATTAGAATGACCAAAATCCAGAACACTGACAACACCGAATGCCAGTTACGATGTGGAACAACAGACATCCTAACTCATTGCTAGCAGGAATGAAAAGTAGTATATCCACTTTGCAAGACAATATGGTGGTTTCCTACAAAATTAAACATACTCTTACCATATGATCCAGCAATCAAACTCCCTGGTATTTACCAAGGGGAGTTGAAAACATCTGTCCAACAAAAACTTGCACATGGATGTTTATAGCAGCTTTATTCATAATCCAAAACTTAGTAGCATCCAAGATGTCCCTTTTTTTAGATGAATGAATAAATAAACTATAGTACATGCAGAAAGTTAGATATTATTCAGTGCTAAAAAATGAACTATCAAGCCGTGAAATGACATGGAGGAAACATATGCATATTACTAAGCAAAAAAAGCCAGTTGAAAAGGCATCATACTGTAAGGACAACTACGGGACTTTCTAGAAAAGGCAGATCTGTGGGGAGACCAAAATGATCAGTGGTTGCCAGGGAGATGGAGGAGTGAATAGGTAGAGCACAGAGGTTGCTTAGGGTAGTGAAACTACTCTGTGTGATACTATTATAGTTACACATGTCATGACGAATTTGTCTGAACCCATAGAACACATGACACCAAGAATGAACCTAAAGTAAACTGTAGACTTAGGGTGCTAATGATAATGATATGTCAATGTTGGTTTATCATTTGTAACAAATGTACCACTCTGGTGAGGTATGTTGATAATGGGAGAACCTATGCATGCCTGGGGTCAGGGCTTATATGTGAAATCTCTGTACCTCCCACTCAGTTTTGATATGAACCTAAAACTGCTGTAAAAAATAAAGTCTATTGAAAAGAAAAATTCTTCTAGAGTTACTCTTAGTACCAAAATCAGTATTAGTCAGGGTTCTCCAGAGAAACAGAACCAATAGCATGTAGATAGATACAGATATAGATAGATTGGTTAGTAGAGAGAGAGATAGAGAGATAGTGTAGGTAATTTATTTTAGGAAGTTGGCTCACATGGTGATGGATGTTGAGAACTCCCATAATCTGCCATCTGCAAACTGGAGACCCAGGCAAGCTGATGTTGTAGTTCCAGACCCAATCCAAAGGCCTGAGGACCTGGAGAACCTGATGTGTTACTTGTAGTTCACATCCAAAGGCTGGAGAACCAGGAGTGCCGATGGTGGGTCAGTCCAAAGGCAGGAGAACACCAGTGTTTCAACTCAAACAGAGAGAGTGAATTCTCCCTTCCTCCACTTTTTTGTTCTATTGACGCCCTCAAGGGATTGGATAATGCCCACCACAGTAGGGAGGGCAATTTGCTTACACAGTGTACCGATTCAAATGCTAATCTCTTCAGGAAACAACCTGACAGAGGTGATGTTTAACTAAATAACTGGGTACCCTGTGGCTACACATTTCAAGGATCCTTAAGATTAAGAGCTGACTTCTCCATAGAAATTAAAAGAAAGTACTGAAAGAAAGATACCACCATCCAAGAATTCTATACCCAGCAAAATGAAAGGAGAAAATAAGACATACCTAGATCATTAAAAACTGACAAAATGAGTCACTAGTAGGCCTGGCCTACAAGAAATACTAAAGAGAGTACTTAAGCTGAAATAAAAGAAAACCAAAGAGTAAAATAAATCCATACACAATAAAGACTACCAATAAAGGAAAATACATAGGTAAATATAAAAGAGAAAATAAATGCATTTCTATTTGTAACAATTTTTTCTCCTATTTGTTTTGAAAAACAGTAATCAGACTGCGTGGTAGTGAAACCGAGTAGGACCCTGTGGAAGTCCTAGGCACAGAAGCTTTTTTTTGTCCCCTGTGTCTTGTAGGTAAGACTCCAGCCTCCATGACCTTCCCTGAGTTCCAAAGGGCAGAGTCGAACAGTTGCTAATCAAGGGAAGAACAGCCAAGAAACCACCTGAGACAAGATTAAAGGGACCAAAGAAACTCATCAAGATTAGGAGAACAACCACCTGAGACCCTGCACACACCCTAATCTTGTCAGTAAACCACCCTTGAACTATTGCTATAAAATTCCTCCTCACATCCTCCCAGGTTGGGATACATAGTTCCCAACAAGGATACTAAGAAATTTCAATGTAGGAAAGAATTTTCTTTGCAACAAATGATGCTGGAAAGCCATATGCAAAAAAATGAAATTGGACTCTTACCTTACATTATATACAATAATTAACTCAAAATGTATCAGAACCCTAATATAAGAACTAAATCTATAAACTCTTAGAAGAAAATATAGTTGTAAATCTTTGTGACTTTGGATAAGGCAATAGGTTCTCAGATATGATACTAAAAGCACAAACGACAAAAGAAAAAGATGAAATGTACTTCAAAATTAATAGCTTTGGTCCATTAAAGGACACTATCAAGAAAGTGAAAAACACAACCCACAGAATGGTAGAAAATATTTGTGAATTATTTACTTGATAAGGGTCTAGTATTCAGAATGCATGAATAATTCTTAGAACTCAACAATAAGAAAAAAACAGCCCAGTTAAGAAATGGATAAAAAAAACTTGACTAAACATGTCCCTAAAGAAGATATACAAACAGCCAACAAGCACATGAAAAGTTGCTGAATACCACTAGTCATTAGGAAAATGCAAATCAAAACCACACTGAAATACCACTTCACATCCAGTACAATATAATTTTTTTTTAAAAATAACATGCGTTGTACGGATGTAGATAAATTGGAACTCTCATTACATTGCAGAAAGGAATATTAAATGGTACAGACGTGGTGGAAAATAGCTTGTCAGTTCCTCAAAAAATTAAACACAGAATTACCATATGACCCAGAAATCCTACTCCCAGGTATATAGCCAAGAGATCCGAATATGTATTTTCAAACAAAAACTTGTACACAAATGTTCATAGCAACAATGCTCATAATAGCCAAAAAGTGGAAGCAATGCAAATGTCCATCAATTGATGAATGGATAACAAATTGTGATATATCCATACAACAGCATACAGCAAGCTATCCTATTTGACAATTTAAAAATGAAGTACTGATACATGCTTCAACACGGATGAAGCTTGAAAACGTTATAATAAATAAAAGAAACCTTTTATAAAACACTACATATTGTATCATTCCATTGATATGAAATGTTGAGATTAGGAAAAATCTTTAGATGTGGAATAAAAATTAATCATTTCCAACAGCTAGAAGCAGAATGGAATGGAGACTGACTGCTAATGAGTATAAAGTTTCTCTGTGGAGTGATGAAAACGTTCTTTCTTAAATATCATTGGTGATTGTACAACTCTGTGAATATACTAAGAACCACTGAATTGTACATTTTAAAAGAATGTTAGAATTATATCTTAATAATCTGTTATTTTAAAAAGTGTCAGCAATGTAAAAAAAAACGAATTAAACAGATTCCTAATTCCCTCAACTAAAAAAAAAAAAAAAAAAAGCAGGAAAAACTCTCACATCATCTGTAAGGAAAACTCATTTCCATTAACATTGTACCTCTTGTATTTCATCCTTTGAGACAAAAGAAGACATAGAATGTTGGATATGAACAGTGAGTAAAAACTAAAATGAAAACGTTCTGCTTAATAAATATAAAAAGGAAAACATGTAATATTTTCCAGTATCAAATGGACCATCCACAATGTTTTCAACATCAAACTGCCGGAAATCTGGCAAGGACCTATCAGCCATTTCAGAAAATATTGGTAATGTATGGCAGAATATAGCTGGACCTGACCACCCTTAAAATGTGTCATAATCCACACTTGTTTAGCAGGTGAAGCACCATCTGTACAATTCTCATGTATCATTAACTATCATGCTGCGATAAATTTTACACAGTTCAGCAGTTTTGCCCAATGTCGGTTTGCTAAAAATGAATTCCACCAATGATACCTAAAGATGCTACAGGATTGATTTTGCCAGTTTTCAATGTTGATGAGCACAAAGCATAAAACTGCCCCCAATCTCCTCACTATGCACAGGCTGGGTGAGGAAACAAGAGCAAGGACCAGGTCATCCCTGCTGACCTAAGGAGACAAGCAGGAGATTTCACGCTGCTCTCTCTACAAGTGTACAAAATTACAGCTTCTTTTTTTTCCTGTATCAACTCCACTTAAGCATCCAGACCTGTATTTCAGTGTCGGCAGGATAAAAACAACAGCATCAACTTAAACTTGCCTACCCATTCATCTAACTTTGCCATGACTAGGTTTAAATTTGGTCAGGTGTGGATTTCAACCCAGTTGTATCAACATCCCTGCCTCTTGTCCACAGTGCTAATTTCCAAACTAGTGGGTTAGAGGTCTTACTTACTATCAGGGCATTGAGTGAGGGTTTTCTGGTTTGAGTTTCATCCGTGAGTCCTCACTGGTCTCTAAGGAGATGTCACTTTTCCCACCTGGTCCTGAGCATCTAAGCGCCTTTGCCTCAGCCGCTAATTTCTAAAGTTATCTATCTCATGGTTGGTTCTCTTACCAGAAGCAGTTTGTTGCTGTTGCTCTTGGGAGTCTAGTGGCTCCTGACCATCACCAGCACCAACACTAACCTGTTCAAACTTTCTTGGCTTTGCCTGGTATGTCCTCTGGGAATCAGCTGTGTGCTACAACTTGTCCCACGTATGTGCTGCCCAGTCCACGACCTCCACCGTGGGACTCCCTTGCTCCTTCCCCTACACTACCATGACAGCCTACAGAAGCACACCAGCATCAAAATTCGCATCTATTGCTATATTCTGTTTCTTTTGTTGTGTGTGTATCTGGGGTGGAGTGGGAGAGCAAGGGATCCAGATACCATAGGAAATTTTTGTATATCTCTCCCCTCTGCTGAAACTAAGAAACTTATGATGATGAGCAGTGCTATCCCGAGCTTTCTCTACCTAATATGGTATGCTGTCTTTTCTGTTCAGCTACAGTTGTCACAGGTTGGCAAAGAGATTTTTGAAAAATTATCTCATCCCAGAGATCGCCATTAAAATCACTTGACTTAGTTTTTGATTATTTCCATCTTATCAGAAAGAGTAGAACATATAGGGGCTCTCAGTAATGCCAAATAATGGGAGAAGAGTAATGGATACGAACTTAAATATCTCATAGTTTAACCTAAAATTATGATATATTCTATAATATTATCAATACAAATATTACCTGTCATTGCTGCTGCTATTATTATTACTACTCTTATTACTTTCATCCACATCCTTCCCGGCATGGAAGTTGTCAGGATAATCTACAGAGACTCACTGAGGATGCCATCAACTCCCAGTATCACATAGTGAGGAAGGACTGGGCCCACTGTCTACCCCTCACTTCTGTGAGAACTCAGATAGGGGGAGCCAGGTCTTTAAGTTCCACACAGGAAGAGAAAACAAAAAAAAATTGGAGGAGTAGGTTAAAATGGTGACATTTGACTTACCTAAAGGTCACATTTTGAACCTAGATAAAATAGAAAAAATATCTATATGTGGGATGAAAAAAAAAAAAAACTATTGCAGAGCCTACGAATTTTGCTCAAGACAAATGGAAGCCCCCAGAGAAGGGGATTTTAAGTTACTCATGATATATCTCGTCTCATAATTTTTTTCAAGTTTATAGAGGACAGTGACATACTTAGAGTGATGTGTATTCATCTAGGAATCCTGAAGCCTTCAACACAGCAATTGGAAGCCTTTTAACGTTGGAGGAAATAGATATTCATGGACAATACCTACTATATTATAGGACTGTACAATAATTCACATCCATAGTCGTAATTCTGAATCACCAAGAAAAGGTTATGACCAAAACTCTAAAAGGCAAAGGTGCATGATAGAGATTTTTAAAGTTCTTTTATTGTCGTTTTTTAAAAAAATACACAACAGTTGAAAAAACAAACGTTCATTTTCTGAAAGGCATGCTTTAGCTCTTTGGAAATTTTATTTATGTGTGACCGTTCATTCTCTGAATATGCTAGATAAGTGAAGTCCTATTGTGTTTATCTAGAAGGTAATGCTAATAGAAGTGGGGAATATTATTTTTAAAGAAACTCCCTTTAATAAGAACCCTGATGACAGTAGGTCCCACAGCATTTATAAATCAAACACTTTAAGCAATATTTCATCATCTGTTCCTAATGAAGCACAATTCTGGTAGTTGCGTGTATGGGGGGAAAAATATTTCTTCATTGTGACCACATTTAGCAAATAAAGCTGGAGCTATCTGATGCAAAGAGGGGGATAAATTACAAGGTTAAGTTGTGCTTTAACAAACTAGAGTATATGAATGGTAAGTTCCAATGCAAAATAGAAAAAATAAATAACACATAGACTATCCAAAAAAATTTTTTAATGTTTATTGGTACCTTAATCAGCAGAACTAGAGGCCAACTAGAATTTGTCATCAACTGAAATATACATGAAATGATGAAAAAAAAACCCGGGTGTTTTTCCTAAAATCATATATTCAGTTTAGTTTTATTTGCAATTAATTATTTTAATAAATGTTCATGTGGCACTATCCCGTGATAGGCACTGCGTGTGGCACTGCATATGAGACAGTCAACAAGACACACATGGTCACTTAGTACAGGAAGATGCAGAATGTTGTCCTTGGCTGTTCCAAGGACATCATTTTTACAAGTGCCCTGGAGTCCAAAGTACAGGGGATACACCAAGAGAGGACTTTGGAGCTTCTTGATAAGTCTCTTAATGACTTAAACTGTTACCCAAATGAAGGAAAATGGTCAGTACTGCAAATCAATCCCTAGTCATCATCTCAGGCTCCCCAATTCTTCAAGATTACTTCTTCTGTCCCTAGTTTTCTGCTTGGCAAAGAAGACTAAGCCTTCAAGGCTCAAATCAATTGTCACTTTTTCTCTGAAGCCCTCTCTGAAATTTCCTTAATCAGAATTAATCACATCATAATATGCCTCCTTATAATATCCCATACATGCCTTTATTAAACCCCTTAACAGGCCACAATGTTAAGGGGTTTAATAACCCACATGAACTTCCTCTGAGTTCATGGAAGTTAACAACAGTGTCTTATTTATTTCCATATCACCATCTTCCAGAACTATTTCAGCATACAAAAGATTCTCAGTAACATTGAATCAAGTTACGAGAATGCATCCTGGACCAGGGGAGCATAACTAAGGCAATTCAAGTTTCTTTCCCGAGGGTTCTCCTTACAATAGCTGAGTAGCATTGCGTTCTCATCAGAGGAATGAGCAGAGCCCTGATGGTGACACGCTCTTTAACAGGCATTCAAGGGCTAAAATAAGGCTGTCTCACCCCTGATGTGCCCACAGAAGTAAGAACCATAGGAAACCTCAGTATATGATGGGTGTTATTATGAAGACAGGGAAGAGCTATTCAACACTGACTCTCTGGGCTGCGTGGGAGAGAAACCCTTAGCCTTTGGAAGTAAGAAATAGCCGGGGAGACCCAAGAGGATACGGTCTCTGGTTGAAGAGAGGAGCTTTGGCCCCAAATCCCAGTGCACTATATTTGAGTGAACGGTATAGAGCACCAAACACCAAAATTGTAGAAATAAACACACACACACACTCACACACCTGTATCAAATCCTCCTTTTGGCATGTATTTTACAAGTGGTTTGGGATAGATTACCTCTCAAAGACTCATTTTTCTCACTTAGAAATGTTATTGGTGTTCTTACATGATTTTTGTGAGGATTAAAGTAATTAAGTTTGCATGAATGTTCCTGGTGCACGCACATAGTAATAGTGCAAAAAATGTTGGTTGGATCTGAGTAATTGGCAAGGAGGAGAATTTTTAAACATCTTATTGTCTGGAGACCTTGTTGAATGGAAGAAACAGAAACCTAAATATGAGTTAAACGCCCACAGAGACCTTGAAACAAGCTTCTCCCATGTATGTACCGAGAGTGGTCATGTCTTCCAAAGTTAGGTTATACTGCCATAGAAAGCAAGCCCGAACTGGGAGCAATCGTGAACATGATCTGGCCTCCAATTAACTGATACTAACCAATCTTTTATTTTAAATATAATATAATTAAAGAAACATTTTTTAACATCTTTATTGGAGTATAATTGCTTTACAGTGTTGTGTTAGTTTCTGCTGTATAACAAAGTGAATCAGCTATACGTATACATATATCCCCATATCCCCTCCCTCTTGCATCTCTCTCCCACCCTCCCTATCCCACCCGTCTAGGTGGTCACAAAGCACGGAGCTGATCTCCCTGTGCTTGCAGTGAACTGTGCTTAGCACTTTATGAAAATGAGACTACCCAGCCATGTCTTGTTTCTTCCTCTCCTGCTGCTGGAAATCTTCCTAAAACACATTAGTCCCCTTTTCTGCCTTAGCAGATGCTGTCCAGCAAATACAATTGCATCTTTCTAAGATGAGGGAGCATCTTGCACTGCCTTGGGGGGATCATTTGGAGTCTCAAGAATCACAGCACAGTGCTGTAGTTGTAAATGTAAAGAAAAAAGAAGATTGGTCTGTGTCTGTTTGACCTCAGGACATACCTTGGAAGTCAGTCTTTTGAAAACAATCCTTCCTTACAGCTTAGTTTCTTGTGAACTTTCTCTTTACTAAAATTAAGCACAGAAGAAACCAAACTGCTAGTTAATTGAAGCTTTAGTAGATTTCATCGATGGACAGTGTACTGTACCTTATTTTGGAATAATAGCTTTGGAATGGGAATGTGGGCAGTGGTCTTGCAAATGTACCCCTGGGTTTTTTATCACAGGGAGAAATTTCATATAAACATTTTCTGTTAAAACCTTGGAAACAGGGAATTGCTGGAGAGTTTTGATGAGCGTCTTCCTCAAATGTATTGACAAATGCCTGTGTCTTTCATAAGGGGCAGGCATCTTTCCCTTGTTCTGAAAATCTTTGGTTCAGAATATGCAACTGCCAAGCCATGCTTCATTTATCTCAGCCTGTTGTCTACTAAGTATGACTTGATAATTGGAAAGCCCTTGATCTTTAATGATTACTCTAACGCCTCCATGTGCTTCACACAGCCCCTCTGAGCCACACGGCAGTCCAGAAAGCATTAAATACAAGCAGCAGGGCTATTTTAATAGAAGTGCTTTGATGCAGTGGTTTTGTAATGTGAACACATTTTTACCTTAGAAACGAGGCAGTTCAAAAGGAATGTATTTGCCTCAAAATGAATTCAGCATGTGTGATGTCTTTACAGTTAGGGAATGACCAGGTATAGGTACTGCAATTAGTAAACCAAAGTCTAGAGTCTCTGCCATAGAGGCAAGTAACCACCAATTTGATTGATTGATTGATTGATTTGCTACACAGAAAGAATCTAGATGAACAGGTTTAGAAACTACATTAACTTTAAGCCCTGCTGCCCACCTCATCCTCCTCATGAATCATTTAGTTTGCTGATGGTTATACACTTGATTAAATGATATTCTCTAGGTCTAGAGTTTTAATACAGAATTACCTAACTTGTTTGAATGTACCTTACCCAAACAAAAATAAGGCTCTGAACTCTGCACTCACTCCACTTTTAAACAATGCCATAGGTGTTAGTTCTGAATCTTTCACTGGCAAAAAAAAGGGCGCCTCTATACTTAAAACTCTGCTGTGCGTGAATCCACTTTCTGCCTTCACTTCACTCTTGCCTCTTAAGGGGAATGCATTTAACTCACCTACCTGGAATAAGGGCTATTTTATTGGAATCTTGATTTCCCGCAAGGTAGGCCTGGCCTAAATTCCTTCCTCAGTAAGCTCAGAGGGAGCTTACACAAAAGGCTGATTATGTCCACACTTATACACGCTCCTTCACAGGCGTTACACACCAGGATGACATCCCAGTTAGAGAGGTGGAAATCTGACCCACTTTTCAATCACTTCTTTATGACTCGAAGCGTTAGCATACCCAAGTGAGCTTCCAAGATCCGTTATATCATACGTTGGCCCCAAATCCCCTTCCTTCCCTACCTCCTCACAAGAGGGATGTCATGGTCGGTGACTTCCCACATTCCCAGAGCAATCAAAAGTAATTAGTAACTCTTCTGTGCTGTTGAAATTCTAGGTTTTCCTACTGTTCCCCGCCTCATAAAATAGGCACAGTGGGGAAAAGTGGCGTTCTTTAGAGTTTTCAGGCCACTATTTTAAGAGTTTAGGATAGTCAACATTTGTATGAGGTTACTCATTAAGGGCTTACATTTCAGAATCACAGCTAAGGTCATCAGAGCAGGAAAGGACACCCTTCCTTTGGTCAGATTTTACTCACCATTCTAGATCCTGAGCTGGCAAAGTGCTCTGTGAGCTTTTTTCCGAGGAACCCTGAGAATTCACAGGGAAATTTAAAGAGAATTAATTGCCAGGTGTAAAAGTTACCATGCAGATTTGGCCATCAAGGTGGCTCTCTAAGTGGGGTCTTCCATCAGCAACATTAGCATCACCTGGGAACTGGCTGCAGGCCCTACACCTGTTGATTTTCAATGCTAGAAGTGAGGCCTGGCAATCTGTTTAACAAGCCCTGCAGGCAATTACGATTACAAACTAGCTCAAATCACAGACCCACCGCCTTTGTGAAAATACTTTGTATTGGTCTTAGCAAATCTGCTCACTCAGCTCTAGGGAAAACTATCATGATCCTTAGCCCCCTTAAGTGTACCACTGGGAAAATTCAAAAAGGCATCCTCTAGCAGGAGAGTTGTTTACGTGCTGTTGCCCTAAAGGGGCTAGGGTGGGTTTAGGAAATTGTTCAATGTTTGCAAGTAGGAATAAATTTTAGAGACGTTGTTTTCTATAAGGAGAGTGAAAAAAAGATACACATTTGGAATTAAATTGAATACATCCTTTTATGTTAGTGTTCACCACAATTATACACTGTTTCTTCCAGTAGATAGTGAAACAGTGAGCCAGGTGAGAAAATAAGCGTTTTCCTTTGTAATGCCCTCACTAAGAACTTCACCCTGTACAGGGGTCCAGAAATGACTTTCGTGTAGGCAAAGTTTAGTCCACCCCAGGAGTCTCTTCAGTGTTGTAATAGAGCCAAGAGAATGTGCTGGCTTCAGTCAAGGCCCTTGGAGTAAAATTTCTAAGAGGTGATTTTATATCTTAGAACCTCGAATTCGTCCTCGAACTCTTTTCATCTGGCGAAAGCAGTCTTCATAGCTCTCATAAAATATTCCTTAGTAACAATCATAACATGTCTAAACAGTGAAACTTTGGGAAAAGAAAGGACCAATTACTATTAAATCTAAAATTTGCCTTAAATTTTAACTTTAAATCCTAGGGGTTAGATTTTATATAAAATGTTGGAAACCTGTGCATGTTGGAGGAAAAAAATGCACACGGCCTGAACGTTCTAACTGTTCATGCATCATTAAAGGAATATTTGTTGACAGCTGACTTTGGGAAGCTGTTCTCGTCCTGAGCACAGCAGTGAACAAAACTAATTTCCTGACCTCCTGGAAGTTAATTCTAGCAAAGAAGACAGACAGAAATGAGTAAGTATGTAATACTATGACATCAAAGAGTGATGAATACAATGAAGGAATATGAAGTAAGGAGAGAGCAGTACTGTACCTCTCTGGTAACAGAGGTAAGCACATTTGCCCTTCTCAGATTCCCCATTTAGAATTAAGCAATCCTCATTTGGGAAAATATTACAAGGCTTTCTTTCCTCAGAGGTGGCCAATAACTGAGTCAGAAATGGACACCTCACCCAAAGATGGTTGGCAACCAACAATACTACTGTCTGATAGGAAAACCATCTAAGGCAATTAGACCCTTTCTCTCTGTGTTTTTCATCCTAAAAGTATGAGAAGAACTTGACAGTCTGGAGATCAAGAGACAGGAAGAAGACAAACAACCAGGAAGAGGCCCATTAGCAGCTATTCTTGGGAACTAGTAGAGCGTCAGAAAACACATAGAGACCTTGGTACCAGTATGGACAGTCAGTACTTCTCCTGAGTGAACTTTCCCTGGGATAAGGCACTGCAAGGGGTTCACCCCAAATACTAGCTATTTGGCCTGGAAGTATCTCAGGTGTAGAGGGAGAGTGGGAAGTCCTAGACATCATTCCACTCAAGCATTCGGAAGTGGATTTTTAACCTACCCCACTATCTTATGTGGAAGAGAGGAAGGATCACCTAAATAGGGGAATAGATTTTCTGGTATTCTTCAGTTGGATTTTCAAAATGACTTGAACAAACCACAAAGATGTTTACAAATACTTTGCCAAATATGCATGACTTAAGAGCACATAGGAAGCTCAGTTCCATCCCCCAGTGTATGATTGGAACAGCATATCAACTCATATTTCAGTCGGGAGCATCCCAGGTATGGAGTGAGCATGGCTTCCCTAACCCCTGAAATAGGTTAAATTCCTCTGTTCTGTGTTCTCATAGCTCCTTACACTTCACTGCTATTTAACAGTCATCACACCAGAATGACTTGTTCTATGTCTCTATTCCCTACTCTACTGTAAACTTCATGCAGTGAAGCGCCTTGTTCTGTCTTGTCAATCCCTATGCTTCCCGTCCTCAGGGGAATTCCTGGAAGATAGTAGGTGCTCAATAAACGTGTGTTGAAATGCATTAAAATAAACGGAATTAAACGTGGACTTTTAAATTTGTTATTTTTAATAGAGATTATCTCATTATTTTTTCCCTTTTTTTCCTCTCAAAATGAAAAAGTGTCAGCATTGATTAATCATCTGAATGCATTAAGGCGTTTAAGGTAGATACTTTAAATATGAAGTGTGGTTCGATTAAAAAAATTTTTGCTGCTCAATGCAAATCGTTGCCTAGACTTTATATTCCTATATATTCTTTATTTCCTCTGCCTCCTTCATATATGTGCCTCCTGCACATATTTTAAAGGTACTTACATTTTTCAAAAGGTGGGCTCAGGTACTGATGCAGTGACTATGCTAAAATTGTTTCTAGATTTAGAAACAATTTCTTAAACACTGGAATAGAGTAGGTGCCAGGGTATAAGGAGTAGAAATGGGAACCACAGCAAAAGATACTGTATTACAATCTTCCAGTTTAGTGACCAGATAGTGCCAAAAACAAACAAACAAAAATACTCTAACCTTTCTCTGAAGGAGAATAACCTCTTACATTTACACCTTTGTTTAGTTTCAGAACGAATGCAGTGTAGCTTTCCCTTGTATCTTTCTCAAAAATTGTATGTAGAGAAAAGTAGTTGGGGTACAATATGATTTTCCTTTTAAGGGTCAATGTGCAAGAGAAAACATAAAATAAGAGAGGTAAGTATTTTTCGTGACTACTTCTAGGTTCTTAGGTTACAAGTTGTTGGCAGTCCTTTTTTTTTTTTTTTTGTGGGGTGGGTGTACAGGGGCCTCTCACTGCTGTGGCCTCTCCTGTTGCGGAGCGCAGGCTCAGCGGCCATGGCTCATGGGCCCAGCTGCTCCGCGGCATGTGGGATCCTCCCGGACCGGGGCACGAACCCGTGTCCCCTGCATCGGCAGGCGGACCCTCAACCACTGCGCCACCAGGGAAACCCGGTTTAACACTTCTTCTACAGATACGTCTTCCTTTTTCCTCTGGAACATAGGGCACTGGGAAGCTGAGATGCCCCCATCCAAGTTATGCCTAAGATTTAGGATTATTTTTTTCCTTTACTTTATAGTAGAACAAAGTATTTTGAAATATTAATTTTCTATTAAAGGCATCAGAGTTTTGTACTTACATATCTGCCTAAAGTTCAAGATTGCTTCCAACTTATCTGGGAAATACTTTCACTCTCTTGTGATGACAGAAAGGTGCTAATTTCATGTCAGAATAAAAGAGACCTCTTTAAACTAACAGTGTATAGTTATGGAGAGAATAATTCCTATTTGTCACAGAGAGAATACTGTTTTTTCAAAAGACAAAATGCGTCTATTTGAAATCCAATCGACGAGAGCACTGAGGGTGTGAACCAAAATCTCCTTCCATCCCCACCCCAGCTCCTGTCCCTCTGGCATTCAGAGTCCTCCCAGGCAGCTCCCTTAATAAAATGCTGCCTTTACAACTGTCTTATTTTCTATTTCCCAATACACATATTTTCTAAAGTCTAGTACTTTCCCCCTTATGCCATATTTCCTCTGGTACTAGCAGTAGGCGTTCTTCAGGGTCAGCCCACTATTGGGAGACCACGGCAAGGATAATCCTTGGAGCAGCTCCTTTGTTTTTATGCTTCTCTTACAAATTGCAGCTGAACATCTGTAAATGCACTCCTCTTTCCACAATCCCTGTAAGAATGTATCTTTTTACATCTGAAATCAAATAATTGAGTTCCCTACACCTGTGATTCCTGTATTCTGAAACTTAGTCCTCATGTTGGATATTGTAATTGTACTTCTGAGCTCAAAATAAGATGAGGCAAAGAGTGATTCACAATAGTGTAATTTAAAATTGTTTATTTGGCTTAAATATGGTGTTAAATTAAATATGATTATATTTTCATAAATGGAGTTTAGGAACCTTTGGGTTCTAAGATAGATTGACGGGGGGAGGCGAGTATACATTTGTGAATTGTGCATTGTCTATCTACATATAAATGTCTCTCTCTCTCTCTCTTTATATATATATATATATATAATTTATACACATACACATTTGTAGACAGATTAACTCCCAGTCACTCAATGTGTATGTCAGACTTAATCTGTGCTTTATGTTGACATCTGTGACCACCTCAGAATCTCTTTATGGTGGGGCTCCTTCTAGTTGGAATGATGAGCTTGGATACTTGGCCTAGAGCTGTACTAGTTTAGCAAACACACTTTGTACTTAGACTGTATGTTTCATTGGAGTAGCCAGTAGGTATCCAGTGTAGACAATGATGGGAAATGTGTCTGAGCAGTGCTGCCCTTGGCAGCATGGTCCCTTGGTGATGTACCACTGATCAAGGTGGAACGAACATCCCTTCAGCAGCTGTACTTTAGAATCCACTCCCCTTCTTTTCTCCTCCACAAGCTTTTCTGGACGATTGATCAAATTCTTCTTCCCATTACTCTCCAGCACAAAGATTGACAGTGCTAACAAAGGTGGAGGAGATAACGCCCCCAACCATAATTTTCTGCGCCTTTCCCAGCCTCCTGCTCATTTTCAATACTTCGGCCTCAAGAAACCAGCTCTGGGCTTCCCTGGTGGCGCAGTGGTTGAGAGTCCGCCTGCCGATGCAGGGGACACGGGTTCGTGACCCGGTCCGGGAGGATCCCACATGCCGCGGAGCGGCTGGGCCCGTGAGCCATGGCCGCTGAGCCTGCGCGTCCGGAGCCTGTGCTCCGCAACGGGAGAGGCCACAACAGTGAGAGGCCCGCGTACCGCAAAAAAAAAAAAGAAACCAGCTCTTTGGAAGCACCCTCGACACCCCAAGGAGACTCCTTAGGGCACAGGAGTGCCCACAGAGACCTCGTTCTGAACCACAGTAAAACTGAATGGGTGGGTCTAAGCAGTAGTAGATAAATGAGACTTTAGTCTTTTGTGAAACAAGCCCACTTGTGGGTGTCTTTGTCTTTCTTGACAGGAAGACTGATGTCTTTACCTTTCAATGCACTGCTCGAGTCCTCCTTCCCATGCACTATTTCAAGTTCATTTCCCGGTGCTGCTGGCGTGAGGGACCAGGACTTGGGAAAATCCAAGAGACTGGGTGTGTACATGCCTCTGAAGAACGGGATCAGTAATGCAGCTGTTAGATTCTGTTCTTTCCACGTGGGCAAAGTATAGAAGACCTGTTAAGTAGCAACAGGTAGTGCATAAAAAATATTGGAATGCGGCAGACAGATCCTCGTGATCCCTCGGTAACAGTGAAGGAACCAGTTTGGAGTGAGCTTCGTCTAGGAAGCATCACAGAAAATTTACAATTGATTGTTGGTCATGTCTCCCTAAACTCCTCACTCCTCTGGCCCCTACCCAGTTCTTCTCTTCTGGTGCCTGTCTTTACCTCTTCCTCTTTGTTCTTGCCTTGATCTCAACAAGTCACTGCCCAGTTGTGAGAGCCACTGTCTTGGAGACTTGCCCCTAGTAGGTGTAGGAGGTCAGGGTGGCACCAAGAGAGTGCGAGTACCTGGTCCCACTTCAACGGCTAGGGATGTTTTCTTATGTAGCAGAGATAAACCAGTGAGAAGCAGTAAAGCACCATGGAAATCATACTAACTTGGGATCCAAAAGACTCCACTTCAAATCATAGCTGCTTCTTGCACGTTGTATTATTTTGATAATATTTCTGAATTTTTCTGGCTTTCAGTTCCATTCATCTGTAAAATAAGGGCAATAACACTAGCTTTGTGGTAGCGTTGTAAGAAGTAAAATACTACGTATGACACTCTGTGTATTATAGAAGCTCAGTCAATGGTGGCTGCTATCATATTTCATAAATATAATTCTACTTGCTCTCACCTTGTCCTCTGTCCTTCCTGTTCTCCCTTCAGACACTACCATTGTCTGAAGAAAATGGAAAAAGGTCAACCACAAAACTCAGTCCCAATTCATTTATGCTTTGGGATAACAAAAGACGCTATCAAAGAAGACTTCTCTGATCAGAAAGAACTTTGCCCTTGCTCGGAAAGACAAAGATTAAATTATTGGAGAAATAGCTCTTTTTCACTAACCTCCAAAGGTAAAAAGAGAGCTTTTCTGACCCAGAAGGCTACTGTCTTCTCTCTTCTTGTAGGGAAGGTCACAATGCTCCTTAATTTCTGTGATGTGCCAGGTGTTTGCAAGGGGACCATTCACATGAGATCTTATTTTGCTCTCACAAAAATGTTCCACCCTCTCAGTCTCTTAGTCCTTCCAGGCTTCTTTTCTAGGTAGGAAACATCCTCAGATGTATCGTCAACCCCTTTATGTGGCCAAGGAATGTAACTATGGGGTTTTTCCTTTCTGCTGGGAGGAAAGATTCATAAACTTCAAATATGAAAAGAGAAACCTAAATATGAAATAATTTGTAAATTCCCATTTTTATCCCTGTAAGAACATTTTCCATTCCTATTCAACTCTCCCTTCATAGAGTACATATTTTAGGTTCCATTTTATTTAAAGTTTAATCCAAATAAATTTTTGAAGAGACAAATGTTAAAAATTTGGATTCCTGTTAACTCTGGCTCTGTTTGGCTTGTTACTGTTTTTTGTTGGTGGTCAATACAAATGAGAATTTTAAAAATTAATAAAAATTCAGGACCCATATCTTCATTAAATCCTTTAGCATCACCCTAACTTTGAGTGAGTGAAAATCATCAAGGAAACATTTGATTAGCCAACTCCTGTGTATATGGAGTCATTGCTGAGATAATAAAAAATAGAGTTTTATATTCGAGACTCAATTTTTGGAATGAAATGTCTGTTTCCAGAGGCCTTATTATGAGAGTGTCTGGTCCATTCCCATCCTGTTTACTGTTGTCCTTCACAAGGTCACTTGTGTTCCTACCAAAAATGCAACTAAACCGTAGTACAGGGATCAAAACCATAAACATACGATTCTTTGGAGGAGCATCTGTTGCCCTGGAGAATTGACATCAGGCCAACATCAATCCCCTCTGGGGGCTGCTTTTAGGATGCTCAGGCAAGATCAACACAAAGGGGCAAAGAACAGTTTCCTTGGCCCATATCTGGGTTTCTGTAGTACTTTCCTTATAGATGGGATACTTCTGAATCTCTAGACACGTTTCATCACATTACTATAGGACCGGAAAAATATTCCTCCCCATAGAAATTGAAACCCCCGACAGATAAAGGCAAATAAAATCTTTAAATGTATTATTTAAATCATTTTCACCAATGCAAGAAAGTTGCTGCCTTATTATGCAGTCAGATTCCTCAAACTAAGAGAGATGGCACTAGCCATTGCTCAACATAGAGGTGTCTTCTTTCTTGACATTCTTATTTGGAGTGTTCTAAGTGGACTGTCTGCCTTCTCCTAACCATTAAGAAATGTGCTAATACAGGGGAGATGGGATGATTTGGAAACTGGGAAATATGACATAGTTTAATCCACCCCAGGTTATTATGGAATGGAAAGTTTCATCATCTGACAACTGTTAAGGAGTTTAAAAAGAACTAGTGGCTGCTTTCCAAGTAAAATATTAGTGAAAATATACACAGAGAAATGTTTGCCTAATGGAATTTCTAAAGACAATGTTGGTGCAAAATGGTTTTAGGCCAAGAGTGCAGGTTTCACCCTGATGGTGAAATAATGGGAGCCTACAAGTGCTGTCAATCAAACCAGACCCCAGTTCTACCCACGGTGCCGCCATGAGACCACCCATTTAATCCCAGATCCGGCACACTGGACGCACTTGTAAACATCAGTGTATCAGTGTTCTCCCCTTGCAGCACGCTGCCAGGTTGTAAGGAAGAGGTACTGACCTTTCAGACAGCCCATGCTCCTCCTGTCACCACACTTGTTATTGACTTGGGATGAGAAAGAAGCAGAGCCGGCTACCATGGTGGTGGCAGCTTTTCCAGTTGGCCTCTGGTGTTATTCACGTGTACTTCCAAGAGAAGGCAGAATGCACACACTTCAGAATTTCTGGGTTCACAAATGATTTCTAGATCTTTGCTTGATTCTAAAGGTTTGGCCAGATTCCTCTGTCTACTAAAAAAAAAGAAAAGAAAAAAAGAATTCACAACGTGAGAGCTGTGAGTTCAGTTTTATTTGGACCTTAATGGGGTTGATAGCCCAGGAGACAGCCTCTCAGATAGTTCTGAGGACCTGCTCCGAAGAGGTGGAGGGGGAAGGGAGGAGGTCAGTATATATACGATTCTGGTGACTGGGGTACGTGCAATCAAGCACACACCTTGGTAGGGGATTGCTGCTGGTGTCATACTTGTCTAAGTATGACAAGACGGAGAAATTTGGGTTAGTAAAATTCTCTCCCGAAAATATCTATCTGAAGGCCTGTTCTGCCAGATTTTCCGAGAGCACAGAGTGCCTCATTCCTGATCTCCACCCCGAACCCCTTTCAGGGTGTATTAAAGGTCAGCAACTGCAGTGGCTAGTGACTTAATCCTTATAGAGCCAGATGGCGAGTGACATTCTTTAGTTTGCACCTCTAGAAAGGAAATCTGGTTCCAGGTGACCATAAACCTTGCAGCTCTCTATGGCCAGTTTCCCACTGTGTTCTTGGGTTCTAACCTGCTGAGCGGTGCAGTTGCCACCTGAATACCCATTCCTATGGGAAAATGCCCAACTGAAGCTATTAAAAATAAATTCTCTCTTTGCAAATACTAGGAATCTGTGGCTCTAACGGACAGTAATTTTGTGCTGTTTGCAAATGAATTCTCAAGTCCTAGAAGGCAGAAGTATTATATTGTAAATTTTTAAATACTCTTAAAGTCTCCCAGAATTAGCTACAGTGTTGTGGGAAAAGAGGTGTCCGATACATGAATCATGCCATGCATACTTATTTAACCCAATAACCCAGTTTTTGTATATTCTGGTGAAATATACAGTAGGGGAGCAAAATTTGCCACCCCAAAATATGTCTCTTTGGCATGAGGATTATTTTAGGCTGGTTGTTTTTGAGAAACGAAAGGTTCAGGAAGAGCTTTACCTCTGCCCCCTTAACTGCCTAAAAGGGGGCCTATCCCAAGAAGAGAGCTATCACCAGAACCAGCTACAGTGAACGTGAGCTAGATGTGGTAGACGTGGGTGGGAGGTGAGGGGGACACTTAGCAAGGCCTGTTTGATCAAAGTCCCATTGTCTCTCAATATCATGGCAAACATTTGTTTACCAAACATTTGTTTTCCCCCACCGTCCTGTGAATCTTTCCCTCCCCTGTGAAGTCTCAACCCCCTACCTGTTTCTCCTTCCCTCAGATGCCGTATAAGCCTCAACTGCCTACTTTGTCCGTGAGTCTCATTTTTCTTATGGGGCCCCGTATGTACATATTTAAGCTGGATTTTCTCCTGTTCATCTACCTCATGTCAGTTTAGGTCTTAAACCAGCCAGAAGGACCTAGACGGGTAGGAAAAAATATTTTCCTTTCTCAGCAATACAAAAACCCACATGGGGTTAAATTAGGTAATAATAAATAATTTTGGGAAAACATGTTGGTATTGTGGATCGTTGGAGGAAACAATTAACTCAATCAAGAAAAATCAGCATTCTTCTGAAAACGTAAGAGGTTATATGTTATAACCCAGCTGTGACTTGTAGCTCCAGAGCAATCACACGATATGAGATTCTATAATTTAAACATATGTGGAGAGCCCCGCAGAGGATTCATCCACACCGTCATGATTTTCAGCCAAACTTCATACTCCTTCCGGATTGTATAGTCTTCCCCCAGCATTTTGGAGAGGGCTTACGTCTTCTGCTCTCCATATCTTCTGATTAGTTCTCAGTGTGGCTCCAACCAAACCATCAGTTTTAGTCAAAGACTTTTGCCTTGAAACAAAATAAGAGCTCCATCATTTTCACATTTGACACTAAGCCAAGAGGAGAAAAGAAGGGATGGTGTAACTACGGAGCAAAATGTATGTATTATCTGCTTTTCTCCAGTAAGAAAAGAAAATTGAGCATAAAATAGTCATGAGCCGCTGATGATATGTAACCCTAAAACACCCATCACCTCGGAAAAACGAGCACCGAACAGCATATTATCTTGAACGTGTGTTTCGTTCATCCGCATAGGAAAACACTTCTGAATGCATCATCATCAGTGATTGGCAGAGCATAATTATATTGTTCCTGTAGAGTTTTGAGAGATTAAAAGGCAGATTAAGAAATAATTTAAAGGTAATAGTGTACATAGTAATTTCTCTTCAATTTGTGTAAATAGTAACCAGAATGGAAACAAGAAAAAAGCTCTCTTTGATAATACCCATTGTTATGCAGAGTGTCTGTCATTTTAGCATAATCGGATGAATTTTTGTTTGCAAATTATAAATTATTCAGAAAGCTTCTTATTACAGTTATGTGGCTGTTTACTGTGGGAGGGAGAAAGAGCGCACTTCATTTTCCGGATGTACAGTCTAAAAAGGAGACAAAAATAAAGCGTTTGGCACATTTAGTGGGAGCGCCTGTTCCAAGCTAAATACAAAAGCAAGACAAATGCAATAATTGAGCTGCGTTTATGAAACCAAAACATAATTGCATTCGGGGATTTTGCGGCTGGTTCTTCATGTATAACTATCTTCGTACAGCCGGCTCCAAGATAGTGTGATCATACACTGTGCACTTGGAGGCAGGGTCATCGTCCTTTTTGAAGGTCACAGTGCAGATCTGACGGGAATGAGTACAGTGTCCAAAAGCAAACTGCCACTTTGAGAAGCAATCAAGCAATTTCCACGGAGCTGATTGCCTCCAGCCTCACCTCGAGGCATTTAACGAAGTGGCAGCCCAGTCTTGATTAATCGGCAGAGGCACTAATGAACCAGCTTTGCCCGAAGTTTCCTGCACTCTCTGATTCCTAACTGCCTCTTTAGTGAATGACTCGGGGCCTCAAGAGAGCCTCACGCTGGCTGCCTCCCTTCTGCCTGGGCACAGACACTTGATGACAGAGGAGAAAGTCCTGCTAAGTGGTGCGTTCATGTTTGTTGTTTCTCAGAATGCACCTCATAACTATTTAACTTGGGAGAGTGAGAAGCAGAGGGATTGGGTTAGGATTTCGGGCTGAGCACATGACTTATTCAGTGACTGAGTCCCATCACGATGGATATATGAGGATCAGAAACGCTAAATGTGCAGCTCCCAACAGTCTGAGCACAAAACAGGCTCCCAGGACACACAGCAAGCATTGTTTCAATGCATGCTTAATTGGCTTTCTGAACCTGGCAAGATAATAAAAAGTGGAAGGTGACTGTTGTCTTACATTGGGCTCTCCAGAAGCACAGCCTGAGGCAGCACTCAAGTTCAGGTGTTGTATTTGGGGAGGTAATCCCAAGAAACCCTGGGAGGGAAGCAAGGAAGGGAGACAGGAGAGGAAAGGTCAAAAGCAAAGTTTGTATCATTGACCAAATTGCCACTGTGGGAACTGAAGCTTACCTCCCACCAAAGCGCTTGGAAAACTGGTGAGGACATGCACCTCAAATTTATGCCCAAGGGCAAGATTGCAGGATGTTAATCCCCCAGCCCCTTCAGCCACTGGTGCGGGGCTGCCTGGGGGTGGAGGTGAGGATCTACCTCATTGCATGTTGATCTGCCACATGCGCGGGCAGTCCGGGCCCTGTCAGTAGAGCAAGACTTCAGCCAAAGAGTTACAGGTACTGGGAGTTGGTGACACAAGGAGATACGGGCAGATACCCACAGCATCTGCTTCAACCACAAAACCAATTTATACCTGCATTTAAGAAACAACTATAATCCGGGCTTCCCTGGTGGTGCAGTGGTTAAGAATCTGCCTGCCAATGCAGGGGACACAAGTTCAAGCCCCGGTCCAGGAAGATCCCACGTGCCGCAGAGCAACTAAGCCCGTGTGCCACAACGACTGAGCCTGTGCTCTAGAGCCCACGAGCCACAAGTACTGAGCCTACGAGCCACAACTACTGAAGCCCGCGGGCCTAGAACCCGTGCTCCGCAACAAGAGAAGCCACCGCAATGAGAAGCCCGCGCACTACAACAAAGAGTAGCCCCTGCTCGCCGCAACTAGAGAAAGCCCGCACGCAGCAACGCAGACCCAACAGAGCCAAAAATAAATAAATATATTTTTTTAATTAATTAATTTAAAAAAAACTATCCAGCCTCCCAATTGTCCCCAACCCCTTGGATTAAAGTCTGTACTGGTCTGTCTCCTCTGAACGCTCTGAGTGGTAGCTAGATCCACAGCCCAGAAGTCTACTGAGTGGCAGGAGAAAGTTGTGTGTGATATAAAATATCTCTCCGAGATAATCCACAAAGCCGACTCCTGCCCCTAGATGCATGAGATGGGTGGCAGTTGTTTAATGTATGCCTGCAGTGTCTTTAATGGTATTCATACTGGCTACCACAGATACATCTTCTCATAGCAGGACCCTGGCCAAGTCTACAAAAGCAAACACGTTGTCACAGCTGGACCAAGACCTCTTGGTTTCTGCTTGGATCTGAGTCTGGACTCATATACAAGTATCCACGTGGACAGTTCTTATCCACTCCTGGACCCAGATGTGTTTGACCCACCATGTGCGAATCCAAGTACAACCTTGCTATGAAAATGAACACTTCAAATACAGTGATGAAGAGTCCCCCCAAAATTCTCAGCTAGCATCCCCTTGCTCAACAGTTATTTTCTTTTTTCTCAAACCATTTCTATTTAATCTTGTAAAATATTTCCTAGGACACCATAACTTGCTGTTATAAACCAGCCATTTCATAGTATTTTCCACTGCATGAAATTTTACAGACAATGCTCATGCAACACATTTAATGTGCCACAGCTCTGCGTTGAAATAAATTGTGAAATTCACAGTGAATACCCAACCAATGCTATTTATCAGAACCAAAAGAAACTACAACAACAAGACCTCTTATTTCTCATTAGTTATTGCCTTTGCAGTTGGAATGGGACTCTGTGCTTTTCACTTCCTGTTCTTAATTGTTAGAGGGAGGTACTGAGGGCAATTAAAGAGCTCTTGCTTTCCATTCTAGAAGGGGCTAGATTTGGTAGCAGTTAAAATGTTAGGAGCCCTGAAACAAATAGCTTCCTGCTTGTGTCCCATCAGGATACAAGTGCAAATCTGAATCTATAAGGATGTTGGTGGTCCGTACCCTAACCGCCTAACTGACTCTCTCTCGCCACATGCCGCAAGCAAATAATTAGAAAAAACAAAACAGAGAACATTTTTACCTCCAAACCACCTGCTTCCTGAGCCTCCCTAATTCTTCCTTGGGCCGTTGGATAAAAGAAACACTGAGAAATTGAGAGACTTCCAGGATCAAACAGGTTTAAAAAAAGTTCCTGCCACAAAGGCTGGAAAGAGAAATAAGGCCATTTCCTCAACCATTCAGGTACCCCCTACCTCCACCTAAATTCCTCATGTAAATTACTTACAAAATGTGATTGCTTTGAACTTCCCTTGGAATTGTTTAGACAAAAGGGAGATTTTTCAGAAAAACTATACTCCAAGATTCTGATTTCACATCTTAAAGAGTTGATGAGTATACATTTGGTCACAGTTTCTACAGTTCCCCCCGTCTCGATGGTCTGCATTCCCACGTGCCTTACTCACTTGAAGTTCAGTCTTCTGCACATTTTCTGTTCCCAAATGTTCCTATGGATTCCCAGAGAGGGGTCCAGAGAAGTAACTGAATGTCTTGCAGACACATGCTACATACATTGCAGAGAATGTGGACCACTCACCTCTAGGAAACCATTCCCATGGGTAGTCATCCTAGATTTATATACTTTCCTGCAGATAGCAGTAAAGTGTTGTGATGGAGGAAAGGCTTTTTCTCACCAAGAAGCCCTTTGGGCTACTAGTGGGATGTTTGCAACCCATTACGATGTGGACTCTGGGTTGATTGAAATGCTTGTTTGCCTAGTTCTGGCCATAATACCCTGAAGTCGTTTCACTAGTGTCTCCCCCAAATTCATATCTAACCAAAAACTCAGAGCCCTAAGTCCAATGACTTGTATTCTTATAAGAAGAGGAGAGGATACACAGAAGGAAAAGGACCATGTGAAGATGGAGGCGGAGACTGGAGTGATGCATCTACAAGCCAAGGAATGGCAAAGATTGCTGAGAGTCAGCAGATACTGGCACAGGCGAGGAAGGATTCTTCTTTAGAGCCTTCAGAGGGAGCATGGCCTTGATGAACCCTTGATTTTGAACTGGCCTCCAGAAGTTCCTCAGTTCCTAGTCATCCTCAGGAGCTTCAATAATAATGTAAAGAGAATTTGCCATAAACTATATTGTCATTATTTATTATTCTTTTCAAAAACATTTTGAAAAAGGATAGATATTTTAATAATTCAAAATAGACAAATGCTCTTTTTTAAGTTCCTTTTCAATGGGAACCAAATGTCCATATTTATTAAGGATTATTAATAGAACCCTGATGATCTAATGAATTCATTTTCTTATTTCTGGGCATTGCCCCCCACCTTGTGTATTTCACAGAATGACCTTTCAGGTTTCAACTTTTGTGCCTCTGTTGCTCTTTCATTGGAAGAAATTAGCAGACCTTTCACATTTTTTGAAGGGAGCATCAGCTAGGGCACATAGAAAAAGTAATGTCTTGAAAACCTTGATGAATGCCAGTTCTCCCAGGGCACATCAACCCTAACTGTGCCTGTGTATGCATGGAGAAAATGGCAGATTTGAATAAATATCCTGAAACATTTTGGCAGAGTTCCAGAATCTGCTGGCTACCCACATTTATTGTGTACTTATTTGTGCTTGATCTAGCTCTTCTTTGAACAGTGAAGTTAACCCTTTCACTAACTGCATAGGGAGAAAAGTTTCCATGTTACAAATGGCCCAGTTAAATTCATTCAAAAATTACTTATTCAACCCTTACTTTGTACAAAGCATGACACAAACACTGGGATAGATGCAGAAATTATTCCCTGCTCTCAAAGACTTTATATAATATTCAAACAGAAAGACACATAAACAATAAATCATAATAGAATGTTAACATGAATCATAAAGTAATTTTAGAGGGCATCCCAGTATTCATGGATATCTGGGCATAACTTGAAGACTAGAGAGTAGTTCTGCCAGGAATCTAGTTGCATGCGTGCTTGAGAAGCATTTAGCAAAACAACTCAAATCTCAGAGAAAAGGGTCAAACCATAACACCTTGATCTAAGAATAAAACCTGAGAATCGAGTTATTTTGAACAAAGCTCCAAGGAAAGTGGATTAGATCATCACACAGTCTCAGGGTCAGAGGAACTATTCCTAAAAACTGAAAGAGTTACAGCACCTAAATCTTCGGGGGGCAGAAATGAGATGTTCAAGTACTATTGCTTTCAGAGAGAGTGTAAAACAAAGGTGGATAGGCTTCAGCAATGAGCAACATTGGGACAACTTCACTGTGGTAGCAAAGATGTCAGGAGACAGCTCCTAGAACAGTACTGGCAGGGAGTTTGGTATATTGCTTTGTCACACCCATTGGTCCTTTGCACCATCTTTAGAGCCCTCAGTTCCAGATCTCTGCAGTTAATGGTAAGAATTAAAATGGCGGATGCCATATGGATGGCAAGAAACTATTTACACAAACCAGGCAGATACTAGGCAGCCTCAGGGTCTTCCAGAAATAGTTGAGGGGACAAAATTTCAAAGGTCTGGAGATGCTGCCTATCACATACAGACTATTTTGTGGCTCTATTACAAAGAAGTAAAGGCAGGCTTTGTTGTTGATGTAGTAGTGGCCTGAGAAACAGGTGTACGCAAAGGAGAATGAAATAGGTGTGATAGGGTGCACAAAGACTTGTGTCTGTGCAGGAAAGTGAATGACTCTTTCAGTTGAAGTAAACATTTGAGCTCATACTTGGAGACCACATATGGAGGGTTGGGGTGGGAGGAGAGGGAGAGATTCCGGGCTCAGGAAAAAAATATGGGCAAAGGCTTTGAAGTTTTTTTGAGAAAACAACGTGCAGGTAGAAGAATGCTGGCAGTGGTGGGTGGGAAAAGTGAGAGAAGTTGAGTTAGAAAAGATTGTGAATGGGCTGAATCGTGGAAGGTCTCAAGTATTGCTGCTAAGAAATTTGAGTTTTAGTTTGAGATGTTAGAAATCCACCAAATGTGTGTATGTCTGTGTGTATGAGTGTGTGTGTATGTGTGTAATTTTTAAGATGGAAAATAATGACATCTGACTTGTATTTTAGGAGGAAGGGGAAAGGAGTCCTGTGGTTGCCCTGAAAGGTGTCCATCCACTAATTGCTGGAACCTGTGAATATGTTACCATACATGGCAAAAAAAAAAAAAAATTGTTTTCAAAAGCGATTAAGGATCTTGACATAGGGAGATTATCTTTGTTTATGTGGGTGAATCCAGTTTAGTCACAAGTGTGTCAGAGGAGAAGATGTTACAATAGAAGCAAGGGTCAGAGTGATACCATTGCTAGAAGGGGCTACAAGCCAAGGAAACGGGAAAAGGCAAGGAATGGATTGTCCCCAGAACATGCAGAAGGAACACAGCCCAGTGGTTACCTTTATTTTAGCCCGCATGAGACCCACTTTGTATTTCTGATCTTCAGGGCTTTACACTAACAAATTTGTGTTGTTTTAAGCTAGGAAGTTTGTGATAATGTGTTACAGCAGCAAAAGGAAACTAATACAAGTACTCAAGAGGAATGCATCAAGCTTGTGTCTGGTGCTTTGTGTGAGTCCTCTGCTTTAGTCTTCACAAAGGTGAACGGTGAAAGAGACAATATTATTTCCATTTCACAGATTAGGAAAATGAGGCTGAAAATTATTGATTAAATTGCTATTAAATAGTAGAACCTCACCTGATCTAAATTTGTCCTTGGAGCCTATGCTCATATGCTGTACCATGATGCCATAGCTCTAAAAAGAGTAGAGAGAATGGAAATGGATGAGATATGAGATAAGAGGTAAAATAACCATAAGCTAGACTCAACACCTATAGCACATTAAATTGAACCATGTACATTTCCTAACAGATGGCGTTATAGGTAGAAAATACATTTTCAGTGAGGATGGGAAGACAGGCAGTAGAGTTTGGAGAGGCAGGATAGACAACTTTGTGGAAAAGCCTGGGGGTATGTAGATCTAAAGTCCTCAGTTCTAATTACTGTGTCATTTAACTATCCCTGTGACCTTTAGAAAGTTGCCTAGCCTATCAATTTTCTCATCAGCAAAATGGGATAGATGATACCTAGACCAGAGGGTTGCTGTACTGATTACGTAAGCTATTATTTGTAACACCCTTAGCCCAGTCCTCCACATTCAGTAAACATAAGTACTAAAAGGTTGTTGTTGTTGTTGCTATTATTATATTGTTATTTGTTTAGAGAATCTTACGGTAGTCATAAATTAGTGACTATACTATAAAACACATGATAAAAAGAAGAGCTTAAGAGATCAATTGCAAAAGGAGAAACAAAAAGAATTTGATGAAACATGATGAATTGAAAATAAGTGTATCTGGCTGTTGTTCTTTTAACTAGTGTTAATTTTGGTACCCCATAAGATATTTTTAATATCTTCAATATTAAAATAAAATATTAAACAACAAACACTGATTTTTAATATTTGTAGTCTGTGGTACTAAGTAGACTATTGAATTGACCAAAATGTTTAAATGTATTTGTCACTTTAAAAAATATCTTACTATGTTTTCTTAACTCAAACTGATTTTCACCATTACTCTGTTGTACACTATTTGTGAGACAGAAAATTTGAAACATCTAAACTTTCAATAAAACAATTATTTGAAGCAAGCTTAATATCCAAAAAATGTGTGATTGCTTACACAAAACATGAAATCCTACAAAATAATGTGTATGGAATAGTCCAGTTTTGTTGAAAGACCAGCATGTACACATTTTGTCTGTCCCTCTGTTCTGACACCGTCAGTCTGTCTTCCTCTCTTCGACATCACCCATACAAATAGGAAAGAGGAGTGGGTGGGATTGGGGATATTCTACTTTTGCGTGTCTTTGTTAACGTTTCTTCCAGTAAATACTATTCATGTCTCAAAGAACAAAACTTAAGCCCTTAAAATTTCTTTTTAAACAAAAATTGTAATGATTATCTAATAGCCCATTATATTTAGTTTCATAATTTGTGTAAATATTGTCCTGTTAAAGGTCTTTAGATTATGCCTTGTTCTTCTTGGCCGCCCTACTAACCTCTATCAGTTCTCTAATTTGGAGCCTTTTTGTATCACTTTCTCTTTTATCTACCATATTAGTTCCCCTGTGTCATAAATTGCTAGGCCAGGTTCAGCATAAGCCAGGAGCACTCAGAGTGTCTGCTAGTGAAGGAATTAACTTCTAATGAATAAGAAATCCTAGTACAGACCCTGGGGGCAGCATTAAGAGGCAGTGCTTCAGTACAGCTTCAGTAAGTCTCTGTTCTGTAAAGATCAAGTTGGACTAATGTTCATAAACGGGGAAGAGCATTAATTTGAGTCTTATTTGCACTTACCACAAAGAATAACCATTTATCAGCTTAAGTAAAAGAGCCTGTGACTTGCCAACTACTTTCTTTGTGTGAACACATTAAACATGGCAGGCCCTTGAAAATAGCTACAGAAAAGAGTGAACAATTAATTTAACATGAATTTCGAAACCTTTATTTGGCATTTCTTTACACCAAGTACTGGGCTTAGTGCAGAGGGTATAGAGAAACAAATGCACAAGACAAGTCTGTAGTTTAAGAGGCTCCTTATCTAGCAAGGGAGACAACAAATCAACGTGCTATTTAAAAATATATTAAGTGACTATGGGAAATACAAGCACTTTCCGTTTAACCCAGGAGCCTATCCTTAATAAAGAAGTAAACATGTAGATACACAGCTCACAATTAATGTGGTACCCCTGATATGACATGAGAGGATCCTTTACCGTGATGGTATTTTTTCCAAAATTCCATAACCTCAGTCTAATCATGAAAAAAACCAACAGCCAAAAAACAAACAAACCCAAACTGAGGGACAATCTACAAAATACCTGGTCATTCCTCTTCATAAGTATCAAGATCACGTGAAACTAGAAAAATCCAGAGAAACCGTCACAGTCCAGGAGAGAATGAGGAAACATGATAAGTAAATGCAATAGGAGACCCTGGATAGGATCCTAGAAAAGAAAGAAAAAAAAAGTTTTTGGAAAACTTGATGTTAGGCACCCCACAGGCCTAAAAGTCCAGTAATTGCCCAGCCTCACTACCTAAGAAAGAATCTAGAGACAGGGACAGTGATATCAGTGGTTTATTGGATAGAGGATCTTACACATCCGAAACAAAAGTCCTGGAGCAGCTCCCCACCCGGTACAGAAAACGCGGCAGGACAAGGTAGCAATCTTCGTTACTCGGGGGAGAAGGAGGCTACCATTTATAAGGGGGATTGACATCAGGTTGGCTCATCAGTTACCAGGGAAACCAGAGGTTGGGGCAGAGGGCAATTAGCAGGCAGTTACTGATTAAGCCCTATAATTCAGAGGATTGGATAGTCACGTGATTGAAACAGGGACTGGTGGAGCAGGGGATGTACGGAGATCAAGAGAACAGCCATCTTGAATGGCCTGATCATACACCTGATGAAATCAGAATAAAATCTGAAATTTAGTTAATAGTAAAGTACTAAGGCTGGTTTCTTAGATTTGACAAGGGCACCACAATAATGCAAGATAACGATGTCAGGGATCGCTGAAACAGTCAGGCATATGTGGGAACTCTCTGTATCTTTGCAGTTTTGCAGTAAATCAAAAATTATTCCAAAATTTAAAGTTCATCCAAAAACAAATATGGTAAGTGATAGTACAAGATATTTACAATGGTGGTTGCTAGGTTTCTCTTCAATTCTGTAAAGTTGTATAGAAAGTACCAAGAGAACTTCTTGGTATGACTAATTCTACCTGGGGATTCAGGAAGAACTTAACAGAAGAGATAAAATTTGAGGTGCGTCTCCATGGCTGGGTAGGAATTTGCAACCCCTGAGGAGGCTGCAAGGCCTTAAAGGCACACACACACACACACACACACACACACAGATCAGTGAAAAAACATTGCATGTTTGAGGCCCAGAAGAAATAATATTGGCTGAGTTAGGATGTCCAGGACCAACTTACCCATTAGGCCCAGAATCAAGAGTCAAGGGCCCATAATACTCTCAGGGATCCCCCCAAAATCTCAATTTCCTTAAAAATCAGAAGAAAACAAAAGAACTTTTAGATCAATGAAAATGTTTTAATATACATTTTTAACATAATTGACTTCATAACAGTGTAGTAGTAAAATATTTTGATTTTTATTACTATTATTTTTAATTACAGAAGGGACCCAGAAAAATTCATGCAGTGTCCTGGTGGTATTTATTTGTATCATCTTGTACAGAGAGGCCCACCTTTTTCCAGGAGGAAAATAGTCAATGAAAATGTTTTCATATATAATTTTAATACATTTGTCTTTATAATAATAGTCATAAAATACGATTTTCAATATTTTTTGGAGGCAGGCACTTACAGAGGTAGAAGTGCCCAGAGCTCACAAATGCCAGAGTGTGTGCTCAGTGTTATCGCACGTGTGTCATTTCCACTGAGAGGTCAGCCAGGTGATATTAAGGCTGAATTAATTCAACCCAATGAGCTATTTTAGTTGGTAACGGAAATGCAAATGTAATACAATTAAATATTTGTTAAAAAATAATTGTTTAGGGAAGTCAGATCTAACAAACATCGAAGACATATATATACATATATATACACACACATCTTTTTGAAAAAAAACATGTGTTTCAAAGAATTTCTCTATTCTTTAAATCATCTCCTTTTTTCTTTAACTCTTCTAGTCCTCATTTTATTTATTCTATGCCGTATTCTTTACATCACTGCCTTAAAAATAGGGAGGTAGTTAAGGATTTAAAATTAAATGAATACGTTAGCAATTTTCTTGATTTAAACTAACTTTAGTCTGTTAATCCGTAAACACTAACATATGTACATATGCATAAGGGTTAAGAGAAGACTCTAAATTAGTTTGTTTAATTTAATCTTTCAATTTACTCGTTAACATGCAGAAAGCTGATACTAACACAAGTTTATGTAACTCCCTTCACAAAGAAAAGCAAAGATAATAAATCTGTGTTAATCACACACGCCCTTAAATTGTGGTCTAAAAACACTGACACCTCCAAAATGTTGTGAAGTGGAGAATTTTACCATGTTGTTACTGGTTTCTGTGCTGCCTTGTGTAAAACAGACTTCATTAGTTTTAAGTAACTTTCCTTATTTCTGTCAGGCTTAGAACCTCTTCCTGTCCTTATCTTTCAACAGTGGTTTCAATGGTGAAACTAACACAGCAGCTCAGAGTTGATCCTAAAAATAAAATAAGTAGATAAAAATGTATTTGGAAGTTTCTGTGGATCCCTTCATCACTCTAAACACTCACAGACACACACGCACACGCACACACACGGACACTCCTTTTGGCGAAAATGTTGTCTCTAATTAAAATGAAAACACTACAAGAGAAAATGTTCAGCCTTAATATTATACCCTCTACTTCCAGTATAAATATATTCACATCCTTTCTTGTAAAAATGAGAAAAGAATAAGATAGACTGAAGGCTATCAGATACTTGAAGGGTTTCATGAAAAAAGAACAGACTCAAAAGTATAAGGAGTAGTAGGAAACTTTATTCCTGTAGAGTCTCTTTGTAACTGACCCTGAGACAGTATTAGACAATAGAAGATGAGTGACAGATTACCGAGGAATGAGCAGAAACCTTAAGCTCAGAACAAGAGAATTTGGATCCCGGCTCAACCACTCAGATTGTGCCACGTTTGCAAAGACCATTGGCCTCTCTAAACCTTGGTCTCCACCTCCGAAAATGAACATAATTATAATCCCTACCTCAGAAGGGTCTTACAAAGGTTAAATAAGTGAAGTAATATGTGTAGAAAGCTCTTTGAATGAATAGTATACACAAGTAATTACTATTTTGCTATCTGTGATATGTATATGTATATACATGTACCCACAAATATTCTATAAATATTTATTGAATATATGTGTGTATATATTACTTACATCCTTATCACACATTACAAACCGTATACAACAAAACCAAACCCGCTCACACAGAACAATCACAACCTGGAGAGTGACTGCCCCAATAATGGACTATCCGTTATTTATTAGGAAGCAGTAAGTGAAGAAAATGAAAAGACATTGGAGTCAGCAGAGGTTTGGGTTTTGCCCGGCCCCCTGCTGATTCCCCACTGTGCTTGGCCATTGCTCTTTTCACCACTCATTAGCACTCCAGTCCAAAGGAAGGGCAGGTTGTTTCCAAGGCCTGCATTAACCTCACCATCTCCTAATTGTTTGCACATTTTCCTACTTTGATGCAATCTAAAATCTATTCCTCTCCAGAAACTCTGTTGAGCAAAGCACAACCGTTTAAGTCAGTCTCATTTTGGATTCTGTCGAAATGTTCGGTTAGCACTCAGACTAGTAGAAAGGAGATTCTATGGAGGCTTCCCATTCTTTCCCACCTCAAGTTAACGTTATCTCTCATACTTCTGAAACACTGTGTGTACTGTCAAGCATTGATACTATTCTTTTTTAAAATTTATTTTGTTGAAGTGTGGTTGATTTACAATGTTGTGTTAATTTCAGTTCAACATGTATATACATTCTTTTTCATATTCTTTTCCATTATGGCTTATCACAGGGTATTGAATATAGTTCCCTGTGCTATACAGCAGGGTCTTGTTGTTTAGCCATTCTATATATTAGTTTGCATCTGCTAATCCCAAACGCTCAATCCATCCCTCCCCCACTTCTCCTCCCCGTCTTGGCAACCACAAGTCTGTTCTCTATGTCTGTGAGTCTGTTTCTGTTTTATAGATAAGTTCATTTGTGTTGTATTTTAGATTCCACGTATAAGTGATATCATATGCTATTTGTCTTTCTCTTTCTGACTTACTTCACTTAGTATGATCATCTCCAGGTCCATCCATGTTGTTGCAGATGGCATTATTTCATTCTTTTTTGTGGCTAAGTCGTATTCCATCTGTTGATGGACATTTAGGTGGTTTCCGTGTCTTGGCTGTTGTGGATAGTGCTGCTACGAGCATTGAATTATAGTTTTGTCCAGATATATGCCTTGATTGGGATTGCTGGATCATATGGCAGCTCTATTTTTAGTTTTACGAGGAACCTCCTTACTGTTCTCCATAGTGGCTGCACCAACTGACATTCCCACCAACAGTGCAAGAGGGTTCCCTTTTCCCCATACCCTCTCCAGCATTTGTTATTTGCAGAGTTTTTAAATGATGGCTATTCTGACCAAGGTGAGGTGGTACCTCATTGTAGTCTTGAGTTGAATTTCTCTGATAATTAGTGATGTTGAGCATCTTTTCATGCGGTTGTTGGCCATCTGTATGTCTTCTTTGGAGAATTGTCTATTTAGGTCTCCTGCCCATTTTTGGGCAGATTGGGTTGCTGTTTCTTTGTGGTTGAGCTGTTTGTATAATTTGGAAAGCATTGATCCTATTCTATGATGACTGCACTTTAATTTTTTTCATTCACGATGTTTGGAATCATTTATGCAAGTGTTAATATGTCTAATGAATAAAAAATGAGTGCTATAGACTGCGTGTTAGTGTCCCCCCAAATTCGTATTTTGAAATCCTAAGGCCCAATGTGATGATATTACGCGGTAGGGGCTTTGAAGGTGATTAAGTCAGGAGAATGGAGCTCTCATGAGTGGGATTAGTGCTCATAAAAAACCCTTGGACGGGGCTTCCCTGGTGGCGCAGTGGTTGAGAGTCCGCCTGCCGATGCAGGGGATACCGGTTCGCGCCCCGGTCCGGGAGGATCCCGCGTGCCGCGGAGCGGCTGGGCCCGTGAGCCGTGGCCACTGAGCCTGCGCGTCAACAGCTCCCTTGCTCCCTCCACCACGTGAAGGTACAGCAAAGAAAGGGCCTTCTATGAACGAGGAAGCAGGTTCTCACAAGACATAGAATCTGCCAGATCTGAACTTCCCAGCCTCCAAAACTGTGAGAAATAAATGTTATTTATAAGCCACCCAGTCTACGGTACTTTTGTTATAACAGCTCAAAGTACTAAGGCAGAAATGAGTTCACATTTATCTAGGGTTGAAACTGAGCTTCTGAAATATTTTAACTATTTGACTCTCATTTTCTTACTCCAGTCATTCACTTTTTACATATTTTCATCCCATTCAGTAACCAAGATGAAAAACAGAGGAGGAAAGAAGGGACACCTTTTCCATTCCCCAGACAGAAGGGGTGAATGAGAAAATAAATGAATGCTCAAAATAACAGCATTCCTATTTTCTGATCTGAACGTCTTAAACATGCCTGATTATTTGAATCATCTGTGATCATTAAAGCAGCTGACTCCCAGCCCTTTCTCCCTTCCCCAAAATAACCTAGTATCCTAACCTCCAGGGGATGAGCCTGAACTACTTGAGTGTTTAGATTTTTAACAAGTACCCTAGGTGATTCCTTAATTAGGCAAATTTGGGAAACTAGTCTAAAGGAAGAAAGGGATGCTCAAACTTTTTACCTGTGTTAGACAATTTTGAATGTATTGTACACAGACTTTTAACCTATTGCCAGAAAATACAGTTCTAGTTGTATTTCTGACTTTATGGCGTGAAAGATTGGAGGAAGAGGAATGATAAATCCAGGACTATCGCTGAACCTCAAGGTCCTGAGTCTTATGGGCAGAGGATACATGGGGAAAAACGGTGGGAGCATCTCTTGATACCTGAGTTTAGAGAGTTCCAGAAAGGAGTGGTGGACTGCACATATTATGATCTGCAAAGAGCTCCCTGGAGGAGCATGAGAGGTCACCCTCCACCAAAATTGAAAAGAAGAGACAGATTGGAATGTGGCTGTGCATTGTGCTGTTACACTCATTCCTTCCCCTGTAGCACTTTGGGAATCTTAAAGAATTTTTTTGAGAAAAAAAAATTTTTTTAATTACCTTTGAAAAAGCCAGAGCTGCCCTCAAGGAACAATGGACTGTGCTGATTTAATGTAGCCACAAGCTTTGTGAGGAGGGGAGCGCTCCTGGATGGACACCAGAATCACCATATGTTTTTACCAGGAATATCTTGGAACTGTCTACATTATTAGCCCAAGATTTTCCAGGAAGCTGCTGCCCATAAAAGTGAGATGAGCTGCTGAGAGGATCCCCCTGGGCCACTGAGCAACTGCCAAGGGAGGGGGCTCCTCTCGAAGTTTCCAGTATGTTGTGCTTCTGCCATTGGCAGGAACCCTTGTAGAGTGGAGCTGCAGTTGGAAGGTGCACAGAAAACATCAGACCAAGAGGGTACCAACTGGTATTATCTGGTCTCTCCCATTTCATCCCAAGTAATTCTGAACATCCTGAAGGAAATGAAAGATTCAAGGTAAATCTTACGTAACTGCGTAATTCCACCCATCAACCATCCATAATTCTTCAATCATCAGATATTTACAGAGCCTCTAGACGTTGCCTGAATATTTTCTGGATGCCAGAGGTAAAGTAGTGGGAAGGAAGTAGATAGCTGCGTTTTTACCAGGATTGAGCTTCTTCCAGACAAGTACAGGAAAGAAGGTAAAGGGTAATTGGAAGTATGGACCATGTACCCTGCAGTGGATGAGGAAAAAGGGGATGGACCACAGGTATAACAAATGGTCAGGAAAGTAAAAGTTTTAGGAGCAATAAGTTGAAGGTCTTTGAGAATGTGGCAATTAGATCAAAATGGATAGAAGGTGATAGTTGATGAGCGGGATTCTTAAAATCAAGGTCTAGAACAAGGAAGGATGTGACCATAGTTGAGGGAGGCAGCATGTGGAAAAATAATTCACTGAAAGTAAGGAGGCCAAGGAATAAAGAGAACCGAATCCCAGATATATTGTTCATGTGGATACTAACTATGCCTTAATGGGGCATCCTGAGTGGGTCTGAAGGTTCTGGAACGCTCAGGTACTGTCTTGAACCAGGTTTGCAATATCTGAGTTTCTAGTGATGGATATGGAAAAATAATATGTCTAGAAACTATGAGCAACAGTCTAAAGACTGTTATAAGTTCAGTAAACATGCATATTAGAAATGTGCAAATGCCTGCCTCTTGAAATATATTTTCAGCCTATCTAAAGGAGCACCTAAAATTCTCACCATTGAGTTTCTCCTTCAGATAAAGATCCTCTGTCTCCAGAGGACTTGCTACAGAGTAAATGTATTATCTATCACAGGAAGCATATATTAGGACACTAACATTTATAGGACATTATCATGATAATTTAATAGATTGGCTAGCTGTCACCTAGTCTCAAACAAGGCTCAAGAAAATCAAGTAGGGCTTCCCTGGTGGCGCAGTGGTTGAGAGTCCGCCTGCCAGTGCAGGGGACACGGGTTCGTGCCCCGGTCCGGGAGGATCCCACATGCTGCGGAGTGGCTGGGCCCGTGAGCCATGGCCGCTGAGCCTGCGTGTCCGGAGCCTGTGCTCCGCAACGGGAGAGGCCACAACAGTGAGAGGCCCCCGTACCGCAAAAAAAAAAAAAAAAAGAAAGAAAAGAAAATCAAGTAACTGTAAAAGCAAGAAGAAGAAGGCAAAGGAAAGGCTAGCTAGGTATGGAAGCTTACCCTAGGGAGCCCTGATTGCCCCCACTGCCTACAGGGTAGAAGGAAGCTCTGGGAAACAGTAAAGCATACTAGAGAGCACATAGCTCATTTGTAAAATGGAGATAATACCTCTCAGAGTAAGACGTTTAAGCAAAATGACATAAGTCAAATATCTGGTGCACATTAGGTGGTCTGTAAATATCAGCCCACTTATTCATCTGCTCTTCTTAAGCAATGCATATTCGTGTTCTAAGATGATTTTATCCACAAGCATACATACAAAAACAAATACCCAACTGTACTTAGTGATATACGTGCTGAAGTATTTAGGAGGAAACTAACATTGGCGACTTACCTTGAAAGGCATCAAAAAAAAAAAAGATGGATTGTTGAATGGATAGAAGAATGTATAGATATAAGATAACTATAGTAAAAATTTATTGGTGAAATCCAGGAGGTAGACATAAAAGTTTCCACTGTAAAATTCTTTCAACTTTTTTGTATACTTGAACGTTTTCATAATAAATTAGCAAAAAATAAAATATTCTCTCACGTACTTTCCTTGTTTATATCCCAGTTTTTAGCAAAATGTTGAAATTCTTTCTTTACAGTCCTTACTGATGAACATTTTGGAAATGATTACATCTAAGGTTGAAACAAATGCATTTTCGTCAATAGAGAAACATATGTTCAGCCCTTAGGAAGTACATGTGAAGAAACATTTAATATTGCAGGGCTTCTTGTCACTTCTCAATAGTTGTCAGCCTGTCAGCTCCACATCCCAGGTGCTCAGAAAACTGTAATTTCCAGAGCTCTCTGACTGAGGGCATAGAGAAGCATACAGCTCACCTCACAGAAATATTACAGAAACCTGCCTTCCATAAAGAGACAGAAAAAACTAAACGCATCTAAAAAGACTGATATTTTAGCTGTTCAGGTGGTCATGTTTCATGGCTCCCACAAATGCGATACATTTTTATAGATCTAGAGCTCCTCTCCCCCATCCAGTTTGTATACCAAGGAATCCTGTGTTACAGATATTCAAAAATTTCCATGTAATAACCTTAGTCCCCAAAGGGTGCTTTTAATTCAGCATCCTAACTTTAAAAGGTAAAAGAAGAAAGAAATGATGTGTGATACCATTGTGGAATTTATAACTCCTTCTTCCTGGAAACATACCCCTCACTCCACACTTCCCTGGTTTTCCTCCTTATTTCTCCTGATCCCTTACTTCGGGAGTGCTCCAAGGCTCAGTTTTGGAGTCTCTTCCTTTTCCTGCTTACATTCACAATTAAGATGATCACGTGTAGTTTTATGAGTTCTTAAATGTCATCTAAGTGCTGATAATCAAAATATGTCTTTTCAGCCCAGACCTCTCTCCTGATTTCCAGACATGTAGACTCAATTGTCTACTTGGAACATCCAATTATAGTCTAATAGTCACATTAAACTTAGTATGTTGACACTAAGCTCTTGATCTTCCCCCCAAATTTGCTTCTTTTAAGGTCCCTATTTGTGTTGACTGTGAGTCCAACCTTCCAGATGCTCAGGAAAGCTTCTTTCTTTCTCACACATCTGTCAGTCAATCCTGACAACTCCACCTTCTCAATATATCCAGAGTCCAGCTACTCATCACACCCTACATTGCTTCTCCCTTGGGCTGAGCTGCCATTATTTCCCCTGTGAATTATTAGAACCACCTAAACTGATCTTCCTGCTTCTGCCTTCTGCCATCCGTCTATTCTCAATCCGACAACCAGAAGGATCTTGTTAAATATGAGTTGAGGTATCTCACTCTTCTGTTCAAACTACTCTACTGGGTTCCATTTTTATGCAAAATAAGACCCAAAGTCGTAAGAGTCTGCAAGTCCCCAATTCGGTCCCGTGGTCCAACTTAATCTCCTACTGCCCTTCCCCTCGTTCTCTGATCTCCACCTACGCTGCACTTCTTGTCACTGAACATTCCTCCTCAGTGACTTCACTTCACACTGACCATTTCCTCTGAGGCTCTTGCATTCATAAGGCTTGCTCTCTCACCTCCTTGGAGATCTTTGCTCAAGGTCAGTGTAGCCAACTGGTCTTCCCTGACAGTTCTATTTAAAACTTCATGGGTCTACTCCTTTCTAATGCTTCCTACTGAAACAGGAGAGAAGGGTGGGGAAGGGCACAACCTTTGAAAGAATGACGTAGCCCGAGGACATGACATAAACTGATTAGAACCAAATGGGTCCAAGATGGTGGACTTCCACTAGACCTTGAGCCTCAGTAGACGCTCACTGTAACACATCAGCAAGCTAAACGACACGTCCACAGGCACCACGACAGTTCCAAGACTCACCATAAGGATCAAAAAGTGGGCGGTGGCCCAATTCCTGGAAATCCCCGCCCCTTCCTGAAATAGCTGGAATTAGCCTATGAAATTACCCACTCGTATAAAAACTGACAACCCCATACCCTGGGGCCACTCTCCATCTTCTGAGATGGCCCACACTATTGTCTATGGAGTATGTTTCTCTCTAAATAAATCCACTTCTTACCTATCACTTTGTCTCTCACTGAATTCTTTCTGCGATGAGATATCAAGAACCTGAGCTTCATTAAGTCCTGAAACCAGGTGTGTGATCCCAGTTGGAAGACTGTGGGTTTTGGCCGGGTTCGAGCCCCAGCTGCGTGGGTTCAAGTCCCAATCTGAGGTGCACGGTTTCACTACCATCTTTGCTTTAATTTCCTCTGTAGCACTTATCAAACATCTAATACACCATGTATCTATTTTCTGCCTTCACTGCTACATTACAATATAAAGCTCATGAGGGCAGAACTTTTTGCCTGTTTCATTCTCTGCTGTATCCCTGAACCCTAGAAAAGTTGCTGTAAACAGGTATTTTGAAATGAATGAACAGGTTGAGAACTTCACCTTACAAACGCAATACCATCTACATCCATCAAGAATAGTGTAAAAGGTCACAAACCTCAAATCTTTCTATTTCAGCCTAGTCAAATCTGTTCTAACAATTCAGTCTCACCCACTACTCTGATAGAGATCAGGAAGAGAAGGCTATTCATGCACGAATCGTAACACTTTGTCTTTGTCTTTTTAAAATTGCTGATACCACTGATAACAGTTTATCTTATTTATCCAACCAAGGAAATATCTAGCCTCTATTTCCCTTGCTTCTAATCTCAAGTGATCATATGAAACTCTAAATTCTCCAGATAATTTATTTGACTTTGTCACTGTCCTAAACTGACCTAACCCAATTTGATTGTCAGAACCTTTGGTAAATATCAGTAGCCTTCTCAGACAAAGATACTTCATAGCAATACACCCATGCTCACATCAGTGCTACCAGATAATGTTTGGCAATGAAAGCAGATCTCATGCAAAATATAAAGACTCTTATTAGTAAGTAGGCCCAGACCTGCAACATGTTCGCAGTTCAGAGAAGCTGTCTTTGTTGCTCTCTGACACATCAACTGGCACCTTGTAAAAAGGCTGGCTCAAAAGTGGGCACTGCCTTGTTCTTAAGTAAGATAAGCAAGATTTGTAGTTGGATGGAACATCTGGGTCTTCCCAGCAGGGGAGTTATACACCTCCAGTAAGTTCATGATCTCAAGGGCTGAACAAATGGAACAGAGTAAGGACTGTTGAGTTTGCAGATATTTATACAATATTCACTCAAGGACAACAGGTCTGTTGTTTAACTCCTAACAGATCACATCACCTGTCTTTAAACATCACTAATTCTGTCAATCACAGGGTAAATAGCCAGACAACATTGTTAATACAGTTTTGGTTAATTTTTCAGTATATGTACACATTATACTACTTAACTAGAATATTCTAAATAAATCAGCACAAATAAAATAAATATAACACTCAGGACAGATGTAGTCCAAGATCCAATAGAGCTTGATAAAATGTCACCATGCAAATTATTTCCTCTAAATGTTTAACTGCCACAACTTTATTTATACAGAGGTACCCAAAAGGCTACTTGGGATCATGGAATAAACGTTAATGAAGGAAGAAGGACTAAGGTAAAATCATTAGACACATGGGAATTTTAGAATTGAAGAAAATTTGGAGACGCTCCCATCCACACCATTGTAACTACAGCTAAAGAAATAGACCAAAAATGTTAAGAAATGTGTCCTATTTCAAAAAGTGACTTGAAGAGAAGAGCAAAGTCTGGAATCTATGAACTTTGATTCCCAGTCTGCTGTTTTTTGTTTGTTTTCCAAAATCCTACTAGAAGTTGACATGTTTTCTGAAATACTGGGAAAAAACCCTTGGTCAAAAGAAAATTGAGTAATTCTGCTACTTGTTAATTTATTTTTCAAACTCTCACCCATTCCACTTTTGAAGACTAGAATATGCCTGCCTGGGTTATTCAATAAATCGAGGATAATAAAGAAGGACTCCATCCAACAGGGAAAGGGGAGACAGTGAGTGCTTAGCGAGCACAACGTATCACTCTCTCAGCATTAAGATTTCTTTATCAGACTATTTTCCAAATATATGGGCAAGACAGGTCCTTGGAAGCCATTAGATGGAGGACTTGTAAGTTGGGGAGATGGCGCAGAAGCAGACTAGAGTACACACAAACACGAACAGGAACCCACCATCCCATTAGTGTGCCAGCCGCTGGGCAAATTCATCTTCAGATACCAACTTGCAGGGGCTGCAAATGGGCTGCAGATGGAATTTGACATAAAGTAATTGTTTTATTGGACCAGCACAATGTCAACAAATGTAAAAACTGAATTAAAGACACCACTCTCTACTGACTTTTACCTCCTTTTGTGTGTATTTGTCTTACCTGACTGGTCCTTGCAGGCATGTGAATCTGTAGCTTTTGTGTACAGCATTGTGATTAAAACCATCTAGAGAACTCTGAGTGAGAATCTCAGCCTATCCAAGTGCTATTTTTGTGACCTGGGACAGGTTCTTAACCTCTCTCTGGTCCAGGTTCCTCACTGATGATATAGGAGAAATGATAGTAACAGCTACCTGGATTTCTTCTTTACCTGAGGTAAAGCACTTAGAATGTTCTTTGCCATGTTAGCATCTGTTGAGATTTTACGATGTGCCACTCTGTTAAAGCAATTACATGCATTATCTCATTTATAAGGTAAACATTATTATCCTCTCCTTTATACACATAGGGAAAGTGAGGCTTACAATTTGTATTCTTTTGCCAAAGTTTCCACAATTAGTAAATAGCAGAGCCAGGATTTGAATCAAAGCAGTCTGGTATCAGAGTTCAATTCTTAACCAATAGACTATGTGGAGGCTCAGCTAGCTCCCCTTAGTGTTAACATACTTGCATGTCATTATTACTCAGCTGTTCTCTATTACCCAGGAAACATGTGGCTTCAATTTTCTAAAATTTTTCTAAGATAATAGCTGCATTTTTATATGAGTCAACCTGCAAAAATATTATTTTTCTCTCACCCCTGGCTCCATCTATAACAGCTGTTATGCACAGCACAGGGAGATCAGCTCGGTGCTTTGTGACCACCTAGAGGGGTGGGATAGGGAGGGTGGGAGAGAGATGCAAGAGGGAGGAGATATGGGGATATATGTATATGTATAGCTGATTCACTTTGTTTTACAGCAGAAACTAACACACCACTGTAAAGCAATTATATGCCAATAAAGATGTTAATAAAATAAAATAAAATAAAACAGCTGATAACAACAACAAAAAAATCAATCTGATTCGCAAAGTCATCATTTTTTTTTTTTTTTCTGCACTATTTCCTTCTTTAAGAACTACCTGGGTGGGACTTCCCTGGTGATCCAGTGGTTGAGAATCCGTCTTGCAATGCAGGGGACGCTGGTTTGACCCCTGGTCAGGGAATTAAGATCCTCCCACATGCTGTGGGGCAACTAAGCCTGTGCGCCGCAACTACTGAGCTTGTGTACCACAACTAGAGAGGAGCCCCCGCACTGCAACGAGGAGCCCACACATGACAACGAAAGATCCCACATGCCACAACTAAGACCAGATGCAGCCAATAAATAAATAAATATTTTTTTAAAAGAGCTTCCTGGGTAATGGGAAAATATGTGCATTTATGTGTAAGGAATACATTGAAGCATGGTATTTTCATTATAGTCTTCAGGTTTATAAAGATTTCTTCCACAGAACATGTCAAATATCTCTTCTTCAAGGCACTTAAATGAAGATCCAAGGAACAATCACACTGGGTCATATAAAATTTGAGCCGAATAGCAGGAAAAATACCTTGCTAAGGAAGATTATTATCAGGCAAAAGTCTGGAATTTCCTTCAGCAGTGGCAGAGCTGAGAGTACGAAAGAAATTCTGAAATAAGATGAGTATCATTATCTAGACAAGCTTTAAAGCTTCTCAAATTGTACTTTATAATGCTTCAATTTACAAATTCTTTTCTAGTCAGAGAGTCTGTTGTCTCATTATTTAAGGAATTTAGAGTTATCTTTGTTATCTTCAAAAGTTTAAAAAATTTCCCATTTACATAGTTTAACTAAAACATTTACCAGTGATTTACACCAGTGTAATAACTTATATCTGGAAAAACAAAAATCGTATATTTTATTTTCAAACCCGATCATTTATAAGTCAGAACTTTCACATTACATTTCACATTTATAAGGTTGAAGAAGACTTGGTTTCCCTCTAACTTAGACCATTAGACTTGCCTTATAGAATAAGTATCTAATGACAGCTTCAGAGTTTTCTTGGTAGAATTCATCTGTAAGGCTTATTTCTGCTTCTTCCCTGTTTGCAGACTTCAGACTGGCATATCATAAACCCATGTTGCAAGTAAGAATTCCCACTGTGTTGCAAAATAGCTTTCCATGTGATTTTTTTCTGTTCCAGGATCTAGGTCCTTAGGAATTCTCTGGGAACCAAAAAATTGGCCTAGATGTCTGTCTACCTTCCACATATAAAATATGACAGATTCAGTTGCTCCCAGATACTGAAAGTAACTCAAGGACAAAACGGGGAAATGCACAGCAAATGTTCCACGTCTTCTAAGTTAGGAAATTTCTAGTCCTTCAGCCTAGGAAAATTGAAGCAAAAGGGAGACACAGAGCAAAGCCTGTGTTGCCCTTCTGGTAAGCAAGACAGTCCCCTTGAAATCCAAGTACTTAACAGACCTGTTGAAGGTTACACAGGCAGCACACAGACATGGCAAATTTGGACCTCCATCTCCTAGCTCTTAGCACAGAATTCCCTGTACCCTCCACACCATGCCCACGTGACAGATTTCACATAGCTTTACATACGGCTTCTCCAAAGTGATAGAAGTTAATCACTTGCAGAATCTGCTACCCCTAAGTCAGCAATATCGGGAAACCCTGGACTCCTCCATAAAGTGCTGACATTTTTTCTGCCTTTAATTGGCAATGAGTTCCAACTGTTTATGGGCACTTTTTTAAGAAAAATCTTTCTGTTGCTGCTCTACAAAATCACATAGATTTTAAAATATGTTTTCTTGCTAAAACATTTTTGAAACTGTCAGCATTTAAAAGAATAATTTTAGCGTGTTTGGGAGACAAAACACCATTATCCACATGGAACGGTTTGCAAAGCTCATGAAGCCCTTTCAATAGCTCTGAGACCTACTACTGTTCATTTTTTATTTGTGCTCTTGGAGACAGCTCTGTTTTTTCACTTCAACCAGCTTATTGTTATTCTGTGTGTTGACATGCAGTAGATATAAATTAATATCTACCTCCAGCGAAATATATTGGGGGTGCATACTTGTAAAAGTTTGCAGTATGTACTTGATTTTCATCAAGCGATTTGATGATGATGAAGATGTGATGATGATGATATTTGGAGAGACTTTGCAACTAGTAACAAAGTATACATAAAAAAATCCCAGAACCAAAAGCAAAAAAAAAAAGTATACTTTTATATATTTAAAAATAAAGTGTTTTACTATTAGACAAAGTGCCTTGAGCCACTTTTGTGCAGTTTTCACTTTCTTTTTGTTATATGTATTATTTATTTTTTAGTTGGAACCTAAGTTCCTTTTTTGTTTTTGAAATCTTTACGTTTTAAAATATTTCCATTTATACTTACTTTTTATTGTGTCTGAAATCTATGCCATCCACTTTAGTTTTCTACCTAGACACAATACTCATGAAAAAATTGTGCATTATTTGTTGCTTTAAATAGTTCTCCTTTTTGTCATAGGTTTTGCTATATTTTTAATATTTGACTGAAAATACTTAACGGTCTGCTTTGACCTTGCTCTTTATGAGTTCAAACAAATATGTAATTATTCTATTTTTACAAGTATGTTTTGCACTATCCAGAATAAAGTGCAATTATAATAATAAAAGTATTGAACTTTCACTTCACTTTGATAGTCAAAATCCATCTCCTGACATCCTGACATATTTGAACAAATAAAGGTTAAAAATACGAGTGTATATCCAACAATAACCTCCCACACATCATGAAAAAATAAGGCATCAAAAACCTCAGAGATAAGAAGCCTGTGTTCCAATTATTGTTGGGGTTTTATATCATCTTAATATTTCTTTTGAAAAAAATCTCAAAACCACTCATGGTCTCCACTTTCTTATCTATTAGATGTTGATGATAATTCCTGCCTTACCTCTTTGCAGAATTTGTAAATGTAGTTTATTAAGTACCATTTACATTCCTGGTATCTACTAGATGCTTCTTTATATTCACTCAAATATACATTAATTAGAAGTAAGTTTTGTTATCTCTACATCATAGAGGAAGAGACAGAGATTCAGAGAAATTAAATAGTCTTACTGGTAGGTGGCAGAATCTGGGTTTATCTTGCCAGTCTGATGATAAGTGCTGATCCAGTATGTACAGAGTTGATGAAACAGAATTGTATTTTGGTTTTATTTTGCTTTATCTTTTTTAGTCTAATCTATATCTTACTAAAATCTAAAGTTTCCTGTGTATTGATAAGAATTTTTCAAAATCCTCATACACTGAAACAGATTGACCCCTATTTAAGCATCAGTAGGCATTTCTGATGCTACAGTTTGACATTCTTTCATAATTTCAAAGAATCAAACATGGTCATAAGATATAAAATTTGATAATTGGAACATCCCATAGTGATCATTTAGCTCAACTGTTTCATTCAACAAAAGACAAACTTTTTTTTTTTTAAGTCAAGGCAATTATTGCATCTTTGCATATTGTCTCTTGCATCTAGATCAGTAGTGCTGCCACAGGAAAAGTCGACCTGTTTTCAAAATACTTGTAGTTTAATACTTCTCTTTCATAACATTTAATGCCAGCAGGCTATCATTCCACATGTTCAAGTTAGAAGTAAGGAATCCCATACTCAGCCAGATGATTTTCCTTGTATGAAGACAACGGAGAGGCAATTTCAGACACAAAGATAGAATAAACATCTTTCTTGAAGCATAACCTTCTTGAAAAATTCATGAAGGTATTAGTAAATCTAAGAATATACGAATGACCACTCTGCTTTTTAAATGTTATTTATTTATGCCCTTATTATTTTATTTCCCTTAGCGTTTTTTTTATATCTTTATTAGAGTATAATTGCTTTACAATGGTGTGTTAGTTTCTGCTTTATAACAGTGAATCAGTTATACATATACATATATCCCCATATCTCCTCCCTCCTGCGTCTCCCTCCCTCCCACCTTCCCTATCCCACCCCTCTAGGTGGTCACAAAGCACCGAGCTGATCTCCCTGTGCTATGCAGCTGCTTCCCACTAGCTATCTATTTTACATTTGGTAGTGTGTATATGTACATGCCACTCTCTCACGTCGTCTCAGCTTACCCTTCCCCCTCCCTGTGTCCTCAAGTCCATTCTCTACATCTGCGTCTTTATTCCTGTCTTGCCCCTAGGTCTTCAGAACCATTTTTTTTCTTTAGACTCCATATATATGTGTTAACATACGGTATTTGTTTTTCTCTTTCTGACTTACTTCACTCTGTATGACAGACTCTAGGTCTCCCTTAGCGTTTTTAAAAATGTAAACTTAATGTTCTTCAAATTCCCCGTATTTTACAGAGAGACACATTCCCTACTGAGACACAGTGCTTACACATAGCTGAGTCAGCCTCATATACTTTACCCCTGACATCCACAACACACCCCATGGACTGTGGTTCTGGATGTGAAACACTCTACGTGTTCACCAGGGAATCTAGACTCATATTCTTATACTATGCAATAAAATGCTATCACATAATGACCATAAATAATGGGGTACTGGCTTCTTGCCAGAAATGCATAGGGGATAAAATTAGTTCTCTGTCAGATAGAAAAGTTTCTTTCTTAGACTTCTGTCTGAAATATCAAACTTTTATTAAAAGCCAAATTCTTTTATGGGAGAATTTTTCTTGTGTTTGAAAGTTAAATAAAATTCTTTAAAAATTAAAGGTCATCATCACAAGTTATTTTTGTTGTACGTTCTGCGTTTTGTTTTTACATCTTTTTTCTGGATTCATTCTTAGGTGTTTTTTTTTGTATAGATCTTTATTGGAGTATAATTGCTTCACAATGCTGTGTTAGTTTCTGTTGTACAACAAAGTGAATCAGCCATATGCACACATATATCCCCATATGCCCTCCCTCTTGAGCCAGCTTCCCTCTCCCACCCTGTGTCAAGACCATTCTCTATGTCTACATCTTTAATCCTGCTATATCTTTTTTAAATGTGTTTTTTTAATTGAAGTATAGTTGATTTACAATGTTGTGTTAGTTTCTGTTCTATAGCAAAGTGATTCGGTTATACATATATATATATATTTTTCATATTCTTTTCCATTATGGTTTATCACAGGATATTGAATATAGTTCCCTGTGCTATACAGTAATCCCTTGTTGTTTATCCATTCTATAGATAATACGTTGCATCTGCTAATCCCAAACTCGCAATCCACCCTTCCCCCACTGCCCCTTCCCCTTGGCAACCACAAGTCTCTTCTTAAGATTGGGTGGAAATTAAGGGGAATAAAAGGCCCACTCCAGGAACAGGGCCGTGTCTGTGAGTCTGTTGCTGTTTCATAAATAAGTTCATTTTTGTCATATTTTAGATTCCACATATAAGTGATATCATGTGGTATTTGTCTTTGTCTTTCTGCCTTACTTCATTTAGTATGATAATCTCTAGGTCCATCCATGTTGCAGCAAAGGGCATTATTTCCTTCTTTTTTATGGCTGAGTAGTATTGCATTGTGTATATATACCACATCGTCATTATCCATTCATCTGTTGATGGACATTTAGGTTGTTTCCATGTCTTAGCTATTGTAAACAGTGCTGCTATGAACATTGGGATGCAAGTATCTTTTCTAATTAGAGTTTTCATCTTTTCCAAATATATGCCCAAGAGTGGGATTGCTGGATCATCTGGTAACTCTATTTTTAGTTTTTTAAGGAACCTCCATACTATATTCCATAGTGGCTGCACCAACTGATATTCCCACCAACAGTGTAAGAGGGTTCCCTTTTCTCCACACTCTCTCCAGCATTTGTTATTTGTAGACTTTTTAATGATGTCCATTCTGACTGGTGTGAGGTGGTACCTCATGGTAGTTTTGATTTGCGTTTCTCTAACAATTAGCGATGTTGAACATCTTTTCATGTGCCTATTGCTATCTGTATGTCTTCTTTGGGGAAATGTCTGTTTAGATCTTCTGCCCATTTTTTGATTGAGCTGTTTGTGTTTTTTTGATATTGAGCTGTATGAGCTGTTTGTATATTTTGTAAATTAAGCCCTTGTCAACCTCATAGTTTTGTTTTTACGTCTTTTGGCATTTAGAGACAGCACCCAACAAATTATTATTAGCTTTGAAACATACTATCTTTATGTTTTAGCATTTTATTTGTCACATTAAATTCCATTTTTATATTGTTTAATCCTTTCATGGATGTGGCTCTATTATGACTAAAATGATTTTATTTTCTCCATTTTCTTGAAATGTAGAACTACATGTATTAGATATCTCCCTTTTAAAGAAATGAGACATTCTAGAATAATTAAACGGATGGAAACAAAAATTCTATTCGTGGCAAAGTTCCAATGAGACCAAATTCTCTTGCTTCCATATTAATATCTCACCTGCTCATGGAGTGGGCCTTTTATTCCCCTTAATTTCCATCCAATCTTAAACCTCCCTTTTTATAGAAAATCTTATTTGGGTCATTATCTTATCTTTATCATTGATTCTGGTTGTTCCAGAGAGAATGAAAGTATAATTTTCCAAAAGATAAAATCCTATCTCTTGCACAAATATAATATGACCACATGTAAAAGATCCTGCTTAACTCATTAATTAATAGAAAGCCAGTGAAATGTTGTGACTGATTCAAAGAGCATTTCAGAAGCTAGGATAATTTATGGGATGGTAAGATTCCTGGATTAGATACAAAACTGGTACATGTCGCACAGGGCCATAAACTTTTGTGCTGATTTGTTCCATCAGAGACAAATTATTTGTATTTCCACTTTAAGTTAACATTTAGCTACACTACACTTGGGACCTTTTGTCAAGACTAAACAGCTGGTTAAACTGTCTAGACAATTGTTGTGCATCCTTCACCTCCATGTAACATTTAAAGTACATGCCACCCATCCTTTTTGCCTTTTACACTTCCACATATCTTGTATGGTATTTTAAAAAAAATTTTATTGATGTATAGTTGATTTAAAATGTTGTGTTACTTTCATGTGTACAGCAAAGTGAATCAGTCATACATATACATATATCCACTCTTTTTTAGATTCTTTTCCCATATAGACCATTACAGAGCGCTGAGCAGCTCTATTTATAACAGCCAGGACATGGAAGCAACCTAAGTGTCCATTGACAGAGGAATGGATAAAGAAGATGTGGTGCATATATACAATGGAATAGTACTCAGCCATAAAAAAGAAAGAAATAATGCCATTTGCAGCAACATGGATGGACCTAGATACTGTCATACTGAAGTAAGACAGAGAAAGACAAATATCAGAAGATATCACTTATATGTGGTATCTGAATAAAGAGTACGAGTGAACTTACCCACTTCTACATATTTTTATCCAGAAGTAATTTCAAAACTGTGCAGCTGCTCTCAAAATTTAGGAACACATTTTTATGTACAGTCAAAAATGTGTAGGTTTGCACTTGAAAGTAACGTTATACATTTCCAGCTCAGATTCTTCATCCTTTATAGTGATTCTTCTCAGAATCTGTGTGCACACATTGAATTAAGGTAGTTATTGGATTTCACAGGAATGTCACTGAAATGGGCTTAAACATGTGTGTAGCTGATGAATAACACTTTCTTTTTAAAATAAAAAGAAGCAAAATGGACAAGTAGTGAAAGGATTGTGCCTGTGAACAGGGAGGAACACTTCCTTCAGAAAATCCACAGGTAGAGTAGCAGTCATAACTGAATGTGAATATTTTTGACAGGAGATGGGTTTCTTTAAAGGCCATAAGATGGCTTAAGACTGTCTATAATCATTTGTACTTGTCTGATAAAACTCAATTCCAAGAAAACTTAGAGGTAATTGCTTCCACGTTTGAAATTTGTGTAATGAGTTGCTGATTGAAATACAGTGACTTTCACATGTCTGATTTTTTTCCCAGGCTAGTTTCTTTGAAGATGTATTGATGTCGAGAAAGTGATTCAAAGCTCTGAATGCTATTCAACATAGTATATGCAATTTTCAGTTCATTGAAGCAGAATTGAGCTCATATATGTGGATTGGTATTTATATCTATAGAAAGGGGAATGTCTTCCCTTCTCTTTTAGGTTTTAATGTACAAAGTATTTTGATTACTTAAATACATTTCTTTTAATCAACTTTGAAGATAAATTAAATCGAAAACATTTGCTGAAATTATTGGAAACTTTTTTTAAAACCGTTTCTGATGAAGAACTTGACTCCCTAACGGACATAGTAATAAAGAATACTGGTATTAACTTACTTACAAAACAGAAATGGACTCACAGACATAGAAAACAATCCTATGATTACCAAAGCGGAAGGGGAGTGGAAAGGATAAACTAGGAGTTTGGGATTAGCAGATACACACTACTATATATAAAATACACAACAAGGACCTACTGTATAGCACAGGGAGCTATATTCAACAACTTATAATAACCTATAATGGAAAAGAATCTGAAAAAGAACACACATATGTATATCTGAATCACTGTGCTGTACACCCAAAACTAACACAACATTGTAAATCTACTGTACGTCAATAAAAATTTTTAAAAAAAATACTGGTATTTCTTGGGGGAAAATTAGAAAATATATTTGGAAACAACCACTCCTAATAATTTAAAATATATGTAAAGGCAATATCTATGTGGAAATATGTGAAGGAGTTCTATTCCTTATAAGAGCAGCCTAGGAGAGAATGCAATGATTCTTCTGTAATCTTATGGGAAAAATGACAAGTGGGTGGGCAGGGGAGACACGAATAATATACAGTACAGCCTCATTAAAAACCCCAGCCCTGTTACTATCCTTCTCACGTGGATTGTTATTCCCCAGAATTATTCTTCTCACTCCTAAATCCCACTTCTCAAACTTTCCAAAATCCTCACTTGTAGAGGCTGCTCTCCACTTTGCTCCTTTTTTGATCTTCCTGGATCTGCCTATTTCTTCTTCTAACAATTTTCGATGCCCCTGTTACATGCTGTACATAATGAAGCCAGAGGAAGTGGAAATTCCAGGTGGGCAATGTCAGGACACTCCTTAGAGATGGGGAAAGGGTGGGGTTGTTATTATTATCTATACTATTCTATTATTTTCTATTCCCAATTATCCATGGAAGCATTTCAAGTCTTTTTTCCTTTTTTCTCCATGGTCATTAAGACAGAAGAAACAAGAAAACTGGAATTACTTCACTCCATGCTTCATGCTTTAGTCACAAAGAATTGTCTTTAATTCCCACCATGCTACATGTTGTCTCAGGGTCCTTATTCTTTACTCACACTGCTTCTTGTGCCTAGAAAATCTTTTCACCTTTTTTTTTTCACCTAGCTGACTCAAGCTCCCTCTTCAAGCCTCTACTAAGTCATTTCCTCCAGAAGCCTGCTCTGTACCCAGCCTGTTGCTGACACCCCTTCTAGATGCTTCCGTAGTTAAGTAGGTTAAGACCCATTGTTGGTTAAGAGTATGGCCAGTGGTCTCTATAAAAAATAAACAGCATTTTAAAATATATAGTAATGACAATTCAAATATGTACTATGGCCAAAGGTCATAGTCAAAAGTTATGGCCAAAGGTTGAAAAAAAAAGGTGCATTCTGAACATTTTACAAAGCAAAAAATTAAAACAGTAAGAGAAGGAACAGGGCGCATGGCTTAGACCTGACTCCCACTCTCAGCTCCATCATTTGCCATCTGTGTGATATTAAGCAATGTATTGACCCTCCATACAGGCTTGTTCAGCTTTTAAATAGGAAAAATCGTACTTATATAATCACCATAAAGAGTTAAGCAAAGCAACCTGCTCATTTCCAGACAGATGCTGGGTGTGCCTTGTTCCCTGAAGCCCCAAGGTTTGAAGCAGTTTTCTTTTGAGCTCTTCTGTTTTCAGTAGCTGTTTGTATTGTGCTAAAGTGATAGTTCCATTTAGACAAATATTTTCCCAATGAAAATCCTAAAACTGTTATCAGTGTGATAGGGCGTTGTCAGAGAAAAAGTCTAGCAGCCATACTGCATGTTTTTCTTTTCTAGCTGTCTGTACGTTATGTGGACACCACTGCTGGGACACTCATTTAGTTATTATTGACCTACAGTTACACATCTCTTCAGTAAGATGCTGAAATAATGAAAGCAAAAACGTTATTTTTTTCTAAGGAACTAATTTCAAATAAAAATATGGATTGAGTTTTCTATCTGCATCTTGTCATCCACGATTTGCCTTCGCTTCCTTAACTGCGGCCTGGAGTGCCCTCAGCAGTCCCCATAGTGCCATCGCATTTCTGGTCCCCACAAGGGACCTGTATTTCTGAATCAGTCATCAAGGAGTTAACTAAATAAAGCCCAATGTGTTTGTAACACTTTGAAGTAAATGTTTATTCCGTTATATGCCAGCTGGCCAAGCAGATACTTGCCTCAAATTAATTTCAATGACAACGTTAGGTTTGGATTTATGTTATTTTTACTGGAATTTGCTTATATAATTCAATATTTATTAGAATGAAGAGTGACCAAATTAGTTATTTTTCTTATGGAAGTATCTCAGTCTCCTTCAAAGATTAAAAAATTCTCTCACTTATTCCTCTGTAAATATTCCAGTTTAAATTTTTATTGGCAAGAATATTTTCCAGGCAATTTTCTTGTTAATCAATTAATGATATGCTTCTGACAGATGGTGCTTTTCTTGCAATTAATGTTGTTCTTGCCTACACATAATATCAAGTCTTTTCTCAAAACAAAATGTTCTTGTTGCCGACTCAGGTTAATACTCTCTTGATTTCATTTCACCACCAGGTTTCTTAGAAGAGTAATTCCCCATCCCTTCCTTGCCCTCGGATCCAGTCTTTAGCCTAAAGGTGTTTCACCTTCAGCTGCGTTAGCATACAGGGTCCCGAAGGATTTCTAGGATTAAGAAAAAGGTTTTCAGGGCTTCCCTGGTGGCGCAGTGGTTGAGAGTCCGCCTGCCGATGCAGGGGACACGGGTTCGTGCCCCGGTCCAGGAGAATCCCACGTGCCGCGGAGCGGCTGGGCCCGTGAGCCACGGCCGCTGAGCCTGCGCGTCCGGAGCCTGTGCTCCACAACGGGAGAGGCCACAGCAGTGAGAGGCCCGCGTACCGCCAAAAAAAGAAAAATGCTTTCAGTTGTTTTATCCCAAATAATAATACATTTCAAGTAGGGCTAGGTGTGTGGCTCCACCCCAGCAGTGGAAGATTCCTACTCTGAGCTGGGGCTACCTAACACCACACTCAGTACACGTGGAGCATTGACGTCTCTGGAAGGCTCTCCCAGCAGCAATGGGTACCAGATAAACAAAGAGAAATGTGTTCTTTTCTCCTTCTCTTTTTCATTGTGAAATGTTTCAAGCATACAGAAAATATAGACAGAAGAAATAAGCACCCAAGTGCTTACAATCCAACTTCATTAAATCTTCACACTGTCCCATATTTGCTTCTGTTTTTCAAGGAAATAGCACATATCAGATAGAGGTGAAGCTTTCTGTGTGCTCTTACCAGATCCCACTCCCCACTCTCCCAATCCTATGGTCTGGTTCCTGAATTTGATATTTTAGCTTCCATGTTTCATGTGTGTATAATATAAATCCAAATATATACAAGTATTTTGCATGTTTTAAAATTTTATGTAAATTGTATGATTCTTTAGGTATCATTTTGCGACCTAAATGTTTTTGGCTTGTTTTTTTTGTTTTGTTTTGTTTTTTTGCTTACAATTATGTACATTTTAGATTTAGCCACAAAGGTCACTTAAATGCTGTATGGTATTTCATGGTAGGAAAACACCAGAATTAGTATGACCGTTCTCCTATTGCCGGGGATTTTAATGCCAACAATGCCACAGTGAACTTTGGGGATCGTGTCTCCATGTGTGCAGCATATAAGGATTTCTCTGAGTTATTCCTGGAAGGGAAATTGCTACCGTACACTGTACACAACTACAGCTTCCAAAAACTAGAGAATTCTTGAAAGCAGTTGTGTAAATCTCCCCCAGACCCCAACAGTGTTTAATTTCTACGATTCCTCAACCACCATTATGATTGTTAGATTTTTAAAATTTTATGTTTATGATCAGATCTTTCATTGTATTTGCAATTATCATTTTTATGATTATTAATGAGGCTCAGCATCTTTATTATTAATTGATTTGAATTTCCTTTCCTATTTTTTGTTCATTTTTCTATAGGCTTTTTAAAATTGACTTTAGGATGTCTTGGTGTGTTCTGCTACCAATTCTGGTCTCAGGCTCTTTTGCTTTTCTCTTACCCTTGGGAAAACTGCCACTATTGGGGGTGTCAACAAAAATAGTACATTTTGTCCTATTTTCCTTGTTCCTCTTCACTGTTTCTGCTATTTGCTTTTTTAAGAGAAGTGGACAGAGACAGAAATAAGATGATTAGAATAAAATCACCCATCTGTGTTTGCTAGCCTTGTTCTTACCTACCTTCTGACTCATGAAAATTAAGAATATTTCCAAGGCTTATGTAACAGCCTTTTGGTTGAATGTAGTGATTAAAAATGACTGAAAATCTCCCAGAAGCACAAACTTTATTTCCTCTGCTACATCACGGAATAAGAAAATGATAGAGCAAAAAAGGATCTTCAAATTCATTTAGGTTGAACATCCCATTTTCTAAGCAAGTCCCTAAGACCCAGAGTTGAGTTTTTCAATAACCCAAAACTCCGATCTACCTGCTTTCTTCACCCTCAACCATTTTTCTCTGTTGTTTTTCTTTATAGTGCTTATAGCTATAATTATCCAAAAGGTACTCATTATTTTAATACACACTAAATCACCCTGGCTATTTTCTGCCTCTCCATTGTAGTGTAAGCTTCATGAGGATAAGGACACTGTCTTGTTTTGTGCTGAATTACCCATCACCAAGAATATTAGTAGGTGCTCAATACATATTTGTTTAATGTGCTGAGTGCCGACCACGTGCCATCAGAACCTGATGCGTCAATTAATAAGGAAAAGTTTTTGTCCTTAAAGAATTATCGGTAACTTGTCCATGTTCACAGAGTTAGCTACAGTTTGGGGACAGGAATTTAGTTACCCTGGTCCAATGAATACATCCATATCTAAGAGAGGTACCACATTGGAGGGGCAAAGGCAAGAATCTATAAATAGCAAGGGGTTGGAGGAATAAAGTGAAGTGTTAAATGTTTGAAATGTATTCTGAAAATAATGATGAAACATTCAAGATCAGAATTGATGGATTGCATTAGTCCAAACAAAGGTAGGAGTGGATTTGCCGTGCAGCTAACAAAGTGTAAGCTTCAGAGCCCCTCACCTACAGGGGTCCCTTCCAAGGCCCCCTGAGGTGAGCCCAAGTTTCAGATTCACACGATAAATTTTGCAAAAGTCTTCAGTTCCCACCAAAACCTCTTCTCACTTTAACATCCTTCTGTCACACTTCGCCTCCTGTTGGGGAAACTGATAGTAGCCATGGGAATTTTGGAATCTTCTAAGGAGATGTTGAATTCTGGATAGCTTGAAATATTTTTATGCTGTTCGTAGTCACTTTAGTGTATAGTTAAATGATTGCTAGCTGCTCTGAGTTAGTGAGAAAGACTTCCAGGAATAATATTGTTACCTGTGCAGACATTCTTGGCATCATGGCCCAAGGTGTAGCACGCACAGTAGAACTCAAAATAGCCCTACGATGAGAATGTCCTTGAGTCTCATCATTTCAACCAAGATTTAAAATCTCTCCACTGTTGCAATAGTCTTGAATAAAGTCTTCCTGCCTGTGTAACTCTGTCCAGTGCAATCTTTCTTTGACACAGTTTCTAGGTTAAGTTATTTGCAAGTAGCTTTGCTGCTCTAACATTTTACAAAACATAAGAAATCAATAAAAGGTCTGAGTTCTTGATTCAGAAAAACCTGGAAATAAAGACTGCAAATTAGTTTTGCTTATTAAAAAAAGAAAAAGTAACTAGAATTGAGTGAAAAGATTTTACAGTGATCAGAGAATCACAATAATATTTTCTCCCCCTCTTTTACCTCTGAAATTCCTAAAAACCTATTAATCCATCATAGTTGGGGTTTTTTTTTCACAATCTCTGCATGAAAGTCTCATGGTCCCACTTGCGTCTTGCTACTTTAAGTTGAAACAGGGAGGCCCAGATGCTCACTGTAATGTTCTGTCCCTACATTCAGGGTAAAAGTTGGACAATTCCTCTTGAAGTTTATTTTAAAAGTAGGAACATTCACTAAGCAGGTCCTCTCTTCATCCCTCCCCATAGGGTACATTCAAAAGGACACCAACGTCATAAACAGCCCTCGTTTAACAGCCATATTTGGTCTTGCAATGAGGGAGGGGGGGAGGGAGGGAGAGAAGGAAGGAAGGAAGGAAGGGCGGAAGGGAGGAAGGAAGGAAGGAAGGAAGGAAGGAAGACCAAATCAACCTGCAGCTGCAGCAAAAGGCCCACTGAATTCCCAGAAGAAAAAATACAGTCTTTTCAAGTCTGTTTAAAACAATGCTATTTCTTTATTATTCAGTCCTTTTTCTCCAGTGTCTCCCCACTCTCCTTCACCACTTTTAAGATTTGCATATAAATGGCACTCTTTTTTTCCTTCAGAGTTCATCAACCCTTTGTTGCTTATTCCCCACCTGAAGTCCAATCCTTGCTTTGCAACATTACAATTGGTTGCTATGGAAATGATTATGTTGTCACAAACAGAGGATTAGAACTTGGGTGGAGAATAACAGCAGGAGCAGGTGAACTCTTAATAAAGATAGATTCTGGTGTCATGTAAATGCACCTCTGCAACAGAAAGAGGATTATCATGGGTCGTGGCTGGGGGGGCAGGGTGGGGAGGTAGAGAAAACTGAGAAAGATTAAAACATGATTACTAAGACTTTCTACACTGAAAAATTGTTAGCATTTGCTAGGGAAAAGTCATTTCACCATAAAATCACAAATCGGGGGTGAAAATAAAACATCCACGAATAGGGAGAAATTAAGTTTCTTTGGATTCAGGGACTCTAAATATAAGTGCAAGTTGTTGAGAAAAAAAAGAAAAGAAATTGAGACTATTACCAAGGAATGTTAGCCGTTATGTTTCCCGAAATAATTTACCAAAAAAATAAAAAGTCAGTTAGCATTAGCATCAAAATTGTCACTGTCATTTAACGATATTATCTGGAAAAGTCACTGCCAAGGTCAGGCAACGACTCATCATAAAATACTTGCAGTACATTTATATAGGTTTAGAGTTGCACCTCGACTAGTGAAAATAGAGGAGGCAAGTGTTTCTTCACTCTGCTAACCAGATCTACCAACCAGAGAAGCTTGACAGGAAAGCATCTGGGGAGCTCAACTGGCTGGTGAATGGGATAAGGTCAACCAAGCAAGCAGGTTTGTGGGTTGTAAACCTGCAGTTGCCCTCAATCTCCACTGGTGGTCACAGAGAAGTCCTTGAGGAGGTAGAGGGCAGCTTTGGAGTTGCTTTGCTTTTTCCTACAACTTTCCTTAACAGTGGTGTCTTCTCTTATTTGCCGCTAAATTTTTAAAGAGGATAAATACATGCACTGTGTAATTGCTTCTGTACCTTTATACAGGCGTCCTTGCAAGGGAACAGCGCTCTTTGCCCTTGACCCACAGTGGATACCAGCCTCTCTCCAGAACACATTGCACCATAAGCATGGCTGTTTGCCTGGAATATTCATCTTTCTATAAAGCCAGTGTAAAATGGCTCCTGTTTTTTCCCATTTGAATAAAACTGTAACACTGTCATCCATTCAAAGACACGTTGTCAATACTTACTGGAATGTTAAAAAGCATCGGTGAAGCTATATCTGAAGCTGTAAAATGACATTTGAAGCCGTCTGAAGATACTGGCCATCAGAGATCCAAGGAAGAGAAAATTACTGTAATTTTTGGCCCTTATGCCTGAAAACATCAATTCTCTTTTTCTTGCCTGAAATTGTAGGATCTCTTTACATGTGCAATTTGGAGGGTGCATTAAAGAGAGGAACTCTTTGTTAGTAATCAGATAATATTTCTTTTAAAGCAGGGGGAGAAAGCAGAGAAAGAGAGACTGAGGAGGAGATAGCCTTTGCTCTTGGCAGCCTTGTAAATGTCGTGCCTTCATGGTATCTTTGCAAAACTGAGAACTGGACAGAAAAAAAAGTCGTGAGCTTCGACCTCTGGTTCTGGGCATCACAAGTGTACAGCAAGTCCCTTACATATGAACGAGTTCCGTTCCTAGAGCACATTCGTAGGTCTAATTTGTTCGTAAGTCCAAAAAGTTAGCCTATGTATCCAACTAACACAATTGGCTATATGATGCTGTACTGCAATAGGTTTATAATACTTTCACACAAATGTACGTAAAAAACAAACACACAAAAAATAAAACATTTTTCATCTTACAGTACAGTACCTTGAAAAGTACAGTAGTACCAGCTACATCACCACTGCTTTTGCACTTGCTTCTGGACATCCTGGGCTTGAAATAAAGATACTGTACTCTATACAGTACTGTACAACGAAGTACACAAAAGCACAACCACTTGCAGAAGCACACATGTGACAATATACACCAGACATGTGAACTAACTTACGTAATCGGACATGCAAACACACGTTTGCATCTTTGAAAGTTCCCAACTTGAAGGTTCCTATGTAAGGGACTTACTGTAATGTCTCCAGGCCTGGGCTTCTGGCACCTTCCACAGGGTCAGGCCTGAGCCTCAGGGAGAGAAAACTGCCCATCACACTGCTACAGGCTGGGACAGAAGAAAGAAGGAGCTCAGAGGGTCAGAGCTCTCCCCGCTGGTGTCAGCCCCTGACCCTAGAGCTGTAATCTACTTCACATGACGTTTCACCTTCGCAGAGGTTTCCTAATGCAGGTTTTCAACAGATTTGAATGTTACTGTCCCGTAACCCAGCTAACTCTTGAGTGACACTCCGAACAATGGCAAATGCTGATGCGGAAGCAGGCTTGGCCTTCCCATTTCTCGAAGAAATTAAAGACGTTTAAAAAGAAGCAAGGAAGGGCTTATCTGGTGGCGCAGTGGTTGCGAGTCCGCCTGCCGATGCAGGGGACACGGGTTCGTGCCCCGGTCCGGGAGGATCCCGCATGCCGCGGAGCGGCTGGGCCCGTGAGCCATGGCCGCTGAGCCTGCGCGTCCGGAGCCTGTGTTCCGCAGCGGGAGAGGCCACAACAGTGAGAGGCCCGCGTACCACA
>NW_020174135.1:11530489-11604584 GCF_003031525.2 Neophocaena asiaeorientalis asiaeorientalis
CAGGGAGAGGCCCGCTTCCCAAAAAAAAAAAAAAAAAAAAAAAGAAGCAAGGAGATGACAAGGACCTTGGCAACGAGCTAAAGGTAAAAAGGAGAAGAAGGAGCTTGGTTCGGCGTCTGTCACAGTGGCATGTTTCTAAGGAAAGGAAAAGGTCCTTTCTGAGGTTGTATGAGATCAGAAATTAAAAAAAAAAAAAAAAATGTGTCTCCTGACACAACAGAACATGAAGAGCTCCGCAGAGCAGCTTAGATGACAGAAAACTGACAGTTTCTATCCATGTGAGAAAGCAAGTTAAACTCATTTACAAGGGTCAGTCCACTCCTTTCAAACCAATTCAGGAAACGTACCAAGGACTGAAGTTACTGTGCTGGCTTATTAGCATTTTTAGCAGGGATGTCAGTCAAGTGGGGACCAGGGCTTTCTGTCTCCATGCCTTCCTCTTTGTATGCTCTGCCGAAAATGAGCTAGAAACTGAGACCCTTTTCAATAAGAAACTTCAAAACAGTCTGTTTAAAGTGTAGTTCCAAAATTAGCCTCTTCTCTAGACATTTGGAACACAAAGCCCTTCACTGGGGAGGTTAAACAGTTAACAGTAGGTACCGATGCCCTTCCTTCCTTCAGTACTTGCGTAGAACCCACACTAGGCTGGGCGTCCTGCTGGGTGCTGGGGGCCATAGATGAGGGAATGGGGGCCAACCTTTGAGGGTCTGCATTTGAGTACAGGGCTCGGGCAGTAACACACAGACACTGTGTGTCTGTAGAGTAGTTCATTCAAGTCTTATGAAAATTCTGTGTACTAACTTGAGACCAGCAATTGGCATCATTTAAGCCCCAGGTGCTCTTAAAGGCTAGGGTTCACCCAACTAGAACTCAGATCAGGAACCTACGGTCCTGAGCCACGTGGTCCTGATTGCCACAGTTGTAGCCCACAGTGGTGGTTAAGAGTGCATACCTTGGAGCCAGACTCCAGTATCCAAATCCTGATTCCCATACTTCATAGCTGCGTGATGTTGGACGAGACATTTAACCCTCTAAGCGTCAGTTTCCTCATCTGTAAAAGAGGTATAATAGCCCACCTACCCCCATGGGATCAGGGGAGTTATTATAAGAACTTTGTCCCGTACATGATAGATTCTACAAGTGTTAATTTTTGTTATGAGGACCTACAAAGTCCAAAGCACAGACATTCTGGTTCTTGCCATGGGACGTGACAAAGCCAGTGTCCCAAAGGATCAGGATGAAACGCTTGTATTTCTTATGCTTCCCACCCCCTCTCACCTCCCCCACCTCCATAATCAACCCACTTCTTCGGAGCACGACCCCTCTCAGGAGCTGCACACTTTTCTTCTTCTCACCTATGTGCTAGAGTGAAGAAAACAAAAAGGACCAGTAAATTAATTTGACTTTAAAATTCCATTTAAGCTATGAGATACAGCTTAGAATGTTTGGATAATTAATGCTCACTGCTTTAAACTTCACTCACATAAAATTCTGTGCACTCCAGAGCATAGAAATGTTTGCAGATTACCATATTCCACTGACGGTCTCTCCAAATTCATTACAATCCAAAGACGGTTGTAATTACATTCACTGGAGATGGACAGTAGGAGGAAGTGTTCTAGAGGAAAATAAAGCATATCTCTCAAACGGTTTTATAAATGGTTTCATAGCGTTCTTCATTGTTCACCCCTGTTGGTGAGGGTTAACTATGCCCTCCTATTGCTCGTCACCTGTATCATATGGGTCTGTCCCCCAGATACAACAATACGCATGCACTAGTGTTAAAGGAGATGAATGTTTTTGCCGGTAGAGACTCTCCTCCTGCTTCCACAGCAAGCAGCAAGCAGCTCGCAGACTTTTTTCTGGAGCGCCCAAGGGGACCAACTCCTCTGCTGAGAATTACATCACCATCCGTACCTTCTATACCTTTCCATGGATTAATCTCCTAATTTTAAGACATACTTTTGGCAGCCTGTATTTTCCTCTTCACACCAAAGAAATATATTTTTTCATTATCCGTTTATTCTTCTGATCCACAGAATTGAAGTTATTTCCCCTTCCCCCATCATCTCTATGATGTAATGTCCTTCCTTAAGACAAGACAAGATTGTGCTGCAGGATGGTGTTGAACGTGTGTGTGTGTGAGTGCAATCTCCTCGCCCATTCACGCGTGGCAAAATGTCATATGTAATTATCTCTTTACAAAGAGCTTAAGAAACAAGGGCAAGAGATACCCAGAAAAATGATCCATTTAGAAAAATAATCTTACAATAAACAACATTTTGTATTTCTTTTCTTTTGTTTTTCAAAATTGAAGTCATTAACATGAAAAGCAGATCTTTCTTTCTTTCCCAGTTAATCTGCTCTGATTAGTGATTTCCTCGTGGACTAACTGTTGTCTCTCCCTGACTAGGATCTGTGTGGATGGGCTCTTGCTGGCTCTGGGCCCCGTTCAGCGTGGGGATCCCAGAGCACCAGCGGCTCAGGGCTCCACACACTCCAGGGACTTGCGGGGTAGGTGGCAGGAACGCAGTGAGCAGGCTCGCTCACCCTGAGTTACCCCAGAGCCCTGCAAATCCCTGAGCAAGCCCAAGCTTGGCTACTCACTCCACGCTGACAGGGCAGGCACCAGCCCAGTCCTGAAACGCAAAAGAGTTGCCTTCCATGACATCAGTCACTGGACAACCCTGGGGCTCCACTGACGTAGGCTAGAAGGCACACCACAGTCTATGGGAGTCCTGCCAGCCCAGCCTCCCCTTTTCACTCTTTGGCTCCACAAATAGTGTCACACATCCCACAGCTGGAGCTGCTGTCTTTCCTTGGCTTTTAGTGACACCTGTTCTTGAGGAAGGATTTGGTAATAGCGATTTTACTACAGTGGGAATATAAGCTGTTGTTAAATTATTCAGAGGCATTTTTAAAGCCCTCTAATTGTAGACTAAAAGCTGTCATTCATTCAATAGACCTTACAGCATTCTTCCTAAGTGTCAGTGACTGTGCTCCATTCTGGAACTGGAAAAACTACATTCGTAGAGTGCTTTACAAATTCACAAACACTCCTTCATAGTTCAGAAAACCAGGAATCATAAGCTAATATAAACCACGTTCTTTCATCATTTGAATACAATGATCATTATTCCATATTTCATAAGGAAGTTTAAAATTACAGAATTGCTTTAACTAGATTTCCAGTGCAAATAGACTAGAAACGGACAAAAAACATTCTAAATTAACAGTGACTCTGTGAACTAGAAACAACCGTCAAATGAACCGTTCTTCAATAAGTGAGGCAAGGGAGGAAAAAGATTGCGATTATCCATCAGTACAAAAAGCCTGAATTTTATGTGAAAGATTCTTTTGCAAATGGCAGTCCTATACAAGATGTTATCATATTGAACATAGTTTTCAAGAAAAAATTTTGTTAACTATTTTTCAAGCACCTAAATCAGTGCTACAAATGTCAACTTAAAAATGACATCATCCTGGATTTTGAGAAATTTTGTATATATTGTTATTTGATTTTGCAGTAATCTATAATGTAGATTGACTGAAACATTTATAGGGTATATCAAACTCCCTAAATATCACCAGATGGCCCTAACTGAGAAGTAAGCAAGAATACCAATGGCCATCTTAGGAGGGTCTCAGAAGAGAGAATTCAGAAGTGGGATAGTTACTGGACTTCCGGTTCTGACCTCAGGTCATTTTAAAGTAGGTATTTCAAAGCAGGGAAGTGATTGGGAGAGGACTGAATTTCTGATATACTATTTAAAATTGATGGACACAAGACCAAGAAAACAAGTATTCATAAGGAAACCATTTGATAAGTGATTTTTTTGCCCAGGTGAAGAGTATTGTCTCATAAATTGATCTGTAGGAATTTCCTGAAGGAAACACTGAAGATATTTTCCGGTTTGTGGTCTTCTGTTTCCCAGACAAATGTCTCCTGAAGCAAACAGCAAAGTCATGTTCATCTCGGTGTTCTAAAATCTCATCTACATGATATTAACACGATTGATCTCGGTTCACAGGTGTCTTCTGGGTTGAAAGATAAGGCTGTTAAAGTAATAGATAGGGATTTTTTTGTAACATATTTTTAGGATCTTCAAAAATTATTACCCAGTTCTGCTACATGAAAGTCATTGTGGTCTGTAATTTAGGGAATGCCAAGGTGAATAAAAGGTCCTAACATTGAGAAGGTTAGGCAATAAGAAATATAAAATTAGATGAAATACAGATAAAAATGTAGCACCAAAAAACAAAAAGCAAAAAAGCCCTCACAATGAATTCCTAAAGGGGACAGAGTTCTGAAGAGAAAAACATTATTATCATCTGGGAGATTTGGAGATAGTTTTGCAGAAGAGGTGATAACTTTGAAGGCAGTAAGCTCAGAGCAGGTAGAGGTGAAGGAATGGACATCCCAAGTGGGTGGAGGAGATTGAGTAATGGAAGTGGACATTTGTGAGAAACAGACAAAATTTGCCTAATGCAAAAAATGGGTAGAAAATAAAGTCATAGACAAATGTGGGACTTATGTAGTGGAAAAATCTGAAGGCTAAGCTAAATTAATTTTTAGATATTTTTTATTAACAAGTAGTAGTTTAATAATATTAATAACTACAATCTAGACAATAGGCATACTCATTGCTCCTCGACATGTCATTGTTTCTAGGTCCTTTCAGAGAGCAAAGCTAGGAAATATAAACATTTTTGAAGAGAAAATGTATTATCAGTTCGGACTGATATTTTTAAGTCATATTTAGAATTCCAGGATTTTTACTTCATTGATTTTTTGTATTCTACTTTCTGTAATACTAAAATGCTTAGTGACTTATAGATGCTTGAAATTTTATAAAATAAAAGCACACACAAATATACATAACAGTGAATAGTGGAAGTGTTAATGTATTCTTAACAGGATCCATTAAGAATACTGTTCACTGGGAATTCCCTGGTGGTCCAGTGATTAGGACTCTGTGCTTTCACTGCAGGGGGCCCGGGTTCGATCCCTGGTCTGGGAACAAGATCCCACAAGCCCCACAAGCCGTGTGGTGCAGCCAAAAAATAAAAAGAATACTGTTCATTAAATGTTTCTCACATGATTGTTTATTTCATGCCCCAGTTTGAGACGGATAATATTTCCTATTTTTCTTTTATTACATTAAAACTTTTAAAATGAATTATTTGTTTTGACCACAAAACAAACATAAGATATTATTTAAGAAAATATTATTTCTTTCTAAATGTAACACAATATAAATTTTAATCATGGGTACTAGTCTAAGTGATGAATTTGCTTACTTGGGGCAAGTTTTCATGTCTCAATCTATGAAGTACATTTGTCCCCAGACATCTTGCTTCATGTATACTTTCAATAAAAAGTGTAAAGTTTAATATCTTTATTTCATTTATGCTGTACTACTTATTCAAAAATAGTAATCTAAAAGATGAAATGAACAATATATCAGGTATGTATTTACATTTTGATAGTACAATAAATCCTTTCACTCTCACTATACACATACACACACGTGCACACATGTATATATTTATATATCTAATCGTGTTATTTAGGCTTGGTTTTTTTGTATCTTACTAATCATGACAGCAACATGCTATCTTTAGCTAGTATCTCAAGGCACAATATACACTTAAGGCAAGTTTTGTCCTCAACGAAAGTGGAAATATAGCCAAATTTCAAATAGTCCTCTTGTTAATTTAGATGATCTGAGACCTATTTCTTTCTTTTTTTTTTTTTTTTTGTTAAATTTTATTTATTTATTTTATTTAGTTATTTTTGGCTGTGTTGGGTCATCGTTTCTGTGTGAGGGCTTTCTCCAATTGTGGCGAGCGGGGGCCACTCCTCATCGTGGTGCGCGGGCCTCTCACTGTCGCGGCCTCTCTTGTTCCGGAGCACAAGCTCCAGACACGCAGGCTCAGTAGTTGTGGCTCACGGGTCTAGTTGCTCCGTGGCATGTGGGATCTTCCCAGACCAGGGTTCGAACCCGTGTCCCCTGCATCGGCAGGCAGATTCTCAACCACTGCGCCACCAGGGAAGCCCTGAGACCTATTTCTTGTTCGATCTGGTTAGATTATCATTATGTGGTGTTACAATGTGAGTGACAAAGAGCGTATACTAGGAATAGAAGTATCAGTTCTGCCATGTTTTTTGTTTGCTTAATTACTCATATTATCTTCCGATACTTAGTGGCATTTTTAAGCATTTCATTTTGTGAGGGCTTGTTTAGTTAAAGCGAGATAAAATATTCTGTGAATCCATTATCAGGGTATACCTAAATTGAAATATAAAGCACTGCGTTGCTGAAAAGGAAAAAGTGAGGGCACCACTGTTCACTTTGCCAGGTATCAGGTGAGCCTACCCCATATGGGAAGGCAGAGGCCAGTGGAGAGACATACATTAGATACTAGTAACGCTTATATTTTTTCCTATCTTGTTTTTGAAAACAATAAGTATAAATAGAAAATCTGAAATTTTCTTCCTCCGTGTGGATCATTTTGTCTTCCCCCTGGGGTGTATGCATTAGACCTAGATGTAGGAGAACACCACATGAGTCATTTTCATGGTCAAGCCTCATAAAGCATCTTATTTGGCCACTACAAATGCATTCCTTTCCCAGCCAATATCTTGACAGCACTTCCTAACAGGATGTGCTTGGTCTCTCACCCCACATTCTGCCACTTGGGAATCACTGAATGGGAGGGTGCCTGCAGAAGTCCAGGTGAGAAAGAAAGAACTAGAAGCATTTAAAAGAACTAGAAGCATTAAAAGGGAGGAGAGTAAAAAAGAGAGTGTATGGCAGCATACCTGACTTCACTTGGTAATTGATTCAATGTGTGGGATCAAAGGAAAATTTTTTTTTAATGTTGAAGTTGCATGCCCAGGTGTCTGGAGGGCTGGGATATGGCAAAGTGGTGGTGATGGTAGCCTCAGTGGAAATAAAAGACACAGAGTAGGAGCGATTTAGGAGAAAAAAGTGTTAATTCATTTGAGGGCATTAAGTCTTACATCTGGGGGTCCATTTGAGTGTTTAATCAGAGAAGTGAAACTGGAATTTGGTGGATGGCTAGGCCTGGAGGTAGATATGTTTGGGGTGGTTCACAGAGTTGCAATAGTTGAAACATATGATAACCAATACAAACAATGTTGACAATGTAAAGAAAAAATATTACAGGGAATTGTATTTTACAGGCTGTTAAAAGGAGAAGGTAAAGTTAAAGGAGAATCAGGAAAATAGAGTGTCCTCAAGGCAAAAGAGAGTTTCCTTGAACAGGAGCTCAATAATGTCCAAGGTAGAAGGGAAATTTAACAGTGAGAACTAATAATCCATTATAATTGGAAGCTTCAATATCATTCCTTTATGTTATTTTCTTCGAGAGAGAGAAAGAAATTCCCAGATAAAGGTATGGTTTTTAAGGTAATAAGCAGGAAGGGAGAAAGCATATACAGAAATTTCTTTAAAGCAGTTTGGCAGTGATAGGAAGAAATGACATGCAGAAGGGTTTGATTTTCACTTGATATTGGATGTAAACAGGATGAGACATCGTCAAGTTTTTAGACTTAAGGAAGGCCCAACGGGACGAACAAATTAAAGATATAAAAAAATATAAATCATTCATTGCTGGTAGAAATGCAGAAATGTACAGCCACTTTAGAAAACAGTCTGATGGTTTCTTACAAAACTAAACATACTCTTACCATACAATCCAGCAATCATGTCTGGTATTTACCCAATGGAGTTGAAACTTATGTCCACACAAAAGACTTGCGCATGAATGTTTACAGCAGCTTTATTTGTAAACGCCCAAACTTCACAGCAACCAACATGTCTGTTAGTAGGTGAATGAGTAAATAAACTATGCTACCTCTAGACGATGGAATATTATTCAGTGCTATAAAGAAATAACCTATCAAGCCATGAAGGAAACTTAAATGCATATCGCCAAGTGAAAGAAGCCAATTTGAAAAGACTGCATGCTGTATGATACCAACTATATTACATTCTGGAGAAGGCAAAACCATGGAGACAGTAAAAAGGTCAGTGGTTGTGAGGCACTGGTGGGGAGGGAAGGATGACAAGATGGAACACAGAATTTTTAGGGCAGTGAAACTGCTCTGTTTGAGACTATAACGGTGGGTCCATTTGTTCAAACTCACAGAATGTACAACACCAGGTTTGAACTCTAATATAAACTATAGACTGTGGGTGACAATGACGCATCAGTGCAGGTTCATGAAATGTGACAAATATCCCACTCTGGTATAGGATGTTGATAATGGGGCAGGCTGTACATGTTTGGGGGCAGGGGGTATCAGGAAAATCTCTGTACTTTCCCTTCATTTTTGCTGTAAGCCTAAAACTGCTCTAAAAATAAAGTCTACTTAACATTATATAAAAAGAATTGTTGATAGAGCACTGATATAATATACACACAGTATTTATTTATCAAATTCATATTCAAATTCCTAAGAAGGAAAAAAATGTGCTACTGACACTGGAGGTTTAATATACTCTAAGTGCTTTGCGATCACGACGGCTGTATATTTACCTCAGACTTTATCTTCAAATCCTAGGAACGGAGCACAAGCTGAAAAGGGGGCTTTTTTGAGATCCAGGGTAGGCAACCAGGTCTTGAGTTCCTTATCACTTTCCTACTCCCCTTTTGTCTGATAATCAGTGGCTCAAATCAAGACTAGCCAACATTAGGGGGCTTGAGACCTAGGTCAGGAAGGAGATGCACCAAAACTCTGGGCTCACTGACCTGGAGCAGTTACGTGTACCACGGCTCACACTTGCTCATCTGGGGGTCTGGGGTGTGCCCTTTAACAGTGATGGTAAGCTTCTTTCCTTGGACCAGAACCCTGATTGGTCTTGTTTACTCCTCACAGAATCTATGCTTGACTATACACTGGTGCATTGTGTACCCTGCAGACTGTACATGGAAATCTTGTTGTAAGGATTTTTTAAATAATTAAGCAGTATAAATGTTGCAGGTTTTTGTTACGAACTTTACTATGTTTTCTTGGTTTTTTTTTCTTTCCAGTGCTTAAAAACTAAGCATTTATATCAGCCCGGGAAAAGCATATTCTTTTATTTTAAAAGCAAGTCCAAAAAAGAGAGGGCCCCAAAGATAGAGGCTTGAGGACTTAGACAGCGAAAGAGAGATGTTAAATTATTGGCGTTTTGGACTCAAAGTAAGAAAAAACCTTAATTATAGACATTATCCCTGTTCAGCAAATATTAATGGAAGATGTACTGGTATAAATGATCCTAAGAATTATGTATAGGACTTGATAATTTTATAAGAGATATAGAGAAACAAGCAAATACAGGTGTTTTTAAAATGGAATACATAACAGGCTGGTGAAAAGGCAACTTAATTGGGGATAAATTAAATCTAGAAGTAATAAACCAATACACATGCATATTTTAAAGCAAGTGATCATTTTGTGTGCAGTGAGCCTGCCGTGCAGACACCCAAAACTATAGTATTTCTAATCATTTTCCCTGAGTTACACACTCGGGCAGCGTGGGTCTGCAACCAGCCTTAGCGTCTGCAAGCAGCCTTCCCAGATACAAGCATGAAACCTTGGAAGAATAAAAATCCTTCAAGCAAGGATTCAAGTAAGGCAGGAAAGGCAACCCACACTTGCTTAAGCAAAGAACGTCATCAGAGCTCTTAGCATGATGATACTGGGAGGCGGGGTCCTCTCGGGGACCCACAGGATGCTGTCAGTTTTCCCTCCCTCTCTTGCTGTGTCTCTCTCTCTCTCTCTTGTTCTCACTGTCTCTTGCTTTCTCTCTGTCCATGACTCTGTTCCTCCCCATAGAATGAACTCATTCAGTTTCCCTGTTAAGAAGTTTCAGGTTTCCTCTTTGTTGGAGGCAAAGTGAGAGACCCAGATGCAGCCGAATCCAACTGGATATCCATTCCAGTCTGGAGAACGCAGATACCCTGTGATCATCCTGGCTTGAGTATCATGACAAACCAATGAGATCAGGTGGATGGTATCTGCATTGACCAAAAGTGAAAATAAAGATGTTTACTAAATATGTAATGATTTTTTCCAATGCTTTAAGCTCCTGCTAGTAATTTAGTGAGAAGCCGATTATTCATCATTGCTGTGTGATGGCATTTGTCGTTGTTTCTTGGTAGTATGTTATGGTTGAGTACCTCTGCTGTGTTTTAAGAAATTATCTACCTTAGGGGTAGTGACACATGCTTTCTTAGCCTCCTGTGCAGCCACAGTAAAGTAAGGTGACCTACCAGCCTAGTTTGCCAGATATTGAGAGGCTTCCTGGGATGTGGGACTTTCGGTCCTAACATCAGTACAGCCCTGGGAAAACCAGGATGGTTGATCACCTTAGTAGCAGGTACTTGCTTCTACCACTCAGTCATACTCATAGGACACTGATACAGAAAGCCTTGATTTGCAGAAGCAGGTGAGGCACTGTCTTAGTCAGTTTGGGCTGCTGTAACAGAACACCATAGACTCAGTGGCTTATAAACAACAGAACTTTATTTCTTACAGTTATGGAGGCTGGGAAATCCAAGATCACAGCACTGCTGATGCAGTGTCTAGTGAAGGCTAGCTTCCTGGTTCATAGATGCTGTCCTCTCCCTGTGTTCACACATGGTGGAAGGGGAAAGGGAGCTCTCTGGGGTCGCTTTTACAAGGGAACTAATCCAATTCACAAGGGCTCCACCCTTGTGACCTAATCACCTCTCAAAGTCTCCATTTCCTAATACCATCACCTTAGGGATTAAGATTGCAGTTTGTTAATTGGGGGTGGCGGCGGGGAGAAGTGAACATTTAGTCCATGCAGGTACAGAATCTGTTTAGGTCAGGAAGGTGCTGAAGACACTCAGCTCCCCAAGGCAACATTGATCATGGCTCCAGGAGAGTTGTCTCCTGCCCAGTGTCACAGCCTGAGAGGTGATGCCTGTACCCAGAAGTAATAATCATGGAGTAGTTCTGTAGTGTAATTCCAGCAATGTTTTGGCTATCTAGACATCAAGGCTGGGTCTTTGGCCACCTCAAATATGCTCTCCTTAGCTACCTCACAAAGTTGCTGTGAAATCTCAGAAAGGATGAAATATGAAAATACACCATGCACAGTAAAACTAGGTAAACATATTAGATAATTATTAAAGAATTCGCTAAATAGGATAGAAAGATCTTTAAGTAGTCTGAAAAATAAATGCTTTAACTTCTTTACAAAATGGATCTTGAACATATTCCTAAGTTGCCTAGGTAACACATTTTATCAAGATAAATAGGTTTTGGTATTTTGATTCTATCATCCCTTATAAATTTATCCTCAAAGAAAAACATATACTTAACAAAAGGGAAATGCATGTTGTTTTTATCAGAGCATTTGGAAAAATCTCCATCTCTGAAAGAAAGGATGCAATGTTTGCCATCATTTTCTTATGGGATGGTGACATATGAATAGTCAGTCATCATCACTGGTTTTATTATACATCTGTTGCTTATATAAAATAACGTCATAACATAAGATAAAAGCAAGGGTTCCAAAACAGTGGAGAAGCCCCTTTTCATGTCAGTAATGCTGACTTGGGCAAGCCTTCTTATGAAGACAGACCTTAAGAGATGTTTATGGTACGGTCTGTGATTCAGACTGTTACTGACCACTTCATCTGCCTTCTTCATTCCAGTTCAACTGGTGCTCCTATGATTCAGGTCATGAAAGTCCAGTTCCAAAGTATTTTTTTAATGGAAAGACACTGCATGTAGTGGCTACCAATAGGATGATGTGCCTCATGCACTCTTTTTTATTTTTTTGATAGAAACTGGCCTTCTTTCCATCCACATATTTATTGAGAGAGATTCCATATTAATTAGGTGTGACCATGTCCTTCAGCCGCAGACATGAGCCTGACCAAGGTCTTCTGCTCCTACCAGATCATGCTCCCCTGCCTAGAGTTCATTGATCTAGAGATGAATACTTACCCTAAGCTAGGTTGTTATTATTCTTTATCCACAAGATTTTTGGAGATATATTATCAACTAAGTATTTCTCTAGAGGCTAACAAAGTAAGATGCTAAATGTGGGTGTTGCTGGTAGTTAAGATCACCAGGTTTCTGAGAAAGCGCATCTTTAATGAGAAGAAATGACTCCAGTATGTAGAAAGAAGCACAAAAAACCTTTCAGTCTTCAAGCCATGGGTTCCAGAGGTCCCTAATGCTCCACTGCAGCCCAGTCCTTCCTAAGGATGGAACCTGCCATCAGGTCGCTGGAAGCCAAGAGTCTTCCTTAACCCAGGGGTCTTTGGACTCAGAGAGCCTGAGAGCCCACCACTGTCTTTGTTCTTGACCATTTGGCCATTTTATCCCCAAGCCTCAGCCATCTCATCTGTAAAACGGAGTCAATATGTCCTCATTAGATTGTTATTAGGACTAGAAATGTGATTTGAGAAAACTGTCTAGCATGATTCCTTTCCCTAACAGGTGTTTAACAAATGTTTTTCTTTTCCTTCATCAGAATAGGTGCAACTTCTTAATTTACCACCCATGTCTCCTGTCCTCCCTTCTATCCTTCACATCCCAGCCAATTGGTCCTCTTAAATCAGCTCTGAGTGTATCATTCACTGGGCCAGTATCAAAAATGACACTTCTCTCCATTTCAAATGAAATCAAAACTCCTTGATCTGGATTTTAAGACTCCATGATTTCCCTTTCAGGCCTTCTCCACGGCTACCCTCATATCATCCTCTGTGCTCTGACCAAAACCAATTACCAGATATTACATGAACATACATAATTCTTTATGCAATTTCTTATATTTTGTTTGCCTAAAATCCTCTCCCCTTCCATTTTTTCCACATAAAAAACTTGCCTATCCCTCGAAGGCAAGCCCAAAGAGGAAACATGGAAAGACTATCTCTTGACCTACCTGATACCTGGTTGGAGCCATCTCTCCTCTGTACTCTCATAGCCCTTAGGTGTTTTCCCTCTTATACATGCGCGTAGAGGTCTTCATTCTCCTACCAGTATGTGAACACTTTGAGATTAAATTTTTGGCAATATAATCCATTGATCAATATCAGTAGCTTTGGAGTCAGACACCTAGGTTTAAATCCTGGTTTTGCTAGTTCTTACCTGGATGACCTTAGAAACAAATTTCTTAATTACTCTAAGTCTCCCTTTGCTCAACTTTATAATAGGATAATAATTTCTATTTTTATAGGCTTCTTACGAGGAATACATTAGATAGAGTGTGTTAGTAGAATATCTGAGTGTAAAATATTCCTTGTTGAAAGGATAACTTAATTTTTAAAAGGTGTTTTAATGAATAACTAGGTCCCATTAATCTTGCCAGAGCATGACAGCTGCTGGGAAGGTTTGCATGAATGATCAGCTACAGACAGATCCAGGTGTTTGAAGGGCACTGTATGGATCTAGCATTCATTCATTCATTCTCTCACTCATGCATTCTTCCAACAGACCCCTGTTTATGGAAACCAGGAGTCAGCCAGGCATTATGTTAGAAGCTAGTCAAAACTGCACTGTAAAGAAAATCGAAAATTTTCTGCCATAACCTGAGGATTACAACTCGGAAACTGGCTCTTCTTCAGTGGGTATCACCTCTCTGGGTCTAGAGGGAGTGATTCGACAGTGAAAGAGAATGTGATCAAAGTTATCATTTATCGGACTTCCCTGGTGGCGCAGTGGTTGAGAGTCCGCCTGCCGATGCAGGGGACACGGGTTCGTGCCCCGGTCCAGGAAGATCCCACATGCCGCGGAGTGGCTGGGCCCATGAGCCATGGCCGCTGAGCCTGCGCGTCCGGAGCCTGTGCTCCGCAACGCGAGAGTCCACAACAGTGAGAGGCCCGCGTACCGCAAAAAAAAAAAAAAAAAGTTATCATTTATCAACAGGTATAAGTTGATTGTTTTATGTTTGTTATTTCTGTTAATTTTCTAACAGATCTGTAGTCAGTATAAATATCTTTATTTTACGAATGAGGAAACTAGAGATTAGAGTTTCAATAACTAGTCCAATGTCACTGAATTAGCCATTAAGCTGCAATTTCATGACAGGTCTGTTGGCTCCAATGACCAGTTCCTTCCTCTCTGCTGTGTGGCCTTCGATTTTGTGCCACAGTTTCACAATCTCAGAGAGGTCAGGAATCTAAAAGTACCACTTCCTCATGTTATATATTGAGAAAAATAGGTCCCTGTGAAGTCAATAGAGTTGCCGAAGGTCCCCAGTGAGCCAGCCAAATTCCAGAATGATGCAGCCACTCCATATGGAAGAATAGCATTGGCATAATTTCTGTAGAATGGTTTTGGTCTCTGTTTCAGTTTATAGGGTTCTCTAATTAATAAGCTCCATCTGCTGACCTCACTGTCTGTATTTACACATAAACCAATGTCAGCAGTCTCTGTGCTCCCAGGAAGAAGCAAGCAAGCTTGCACTTGTGTGAAATGCACAAGCCTTGTGACTTCACTCCTCCCCGAGGGTGTCACACCTGCGAGGCATTCTGAAAGGGGAGCACTGGGTCTGTCTGCACCTGACAAAGCCTTAAAGGGCTTGACCTTTGCAAAGTGGAGCTTGACTTTCTCTTTCAACCTTTCCCTACGAGGCCTCTGAACTGGGAAGAATTATTCATTTGAAGGCTTAAAGACTCCTATGGCCTCAACAGTAGTTAGATTTTAAAATGTTTATATATGAGCAATAGCGGTTAAATGCTACAGCAATAGCTGGTCATTTGATGTTCTAAAAGGACACCAGGAGGTGTTCTGGCCACGCTCTGGGAGCGGCCCCTGTAACAGTAGGCCAGCTCATCAGAGCACCTCCCCACTTAACTGGGTAATGACAGGGAGAAGCCACTTACCAGGAGGAATTGTTTTATTGCTGCTTTCTTCCCTTCTACTCTAACCTGAGGACCACAACTCAGAAACAGGTCCTCCTGCAATGCACACCATTTTCCTGGGTCTAGAGGGAGTGATTAGACAGAAAATGTCCTATAATTTCAAAATTACTAGCAAATTTCTTAGGTGGCATGTGGAGTGGGAGGTAGGGATCCCTAGCAAAGTGGTTGGCCAGTTTCCCCAGTTGGGATGCTCATGAACAGACATGTCAATGGAAGATACAGAGCTCTGCTAAAGCTCACACACATATTTATTATTTTTCAAAAGAAAGCTTCGCCACTCAATTGCAATAAGTTGTCTTGGGTGTCTTTTTTTTACTTGCTAGATTCTTGCGCTGGTTTTTCTAAGGACCAAAGAAATAGCCTTTTTTTAAAAAGCTGCACAGATGCTCAAAGCTCTGAAATTGCAGTTTTCTTGGTTTCTACACATAAAGGTTTAAAAAAATAATTAGATGTAAAGTACCCTATTATAACTGAGTGAGAGCTGAGTCATCTGATTACTGAGTAATTGGTGGAAAGAGGTGGAGCGGGATGGTGGTCATAATACGCATTGCAAGTGGTTTCGTTGTTTTATTTAAAATATGATTTAGTACAGTATGTTGAGAAGAAATTATTTTGCATGTTCCAATGCACTATAGAGCAATACTACACATCCAGGCACTAATTTCACTTAACCAGCAAACATTGTGTAATATCCTATGACCATGGGTTCTGTAGCCAGACTGCCTGTGTTTGCTTCCTTTCTCAGCCACTGTGACCCTAAGCATGCTGCTTTGCCTTGGGGGACTCAGTTTCCTTATCAGTTATATGATAAAATAAGAGGACCCTAAACCACATGGGCTGTAGTGAGGATTAAGGTCGTGTATTAGTTTCCTAGGACTGCTGCAATGAAGTGCCACAAACTAGGTGGCTTAAAACAACAGAGATGCCTTCTTTCGTAGTTCTGGGGCTAGAAATCGGACATGAAGGGATTGGTAGGGTCATGCTTCCTCCGAAGCCTCTAAAGGACCATCCTTCCTTGCCTCCTCCAGCCTCAGTGGTCGGAGGTGTTCCCTGGCTTGCATATGCATCAGTCCTATCTTTGCCTCCATTTTTGCATGGTGTTCTCCCTGTGCATCTGTGTCTTCACATGGCCATCTTCCTTCTGTGTCTGTCTTCTTATAAGGATACGAGTCAGGTTAAATTAAGGGCCCACCTTACTGCACTATCACCTCATCTTAATTACAGCTGCAACTACTCTATTGCCAAATAAAGTCACATTCTGAGGTCTGGGGGTGAGGACTTCATATCTTTTGGGGGGACCCAATGTAACCCATAACAGCAACAGTTTATTGATATATGTACCCGGTAGTTAAGGTAGTTAACATTGTAAGCAGTCAATGATTACTGGATCCAACTACTGTCTGTATGCCTTGGACCTTATATTTAGGGGGTGGAGATACGGAAAGAGACTCTGTAGCCCTTGACCTCAAGAAGTCCATATTGTAGTACATATAGTTTGTCTTAATCCGCTTATTTCACAGAGAGGGGGAAAAAAAACTATTAAAAAAGTAAATTCTCTTTTTGCATTCATTATCAAGCATTATAAAAACTTAAATTTGTGGTTCTGAACTCCAACAAAAATGTTCTGAGCTCCTTTCTTTTTGGGTCCAGCCCCGCAAGGCTGCTTTTGATCCTAGTCAAATCCTTCCTACATGTGGGTCTGGGTCTTTATCTCTGAGGTCCTTCTCAATACCAACTTTCTGTGATTCTGGTTATAACTTGCTATATGCATGATCATATTTCTAAGCTTTCTAAGTCATGTTTCATGCCTTTGCCTGATCTTGTTTGGCTTACTGTTCCTGTTCAAAACTTCCTGAATTGCATTTGAGCAATTGTGTTCTGACTATAATTTCAACCTCAATAAAATTATGCCTATACTAGTGTCTATTTCATGATGACGTCTATGAAAGACTTTTGAAATAATTTGAAAATAATTGATTTTCTCTTTTACTACCTAAAACCTAGCTGAGCAATTATAAGGCTGTCTTTAGTTTAAAAAAAAAGGTATAAAACTAGAAACCTCAAGTTTGATTTTTCCTGCATTCTTATATTGTAGGATAGATGCTATCTAAAGAATTGTGATTCCTACTTATATAAATAAAATAATGCATTTTCTTTGGGATGCATCTTGAGTTTTACCTCTTAGCTCATAGGATACAATATCTCCCTTTGAAACTTCTTAAGATGAAAACATAAACTGAGGCACCAAGCAAGATTGTTCTTAAGGCAAAACCGAAATGATGTGACTAAATTACTGCAGAAGTGGAGAGTTTCTGTAATTCTCTGTATTTAAATTTAAAATTTACCTTATTTGGTTTTTCACCCAGGCGGCACTTGCTTCTACTTTGTTTCCCCTCCTCCCCCACTTTTCCTTCCTTGTTAAAACATGCTAGAAAGGAGTGATGTGCTCAGAACACCATTCTTTTCCTAAGAGCCTATCAAGTCTTCTCTTGTGTTATTCAGACAGCTCTGGAAATTCAGCTTCTCCACAACAGTGTCCTTAATTGAGTTAAATTCAATGAATATTATTGACCACTTGCTATTTTCCAGACAGCATGCTGGTATACTGAAGACACAAAGAAATATAATGTATGTCATCATCTGTTCAGGCTGAGAAAAAGAAAAGAAATAACATGAAAGCTTTGCTGGCTTACTCTCCCCTGCTACAGTGTGCTGTATCGAAGGCTGCCCACCACTGTCCAAGTCTTTTAACTCTTATTTAGCATCTTTTAAGTTTTAGGTCCCAGAGATACCAACAGATGAATAATACTCTCACAGTTGTTAAGGGGTAAGATACTCTTATACACAAAAGATGAATAACAAAATGAACCACTTTTTAAGTTCCAGGTAGCAGCACACACAGAAAGTATGGCAGGATTTCAGAGATAGGAGCTATCAATGAGAGCCAGGGCAATTAAAACAGCAGAGCCTTCAAGGTCAAATTCTAGTTGAGGTGTGGCAGCAATTAGGAATTTGATAAACCTTGGGGCAGGAGTATTTAGTATAAGGAAACAGTAGCAAAGGTGCTATATGTGGGGTTACAATGGGGCAAAGGAGATTCCAGTTTGGCTCAGGCTGGAAGTTCATATACAGGATTCAAGATTGACAGAGTAAGAGGTTTGAACCCCTTGTGACGGAAAAGATTTTTTTTTCTGTTCCAATCTTCTTTTAAAATTAATTTATTTTATAGAAGTATAATTAATTTACAATGCTGTGTTAACTTCAGGTGTACAGCAAAATGATTCAGTTATACATACATATATATCTATTTTTTTCAGATTCTTTTCCCTTATAGGTTATGACAAAATATTGAGTATAGTTCCATGTGCTATACAATAGGTCCTTGTTGGTTATCTGTTTTATTTATAGGAGTGTATATATGTTAATTACAAACTCCTAATTTATCCCCCCATTTCCCCTTTGGAAACAATAAGTTTGTTTTCTATGTCTGTGGATCTGTTTCTGTTTTGTAAATAAGTTCATTTGTATCATTTTTTTTTTTAGGTTCCACATATAAGCAATATCATATGATATTTGTCTTTGGCTTACTTCACTTAGTATGATAATCTCTAGGTCCATCCATGTTGCTGCAAATGGCATTATTTCATTCTTTCTTATGGCCGAGTAGTATCCCATTGTATATATGTACCACATCTTCTTTATCCATTCATCTGTTTATGGACATTTGGGTTGCTCTCATCTCTTGGCTATTGTAAACAGTGCTGTAATGAACATTGGGGTGCATCTTTTCAAATTATGGTTTTCTCTGGATATATGCCCAGAAGTGGGATTGCTGGATCATATGGTAGCTTTATTTTTAGTTCTTTAAGGAACCTCCATACTGTTCTCCCTAGTGGCTGCACTAGTTTATATTCTCACCAACAGTGTAGGAGGGCTCCTTTTTCTCCAAACCCTCTCCAGCATTTATTATTTGTACACTTTTTGATGATTGCCATTCTGACCAGTGTGAAGTGATACCTCATTCTCTAATCATTAGCAATGTTGAGCATCTTTTCATGTGCCTGTTGGCCAACTGTATGTCTTCTTTGCAGAAATGTCTGTTTAGATTTTCTTCCCATTTTTTGATTGGGTTGTCTGTGTTTTCTGGTATTGAGCTGTATGTGCTGTTTGTATATTTTGGAGATTAATCCTTTGTCGGTGACATCATTTGCAAATATTTTCTTCCATTCATGACAGAAAACACTGATAAACTATTGAACAGAGGAATTAAAAGATGATCTGGCAATTTCAGGATATTTACCATCTTTTTACATCAGTGAAAGTAAATACAACTATATTTATCTATTAAATATTCATCGAACACATTATATATACATTATATAGTCAGTGTAAATACTGTACTTCCTTAAAACTTATTTCTGAACAAAAAGGACATGGCAAGTGGAAATAAATGGACTTTTGGGACTGACAGAGCTTGGTTCAAATCCTATCTCCTCCATTTCCTAGCTGTGTGTTATTTGTTAAATTAGGTAATCTTTCAAATTTCACTTTCTTCTTGTTAAATGAGGATAGTAGTTCAACCTTACAGAGTTGTTGATCGATTAAATTAAACACCACCACCAAAACACCTAACATTGCACCGGACAGAGTTAGCTCTCAATAAGTTACTGCCATAAATTTATGTAATATGCTCAGAGCAGGTATATTTATATACTTGCTTACAAAAGGCCTGGACGTTATGCTCCCACTCCCAGATGGTGAAACCCATGATTGCTATGAAAACTTCCTTTGAGGGAAAAAAAAATATTTTAAATGATTTGCAAAAGAAAGAAAGAGTCTCATCTTTAGACTATAAAAACTATAGATACTGTAATTTTTTCTAGATTTTTTTCTAAATGTTAAATAAGATATTTTTAAATGCTGCAATGAAAGTTGATGGGTTGATATAACATCCAAATATTCAGTGTGAATTCCTGAGAGAGTGTGAGGTAATAGAGGATCTGTATGTTTGTGTCGGCAAAGTAAGGGGTAGCTAGAGGCTGGGTAAACCTGCCAAGTCTGAGAAAAGAAAACAAAACAGTATCCACAATCTGAAATGAAACCGATGTAAAACACTAGAGGAAAAGAGAGTCTTGGCACAGAAATGAGGAAAACAAGTAACTAATAAGGGAAGTTGCTGCATTAACAACAGTGTAGTTTTTTGTTCGTTTGTTTGTTTTAATCAGAAGCCTAACTGTGTCTCACTAAGACCCAAATAGAACAGGACTTGATTTGGGGGCCTGCAGAGTAGAAAAAATGTGGAGCAGCCGGAAGAAAATAACCCATAGAGAAGGGTCCATGAACAAAAATAAGAATAACAGAGTGACGGGAAATAGTGCATAGTTTTAAGTCGCACTGCATGATATAGATTTATGCATTCAGAACATCTCAGCTACATCACACATGGTTAATATCCCTGAATTTCCTCATGCTATCCTGATGCCCAGTTGCACACTTGAACTGATGTAAATGGACAGGCTGGGAGAAAGTGAAAGGCAGAGAATCTTTACATCCTTTACCATATACCTTGCCCCATGCATCTTTTCCAGTTGGCCGAGCCTGGGTTGTATCCTTTATAATTAACCCATAATAGCTAGTAAAGTGCTTTCTTGAATTCAGTGACCCATTTTAGCAAATTATCAAACCCGAGGAGGGAATTGTGGGAAGCACCAATTTATAGCTGGCCAGTGAGAAGTGGGGAAGCCCTGAATTTGCCACTGGGGTCTGAAGTGGGGATGGTCTTGTGAGACTGACCCCTTAAACTGTGGGGTCTGTGCTAACTTCAGGGATTTAGTGTCAGAATTGCTTGGTATGAAAAACCTACATATTTGGTGTCTGAAGTATTGTGAGTGGCACAGGGAAGAGAGTTGTCTTTTCAGTGAGTTTAGTGGATCAGAAAGAAGATGAGTTGACTGGAGTGTGGTCAGGGGAGGTGGATAGAGGTGGAGTCAGAAAGAAAATCAGGGCCAGGTCATTGAGGTGGTGGGAAAGAATTCAGACCCTGTATTGATTGCAGTGGGATGACACAGAAACATTGAAGCAGGGAAGATTCATTCTTTAGAAGATGATATTGGCTGTAATGTGGAAAATGGACTCAGAGGTACACAAAAGAAAGCGGGAGACCATGCTGAGCTTTTATAGTGGCGCAGGTGAGAAACTGCAGTGCTGAACCTCACGCCAGTTTAGCTGTGCAGGCGTCTTAGACCACCCAGCGGAGACGTCCATGGCTGCTAGGTTGTCCAAGTTCAAGCCTGAGGAAAAATGAGAGGATGGGATGGGGATAAACTTCGAGAGTCCACAGTCTAGAGCTTGACTTTAAAGCCCTGAGACTGGATGCGATTGAGAGGAGTAGAGTATGCAGGGAGAAGAGACGATATGTAGGCTGGAGTCCAGGGCTTCCCCACCATGGCCTGGTAGATCAAGAAGAGACAAAAAAATGTGATCAAGAAGGAGCAGCCAGTGAGAGAAAAGGACCACAAGGAGGGCATCGTTTCACCGTCGTAGGAGGAAAACATATTTCAAATAAGAGATGGCAGGAAAGAAAATGCTGCTCAAAAGTTGAGTACAATTTCTGACCTTAGCAAGAGCAGTTTCAATGATTGGGATTAACATATACACACTGCTAGATGTAAAATAGATAACTAACAAGGACCTACTGTAGAGCACAGGGAACTCTACTCAATAGTCTGTAATGACCTATATGGGAAAAGAGTCTGAAAAAGAATGGATATATGTATGTGTATAACTGACACTTTTCTGTACACCAGAAACGAATACAACATTGTAAATCAACTATGCTCCAATAAAGTAAAAATTAAAAAATAGTGTGGGGTCGTGAGTGCCTGACTGGATGGGTTAGAGAAGAGAAACCCATAGAAACTTCCTTCTATAGAAGAGGGAATGGAAAGGGCTGAACCCAAAGGCCTCGTTTAAAAAATAAATGTGGGAAAACTTTAGAGAGCTTAATAATCAGCGAGAATTGGGGAAATCTGTTCTGGAGCCACTGACTTCAGAGTTGGGAGATGAGATGGAAACGGCTCTGTTGACTGATGCTCTGAGTTTGAGCCCTGTTACAGGCATCCCTCAGCCTACCTGTCCCTCCTGATTAAGCATAACCACTGAGGAACAGCCTCACATTTTAGGATGTTTTAGCTTTATTTTTCCCTTGTTGATTGTAGGATCTACGTAATCATGGCCTTTGCTCGTTTATTAATATTGGCCATGGAGACAAACTCCTCTATGCAATGAGTATCCGAATCAGTGGCCTTGGGCAAATGCCATCCTTCAAAGATGCCAACAGCTCAAGAAGAAGGTGAAGATTCTCATAAATACAAAATCGTTTGAATTAGGGACGAAGTTGGCAGTGGTGCTGGCGCGTCTCCTATCTCCTCACACCCCTCCTATGTCCTCCTCCTAGGGTCAGGAATGTGCTTGCTCTCCTGACCACAGGGAGCAGTTTTGAGGATCATTGTTTCTTTTTGTATATTCTGAAATTTCATGATGAGGAATATTGGTGTGTTTCTATTTTAACTCATTTTGCGAGCCCTTTTTTTATCAGAAAGTGAACATTTACCAGTTCCAAGAAATTTTCCTGTATTGTTTAAAGTTTTTATTTCTTCTGTTTTCTGTGTTGTTTTTCTGGACCTCCTATAATTCAACATGAACATTTGCTATGGGGGTACAGAGGAGATGCCTAACAAGGCAGTGAGGGTGGTCTCACAGGGGACAAAATGCTTCTTAGACCAATATTGGAGCAATCTCCTTGTTTCCAGCTCCTGCCTTCCTTCTACATTCTCTGGTATTTGGACCTCTAATTCCTGAGTCTTTTCAGCATCCCATAGGGTAAACTGACTGCCCATCAGTATCTCCCTCTGTAGACATTTAGGTTTGACCTCCCTACATCCCAGTAAGTCATTTACTATTTCTTTATCGTTAATTCTCTCTGTTCCTATACTGTGAACTGGGGTTACAGATGTCTCCAAGGTTCATAGAATACAGAGTTTTTGTTTCAATTTCTTGTTCTTTTGTTCCTGGGTGAGTTTCAAGAGGAGCAGGGAGAAGCAAGGAATCTCACTCCTCTCGCCTTAGGGACCCTTTTGGCTAACAGAAACGATGCTTAAACCAAGCTCCATTCATCAGATAAAAAGAAATGTCACATTTGTTTTCTGTACCTCTTACACTCTCTGAGAAAATTATATCAACTCTGGAACAATTTCCTTTTATAAGAAGTCGGTTTTAATCTCACCTGTTAATATCCAAAGCTCTTAAGAAAGCTTGTATTAAAAACGGTAGCAGCACATTTTAGTCAAAAGCTCATTTCCTCAAAGGAAAGTTATCTCAATCATGTTACAGTCTTTTACAACTGGACCTGGAAAAATGGCCATTAAATAGGACTGGTATAATAGTGGCAAAATATCACTGACATTGGAAATTAAGTTGTGTGTGCATTATAGAAATTTATCTCCTGTTGCCATTGATGGAGAAAAGAAAACAAAATTTTTTCTTACATGCTAGAAATCTTGATCACAGTTTTCTTTTTGGACACAGGTAGGTTATTGCTAAGGAAATTACATCTGCCTTGTAATAAGTCTCATGCAAAGTAACTTACATGAATATCTAATATGCTTCATTGGTAGGATATAAAAATTAAAACTAAGCTCCATAAACCACAAAATTAGCAGCAATAATCACTAATATGTGGCCTCATTGTTGCTTCTTATACAAACTGCCTTCAGTTGTAAAATTAATACTGCACATCTAAAGTTGGCTTTGTTCCAGGTTTACCTCTCAGTTCTATTAATAAAAAGAATTCTATCAGTTCTACTTGGACTTGTTGTGAAGATGACAACAGAGACACTTCTGAGGTTAGACAGAATATTTTATGTCAATTCCCAAACACCACTGATAAGTAGTTTGCTTTGCTTAAGGGTGCATACACTGGGACTTAATTATTCATTGGCACAAAGCATAAAATAAGTAGTCTATTAAGAAGTTTGATTCAGGTAAATTCAGAACCTAACTCATACATTAACCTATCACCCTTCTCTAATAGATTTTACATTCCTTAACAAACTGTAAGGTTTATTCACCCATGAACGTTGATGGGCTGTACATGCATAATTCCCTGTAGCATTTATAGTTGTTGAGGATAATCCCCCCACAATGGCAGTGAGAGTAACAGACTTTAAAACATGCCAGACTCTAGACATTTACATTAGCATTTAATCTGAATACTCCTACTTCATCTGGTTTTCCTGTTTTCAGCCAAGACACCTTGCGGTGAAAGTGGATAGGTATGACAAATAAAAGGAAGAAAGTTTGAGAGATGTACAAGAATGAGGCTTCAAAGCAACGTTTCCCGCTTTAAAGAGGGTAGGACTTAATGAAAAACCAGGAAGCTGAGTACAGTCATCAAAAACAATAAGACCATTTAAGAAGAGTGAATTAACACACCATTGTAAAGCAATTACACTCCAATAAAGATGTTAAAAAAAAAAAAGAAGAGTGAGTCACAGTATCTTGACTTAATGATCCAGATCACAGGGGAAAGGGGTCAGATGCTTTTCCCTCATCTTTTTCCCCAGTAAAAGGCAACAGTCTAGTACCATTAGCTAAATGGTGTCAAATGGAAAGTCTGAAGTCTAATTTATAATTTTTAGTCGTTTTCTGGCAGTCCTTGTAACAATGGGAATAATAATACTTTACAGGCTGAATTTGATTAGATTTTGGAGAAGATACGTGGTTTTCAGCCTAGTCTAACTTCTTATTCCTACCAATGACAAAGCTTCCTGAGTGCAAAGTAGACAAGTAGGGAATAAGAAAAGTAGAAACTTTTACCAGAAGTAGTCTGACAAGAATACAAACAAGCAGCAGCATCCAGTAATTGTCCTAGTGTCCAAACCTTATCAAAATTTGTAACAGTAAGCGAGGGAAGGTTTAAAAATAACATTTATGGGCAGAGCAAGGGCTGTCAGCTCTGTTAGAAGGAAGAGCAGCTAAATCTGGAAAGACATCTCTATCTGGAAAGGACAGTGCTTAAGGGATGCTGAAAGAGAGGGAGAGCTTCAGTTCTCTCGTAGAACACTGTCAGCCCATGCTGAAACTAACACTAATGATATTAAAGGATTATAAGCCCCCTGTACATGGATATAACATTATCCATTATCCAGGATTTCACTAACATTGCGTAGATAGCATGCATGCTGTAGTGCTCTATAAAATGGTCCAACGAACTTGAGAAGGTCACATCAACTTCTAAACCATCCAAACATTTGGAAATCTAATTATCTAATCCACTTCATAACAACCCCCCAACCTTCAATAGCAGAACCTTACTTGTAAAAATCAGAATGCTTAGATAGACACATACGTACACACATTCATCCATACATATATATATATATATATATATATATACACACACACACACACACACACACACACACATATATGTATATCTTTTCTTGTTCTAACCTGAGGAAAATAGACATGACTATTAACTTTCCCACATAAAATAATACTTTAGGCAATTTCTGAATACAGATATTAAAACTTTTTTTTCAGGACAAATAATCTAACTTCTTTTTTCAAATTGTTATGATAAAGACAATTCATAAGGAAAAAATTGCTGTTGCATTTTATTCTGTTAAGTATCTCTCTAGTTTTTTGTATTTGTATATGTATTCTCTTTATTAATAATAAATAATATTTTAAATGACAGAATATTTTGAAATTTAAAATAATCTGACTCCCTCCTCTGCCTGAGAATAGATATTTGAAAATACACATACAAAAAGAAATCCCTAGTAAACAAGGGTTCCTTTCAAAAGGACAAGTTAATATTAATTAATTTCTCAGTATTTAAACTCCATGTTAGACGTAAATGGGGGCATTCTAGTCTCATACATAAATATCTCTAATGATATATTAATATTATACATTTACATATCACAGGTTTTTGTTTGTTTCCAAATATTTTACCATCTTCAATCTTTAAAACAGCCCCATTACACCGGTAGGGAAAGCATTACATCTCTAATTTGACCACTGAGGAAACAGAGATCAGAAAGATTAAATAATTTGCTAAAGATTACAAAGTGAGTCTGTGGAAAGAACTGGTATACTAATTAATGTCTCATGAGTCCCTGCTTTCTAAATGTGAATGCCATTCTCGCATATTAATAAAGGAATCTTGTGTTCCAAAATCAGTATATTCATGCAGAATACATTTAATTCCCTTGGGAAGACAGTTTATATTTATCTAGCATTTTTACCTGCATACCTAACTTGTTTTATGTTTGTAAAGAAGAGGCTTCATTGCCATTCTATAGTTAGAGAAACTGAGGTCCTGGAAAATTGAATGTTTTGCTGCGATCCTACAAGTAGAGCATGTAGCATACCACATTTACTGATTTTTTTAGTTTAAAAGAAAAAAAGAAAGACACCATATAGGTATAGGTATAGACTTTAAAACATGCCAAACTCTCGCTGCCATATAGGTGTCACCATATATAGATGAATAATTCCCAAAATTTAAGCTAATGTTACTGAAGTTAACGGTCTAGGTTTTTCACAACCGCCTGTTTTGTCATCTTTAGTAATTCCTTTATTGTTTAAACTTCTTACCTCTTGATCTGACAGTAGCTGCTGCAGCTCCAAACAACACGACCACATCTGAAGGCAAGAAATGGGGAAAGGGATGGGTGAAGGAGGCTGGCGAGTCAACGACCAGAGCTTTATCCTTTTGGTCAGGGAGAAAATAAATATTTCCTAGAAACTTCCCAAAAACATCGTCTCACATCTCTTCAGCCAGAAAACCATCTTAAGACCACCTCTCAATACAGGGAGATGTGAAAGTACAGTTGTCTCTAGGTATACAAGGGGGATTGATTCTAGGAGCCCCAGCGGATATCACAATCCAGACTCTGCAGTGCCGAGTCCCGTATATAAAACGGTGAATACAGTCAGCCCTCCTTATCTGTGAGTTCTGCAACCACGGATACAGGGGGCCGACGGTGTCTATTTTTGTCCCCAGTTTCACATTGGCAGATGGGCAGAGAAGAACGGGACAGGGAAAGGTGTCTGGATTTGGCATTCATTCCCTTCTGTTCTTAATCCCATCCTGTCCCTTAGATTTGACCTGAGTGATTTTCTTCCAAGATACATCTTGGCTGTTTCTTAAAAGATTTCATTTCTGCATAGTGTCTCAGAATCCATTTGCTGAGATTCTTCACTATTTGACAGACACCAGAACTCCCTGCCGGTGAGACCCCACCCAGCCCACCGAAGGCAATAGGCCCCCAGGTTTTCCTCACAGACGTTTCGCACTCCGTGGTCCATGATAGCTGACCATGACCTGAGTCACTGCAGCACACACACCACAGGAGCCCAGAGGAGCAAAGCTCCTGTTGCTGAAGTGAGCAGGATGGCCTGACAATCCAAAATAGAAAATGTCAGTTAATAACGTCTTCCCATTTGGGGACAGCTTTTCCCCCAAATGAACTCGTCCTGAGAATTATTTCCTTCCAGTCATAGTTGCAGTAGACTCTGAATGTCTCTGTGCCACGCCACAGATCAGTGACCTGTGTGAGAGAGAGAGAGAAGCAGAAAGAAAGAGGAAGATTATTGAGAGCTATAGCCAACTGTATAAAGGAAGACATTTATACATCTCCAGAATAATAAACAGCGGTTATTTGCCAAAGCACTTAGAAGTCAAATAGACCTCTTCAATTTCATTATTCAATCAACAGTTATTTAGTGCTTTCTTTCCGCCAGGCACTGATTCACAATTGAATTATACAGAAGCCCAGCGCTCAAAAAGCTTAATCTGATAGAGGAGATATATACATACATTAAAAATACACTTGTTTGATCCTCAACAATGACTTTTGCCTCTGAGAAGTGAAAAGGTGCTATTTGGGTGGTATGCGAGAAAACTGAGAATACAGAACTTTGGAGTCTCCCTTGGCAGTGGAAGAAGCCTGGCCTCCTAGGTCTTGCGAACACTAGTCTCTTGTTTGAGGTTAACGTAACAACCTCTCCTGAGGCAGTTGTTTTCAGGTGGATGCTTACCGTTCTCGACTCACCCCCATGACCCCGTTTTCCCATTAGGCCCACAACTAGGATCTGATATCGGTATCCCGGTGGGACGTTAAAAGACCAATCTGAAGAGAAATAATTTTTACACCAAGAGAATCTGAAGATTTTGTTAATTTTTGCAGTTAATTTAGCTTATTAATTAATATTGCCATAAACCCAGGGAATATGTATGGGAATGGATTTCAAGGGAATTAGACCTAGGAGGATAGAACCCTTATTGATCAAATTTATTGATATGTGAGCACTTACTAGAGGTGCTAGACTTAATGTGCTGGCCTGTGTAGCTGGTTGTAGCAGGTTTCTTGGTTGGTGGACTAAAACTTGGACTTAACAGGGGGTTAAATTTAGTGAGCGTCAGATGCCAGATCATCCCTGACATAATATAGAGGATGGAACCCAACGGTTTAGGGAGATAGGAATGTAGGAGTGGATATATCGTGCCAAATCACCCCTACAAACTTACACACAGAAACACACACACACACACACACACACACACACACACACACTATTCCTAGACAGTCCAGAGTACACTTGCTTTATTAATTCATTGAGAAATACATTAGTGAGGGAACACAGCCATCTCCATGTTGTCTGCCTTCTGTGGGCCAAGTATGATGGTAGGAGTTAGGCTGAGAGTAATTCCATTAGTGAGACTGACTCTCTAAATAGCAGAGACCAAATGGCAGTGCTTATGCAAAGACAAGATAGGTGCATCAGGGACAAAATAGTATTCTTAATATCTTAACCTGTATGGATCTAACTGATCAGAGAGTCCTAGAAATGAAGTACATGAGGAATCTAGGAAATGTTGACCTATAAAACAGGTCTGGTGACCATAAGCCTGAATGAGTAAATACTCACTGAATAATAATCTGAACTAGTACATAGGGAAAACAATGCGAGGGAAGGCCACACACCATATTGAAAAGAAAGCAGAATTTTAGGTCAAAAAACCTAAGTTTTAATTTCACCTCTGCCACCTGCTGGTGGTGTTACCTTGGACAAGTCACTTAGCTTCTCATGCCTTAGACATTTGACTTGTAAACTGAGAGTTTGACTAGATGCTAGCCAGCTCGAAATAGTCTGCGTTAATAGGTCTGCATGAGAAATTACCTGCTTCTCATTCTCGTGTCTCTTATACCCACTCATCCTGTGATCTCTTCTTAGAAGGCACCTACTCATCTAATACTTTGTTTGGTTGGTGCCGACCACTAGCCATGTTCTCTCCTTCTCCCGTCCTGTACTCAATGGGCACACTCAAGCTAGTACTTTTCTTACTCTCAAAATGGGTATTGTTGTGTTTTGTTCTTTTCATAAATCTCATCATGACCCCTGAAAACTCATTCCTGGGTGAGTTTTCCTGCAAATAAATTTGCTTTGGGAACAACCCATGTTCATCACATTCATCGCTCCTCCATGGGCCCCTGTCCTTCTTCGTTCCCTTGAAAACTGCCGTAACCTGTGTTTTCTCTGACTAGAATTTCCATGTGGTGTCTAAATCTTTGTTGCTCCCACTGTAACAGTATGTTCTACTAGCGTTACGCACGTTTGTATTATAATAATTTACAATTTTGCCCTGCTTTCAGATGATGTATGGAGGGTTTCCTCCATGAACAGGGACTGTAATTGCCGAGGCTATTGAGCTTTATCAGCCAATTACTGAACACAGATGATTGCTTTCAAGTATTCCTCACAGCGTACTTGAAATAAAAAGCAACTGGCCCAGTTATGTCAGTGAATTTCGTTGCTTCCACCCATGGGCTTGAGCGGGAAAGAAGGCAAAAACCCTTTGCACCAGAGAAGATAAATTCAGTACGAACAGTCTTTGCTTTCCAATTCCTATTCCCCTTGACCAATATTTTCACAGAACCTCCAGGGCTGACGTTTTCTGCTCTTTTATAATCCATTTCTGTAATGGCAGTGTCCGGCAAAGGTCTTAGTAAGGAGGCCTTTAGCTTATGCTCTTTAAAAGGGCAAAAACAACACAATAGTTTTTCAGAGGAAGAAGAGAATAATCTTATTTCTATCCTTTTTAGGGTCTCGGTTTTGTTTCCTTCTCTTGATTCCTATGGTCAGAATAATTTGAAGGTGCCCGCCCCGCCCGCTGCCATTTACTATCGGTTCTAGAGAGTTGAATTATTCCTCATATTTACCATAGAGTTTTTCCGTGTACGGTTGATGTACTTTAATCATTCATCTAAGTCTGATTGTAAGTACTGTAAGCATAGTGGCTGAAATCAGGAGATTTTGTATTTTATTACTGTCTAGACATGCATCACGCTCAGTCAGCTTGTCATCTGACCTCAGAACTTGCTGCGAAATGTGAAACTAGAGGATACAATGCCAGAGAGAGATGAATAAAGGAGTATATGCTTAAAGAGTTAATCAACCAAAGTCCAATCATCTAAAGGCCGGGTGCTGTAAGCAAAATGGAATTTTTTTGGCTGGAGATGGTCAAATATTCAGAAGGCTTACCTATAAAGGGAGCTAAAGTTCACAGGACGTATAACGAGATGGGGAAAATGTTTTACTTTTGGCTGCATTGGGTCTTTGTTGCTGCACGCGGGCTTTCTCTAGTTGCGAAGAGCGGGGGTACTTTTCGTTGTGGAGCGCAGGCTCTAGGCACGCAGGCTTCAGTAGTTGTGGCACACGGGCTCAGTAGTTGTGGCTCACGGGCTCTAGAGTGCAGACTCAGTAGTTGTGGCGCATGGGCTTAGTTGCTCCACAACGCGTGGGATCTTCCCGGACCCGGGCTGGAACCCGTGTCCCCTGCATTGGCAGGCGGATTCTTAACCACTGCACCACCAGGGAAGTCCCGGGGTAAATATTTTTAATAGGAACTCTCTAAGGAACGTGACTATGTTGTTGGAAGGAATGTCCTGGTAGGCACTAGAGATGAAGGTGAAATCTTCAAGACGCATGTTCAAGTTTCGACAATTGAGGGCTAGTAAACTACCTTCTAAAGAAGGTTTGTAGGGACTTCCCGGTGGTCCAGTGGTTAAGACTCCACCCTTCCAATGCCGGGGACGCATGTTCGATCCCTGGTCGGGGACTAAGATCCCACATGCTGTGCGGCCAACAAATAAATAAACATAAAATAAAATAAAATAAAATAAAATAAAGAAGGTTTGTGGAGATAGCTGCAGCTCTGCCCTTTTTGGCCCAAGTGCAGAATATTGGGCCAGAAACAAACTTCTGATAAAACAGAAGAAAGTGCTGTCACTGACAGACCCCTTTTTCCTGCCCTCCCCTGCAACTGTGTTAGATCGCTTCATAAAATACATGTTAAAAAATACTTAGGGCTTCCCTGGTGGCGCAGTGGTTGAGAGTCTGCCTGCCGATACAGGGGACACGGGTTCGTGCCCCGGTCCGGGAAGATCCCACATGCCGTGTAGCGGCTGGGCCCGTGAGCCATGGCCGCTGAGCCTGCGCGTCCGGAGCCTGTGCTCCGCAACGGGAGAGGCCATGACACTGAGAGGCCCACGTACCGCAAAAAAAAAAAAAAAACTTAAACAATGAAGTTAAGCTTGAAAAGAACAAAATTATTGTTTCCCCAGCTGCTCTCTTGGTCTTGCCTTAGTTTGCGAAGCATTTGTAGCCTTAGGTTAGCTCCCATTGATTGAAGAAAAATCTACTTTTTTTCATAGCTACAAAACTCTACAAGGAGCAATAAAAACAACTGTTCAATTTTAAAAGAGTATTTAAAGGGAAAGTAAGAAATACATACCTGACGTGGAAGCCTTTTAACCATCTTCGTGTGTATACAAAAATGTATAGTTGCACATTCCATGAACAAACAGATCTCCCATATTCCCTTTGAAGTCAAGCCTCTTTAAAGAACTGTGTACACTAGCTGTTCCTTCATCCTCTTCTCTTATTTACTCCTTAGCCAGTCCAACTAGGTGGCTTCCAACCTGTTAATCTTTTGAAACTCTTCTGGGAATAGTTGCAAAAGACATTGTCCTGATTATGGTGTGCCCCCTTTAGTAACTGCTCAAGGTCTGTTGCATTATTAAAGAATACACAGACATTCATACATTCAAGCAATGTGGATAGGTTTATTCAAAAATCGACTGATGCCGGTTTCAGAATCAAATAAACTTTGCCCTGAATTGGACAATGGGGTTTATCTTCTTGCATCAAGATATGGCCTTCACCTCAACTTCAGGCTGTTAACATCTTTACACAGCTCCTACCTTGGATATGACGCAGAGAGCCGCTCTTTCTGCCACCAAGAATCAACTTCAAATGTGGCATTATAAATTGAAATGGCATTTACACCTCCCTCTGTCATATGCAGATATCACCATCCTAAGACCAATTCACCTTCCAAGTTGCTCATGTACATTTTCTCTTAAATATATAGCACTTTATAGGATTGCACAACTTACCTCTCAAAGTCAGCGACATGCACGATACATATATATATTCCCTAACAATACTGAGGTTTCATTCAAGCCCAGCTTTCCTTACAGGCTCATTTCCTTAGGATAACAGCCCAGTACATTTTATCTATCTTCTATACAATATATTCTCTGTCCATCTCTGCAGCCCCATTGTTATTGCCACCATTTTCTTCTTCGTTTTTTGTGGGGTTTTTTTGGCCATGCTGCATGGCTTGCGGGATCTTAGTTCCCCGACCAGGGATCGAACCCGCGGCCTCAGCAGTGAAAGCATGGAGTCCTAACCACGGACCGCCAGGGAATTCCCCACCGCCATTTTCTTTTTATCTCTACTTCTTTATTCCTATGAACCGCTTCTTTGCATTTACCACCGTTGACCGCTCCCAGGAGTCAAGACACAGCAACGGGCTCCAAACCTGCCTCCCAACACCCTCTCTCCCCTACCGTGGCATTTAGGAATTCTGCAAATTAGTCCCTTTCTCTTAAAATTTTCTTCACAAATGGCTTTCACATTCCCTTTCTGGTCAATCTCCTCCAGCCCCTGTGTCCATTGTATTTCAGTCTCCTCCAAGCCCTTCTCTTCCTTGTCACTTTCATTAAGCCCTAATGTTGCACAAAGGACTGCCACACCCTGGCCCCAACAATATTTGCTTTTAGTCACAGAATCAAAACTAATATTTTTATTATTACAAACGCACCAAATACTCATTATGAAAAACAGAAAATGCAGAAAACGGCAAAGTAGACCCTGATATACAGACATACGACCTTATAAAGAGAGTAGCACCTGTACTGTGATATGGCAGCTTATCATGTGCTCACTGAATATCCATAGGTTCTCCCACATTGCCCAACCTCCTTGCATTTGTGTGGGGCTATACGATTGCTCATATAACGCATGTCACTTCTCACCGAAGCGTGAGATGTAGTGCATGACCATCTGGCTTCCTCTTTTGCAGACGGTGGAGCTTCCATCAGCCTGGGTCTTTGAATAACTATGTGAAACACAGATGCTCCATTTCATCCACCCCACCATTGACCTAAATTGGGTAGATGAGACTGGAGTTCAGTAAGATGTTTGGTTGTGGTATAAATTTGGAGACTTGTCAGACTATAGATGGTGTCTGGATATAGTCAGGGATAATAAATGTAGATAGTGGAGAGATGAACACCAAGGACCCTGGGGCATACCAGTGCTGGGAATAGGAGAAGGCTGTAGGAGCAGAAAAGATGAGAAAGGATGATGGCAGAGTAGGAAGAGAGCACAGTGTCCTGAAAGCCAAGTGAAGAATGTGTATCCGGAAGGCAAGAAAGAATATTAGTATAAAATGTTACCAGTGCATCAGGTGAGATGAAAACCAAAATAGTCCATTAGATTTGGCAACGTGGAAGTCTTTTGTTCCCTTGATGAGAGCAGCGTGTTGTGGATTGATAGAGCAAAAGTCTGACTGGGGTATGATCAAGACACGTCCAGTCTACTAACAAGCCCGTCAAAGGCATTCCTTATTTCTGTTACAGTGTTTTTGAGCACGATCACGTCTGTTTGGTTCTTTCTTAGGATTGCTGTCTTTCTCTTTACATTGTCCTTGCGCACTGTTTTATCCTTTCGAACGTTTATCATATTAATCATAGTTGTTTTAAATTCCCAGTCTGATCATTCCATAATCCTTGCCGTGTCCGGTTCTGAAGTGTGCCCTGACTCTTCAGATTTTGCTTTTTTGCCTTTGGGAACCATACAATTTTTTCTTGATAGCTGGATATGATGTACTAGGTAAAAGGTTCTGCTTTAGTAAAGTGGTGGTCAGGTGTTGAGGGGAGGGGACGTAGTCTATAGTCCTGTGATTAGGTCTCAATCTTTTGGTGAGCCTGTGCCTCTGGACCGTGAACTTCCCAAGAGTTTCACAGGGCTTTTTTCTCCCCGCTTAGGTGGGACAGCATGGCCAGAGCCAGCTGGAGTTGGTTATTTACTTTTCCCCAGGTTAGTTAGGCTTTGATAATACTCTAGCAGATTAGGCTCTGGTTAACTGGTTTTCCTAGAGGGCAGGTCTTTTGAAGAAGAACAAAGTTCTCTGGTGCATTTCAAAATTCCTTTTCCCCCTTCTTTTGCTAGAAGCAAAATAGGATTTTTCTCCAGTATTTACTGTGGGAACCTAGTCAAGTTCTTGGAGGTAAATCTTACAATATTGCGGGGGCCCACCTGTGCCTGGATCCCCTTGGAGTTTTTAACTCTGAGTTGTCTGCACTGAACCTCCAACAATTCATCAATTACAGTTCAGGCTTTCCTACTCAGGCACTGGTTTCCATGGTGGTTTCTGCTTGTAAGTCCCTGCCCCATTAAACCAGGACTACCTGTGTTCACCTGTCTGTCTCTCCAATCTTGGGGGCAGCATTTTGCCCTGGGTTCTCCCCTCTCCTTTATAGATCAAAAAGGAAGTGCTGATTTTTCAGACTTTTCACCTTTTTACTTTCTGTTAGGATGGAATTGTGACTTCCAAGATTGTCACATGTGCAACCAGAAAACACCCAGAGGGTGGGTTGTTATCCTTTTCCATGTCTTTTTTTTTTTTTTTTGGTAAAAGGCTGGGTCAGGCTGCCTCTGGATCAGCTAACCAGACAACATCTTGAATCAGTATTCGCTCATCACTAATTAATTCCAAGTTATCTGTTCCAATTTCTGGAATAATCTCCAAACAGGAATGATCTCAAGACAGGAATTATATTTTATATATGATTTGGTGTCATTATCATCCAACACATTTCCTGGCGTATAGTAGGCATTTAATATTTTTTTAAATAACTGAATTAATTTTTCAACGTCAGAGAAGATATAGACAGGTTGAAATACTAGAGCCAATTGAAGCTGAGAAACCCAACTAAAAAACAAAACCGAAAGCACTTAATTCCCTAAAATTTGGCAGAAAACATATATTTCTCGTGGCTTAAAATAAAGCTGAGAGCCTACGTGTGATATTTGACCAAGAGCAAATGTGACCCTTCGGTAGGAGAATCCTAAGAGCACCCCAGAGCCACTTTTGACCAGGTTTCTCTGGCCTCACTCACCACATTGTTGACATATTGACCACACAGCTCAGTAACTCAGTCATGGGTTGGTCATCTGAGTGATCATTTAGCCAGTAATCAAAATGCATGGGGGAGAGATCTCTGTGACATTCTCTGTTGCATCAGAAGTGGAGCCATTGGCTAATTAGAAGAGATGATACCCATGCTGCTGGATTCAGAGCCCTAGCCTGGGGCAGACAAGGGAAAAAATGAGTTTATTTCCTAATGCAGCTAAATCTTACCTTTACAGGCATAAACCAAAGAGGAATAAAAAATAAATGGCACATAATTTTGCAGTTTTATAATAAGCTTGAAACTAAACACTGGGCAACCGTGTCAGCCCCTGCTAAGCTGATTCCAATTAAGGTTTCTGGCAGTGTTCCAGCTGTTTTACTCCCTCAAATAGCACAGAGCATAACAAGGTTTATGAAGCATTCAAAAGTCAAATACCCTATTAACATAAACATGTAGTGAAATCAACTCTCCTACCAATTTTCAGCTTGCTTTCTTTCCTTCATTTAGGGTGAACTGATAGAAGACGACGTTTGCCTCCTTTGTGGGGCTTTTTTGTGTTTGCTAGAATGCAAAGCAAGACTTCCTATCAGAACAGTGCTAGACTAACCCTGTGTACCTGCTCACAAGGGCACTTTTATTGCAATAAACTCCTTTTCATACTGATAATTTTTATACTAAGGGATTGAGCTTTTATTTTCCGTAACAGTGTTGAATCTAAAAACAAAAGAAGTAGAGTCAGCTGTTCAGGCTCAGGTGTTCGTTATCATTCATGTGCCTCTCCTGATCTGCTTGGAAACAGATTTGTAAACATGTTAAAGTCAAATAAACCCCAAAGTCAAGGATATAAGCAGGTACAATGTTTAAAGTGAAAGAAAAACAAGCAAATAATTGAGGCGATAAATTTTCGTAGAGATTGGGTTCAAGAAATACGGAGGAAGGCTATTTTGTCAAAAGCCAGCATCTTTTTTGGCAACCCCCTTAAAAGCTGATAAGTTAAAAGTAACTAGGTCTGTTTTAGACAGTATCCCAGATACATCTTCCTCTTACCATCAGTACAATTCAATAATTTAAAAGAGGAACTAACTGGGTAAAAGTAGTATGTTTTCTTTCTCCAGTGATCTATAGACTGTTAGAATGTGAATGTGGCTTTCCTAATGGAAAAAAAAATTTTTTAAGACACATATGTGTGTGTTTGTATGTAATGTGTTTACAGAATGAACACGTTTATGTGAGTGCTTAATGTGTCTTATTGATGATTATAAACATCAAAATATTATCAAATATTCATTCAATTAAGAAAAATGTAATGAAAACACAATTCTGTATTTTTAATTCACTGCTGCAACTTGCACATTGAAATGCTAATATATGTCCATGAAAATAACCTGGTGAATACTCTAACAAATACATAAGAGTGGCTTATACATGTTGACTTACTCATTTGGTGTTCTTATTAAAATCCAAACAAAACAAAGGTATTTAAAGGTCCCCCCCCAATGTTTTTACACAGAAATGTCCTATATACAGTATTTTTAAGAGTTAGTTATATAGCCCAATGAAATGTACATTTTACAGTCTCATACCTAATCTGTTAAATAAATTCTTTAGCTCCTACTATATACTGAGCATTTCACTGGGGTATGACAGTATCATAGGACCCCCAAGAACAGATAGATTGATGAGGGGGATAGACCAACTCCATAATGTGACAAATGGAGCAATAAAGTTATACACAAGGCACAGTAGAAGCATCAAAAACACTGGAGAAGAGGAATGCCATGGACCACAGCAGAGCTTCATGGTTAGACAGGCAGGCTTGGCAGTCATACAGCCAGGCCCCATTCCCCACCCTCCATTTAAGAATCATGTGACCTTGGCTATATTGCTTTACCTCAGTTCTTTCATTGACAGAATGGGACATGACAACACTTACCTCGTTGGGTGTGTATGTTGGTAATCATATAAATATAGTAGAACAGAGTATATTTAAAATATGCATATAAGTCTTCCTCTTTACATATTCTTATATAATTTGCTTCTCTCAGAGTTATTTTGTGAGATTTATCTACAATGACGCAGGTACCTCTAGTTCATTCATTTTAACTTCTACATAGTATTCCTTTGCTTGATATGCAATAATTTATTCATTTTCCTCTCAATAGGCATTTAGGTTGTTTCCCACATTTTGCTTTTACAATGATGCAGAAGACATTTTTTATAAGTCTACTTCCATGTGTATGCAAGAATGCCTCTAGTATTACATTTCGTCAAACTCCTCACAAAGGGCATTGTGTAATTTACATTTCCAGAAGCAATGTTATGAGAGCTCACATGTGCCATATTCTGACCAATATTTGTACCTTCAAACTAGTTTTGCCAAACTGATGGTTATGAAGTGGCATCTCACTACATTTGCCCAGTTATAGCTAGTGAAGTTGAGCATCTTTGGGGGTATTTACTGGATTTTGGTGGGGTTTTTTTCTGTGAATCATCTGTTCACATTTCTTTCCCATTTCTCTATTGATATTTTTTTGGAAGAAATCTTAATATATCCTGCCTTCTAACCCTTCTTGGTTATATGACGTGGAAATGTTTGTCTTTCCTTTTATAATTTGATATACAAAAGTTTGTTTGTTTTTAATTTTAATGCCACCATTTCTTTCAGCCTTTGCTTTAGGGTGTGTGTTCTCATGTGTTATTTAAGCCATCTTCTGTAACTCAGGGTTAGCTCATATATTTTCCTCTATTTCCTCTAACTTACAAAGCTGAATTTTTCACTTTGCAATTAGGTTTCTAATATAAGTACACTTGATTTCTGTGTATAATATGAAGTGTGGACAAATGTATTCTGCACAACGAGTTGTCCTAATACCATTTACATACCATCACACAGTCCACCTTTTGCCCACACTTTATAATTCCACTTCCTTATTTTTTAATTCTTACGAAGCTTTTGCTTCATGCATGTGCATTTGTGTATGTGTACTGAGACTTGACATAAAAGATATGTCTTACTGTGCACCCTGTTAAGAAAAAGTTGAAAGCCATCATACCACCACATGTGGCTAAAAGAAAAACTCATGTGGATAATCTATAGCCATATTGTTTCCATAATGAACTCATTTGAAAGACATTACAATATAAATTACATTTTATTTTTTACTTTATTTTAATGGATCTATGTGCTAATAATAAGCTTCATTTTATATGTATACAGAGTAGAAAGATGATTATTATCATAAAAAGTTTTATTGTAACCATATTCTTAATAGTTTATAGGAGTGGAGAACTATGTCTGTTCTGTCTACCATTGTAGTGCCAGTGGATAGCACCATTCCTGGGACACGGCCAGATTTCAATAAATATGTTTAATGAATAAATAAAACATAACACAGTAAATATTTTATCTCAAAGTCAACTATTACATTCCCTTTTATCCCTGCATACCTTTTTCTTACCTTTCAATTCAACAGTCCAAGAGAAGATTCAGCTTTGTCTACATCAAATTTGGAGCTCCCCTTACAAGCGTTCTCACAAAATCAAAGAATAATTTAAACAGAAAATGTTACACTCTTCATATGACTGTTTTCCTCTTTTTGGAATGGCCTTTCCCCCTCCATTCTATAACTTGGAATCCGGTTTTCCTTTGAGTCCTAACTCAGTAGAGCTCTTTTTCCCTGTGTATCTCCTTAGCCATTTGCTAAATGTCTGCACCAGTGATCAAGATGTATGAGAACATACACCTCTTCATTGCTACTTAACTGTTGCATGTGTAAGTTCCAAATTTTTTTAACTCCTTGATGATAATGACCATGATCATGACTTTAATCCTCCTCTGGAATCTAAAACAGTGCTGTGTCTATCAGAGGCGTTCAATCTATGCTTGGTGAGTGACTAACAATAAGTGAGTGGCTTGAAGCCTGATTTCCATCATCTCACTAGACCCAGGGCCACAGATGCACCGCTTCCTTTCATGACAGAGTTAGGGGCATGATTCACTTTATCTATGAAATATCAGCTGTGTGCTATCATTAAAATTCTCCTCTGACCCCACTGAGAGTTGGAAGGAAAGTTGAAATTTTAGAATATTCCTTCTCTTTTATGAAATTTCATTTTTAGTTATGAGGCAGTGTAAGGCATATTACCCTTTTATTTGAACATTTATTTTGACCAGATTGCAAATTTTCTGTTAATTGAGTCTTAAGTTGGCCAATACACCATTGTAGATTTGCTCCATAGCTTCCGCACATGGAATTTATTGCAGACTTTTCACCCGCATCCGCTCATTTAGTTTGCTTAAACTGGTACAGTGTTTCCCTTATACACAGTGGGGGGTAGGGAAGTGAATTGTGAGTGAAGAACGAAGGAAAAAGAACTTAAAAATATTCGCAGTTTAAATTGTATCTATATCCAGGTTATGTAATAAAATATTAAGTGAACTATGCTTTTCTTTTTGTTGGTATGCTATATACTTATCATTTTTTTTCATTACGGAAATAACACACTAGTTGAAAAGTTGAGAAAATGCAGGTGAGCAAATAGGAAAAAAAGTTACCTAAAATCCGTTTACTCAGAGATAACAACTATTAACTTATGCTGTATATTTCCAAACTTTTCTTTGTAAAATATATATTAACCGTAATTTTTGCGGCAAATATTTTTCAATTTGCCAGTTGACTTTTTCCCACCTAACATTGTAAACCCCTTTCCATGACACTAAACATCTATATATATTCATACTTAATAATTGCACAATCTTATTCTGCATAGATCCCTGTAATATATATAGTAGCTCAATCCTATTTGTAGGAAATTTTGTTTCCAATTTTTCGTTATGTTTAACATTTTAGCAATGAACAGTTTTGTACAAACATATTTATAAATGTATAATACTTCCCAAGGATAAATTCTAAGAGGAATTGCTAAGCCAACAGTATGATTTTTTTTTTTCTTAAAACTTTGGCATAATTTGCCAAATTGCCCTCAAGTTTTACTCTTTGTTGCATCTTCTCTAACAAGTACTAGGTACTGTGCTTCATTTTTCATGTTTGGCAGCTAATGAAAGAAAAAGGCATTTTATTTTTATATTTTTTATTATTTTTAGTTGCTGGTGAGGTTAAATATCTTTTCATGTGGTTATGGGCTGACTTTGTTTTTCTACTAGATTGATAATCTTATCTTATTGATTTTTCAGAATATTATCTTTGTTCAGGAGACTGACAGCCTAAGTTTTTAATCCAATAAGTAAAATATTGTTCCCATAAAATAATTTATTCCTTGACTTAAGTAAGATGTACTCACAAAAACATTTGCCTGAAAGATTCCAGCGAGAAATCTTTGATTGAATTCCCTTCTCCCCTCACACCACTTTTCTGTTGTATTCTTAAAAGTGCATAATGAGAACCATGTAACTTGTGTTACTTTCAAGATTAATAGACTCAGGGTGCAAGAGATGCAACATTTGGAGCATGAAGAATTGTTAACTAACAACAACGTTTTGAGGAATGGTTTTGCATTCCGAAAGCTTCATTGCTTCATTGAATAGTGAACACAGGAACTCCCTTGGATGCAGATGTTGTGCTTACACATACTACAAATGCAAGCAGTTATCTGCAAAGTGAACAGAGAGGAATGATAAACAAACACACACAAAGAAAAATACATAACATTATCTCATGGAAAGAAATATTGCACGGAATTTAAAAAATGAACGCTCTCTAGGAAGTGTGCTCTCCATCTAGGGCCACTGTGTGGTAAACATAAGTGCAGTGGGTGATGACATGAGGACTTAAAAAGCAAAATAAGTGTGTCCACTTCTGTTGGTAGACAGTGCTAGAGTCTGCAGGGCTAATTCAACATGCAAAGTGTTTTCCTGACATAAGTTATAAATCAATTTAAGGAAAGACTATCATGCCTCTAAAATTACACGTTAAACTTTGGTTTGGTTGCAGATTTGTGCATTTTTCCTGGAGAGAGATTTCTATATTTTATTATCAAATTTTCAAAAGGGACACACATGCTGTTCTCTGTCATCACCTTAATATTTTGACATTCTCCACTTTCTCTTTGGAATGACCTTTATTTTCTTCTCTCTGTTCTTCGGATGTCAAAATAACATTCTTCTCCAAACCCCACGTCAAAGATTACCTTGTTGAGAAAACTGTTTTTAATTCAACCATCAGATTACATTGTTCTCGACATAAGCTGAACCTTTTCTGCCTCTGTCAATAATAGCAACAGAGTCACATTCCGTTGATCATTTTGCGTGTTGGTCAAAGTTAGCCAGAAGCAGTATTTTATTCCATCTCTCCAGCATCTCCGTAACCTTGTTTTGGGTTCTCTGCATCCAAAGTTTAGGTGCTGAGAGTAATTAGTGTCTATATGTACGAATGACTGAAAGATCAAACAGATGGGTGATTCTTGTCCTGTGACTGAAGCTTCACTTTCTAGTTCCTTTTGCTTTTCAGGAATCTATGTTCTTACCCAAAATGGGTTGCCTCATTCTGTGGCTGCCTCCTGGGTTTTGAGTTTGCTGTCATTGTTTCTCCCCAGACTCCGTACCGTATCACCATTGGACCTCTGAGAAACTTCCAGGCAAGGTTCTCTGCATTGTCCTTTATCATTCTTTGTGTCCTAGGGCTTCCAAAACAAAGGCTGGTTGGGTGATCTGTTGAGTCTACTCTTTCCACTAGGCTCACCACTGACCTGGAGTCGCTAAGAGAGAACACTGCAGATATTCTGTGATATTTTCCCTCAAATGAGCATTTATTCCAAGTTGGTATTTCCTTGAAAAATTGAATATTGTATTTCAAACATTTACAGGTGGTCAAATGAATTGTTATCACCCATAGAGTTTGGAAGGAACCTGCTATTTTCCTATTGGTTTTTTATTATTTTTTTTTTTTTGCGGTACGCGGGCCTCTCACTGTTGTGGCCTCTCCTGTTGCGGAGCACAGGCTCCGGACGCACAGGCTCAGCAGCCATGGCTCACGGGCCCAGCCGCTCCGCGACATGTGGGATCTTCCCGGACCGGGGCACGAACCCGCGTTCCCTGCATCGGCAGGCAGACTCTCAACCACTACGCCACCAGGGAAGCCCTGGTTTATTATTAAGTCAGAAATACAACATAAACAAGTCCAAGTCCCCATCTTTGGGAATTTAAATTGACATCTTGGAAGTCATCTTGGTAGTAAAAGAAGTGCAATGTCAATGGCTGGATGATACCATTATATCTTAATATATTTTTCAGTTCCACTTGACCTGTAATATGTCAGTAAGGAAAATACATTGAGTAAAAAAGGATAAAGTTGATATTTTATTGCACTTTTCTATAGTAAAGAAATATTGCAAGAGGCTATAAAGAGATCTTTTTTTTTTTTCAATGCTTTACGGAGGTGATATTATCTTGTAGCAGGTACGGCAAAAGATTCAGAGTTCAGATAGTTTTAAGCCTCTTCTGTTTATTGCTTTGGTGATCTCAGGCAAGTTCCTTAAAGATTCTAGTCCTCAGTTTCCTCATCTTCACAACAGGGGTTACTACATGCCCTCAAAGTGTCATTTATAAGGATGTCACGTTAACACATATGTGAAGTAATTTAAAAGAATAAAATAGTGCTTGCAATTGCCAGCGATGACTATTGTGATCGACTTTTTTTGTCTCCAGATACTCACTAGTCTTTTCTATCTGAGGTGATGTGAACTACCTGGACAAGAAATGTTTGAAATGAGTCTAAAGAATTGAGTCCAGTAGGCAAGGCATTAGACAGCAACTGTTTCCCTATTGTTTCTACCGTCCCAGCCAATAATTAATCCCCTTGCAGTGTTGAGGAGGCTTACTCGGGGGAGCATTAACCTTGGACTTCACACCTCTGTGCTACTTCAGAAATCAAATTCGCCACACTACATGGAATCATCACAATGGTGAGAGCCCTTTTTTTATTTCCCAGGCTGTTTAATTTATTCTGCATAACTAGCCACTTTCTCCCTCGGGAAATTCATAAAAGATCTCAAGCCTCTGACCTTCCCTGTTAAAGGGGACAGAGCGTGTAAGTCTCCAGAAGGGGTAACCTGAGGCTGCACCTGCAGAAAACCCAGTTTCAGGATGCACAGAACACAGCATCTGTGCTTCGTGTTCCTAAACTCTAATGAAGCATTATGCATCCCTTAAAAAATCTATTCTGGTGTGAAATCTTGGTCTTTCTTGTTTTACTTTTCTTTCTTTTTTTCATCCCTGGGCTGCCCTGGGTCACGTCGTGCTTCAAGAAAATGAAAAGGCTTCACTAGTCAGGCAGTACCTGTAACAGATGTCAGCTCAAACTGAGCACCCTAAAGAGAAGCAAACTACACCTTTGGCAGCCAGAAATGAATACATCCTGAATCCAACGAGACAAATGTGTCTAAAGGGCTATTCTAACAGATTTGACTCTACATTGTAAAGTGCTTGAGTGAATGTGGCAATAAAGGGTAGATGTATATTTCAGCACCCTAGGAGTTCATTTCTGTCAATCAATGGCTGGAAATTACTTTGTGGATATTACCTAAAGGTGTTTTTGAATCACTGGACATTTGGAAGCCTGGTTTGAAACATGCATTTAAATGGAAGCCGAATGTTTTAAAAGCTTTCTAACCATTTGAAGCTGTTATTCGGAAAATAACGTTTCAGAGTAATATAGCAATACCATTGGCTTTTCAGAGGGGGAGCTGAAGCTCAGCAAGGTTGAGTGAATTGTTCCACTAATGTGTGTAGCAGGGAGGCAACAGAGCAGAAGCCGGAATTCTCCAACACTAGCTGTTTTGCATTCTACGACTATGTGATACTTAACTGTGAAGGAATAGCATTAAGAAGGAAAGTTGCACTCAAGTTTTAGAGAGATTTGAAAAAAACGAAACAAAAAAACCTGGAAGAAAAAAATTTTTTTAAACTCACAAAAGGACCTTCTCTTGTTGGGACTCATAGGTAGAGTAAAGAGAAGAAAGGGAAATAGAGGCTGTGGTCTTTCTCTTTGAATTTTTACCTCCACCATAAAAAGAAGAGTTGCAAATAAAAAGGAAGCTACAGGCCAGACTTTTGTCACAGGCAGGAACAGAAGAAAATACAAAGACTGCAGCAAAATATCGTGGGTAAAATATTCTAAATTCAGAATACTGGGATGTAATTCCAAATTTCAGCACTTACTCCCTTTATGACTTTGGGAGAAGTTCAACATCTCTGGAAACTGTGGTTCCTTTACGTGTAAAGTAGGGAATTTTTTAGAGTTGTATTTAGATTTTTATGTTAAATTTTTATAGGTCTAACTTATATGAGTCCCTTATGAAGTTTAAATTCAATAATGCCTATTAAGTAACTTTATAAACTATGTCTGTTTTAATGCTATTATTGCTTTTGTAAATATGGCCAGGAAACTCTACTATCAGTCTCAGAAGTGCACAAGAAATTTGATGATGCTATTTATTGATCATCGACCAAAGGTATAACATACGCTATCTCTAATCTTTCCTACAAACTTCAAGGTAGGAATTTGTATTACAGTTGAACAATGCAGAGATTAGGGACACCAATCCCACATAGTCTAAAATCCAAGTATAGCTTTACAGCTGGCCCTCCATATCCACAATTCCAAAGCCACAAATTCGATCAATTGCAGATTGTATAGAACTGTAATACGCATTTATTGGAAAAGATCTGTGTATGAAGCCCCTTACAGTCCAAACGTGTTGTTCAGGGGTCCACTGTATTTTCCTATTGCTCCTGCAATAAATTGTCACAAACTTAGTGGCCAAAACAACACAAACTTATTCTCTTATCTTTATGGGGTCAAAGTCCTAAAATCAAAGTGTCAACAGGGCTACATTATTTTTTCTTGAAGCTCTGTAGGGGAATCCATTCCCTTGTTTTTTTCTAGCTTCTAGAAGCTGCCCACATTCCTTGGCTCATGGCCTCTTTCTTGTGTTTCTCTGAGCTCGGCATCCATCATCACATCTCCTTCTCTGAGTCCGATGCTCCTGCCTCCTGTCTTTGTTAAAACTCTTATGATTACAGTGGGCCCACCCAGATAATCCAGGATCATCTCCCAATCTCAAGATCCTTAATTTGATCACATCCACAAGTCCTTTTTGCCAAGTAAGATAACATATTCACAGGTTCTGGGGATTAGGATGTGCTCATCTTTAAGGGATGGGAGGCATTGTTATATGAAGATCAGAGTAGTGGAATAATGTGACCAAGAGCTGAAGCAGGGATAAAGAAACATCACCGTATGCATTGATACCCACCAATTTGGCATTAAATCTTAATGTAGAAGCAAACATTATTCATTGCACATACCTATTCCTTCATCAGAAGTTGAAGAATTTTGTGCCTGTTGTGAATAAATTGAAACCCTAGCTCACTTCTGGAAAAAATATTTTCAAGATCAGATACTTCACACAGTGGATGAATAGAAATTTCTGGATGTAGGGGAGCAAAATGTGCAACCCCAAAATGTGTCTCTTTGGCAAGAGTTTTAAGTTAGACCGATTGTTTTTAAAAAACAGAAGACTCAGGAAGTCTTTCTTTAACTTCCCTAGCTGCCCAGTGAATTTAGGTAAAGAGCCTGTTCCCAGAATAGAGCTATCACCAGAGGTATCCACAAAGAATATGGGTGAGATGTGCTGGGGAAACTTGGGAGGGCCTGGAGGTCAGAATCCACTCTGTGTCCCATAGTCTCTGCATGTCCCAGCAAACATGTTACCAAAGATCTGCTTTTCCATCTCCATGTAGATGGCCTTCCTTCCCTTTGAAGTCCGAAAGCGCTACCCCCAACATCGTCTTTTATCTTTAGCTGAAAACGTTATTTAAGGTGAGGGTTTGGGCCATTGTGGCAAGTTACTCAGTTTTCCTGGGTCTCTCCCATGTATACGTGTTATTAAACTTTGGTTTAATTTCCTCCTGTTAATCTTTCTCATGTCACTTTACTTCTTAGACCAACCAAATGAACCTAGAAGGGGAGAGGAACATTTCTTCCTCCCCGACAAGGACAATACACCCAAAGAGGAAAAATCTTTTCTGTCCAAATAAAATAACTAAGGGAATAGGGCATTCCCTTTTTATGCTGTTGGTGTCCAAAAGACTGCAAGTGACTAGGTACAGTCCTGGCCTCACTAAAGTGAGGTTAACATTGGGGTCTATTTCCTATCCATGTCTATGCCCAGGACTATAAACACTTAGACGTGATGCTCACCGTTTGGTGTGATGTTTTTCTGCTTCCCAGAGATCAGCTGGGCTTGGCTTTCTTACGCTCACTGTGACAGGGAAGTGGTAGCAGTTACAGGAAGTACACACCAAGCTGGACCATGGAGAAATAAAACTACGTGGATCGTGGAGAGGATGATTTATTCCATGCATTGAGTGTACCAGGCACTATGTTAAGCATGGACTCATGAAATCTTAGATCAAATCTCAGATATAAGAATGAGTATTCTATATATATTACAAAAGAGGAATCTGGGGCTTAGGTCAAGGTCACGCAACCAGTGAGGCTCAGAGTGGCACCTGGCCGGCGGGCAGCGCCTCTGAGCCTACTTGCTGATTGCATCAAGTAGCCCTCACCTGTATGCCACAGCGTGAAGCTCAGTGAAGTGGCTGGGAGTCTTAGGGACTCAGGGTCTCAGAGCTCTGTGCAGCATTACATTGGGGTGTAAGGTGCTAAGAACAGGCTGTACCTAGTGAGGAGTGCTCAGCCTACACAGTCAGCAGGGGCCAGGCTTGGGGCTGTTACCCTCCCTCCTGGGTCCAAGCTAGGCATGGAGGTATCTCAAAGATGAGGAGGTAGAGGTTAGAATTCAGGGCTGCTGGGGTGACTCCGTTAGTGGGAAGGGAACCAGGGAGGAGTGAACTGTGCAGGGAAGAAGCTGAAGAGTTCTTCGCTAAGTAATAAATGAAAGGCTTTGCAGTAGTCTAAACTGTGGATGTACAGGCTGAGATTCCACAAAGACTGGTAGAGAAGGGCTTCTGGGGAGCAGAGAAATGAGTGAAGACTCCAGGGTTTGCACAGCACTGGGAGACAAAGGAGGTTTGAGCAGGAGAGTGGAGACAACTCTCTGAACACATCAGGCATTTAACTGAGACACCGAAAGTTCTGGTCTTAGAAGTAGAGTTACTCTTGTCTTAGAGGAAGGCTATCCTAGACTCAATAAAGTTTAACACCAAGCCCCGAAAGAATTGAGCTGATCTGCAATAAAGTAATTGCTTGCCAGAACAAAATTAACACTCTTCAAAAGAAGAAAACAAAATCCAGACCAGGCGCCGTAGTCCAACACACAATCGAAAATTACGAACGAGTGAAGAAGCCAAACAATATGATTCGTGGGTAGGGGAGGGAGGAACAGTCAATAGAAACAGACCAGACAAGATAGAAACGTTGGGAGTAACATACACAGACTTTAAAACATGAATGAGTAGCTATTTAAAGACTTCTAGGTCTAATAGTCTATGACAAAAAAAAGTTGTATATATTTATATAAACATTCAGAAGAGTCCTTGCTTCAGTGAGATTCAGCAAATTATGTATTGAGCTCTTTAAAAAGTGCTGAATACACTACCAGACACTAAGAATAATAAAATAAACATGAACAAAATCATCTTCTGCCTTTATGAACTCTAGTAGGGGTCAAAATTAAACATGCAGTTTTCACTGAGTGCTGTGAATGCTAGGTATAGAGTGAGCATATGCATTGCACTAAAGCAAAAGGAATCCAATTTGCTTGGAGGTAAAAGAAAATTAGAAGCAGTGAAAAAACCAAGATTTTTCTAGAAAGCTACCCACAGATTCTTATATTCCATGCCTGTAATTTGCCTTGAATGTGTACTCCAAAATTCTTTCAGAGAGCTAAACCAATTCCTTATCCTCTAAATGGCTATTTGAATGTACTGTTTCTTAATGCAGAAGTGATAGTGAAAGATAGCTAAAAGTTAGGGCTGCGTTCTAAGACTGTCACCTGAAGAAGCAGCCCCTAAACTCTAAAGAGGATGTGACATAAGCAATCATTGGTTAATACAGAGATAGAATATTGTAAACCACAATTTTCTGTCTTTGAGACAGAAAATATGAAATCGGAAGCATGTCTATTCTTAAGAAGAAAACGGTCTTTAATTAAAAGATCTGCTGCTATAAAAGATTACCATTCACTGGGTGGCTTATAAGTAACAAAAATTTATTACTCACAGTTCTGGGCGCTGGGAAGATTCTGTGTTTGGTGGTGGGCTCACTTCCCGATCTGTAAACGATCTGTAAACAACGATCATCTTCCCACTATGTTCTCAGACAGGGGAAAAGGAAAGAGAGCTCTCTGAGTCTCTTTTCCAAGGGCATTAATCCATTCGTGAGGGCTCCACCCTCATGACCCAATCACCTCCCAAAGGCCCCACCTCCACGTACCACCGCATTGGGGAATAGGTTTCAACATATGAAATTTGGGGAAAAAAATTATCAGTCTATCACAGAAACTATGAAGCAATCACTTGGGTCTAAACTACTTGGTCTGTTCAGGTAAAGCTTTGTAAATCGTCTTCTCTTAACTGATGAGAAAGCTGAAGGATATGGAATATTTATGACCCAAGGCATTAAACAAATTGCCCATTTCCTGACTAATCAATTTGAGGCAAAGATAACAAATAAGATTAAATTTGAGGGTGTTCTGTCATTTATCACAAGTTACAAAACTTCTCAGTTGAGGTTTTTTAATTCAATGGAAGGAGTTAAGGGCCTTTGTTTCAAATTATTTGACTTTTGTTTTTCATTCTAGAAAATAACTCTTTAAAAACCATTTTTATAGAGACTTAAAATGTTACGAAACTTTAAAAAACGTTATTAAAGTATAACATGCATAAGGGAATTGTAAAACTTCTGATAATTTAAGTGATAAAATGTCTATTGTAGGAGGTAGTCATAGTTTTCAACCACACCTCCTGTTAATCAGTTACAGAGTGAATCAACATGCAGTCATTTGCTTTTCTCCCCCTTTTCTGTTTTTCATTTTATTTACCTTTTTATTTGTTTATTTTTATTGAAGTATAGTTAACTTATAATGTTATATTAGTTTCAGGTGTACAACATAGTGATTTGATATTTTTATAGATTTCCCCTTCTTTTTCTTATCACATCTGGGACTAGCTCCTTTATGTCACATGCTATCTAAACTCCACGTAGCTTCTGGTGTATGAGACTATGTTACAGGAAGGGGGACCCCTTCCAGGGCCTGAGAGTGGGCTCTTGCCTAACAGTGGGAAATGAATTGTCCGAGGAGACACATGTGCTGATGAAATAAGAGACCTTATTGGGAAGGGGCGCCTGGGTGGAGAGCAGCAGGGTAAGGGAACCCAGGAGAACTGCTCTGCCACGTGGCTCGCAGTCTTGGGTTTTATGGTGATGGGGTTAGTTTCCGGGTTGTTTCTGGCCAATCATTCTAACTCAGGGTCCTTCCTGGTGGCCCGCACATCGCTCAACCAAGATCGATTCCAGCAAGAAGGATCCTGGGAGTTGGTAGGACATATGGACTGGCATTTCCTCTCTCCTTTTGACTTTCCTGAAATTCTTCTGGTTGGTGGCAGCTTGTTAGTTCCGCGTTCCTTACCAGGAGCTCCTGGTGTAAGATAACTCATGCAAGTGGTTACTATGGTGCCTGGCCAGGGCGGGCGGTTTCCGTCAGTGGTTCCCCTAACATTGCAGGATGCTCCTTTGGTTTTGCTCTGCAGTGGGTTAAGAAGAGTTTTGTTCCAAAACCAATATCCTGATTCCCTGCAAAGGATCCTGTGAACTGTGCGATTCTACCCTCTTGAGTCCTGGGATGATTTTACAGAGTCTCGGTACATAATGTGAAGGGATAGGTGAGCCTCATCTAGAAAAACATACTAGCACAGATTTTTCTTTCCTACTCTCTTACGGTCAACACTCCCTGAAACACCTCTGCTCCACAAAATTTTCCTTTCTTTCTTTGCCCTGCGTTTTACTGTGTGGGCTGCTTGGGTAGTTAATCATTACAGTAGTTTTCTTTTTTTCTTCTCAAAAAAGAAGACAGTCTTTCAGAGGCTTATTTTGGTCCTCTGCTCACTTCTTTAACAAAAGAAGTATAGATATGCAAGTGGCAGAGAGAAAGAAATCTGCCCATGAAACCCCAGGACCTGGGTCTGCACCTTTGCCTTTCCAGGGGTAGTAACTGTAAACAGCCCTGCAGTGAATGCGGCCGGCTGAGCTCCTCTAAGTGGAATAGGTTTGTGAGCAGGCAGGAACCATGGGACACTCTGTTGTTTCTGTCATCCTGGGTCTCCATCAGCTTTGTTTACCAGCAATGGCTGAAAACCAAACCTCCAAAGGGTTTAACTATTCAGGGGAAAAAAAGGAAAAAGCAGTATATTAATAATATATGTTCTCCAGTGTCTGCCTCATGCACTCTTCTTATGAGAGTTGAACATAGCACCTGGTGTAAGATGTCCACCCACCTTTTGCCCCCCAGACTTCTGTACTTAGAACAAGGTTTGAGAAAAAGTTAGCACAAGTATCATCCCCTTCTGAAGACATCTTAACAGACTTGCAAAATGGCACCTTAAGACCTCAGGAGATAAATGATTTTAAAGCAAGTTAAAACCACACATGTCGGGCTTCCCTGGTGGCACAGTGGTTGAGAGTGCGCCTGCCGATGCAGGGGACACGGGTTCGTGCCCCGGTCCGGGAAGATCCCACATGCCGCGGAGCGGCTGGGCCCGTGAGCCATGGCCGCTGAGCCTGCGCGTCCGGAGCCTGTGCTTAGCAACGGGAGAGGCCGCAACAGTGAGAGGCCCGCGTACCGCAAAAAAAAAAAACAAACAAAAAAAACACACGTGTCATGCAAACAGATGCTACAGAAAAACAAAGCACTGTGAGAACTGACGACCTCAGAGCTTGCAGGTCTCAAGTAGCCACTGTAAAAGGTCAGTTAATACAGGAGGGAGGACTAAGGAGCAGGAGCTGCTGCTGAATCTTCGCGAGCAGGTGAGCACGAGGCTAAGGGTGCTCACCTTCTCTCCCGGCGCGGGCTCATTCACCATGCAGACCAGGCAGCTGGTGTCAGGACCTTGCCTCTGTGAACGTCTCTGCTTTCTAAAAGAGAACATAATTCTGCTCCCCTGGTATATTTCTTCACTTATAGCTGTCTGAGTTGAAAAGGCAGATGTTTTATTTGGGGAATTAACAGCCAGGGTGATCGCTTTCAGGTGAAACAGTTAATAAATTAAAATTTAGGGAGCAGAGAAGTCTACTTCGGGAATAAAACTCTACCCTAAATGTGGGGAGAAGAGAGCTCCGCTGGTTGTTATTGGAATAGCTCTGTGGATAATTACATAATTAGGAGAGGAGGAGGGGGTGAAACAGTCATATTGATTAGCTGTCTAAAATTTGCCCGATTGCTATACCTGAAGCCACACATCTTGTTACTGAAATAAAACGTGTTACACAAGGCTGGAGCCTCATGCAAAGGCAAGGACTATACGTGGTGCATGGCACTGCACAGTGGCCCCAACCACTGGGATCTCAGCTTCTTTTAAACAAAGTCAAATCTCTCTTATTTGAAAACCTCTCTGCCTTAACCCTCCCTCCTATCCTAGTCACCTCAGCATCTCCTCATAGCCCTTTATAGAAAAAGTCTTCAAGAATAGTCTTTACCCACCATTCAGGAGCTCACTCCCCACTCACTCTTCAACCCACTCCCACTTCAGTTCCGCCTCTGCCATTTCGCTGGATGCCCTCATGGGGAAGCCTGTGGCCTTCCTCCCGCAGAGCCTCTGAGCATCCTTCAGCCTTCACACTGAGACTTTAAGTAGCCCTTCTGACCACTTCCTCTTTCTGAAAACCCATCTTCCTCTGGTTTCCAGGAGCACCCATCTTGCCAGTGTTGCCCTGTATCTCTGGATATTCTCTCTGCATTCTAGCAGTAAGCTCAAAGTGGTTCTGAATAAATATTTGCTCCATAGATAAGAAATGGAGGAGAGAGTGAATGAAAGAAAGATTAAATTCAACTTCTAAAGGAAATATGGGGAGGAGTGGCATGATCCACAGTTAATTTTTTGTAATTAAGCTTTGGGCACTGTGTCATGATAATGCCTACCCCTAACATTTGCTGAACTTGGGGCAAATGTGCAAACAAAAGACTCAGACCCATAGATCTTCCATCTTCTCATCGCCAGCTCGGACCCTCGCCACAAGAGGCTGGCATGCAGGCCAAGGGATCACACAGTGTACAACTGCATGTTCCTTCACCCCTTCAGCCCACTCCTGCTGGCAGCTGTCCCCAGGCTACCCCTCTGGCCGAGGGGTGAGGAAACAGCATCTGAGTCCCCCCTCTGGAGGGACAGGCAGGGAAGAGGCCTGGGCAGGTGCTGGAAGCCAGCCTGGGGACTTTGGGGCTGGAATTTGGAGGTCTGGAGCAAGATCTGAAAAAGGAGAATTGAGCAGGTTCTGGAGGACAAATCCCTTGTCCTGCAAGGAGAATGTAATAGGAAGAGCCAGAGAGGGGTCACCTAACGTGCCCGGCCCAGGGCAGGGGCCCAGCAGGGGCTTCTGGTTGTGGGACTGGTCTTCACCATCTGGTGGCATTTTTAGTTGAGGAATCTGAGGCTCCCTTTTGGTTGTCCCTAGGAAACATCAGAATTGTGTTCAGAAGCCCAGGAAAGGTTCTTTTTCATCTGTTGTCAGCGTGTGTATCTTAAAGAACTGGAGGTGCTCTGGAGGGCCCATGCTCTTATCTAGGTCCTGGGCATCACAGTTTCTATACATTCTATATATCCTATATATTCTATTCTTATCCCTTTTTTTTTTTTTTGCGGTGCGTGGGCCTCTTACTGTTGTGGCCTCTCCTGTTGCAGAGCACAGGCTCCGGACGCACAGGCTCAGCAGCCATGGCTCACGGGCCTAGCCGCTCTGCGGCATGTGGGATCTTCCCGGACTGGGGCACGAACCTGTGTCCCCTGCATCGGCAGGCGGACTCTCAACCACTGCACCACCAGGGAAGCCCTATTCTTATCTTTTTAAATTGCTTCTCTGATTTTTTTTTACATTATATTTTAAACTAAAATTATAGATGATGTGTAAAAGGAAGATACCTGACAACAATCAAACAGGATTGTTTTTCGCCCTACTTGGAGGCTGCTAAGGAACAAATGAAGGAAATTTTATAAGCAAAGGTTGTGGAAAAGAGATGGAGAACTTGATCAGACAGAGGTTTAATTAAAAACTAGTGAAGTAAGGAAGCTAGGCTTACCCTGGATGAAAATTATTTCATTGTACGTTAGCCTGTTTTCTCATTGTCTAAGCTAGTATTTTCAACTTCCTCGTATGCATCTAGAGAAAAATAATACTTTATTTAGCAAAATTGATCATGTATACTACCAATCTGTATCTATTTACACACATGCACTCATTCATTTCACATTACAGAATGGCAAAATTGGGAAAGTTGTGTATGTTGCATGTGATTTGATGCTGCTAATTATGAATATTTATGGTGAAAATGCAAAAAAAAAAGTCAATGTGTTAGACTTGAAAGAATCCATAGACTTTGAAAATCATGCCATTTTAGGCCTGAAAAAACACAAAAACAAAAACTCTTGAAATTTCAGAAACTGTTTCTCCTTCTCTTCCATTCCAACCACACAACTCTTGAATTATGTGCCATGCTGTCCCTTGAATATATCAAGCACTTCTACACATCTGTGCTTTTACTCATGCTAGTCTATTTATCCTTAGAAATTCCTTCTTCCTTTTTCACTGAATAAGAGTGTACTCATTCCACAAAGCATAGATCAAATACACCTCACTTGTGAAGTCTCCCCCCACCTCCCATTCTGCTGGTCAGAATCAGTCATTTCCTGTTGTTGCTACAGAGTATGATGTAACTTACGACACTGGGTTCAAGTACCATTTCTGCCACTTACTAGCTGTGTGATTTTGGCTAATTTTTGTCCCTTAGTTTCTTTATCTGTAAAATAGGGACAGTAATAGGCTATACCTCATGAGGTCCTTCTGAGGTTTAAATTAGCTATGAAAGAAAAATAGATGAAGGATTTTGAAACAATGCCCAGGACAATGTAAGTGCCCCTGAAATGCTAGATGTTCTTGTAACATGCCTTTTTTATAACACATCATATGAATGGTTGCATAATCTATTTGTCTGTTCATTAGCTTATCAGAACTTTGCCTTTTTATTCCCAATTCCCAGGTGTTTATCACAAAATAAGCTTTCAACAAATTTTTGTTGAACTGCAATACAGCAACACTAAACTTCCTTATACTAAATGTCTAAACTTTTACGATGCAGTGAGGTTCTTTGTATGAGCTATTTATTGTATAAAGAAATCGCAAGTAGATAATTTTACCAAAATTGTAAAAATGTTTCCAGTTCAAAGACCTGGAAAAATGGCCTGACTTAACAAAGTTTTCGTTGCACACTAATTTTGTTAAAGACAAAGTAGTAATGTGTAACTCCCTGTTCAGTGAGGGGTTCATGATGGTCCTGAATTGTGCACTATTTTGGATAAACTGGTATTGCACTTTTTCCACAAGCATTTCTAGCAAACTGAGTCAGGAAGGAACAGCATCATTTGTTAGTGGATAGTTTATTGTTTTGTGATAATAGACTGAAAATATGAATGCCCCATTTGGAGATTTTCTGGGTCATTTAGCAACGGAGAATTTAAGCACTGGATATCTTGGTTCTGTGGAAGCTCTGCTCCATGTTAAGACAGAGTACAAAAACTCTTAGCCATTTGTGCGTATAATACATACACATAAAATAATCATTGTATATAGCAGGGTGAGTGGCAAGCTTGTCCCCGTGTTTTAGTGGAAGGGGAGGGAAGGACTTCATCCAGAGTTATCCCTAGGGAGCAGGAAATGAATCGGGAACTTAAACCACAGCATCATGAAAAGATACTTTGCATCGTAAGCACAATTCCACTGTCCCCTGAGATGCTTCCACATTATTGCTGGTCCAAAATGTGTTGCTGATGCAGGAGTCTGCTGAGGACCATGCTTCCCCTCCCTTCCCACCCAGTCACCACTGGTTTACTACAAAAAAGAGGAGCGTTCCGTGTTTTGTATTCGTTGTGAAGTCACTCAAATCTGTATCTGCTGAAGTGATAGTGTTTTATTCTTTAGTCGGGAAAGGACCTGGGTTACCAGAAATGTGTGCATTGGTATCTGTCTATGGGATGAAATTAGAGACTTCTTTGCTGAGGTCATTAACTTGTTTAAACATTCCCAGATTTAACTGAAAAAAATGGAGAATGATTTTTCCTCTCCTTGATTTTCCTCCTTTCTTACAGGTAAGAAGTCTCATGTCTTCCTTTTTTTCTGGGCTAGTTTTTCTCATCTCAAATATGAAAACTCCCATTGCTTCCCACCATCTAAGGTGGTACTATGAGGACTAAAGAAATCATAGCTGTAGAAACTTTTGAGATGTAAAGCTGTGGTCTCTCCGTAGCAGGTAGAAGACTTCTTACAGTGAGAGGAACTCCTTAGTTGGGGGAAGGCCTTGGTAAAACCACAGAGATGAAAGTTCCATGGACCCCAGGTCTTGGGAAAAAGAATTCAGATGATCCTGTATAAAATGGAGATTTCTTTTCTCTCTCTCTCTTTTTTTTTTTTCATCCTTTGGAAAGAAGCAGAAAGAGGTAGAGAAAGGGCGGTAAAGATGGGAGAGGAAGAGAGAAAGGAGGAAAAAGTAAGTGGCACGAATCCCCCTGTGATTCCACTAGTCCTCAGGAAAGTGAAATCTAATGAACACTTGTTGCCAGAGGTTTTAAAATATGTGTGTGGAAACCAGGTGTGAGGCTGAGTGTCACCACCTGGGGATGTGGAAAAACATAGATCATGTATGCAGGCTCAGGATGTGGTAACAGAGATGATCCTAAGAAAGTATCTCCTCGAGAATTTGCGGAAATCGTCGAGGTGACTGGGGTCTGTCACAGACATGGACCTGGAATCTCAGCCCACTTTATTTAGATCTCTGAAGGCCAGGAAGGCCCCACCTGATCTTAAAGTCATTGAATGATGTTGAAGGAGAGGCCGGGTCTGTGTTTTAGGAAGCAATGCTTTCTCAGGAAAAGCATTTCTAATGGGGGTAGGCTTAACACTCCTTAAAATGTTGTCTAAAATTCTGGTCTTAAAGTTGTACACGGTTGTATTCATTGAACAGCAAAGCAAGTGATTCCAGGAAAGTTTGGGCTTGTGTTTATTTTGCCCTCCGGGTTTTTCTACACTTATGTGTTATAACTGAAGCAAGTGACACAAACATCCTTTTTCATGAACTCCACTTTTATAACTTCCTTGGTCTAAAACTACTGCAAAGAGAATCGGCTTTCCCCCATGTTCATTCCTTAGTGGTCTTAAAGCAATTATCTACTGCTATTAAAATACATGTCAACATCAAAGCTTTTATACTTTGGTACATGATTCCTATTATAAGCAAAGAATTCATTCCTGTGTGATGTTGAACTTGACATTTTTAAAGCACCATTTAAAACATAATACAGTCCGTTGAAGAAAATGCCTAATTTTCAGACCAACATGAGGAAATAAGAAAGCATTACATTAAGCTCCTCCTTAAGATAAAGCATCATAACTTCCACTGCCTTATTCTGCTTACTGTTTGTTGCAAATCAGATACAGAATAGTCTATAATATTTCAGGACGTGAGTGGTCCCAAATTTACTACACAGGTTATCAATTACATCAAAATAAGCAGTGAACATATATACACTATTGATACTGTATATAAAATAGATCACTAATGAGAACCTACTGTATAGCACAGGGTACTCTACGCAGTGCTTTGTGGTGACCTAAATGGGAAGGAAATCCAAAAAAGAGGGGATACGTGTATACGTATAGCTGATTCACTTTGCTGTACAGTAGAAACTAACACAACACTGTAAAGCGTAAGATCTCCAATAGAAATTTTTAAAAAGCAGTGAAAGGCCCCAGTAACCCAGTGATGAAGCGTCAGTCTGAGAATGTTTATTTTGATGCCTCTCTTGCTTCTGCGAAGTGAAGACCACGTTCTTTTGGAGAGTGTCTCACGTGTCCTGGAAGATGTACTGCAGCAAGAATGGCTAACAAAGTGATCACTGGATAGAGGCCCCCAGAAGTAGAGGTTTCCCAACCAACTGAGGAGAAACCACAGAGTCTGTTTCATCTAAGATAAAAGCCATCATCCGGAAGCCTTCTCCAGTGAGAGACTTGCCTGGGGGTGCCCCTCACTCTGAATCACCCCTTCCAGGCTCCTCCAGGCCGCTCTTTTCACATCAGTAAGAATCTATCCTGCTTCTCACCATGATCCCAGTCTCCACAATGGGACACATGCTTAACAATTTGTTTTTACAAATTATACTCTGCCTGATCCTGGGGGGGTGAATAAAAGATGTTTTAATTAAGATAATTGTATAAATAAATTAAAAATTAACAATAAGTCAAACAAAGCACAGGAAACCAAACACCATGCAAGAAAAGTAATGTCTCTTAGGAGTCCCAGAATGACTAAATTAGCAGCAAACTAGAGGCATTCATTTTTTAACTCTATTTACATGCAATTTTACATTTTTTACTTCACTGATAAACTGCGTGTTTTATGCAGATTCCCATTAGAATTCCTCTGAGTTCTTCTCCAAATAGCGTTCGTACTTCTTAGGCAGACTATATATCTCTTTAAAAAGTTATTTTCCTTCTTCTGTGAGAAACGATCAACTAATAGTGCATCCGCGATATCTTATAACCTTGGTAATAGCAAAATGTTCTAAGTGAAAACAAATAGATAATTTTAGAGATTATGGCTTTGCTCAATTAACTCACCTATTTATAGCTCTTTTTAACATCTGAAACCATTGAACACTCTGCTCAGTGAAACCTGTCTCGTTAGCCTGCAGTATAATTTTGTCTGCCCTGTTCTCCTTCTAACTACCTGGCTGCTCTGGTTTAACTGAAGGGAATATGTGTGTCAAAGAGTCTTCAGCGCAAAGCAGCTAGCTTTTGAAGCATGTAGCAAGTGTGAAGTAACTTTTAGAAAGAAAGAATGAATTAATGAAAGAGTGAATGAATAGGACACTCACCTATTCCAGAGCCAGGAGAACACTTATATAAATCCAGTTTATAAAGCAGCCAGGGAGTTTACGTCTGGATTTATGAGAATCGGGCAGAGTTGGATTCATTTGGAGGGCTAGAGAAGGAAGAAGGGACATGCTTCTTTTGGATTTTTCTCTGTTCTGCCAGCACCACTCTAGCAATGGTCCTTTGTCCTAGAAGTACTTTTGGCTCACTTCCAGAGTTTTTCCCACCTTCTCAGAACCAGCTTCAGAGATATTATCACGGGTGCAGTAGCACCTTCCTTAGACATCTGAGCCCCAGCTTTGTGGGGACCCCTGAGCACCTGAGTACCAGCACCATCTGGCAAACACCCCATATCATATATCTGGTTCCACCTTCAACTTTCTAAGTTTTAATACCCCAACTTCTGCTCTTATTTTCCCCACCTGAGAGGACAGAGTACCTCCCGTAGTTACTCAATATGAATTCAATATTCTCCTTTTGCTTTTCAATTTTCCAAAGTTATTTAACCAATTCCTTATGTTAAACTCTCTCAGTTAAAGTAATTGATATGGATCTTGCTGTCCGTCAGAATATAGTCCAAAAGGAGCTTGAGTGCCTCATGTGCTTCAGAGCACCACGCCCGTCCACTGCATTTTTTATATCATGTGAACAGGTCATGAGGAGCAATCACTACACTTTCTAAGTTTTAATACCCCAACTTCTCTTATTTTCCCCACCTGAGAGGACAGAGTACCTCCCGTAGTTACTCAACATGAATTCAATATTCTCCTTTTGCTTTTCAATTTTCCAAAGTTATTTAACCAATTCCTTATGTTAAACTCTCTCAGTTAAAGTAATTGATATGGATCTTGCTGTCCGTCAGAATATAGTCCAAAAGGAGCTTGAGTGCCTCATGTGCTTCAGAGCACCACGCCCGTCCACTGCATTTTTTATATCATGTGAACAGGTCATGAGGAGCAATCACTCTGGATGCCCATGTTTGCTAGAAGGTGCACCAGAGGGTGAGAGGCAAACGCTTAAAGATTCCAGAGTCTGTCACATCATTGATTTTAGGGGTCCAGTGATCGGGGGCATGGCAGGACATCCCCTCCAAGGTCAGGGAAATTTATTGCCCCTGTACTTTCTACCGCTAAGAAGGAGGGGCCATGCTTGGTAAACATCTTTGGATTTTGAAGACAAGATACGCCACACTTAGAGACAGAGCCCTGACTCATTTGTTGGAGGATGCAGAAGGTTGTAAATTTTGAGCAGGACCCAGAATAAGAAAGGACTCTGCAGTAGGTTCAGACCGTGGCACTCGCTGCCCTGCAGTTCCAGTTGTGTGTCAGGAAGACTCAGTGGTTCACCAGGGATCGGCAGCAGATAAGGGCACTATGTGGCGTTTCTGTCCAGACCCCAAACCAAGAGTCGTGGTACAGAACTCTAGGATTCCAGAGCGAGATGCCTTCTGCAGCAGAGAACTCTTCGCCACTCACAGAGCTTCTCCTCGGAACGTCACTAGGCTCTGATAGAGTGAGACAGGAATGGGACATCAAGTAGAGACGCTTATCATGAAGTGGGAAATGTCATACCCACCAAGTCACAAGGTGGGATAGGTGCACCACATGTCATAAACAATAGAAAATTCTGGATTCAGACCAAGCAGGTCGACAGAGCACAAAAATTAAACCAGTGTCCCAGACCCCATGTCATGTGCCTCTTCTGAATTGGCATCCCTTCCTTAGCTTCCCTTTATGGCTTATGTGGGAAGTGGGAATGGGGGGAAGGGTTCCCTACAACCAGAGATAGAAAAAGAAAAAGAAATATGAGCCTTATTCTTGGATGGATCACCTTGAAATATTGGTGCAGACTGAAAATGAACAGTTGGGAAACTACAAGTCCGCTTGGGTGGGGTGGGTATCCCTGACAAACACTGGGGAAGAGAAACTGGCCCTTTGGGCAGAGCCTTATGGAATACTTTGAGTAATAATATTGTAAGATATTGTAATACTGTAAGAGCAAAGACAAGGACATTTGAGCAAGAGGCCTTTGGATGGACCAATGGCTCTGGGCACAAAGTATGTGAATCTTTGTGCTTTACATCAATGCCCACCAGAGAGCACATGCCATAAATGAACACTGAACACCAGATACACAAAATTGCCCGTCCATTGACATCAGCCAGCCTCTGTCTTCACCACTCCAAGGCCTCTGCAAGGGTCCCAGGATGGAGCAGTCACGTGGGCAGAAATGGAGGATGTACAAAGCTCAATCAAGATGAGCTTTCTCTCTCCAGAGCTTCTGCCACTGAAGGACACGTGACCTGTCAGCAGCTGAGATCAACTCTGAGCCCTCAACATGATATCATCTCTTGAGATCAGTCAGCTACTCGGTAGCAAGCTGATTTCAAGAGGCCCTGTCACCCTGGAGGGGATGCTGATGCATTCTTACTAGAATTGATATAGATTCTGGCTATGATTTTTCTTCCCTGTCTGCAGTGCCTCTGTGAGGGCTCACAAATTACCTGATTTATTGATATCAGCTCCTGTATAATATATCATGGGACCAACAGACCAACTTTATGTCAAAGAAGTGACAAGGGACACATGAACACGTGACCCCTTGGTTTTCTTGTACACTGCATTGCATAGAAACCACTGCCTGTATAACAGTGGAACAGCCTCTCCTGCCTCAGCTCAGGGGCTGACAACTTGAAAGGTTTGGTTCCCTGGCCTTCAAGACGCAGAATACATTGAACAAAAGGTTATTATACTGACGTTGTATCCCTCGAAAGCCAGAATAGAGAACAAGAAACAGGGAGAACAATTAAGCTTTCTCATCATCATCCTTAGTGACCCAGTTGAGGAACTTTGAGCTTTCTGTACCCACAAGTAGGTGTCATTTTTTCCATTCCATGATCCAATGCTAGAAAGAGGGAGCAACAAGTGGGATAAGCCTGGGATCACTTTCCAAACCGAAATGGAATGTGCTTTCTTCCTTTTTAAAACCTTATTCAGTGTTGTTATGAGCTGAATGTTTGTGTTCTCCCAAATTCATGTGTTGAAAGACTAACCCCCAGTGGGATGGTATGAGGAGATGGGGCCTTTGGGAGGTGATTAGGTCAGGAAGGTAGAGCCCTCACAAATGGGATTAGTGCCCTTATGAAGGAGACCTTAGACAGTTCTCTCGTCCTCTCTGCCATGTGAAGATACGATGAGAAAACAGCCATCTACAACCTGAAAGAGGACTCTTACCAAACCCTGCCAGGAGGCACCGTGATCTCAGACTCCCTGCCTCCAGAACTGTGAGAAACAAATTGCTTCTGCTTGTAAGCCACCCAGCCTATGGTATTCTGTTATAGCTGCCCCCGCCGACTAAGACAAATGTTTGGTATATTTGTGTGTTTGTGTGTCTCTCATGGGCTTATGGTTGCACATGCCCATTTAAAATACACTAAATATCCTAGATTTTAAGCTCCGTAGATACTGTCTACAGCTTAGTAAGCTTTCTTTTTGCCTCACGGTGATTATGACTGTGCATTTCCAGGGCAACCTCTTAGTAAATATGTGTTGAGTTGAATTTCCTTTTTCAGAAGCTGAACAATCTTTGCAGTTGAACGTTGGGTTTCCACGTGAGGGTGAAGGAAGGAGGCAAAGAGTAGCTGTGCTTTTCACAGCTCAGTACTGCCTGAATGTAATACGTGGCTGCCCAGTCACTTAGATGCCTCTCTAGGGCTCTTGATTTTCCACTCAATTCTTCAGTGATTCTTTCCAGCAAACAGTGTGCTTTCCTTAATGGCGCTTCCTCAATTGTGCTGCCCGTCTGTCACCTGTAAAGAAAGGTATCATTTGGCTTACAATAAAATAGAATATAAACCACGGAAACGGCGTTCAACAATTCATGTGCAAGTTAAGCCAAATAACCGCACCCTGAAAAGGAAACAGTGTCCAAGGCGTCTGAGCCTGAATGTTCTCACAACGAACTTTTTTTTTTTTTTTTTTTTTGCCTTTGAAGAAACATCATTTCACCAAAGGACAGAAATCTGTATATAAAAGGATGCTCGGGATTTGTTGTTGGCTGGCTATGCATCTAGGTCCCAAGCAGTCTCAGCCCATCGTGTTGTTCTGATATCGAAAGTTCAAAGGGAGATAGTAGTGCATTTACCCAAAGTGGGCAGGGCTAACTCGGTTTCTAAAAATACACATGAACTTGCGGTCTTTTTCCTAACAACATTCGTTCGTATTTTTCAGAAACTCCTTGTTCATTTTGACAACTTGATTTTGGGATGAAAACACCATGTTAGTAATTCGAACTTCACAGTGAATTCTCAGGATTTTCAAATACAGAATCAGATCAGGCACGATATGGCACCAAATGTTGCAAATTTTGTTCTTGCTGTCCTTTTTGGCCACCAAAGAAAGGGTGATGGCAATCACTTAAAATATCTAAAAATGATAGAGGCACTTGAAAGATAAGCATAGACACAATCTGTTACCAGTGTGAAATAGGACCTCCTTAGCAGACATGATGCTAAATAGAATGACTTGACGAGCAGAAAGTACACACTGAACAGTGAAATCACTTGGTCAGCTAATGTCAGGTGGTATGTAGGGAAGTTTATAAGATACAGTGAGCAGGTGATGGTGTATCTGACGCATTTAAAGTACATATTAAAGACTGAGGAACACTTTGATCATACCCTGAAATGTCAACTGTGTACAGTTCCTCCTAACTTTTTAAAAATGTAGGTATAGAGGTCTTAAATTCTCCCTAGTGCAACAGAAATGGGAGTTGTAATTTGGCCTTGACGGGAAATAATAAAAATTTAATACACTAGGGGTTCCTTACTTTAGCCTCTTTTGCCTTTATTACCAAAAAGGAACTTCTTTGGGTATAAAATTACAACGTTGGGGCAAGTAATCCATATTAGTTCTTTCATTAGATATACGTGATTCTAAACTATTAAATGCTAAAGAAAGTTTCATTCATTAACATCCAGCTTTCCTCCTCTCAAGGCAGTAATGTTGGCAGAATGAAAGCCACACATGAACAAAAAGAGGCAAGAAAGAAAGAAGGGAGGGAGGGAGGGAGGGAAGGAAGGAAGGAAGGAAAAGAACGTGAACATTTGAAAAGAAACTATAATCACACTTCCATGTTGGGCTTACATAAATGTTTTTCAGCTTGCCATAGAGAAAGTAGGTCACTGTATTAAGATATTAAAAATACATTAAAACGTTCTATTAATTTAATGTAAGAGCATCAACGATGACCTTTTTAAAAATTATCAAAGCTAGGTAAGGCTACCAAAAAATAATGAGATCTGTAAGTTTGTAAATTCACCTCATTCATAATCCCGTATCGAATATATTCCCCTTTGGACCCCTATTTTTTAAATTCTGTTCATACATTTCTCTCCATACACTCAGCTTGCTTCTCTACTACAGGATCCAGCAGGTCACCCTCTTCTCTCCCTCTCTCAGTCTTTTATTTTTATCCTCCTTCAATCAGACATGATCCATTCATTACCCATACTTACCAACTGTGAAAAATGCCAGTGGATTTGCTGCCCATGACTGAGTCTCTCTTCCTCTTCTTACCTCCGGGAAGGGACACTTAGGGACTCAACAGGGACGCTTAGGCACTCAACAGGATATGGAGGGGGCTGAGCAGTGGGGTGCTGGTGAAGTCTCAGTAGGTTCTGCCCCCACACCACTTTCTTCATGTTGTGGGGAAAAAAATGCTGATCTCACTCTGGGGGAATCTCATAGGCGCTTGACATCTTCAGTTCTGTCTCCTTCATGTTTGTTCATTCTTCCTTCTGGTTCCCTCTCCTTTCCCCATTAAAGAGCCTTTCCCTTTTCCTTCTATGGGTCTGGAGGGAGTAGGGAGTGTCAGCCTGCCAGCAGGCTCTCAGCCCTCTGTCACCCTCCCTTAGTTAGGGCTTAGGAGCTGCCTGGGCTTAGAAGCTGTCTGGAGAAGATCCATTTTGCCTGAGGCCTCTGTGCATGATATTAGGTCTGAGGAGAATTTAGATGATTACTTTTATCCACCACTGAAATCAAATTTAGGAGAAACTTCAAAGAGTGGCAGCAACACAAACTAAGATAAAGGTATAAAAAAAATGAGCTTACATCATAGAAGGGAAGATTTACGTGAGGTATTAGAAGAAATGCTTGAGTGAACCAACACAAAGCAGATTGTGGGGTCTCCATTATATAGGAAGAAAAAAGAACAAAAGAACAAAAAGTTTAGACTACACTTGGTCTAAATTTAAGTGCTTGCAAGTAGGAAACTAGTCTAGATGACTTCTGACATCTTCTCTCCCTAGTATTCTATTTTTAGGAGCAGTCAATCAATCTCTTGCAGAAAAACATGAAATGTTCATATCTATAGTCCTCAAAATTCACTTTGAAATTCATCTAGGTTGTCAAAAATACATCCTGGAGTGTGCAGGAACTAATGCTTTAAACTAGCAAAATAGAAAGTTATGTGTTTATAGCAACGATGCTTCCATCAATATAAGATTGTTATACTCTAGTCCTTACACATAATGGAGGTATGATCATGGAAACGTAGACTGTCATCAGAGAAGAAAAAAGCTAAACTTCCTGAACGTAGCAAATTAATATAGGCAGGGACTATATATATAAAATATATTTCCAATAATTGTCAACCACACAACAGTTGAGACTAAAAAGCGTGGTTGCTAAATATTGCATATTCCAATTTCATTACAACAGATTCTGAAAGGTACGCTTTTAGCAAAGGGGACATTGTTGTCCTGCTGCTGTCTCCCTGGGCTGCCACCTCTGAGTGATGTGACACAGATGTAAAAGCATTGTAACCTATAACCTAGGCTGATGAGAAGAGATTTTCTTTGGGGCGAATGTAGAGTTTATGGAGCACCCGATAGAGATGCTCCTCCCTTTTCTATAAGATGAGGAGATGCCCAAACCATTCCACTGGGTTAGCAACAGATGATCTTTCTCTTGCCTGAAAATTGCAAGGCATACAGCTAAGAGTACATGCCCCAACCTGGAAGTTCAGTGAGTCAAGAAAGAGGTTTGATCATTTGCAGGGCTAAAAGAACAAGTGCTAAGAGAGCGGTTAGCTTAGGCTGAGGAAACCTAAAGCAAGGGGCCAGGCTTCAATACCTTATAGTAGCTCCCAAGAGAGTTGAAGGGTTAAGAAGAATCTAGGAACAAGAGGCTATGGGATGGCCTCTCAGCATTAGAAAAGTAGGAGAGAGAGGGTGACAACCTTATCAACAGCGAGGTGGGTTGGCCATGTAAATGTAGAGCACCTGCGGCTACCTAGGAGCGAACAGATGGCTCATTCACGACAGGCACAAATGCAGCCCTTCCTCTCTTCTCTCCTCATCATCCCAGCCAGAGGACTGAGAGGGACCAGAGAATTCACTTCACCACATTCAAACAGCTTGTAGCTGGATGTGCAGGCCTGGCCTCTGCAGAAAAGGATGAAAGCTTTCAGCCTGAAGGTTTGAAATGGGTAGATCTAAATGTTCATAGCCAAGATAGACTCTTTTTTTTTTTTTTTTTTTGCAGTATGTGGGCCTCTCACTGTTGTGGCCTCTCCCGTTGTGGAGCACAGGCTCCGGACACGCAGGCTCAGAGGCCATGGCTCATGGGCCCAGCCGCTCTGCGGCACGTGGGATCCTCCCGGACCGGGGCACGAACCCGTGTCCCCTGCATCAGCAGGCGGACTCTCAACCACTGCACCACCAGGGAAGCCCACTAATTGAATTTAAGATAGTCTCTTATCCTTCCCTGGCTCCTATGCCATCACTGATAAAATGAAAACACTGGATGGGTATCTAATTGCATGATGCCCTAAAAGGTTTGGGTCTTCTAGTTCCATGGTTTTATTCATGTCTGAGGAGATGTGATGAGCTAAACTGAGCAACCCAACCCTTTCCCATCTACGATAGACAAGAAGGAAGCATCCATTAATTAGTAACTATTTCCATTATTACTTATTACTGATAGTAAGGTAAGGTCTATTCTGGGCCCTAACCATCAAATGTATATATACATAATTCAATAGATTAGTCCATTGTGTTTATTTTAAGAGATACCAGAGACTGAATGTTTGCTCCCCTCCCCCCAGATTCACATGTGAAAGCCCTAATCCCCAGTGTGATGGTATATGGAGGTGAGGGCTCTGGGAGGTTATCAGGTCATGAGGACAGAGCCCTCTGTATAGGATTAGTGATGCCCTTATAAGAGAGACACTAAAGAGATGATCTCTCTCCACACCATGTGAGGGTACAGCACGAAGGTGTCCATCTGCATATGAAGAAGCAGGCCCTCACCAAGAAACCCAGAAATCATGCTGGTACCCTGATCTCAGACTTCCCAACTTCCAGGACATTATGTTATTACAATAAAAATACATTTTTATTGTTTAAGCTATGTCATCTATGGTATTTTGTTAAAGCAGCCACAACTCACTAAGACAAGAAGTCAACAGTTATTCTCTCTATTTTTGCAAAACATCTGTACTGTAAATCACGTGTTTTTCCTCCCATCAACCCAGGCGTTGAACTCCTACCTGAGAACTCAGGACTCCTGCTAAATAAGGCCAACATAGTTTAGTGCTGCAAGCAATGCTCTTCTGCTCTCCTTCTCTCCTGAGTACTACCTAAATCTTTTATTAGTGGACTTTTTTCATGAGCTTCTGTCAATTATTTTTCCTTCTTTTCACCCCACAATTAGGCAAGTGACTACTCCTTAGAACTGCAGAGCAATGCAGATTTCTGGCTTCCTCTGAGATGAAAGTCACAGGACGCTCTGGGTTCTGGAAAGTTGACTGAGCTTTATATCTGCACAGTCTTCCATCCTTAGCCATTTCGAGATCCTTTTCTATGTGGTTCTTTACACATTCTTCTCAGTTTGGCTTATATCTATCTGAGCTTGCCTTTTCTTTGTTTACAAATTAACACTTTTGCTTTCCTCAAACTTCAGTTCATCTAGTGTTTCCTCACTTTTGCAGGCTGCCTCCTTTATTGTTTCCTGTAGATCCTGATACTTGATTTCTTGCTTTCTTTGGAGCTGAAATTTTGAGTGAATTATACTTGACATTTAACATATGCACAGCGAACATTCAGACTTCAAAGAATACCAAGAAACAGACTCTTCTGCAGTCTATAGTTTAGACCAGCACAAAATCCACATTTTCTTTAGTTTTTTAATGGAAACTGCCTTGTGGCTGAGTAACTGAATGAGCTCTTCTTTGCTAGGGGCAAAGCAGTGCTTACTGACCCATTGGTGTGTGTAAATCGGAACTCCATCACGACTAGGTCTTTGTCCTCTAGAAACCCAGAAGCTAAATTCAGACTGTAAAGGCTAGAGATAATGAGATTGAGCCTCTTCACACTCTTGTAGAAAGAAGGTGAGGTATGAGCTCATAAATAAATGTACCGTTAGAGAGGGGGCTGGCAGAATGTGAAGAAAGTTTCCAGGGAAACTCAAGGTGCACTGGACAAGAAGGGCAGAAGGTGGTGATCAGAGAGGAGAATGTGACCACCACAAGGGAAAAGAGAAACTAGAGTTATATTCCTTCCTCACAAAACCAACAAGTATTTAATGAAGGAGACTAAGAGCTGAAAGTCAGTGGATAAGCATTTACCAAGACAGCCTCGTGTTTCCTTCAGCTTGAGAAAACTTTAGATGGGTCTCTTCCTGGACTCTCAGATCTTGACCTCCCTTTCCTTAGGGCATTTACTTTAGAAAATGTGTAATTGCAATTTTTTTCTCTATCCCTTTGAAATGCAGATAGATCTTCTCTAGGCTTCTTGCCAGTTTTGCAACCAGGGAATGTCTTTCTCAAGGACCCTGGGAGCTATCCCTTTGAAATGGCATCATCAAGAAAGATAAAGCTCTTCCCTCCCCCCCCCCCCCCCACTAACTTCAGTAAGTGCCAATTAGCAGACATAGATGGTCTAATCACATTGACCAACCTCCCCACTAATGTCCTGGAGTACTTTTCCACTAGCTCACCCCAGCACTTAAAAGTCCTCTCATCTCTCTTTGCTTACAAAGAAGTTGAGTTCAGTCTCTCTCCGCTCTTGCAATAGTCTTGAATAAAGTCCTCTTTACGTGTTTAACTCTGTCTGGTACAATTTTTCTTGGACAGTTCACAGGCACAGCCTACAGGTGACCAGCAGGTACTGAGCTTGGGTCCTAGAATGGGAGGAAATCAAGCCCCAGTTGTTTTTCTCCATAATGGTTAGAGGGTAAGCATCAGAAAAATGTTCTGTGGCAAGGAGGATTCCCAAATGGAAAATTTCATCGCATCCTCAGCTATCATGAATGAAGCAATGACACCCCCAGAATCAGAAATCTAGAGACAGACAAGAAAAGGTGTGGCATTTTAGAGCATCCTATACTAACATAACTATATTTAATTATTTAAACTTATTAGTATAACTCTGTAGTAAAAGTGTTGTGTATTTTAAATATTCTTAGAAGTGCTGAGAAAGTGGGACCTTGCCAACTATATCAGTAGTCTCTGCTATAAACTACAGAAGAGGCATGCCAGAGTGTCCTAAACTTGTATAGGACTAAGCCTATAAAGCCTTATAGAAAATAATTATAAAGGGCTTCACCAGTTTCCTTCTTTTCTTTTTTTTTTTTTTGGAGAGAGATTTATTCGTATTTGTGAATTTCCTCATGTTAAGTTGAACAGGAAGCAAGACAGAAGGATCAAACTTCTGTCTTGATATTATCTGTGTGATAATATTCCAAATTTATATAATATATTGGAATAATATTCCAATTTTATTTAATTCAACATTTATTAGTTAAGCACCTCAATGTACAATACCTGGGCCAGGTATTAGAAAGACAAGAAGTGAGATTCAGTGTACATAATATATAAGTCTAAGTCAAGTCTTTTTTTTTTTTTTTTTTTCGTACAAATGTTCAGTGAAAGCAATATTCCAACCAGTCCAGAGGTTCCCAGATTCACTTACGCTGGAGACCAACGTGAAAGTTCATCTCAGCCCTGCCTTCAGGGTGCAGCGAGGGCTGGTACAGAAGCATCTGAGGTTCATATTCACTAAGAGGCAGTGATACTGACTAAGGATTTCAAGCCACCCAGAAAGCAAATGAGAATATAAAATAATTAAAAGCCATAAAAGTTATCTGACAGTGAGCCAGGCAACTTTGTGTCTTATAACTGTTTCTTGATTCCTCTTCTGAGCTGATATTCTCAGAAACAATGATTGCTGCCACTGGGGTGGCATCGCTAGTGCTTTAGTAGCGTAATCACTGATATCCAGGAAGTCTAATCACCAGCTAACAAGGGCTCTCATGATAGATGGGGACCTGGTGGAGGTGCAGAACCAGTTGCCTTATTCCTTGTCACTACCAAATGCAGTTGTAAGCAAGGGGGCTTCCATGTCCCTTTTGTTCTGTACTTTCAGCCCAGGCTCATATGTCTTTTACAGGGTTTTCCTGTGGTTGTCAGCTGAAATGGAGTGCTACCGCCTTACGGTTACGAGTTTTAGCCCAGTGGTGTGGCATGAAGTCGATCAGAAGGAGAAAAGAAGGTCCCGTGAGGGCTTAGTCTTTACTTATTTACTCTGATTCTTGTCAACAACTAGAAGGATGCTTGGTACACACTAGGTGGACACAAATACTTATCGAAAGAAGTAAAGTGAGGAATAAATGAAGAAGAAGGGAGAGGATGAAAGAGTAAAGGGAAAAAGGAGAGAGGGAAGGAAGGAAAAACAAAAAGAATCAGAGACTATGTTTAGAGAACAGAATTTCCCACCGTTGGGGGTCATACTCTGTGCTTCTTGAAAGGCTTTTGACCAGGTTATGATGTTTACATTACAAGTATGTTGCCAGTCTTTCTGGCCTCTGTGCCACTTTATTCCAAGAGGTGGGAGTGGGAAGCTGTGTTTACACTGAGTTTGTATTGCAAACGTCGTCACCTTTGCTTTCTCTTAGCACATTAAATTTATCCTTAAAGCTTAAAAATTGTTCCTTCTTGATGCTCAAGATATAATGCTGGTCTTTCTGCTGAATTGATTTTGACAGTTCAGCCCAGGGTAAATTCCAAAAGCGTAAACAAGGGCGGATATGGAAATACTGATAAAGTCAAAGAAATACTAGATAAAATTGCCTTTACAGGCACTGAGCATCTGAATACACATGAGCCTTGACTATCGTCCTGAGACTTCTGGGGGAATTATTTTCGATTTTGCTACTTGACTGGCCACCAAAGCAGTGACACACAGTGAGATACGAGCTCATGAGCCTTAAGGCGTCCTTCTCTAGTCCAGTGGATAAAGCATAGTTCTAGAATTGGGGATGATTCCAAAGGCCTGAACAGGTTTTCATAATACAAAGCAGATCAGGAGGCTCCCCAGCCAACATCATTCAGTGTGACTTTTCAAAGTCAGTTCACAGGTGTATCCTGCACAGAGGTATGCTAGTGTGAGCTCAGAATCTGATCAATCTTGACACGAATAGCGAAGTGTTAGCTCACAAACCAAAGAGACCTAGTTACAAGCTCCTTCTGCCGCACAGCTGTAGCTTACAAGTCATCCAAGCATGTGTTACCCCCCAGAATGGACTTGACAACAAAGATTAAAACTGATGGGAAGGATGTTGGATTTTAGTGCATTGAGAGAATATCACTTTTTTAAAAAGTGACTTATCCACTGGAGTAGAGATACTTTTTAGGAAGTACTCAACCTGGAAGTCATTTCCTCCAGGTAAACAAAGTGGTGACCTATATAATACCACTTACTCTTGTTCTGTACAGCAGAGACCTCCGGCCAAGAGGGCTCCAAAAAAGAGGACATCCCTAGGTACTGAAAGCTGTAAATTAAAGGCCGGTGGAAAGGGCTTCAACATTTCAACTCATGCAGCAACTGAAGACTCATACTTAAAGCGTGACTTGGAGCAATTGCAGACCATGAAATGGAAGATTCTTTTGCAATTAGCAGTGAAGAATAAGGTATAGAATGCAAAAGGATGTGGGAACACAGAACAGCATCGACAGGGAAGAGAACTGGTGGAGCATAATGTAGAAACAGAGTAAGAAACAAAAGGGGAACTTGTAAGAACCAGAACAAAGACATGCCCATATTCTTATTTTTGTTGTTACAAGTTTTGAGAGCCCCTTGGATGCTTCCAAAAACATGTTGAGTGAAGGAAAGTAGACACAAATAAGTAAATGCCGAACAAGTCTCTTTCTTTGAAGTCCATAGGGATGGAAGTCAGAAAGTGGCTAGGCTTAGGGGTGGAAGAATTAACTGGAAAGGGGCACAGGAGAACTTTATGAGAGGATGGGTACTTTCCATATCTTTACCTGGGTGTGGTTACACACGGGTGTATATGTGCATGTAAAACCCATGTAGCTGTACACTTAAAGTCTGTGCATTTAAAAACAAAGAGAGATATCTGACTGATGGATCCCACCATCACCTGGTCAGAGCTTTGGGTGGAGTAAGTGTGATAGTTCACTGTAGGCATCAATTTGGCTCTACCACAGTGCCCACATATGTGGTCGGACTTAGCCTGGATGTTTCTGTGAGGTTGTTTTTGGATGAAATTAATATTTAGATCAGTGGACTTTGAGGAAAGCCCTTCATAATCTGAGTGGATATCATCCAGTCATTTGAAGGACTAACTAGAGCAAAAGACTGACTTCCCTGAGCAAAAGGGAATTCTACAGCAGACAGCCTTCGGACTTGAACTGCAATACCCCTTCTTTCCTGAGTCTTCAGCATGATAGACTTCAGACTTGAACTGTAGAATCAGCTGTCCCCTAGGCTTCCAGTCGACCGGCACACCCCATAGATTTCAGACTTGCCAGAGTCCATGATCCTGTGAGCTAATTCCTTAAAATAACTCTCTCTCTGTGTGTGTGTCTCTGTGTGTCTCTCTCTGTCTCTCTGTCTCTCTGTCTCTCTCTCTCTCTCTCTCTCTCTCTATATATATATATATATTTATGTGTATATATAGACACACGTCCTATTGGCTCTGTTTCTCTGGAGCACTAGGTCAACTGTCTTTATTGAATAATACTTGCATGAGGTCTGTTCCTACCCAGAGAGGCACACGTTCTACCCCTGCTTCTTAGGAATTAAACAAAATGAAGCCATCCCTGAGCATTTACCCCTGCAACCCCATTTGCATTTATCACATTGTGAGTCTCCATAAATATTAAAAAGGCACTCCCAGTTCAGGCCCTAAGTCAACTTCAAAAATACACGAGAGATTGAAGAGCGCTCACTAACAAAGCACTGGTATTAGAATACATGGTATGTTAAACAAAGCTTATATTTAAGACATGTTTTGAAAAGTACTTTGGAAAGTACAGAGTCAATACTCTGCTCAGCTGTTTAAATACACCGAACTACACACATACATACACACACACGCGCCAGGAGAGCCGCCATTTGTAAAGTTTATTGTAAAGCTTAAAGCTTACTCAGGGAATAGCACCAAACTACACACATACATACACACACGCGCGCCAGGAGAGCCGCCATTTGTAAAGTTTATTGTAAAGCTTAAAGCTTACTCAGGGAATAGCACCGAACTACACACATACATACACACACACGCGCCAGAAGAGCCGCCATTTGTAAAGTTTATTGTAAAGCTTAAAGCTTACTCAGGGAACAGAAAGAAAGGATTCCCGCTTTCCAGTTTCATGGGCCCTAAATCTCCATCTGCTGCTTGATTAATGGAGGAGGTTTGGCTCCACTCTGCCCTGCAGTCAAAGGTAAAGCACACTAATGATGACCAATAGGTAGAGAAAGACAGTGGGAAGGGGAGAGTCGGTGATACTTAGGTGAAGAGCTGAAAGCCATCCATCTCTTTTAACTCAGACTCTAAAACTGTGGCGAAAAGGATTTTGATTTCTCCTTTTGCTCACAGCTGAGAACTCACGGAAATGTTCTAGCTTTTCTTGATATTTTGTATATTTAAGGAAAGAAAAGGAGAATTTTGAGCAACTGTGTTGTGTGTCTGTGATGTGTGTGTGTGTCTGTGGTGTGTGTGTATGTGTGTGTCTGTGGTGTGTGTGTGTGTCTGTGGTGTGTGTGTATGTGTGTGTGGTGTGTGTGTGTCTGTGGTGTGTGTGGTGTGTGTGTATGTGTGTGGTGTGTGTGTATGTGTATGTGTGTGTGTCTGTGGTGTGTGTGGGGCTATGGTGTGTGTGTCTGGTGTGTGTGTGTGGTGTGTGGGGCTGTGGTGTGTGTGTGTGTGTGGTGTGTGGGGCTGTGGTGTGTGGGGCTGTGGTGTGTGTGTGTGTGTGTGTGTGGTGTGTGTGTATGTGTATGTGTGTGTGTCTGTGGTGTGTGTGTGTGTATGTGTGTCTGGTGTGTGTGTCTGTGGTGTGTGTGTGTCTGTGGTGTGTGTGTATGTGTGTCTGTGGTGTGTGTGTATGTGTATGTGTGGGTGTGTGGTGTGTGTGTGTGGGGTGGTG
>NW_020174135.1:11604712-11921234 GCF_003031525.2 Neophocaena asiaeorientalis asiaeorientalis
TTTTGTGGTGTGGGTGTGTCTGTGGTGTGTGTGTCTGTGGTGTGTGGGGCTGTGGTGTGTGTGTGGTGTGTGTGTGTGTGTATGTAGGGGAACCAGAGAACCCCCTCCATGTGTGTGTGCCTGGCTCCAAGCTTTGCAGGGACCTTGCCTGCCACTCTCATTCTCTGCTTCATTCATTCTTACGTGCTTGCTTTTCCGCTAACCTTCCCCGTGACTACAGTGAAAATAACCCAGGGTGACAGCTTGAGACCAGCCAGAAAGCTGGTATAGGCCCCCCAAAACAATTTATATTTTAGGCAAACTCGTCCCAGGGTACTTTTTGTCAGTTTTCTTTGTTCAAACCCCTGTTATTTCTGCTGGAAACCACTAGTGTCATAACTATATTTTAAAAATGAAAACTAAGAAGATGAAATGGGTTTGGTGGGGGGTAGGAAGCAGGGATAGCATGGCAGGAATGAAAAGAGCTTGACAAAACGAGCCTCGCGTTTCTCTTCAGTCTGTCAGAACCTGATCCTGCTGCTGATGCGAATTGTAGTATGTTGGCTGGTGGCTCAGTCAGTCTCATATATGGAAGTCCCTTAGATTGGCTACCTGGATGACCAGCACTGGGTAGTCGGTGGCTTTAGTCAGGGAAATTTGATCCCCAAGCTAATATCTTCTTAGAGAACCTGCTTCCCTTTTGTAGGACTCTTCATGTCCCCAGAAACATGGTCTTGTATTAAAGCAGCATCCCCAGTGATACGTTTAGAGTCAGTGCACCCTTGAGGAAACACACCCTCATTGAGCTTGAGGCAGGACCATCCCCAGGACCACCACATCCTAGTTCATGTGTAGGCTGATTTGGAAGTAGATGAGGGAGAAGGGAAGGTATGTTAGTTTAGATTCCCACTGGTGACATCAAGCCATCCCAAGTGGATGCTGATACATTTTTTTCTGAGAAATCAAGGGAAACTATGGGCTAAAAGCCTGTAATTCCCAGAAGTCCGTCCTATTTCCATCAAAATAAATGTTTGCTTCCCCCATTTTCCCCTGGATCACAATGTACGGCAGTCCTGTTTGAATGGGGCCTTCCCACACCCAATGATTTCACCATATAACCAGTTCACACCCAATATTTCTCCATAAATGCAGACAGCATGTGAAAGGGGAACCAGGATAGGAGGAAATTCAGTATCCACATACATTTAAGCCATTACAATGGGCTGTCTCAGCAGCAGCAGGGGATTATTCAGATTATCAGTAACTGGTAAAGTTATTCCTTGTTGATTGTTATTCCACTGGTACAGATATGCTGTGGATTAAAACATGCCACCGAAGACTTAACTACATACAAGGAAAAACTAATATGAAATTGTTAACTTACATTAACTTTATCAGCATTTCCCTTTTGCTCAAAAATGGAATTAAAAGATGACATCACTTAAAAAAATATTTTACCATCAAAAGAAATCTACTTGGGCAAGCTCTATGCTAAGAGCTGTGTGAAGAAAACTATAGATCCACCCCTTGCCTCTAGGAACATGTAATTTTACACAGATACACAGACTGAATCAAATCTGAACAAGACAGTAATAGAAGCACAAGCTTTAAAAGTACAGGTGCCCGGGGCCATTAAGCGAACAGAAAACAGGCCCTACACACCTCAAGAGAAGGCGTCAACATATTACACAATAATAAAATAGTTGATATCCAAAATACCAATTCTGACTTCTCAAGAAAGTATTAAATTATTATGTTCAGGATAATTTTTATTTTTTTTATTTTTATTTTTTTTTACGGTACGCGGGCCTCTCCCTGTTGTGGCCTCTCCCGTTGCAGAGCACGGGCTCCGGACGCGCAGGCTCAGCGGCCATGGCTCACGGGCCCAGCCGCTTCGCGGCGTGTGGGATCTTCCTGGACTGGGGCACGAACCCGTGTCCCCTGCATCGGCAGGTGGACTCTCAACCACCAGGGAAGCTCCTATGTTCAGGATAATTTAAGAAAGTAGAGAATGTGTATAATTTACTATAAAATCTTTATTACTATAGAAAATGTTTAGGCAAAAATTTTAATTTTTTAATGTTAACACACATGTAACAAACATCTAGAAAAAATAATTTACAGGTACATTTAATTATTTGACTTCAGTGGAACAGTGAGAAATTTATAACCGCTAAATATATCCCAGATCCATTGCTGTTACCTTGTAGGCCAGTTAGGTAAAGGATCGCCTGATTCAAATGCTTTGATGATTCCCTGCAGAGGAAGCCAACTAAACACATGTACACATGTAATAGTTAAACTTTCAATTTGCAAGTTTGAGAACTAAAGAGAAGTCATTTAATTCTTTGAGTAATAGCAATTATAAGATTAATGGAGGAAGACAGAATATGTACAATAGAACATAATAGGTGAAAATGGGGGATGACAGAGAGGGGCAGGGTCTCCCAGGTTCTCTTGGGAACTATCAAGTGCATTTACTGATGAGTAGAACCTTAGGGGAGAGCAGATTCAGGCCAGGGCAGGTTGAGGCAGATGGTGGTGGAGAGGGCTTACGTTCATTTTCAGGCTTGCTCAGTTTGTAACGCTCTTGAAACATCCAGGTTGAGATGTAGAGTCAGCAGCATCAGAAACTCAGATGATAGATCTTGGCTGATGTAGACGAAAATGAATCAATAGTCACCCCATGAAAGAGGAGAAATTTTATTCAACTCAAATTTGAGTTTTATAACCTGGGAACAGAAACTCAGAAAGCTCTTATAACTGTTGCACCTGTTAGAAGTCAAGGCACAATTATATAAGCTTTTCGAGACAAACAGCTGTATGTCAAATGTTGTAAGTGCCATGTGATCCCTTATCAAGAAAGAATGTTATCTTTAAGGAGTCATCTTATTGATGCTAGGAGAACGTTGCCGTTTATAGTTGAGCAGGAATTTCTGCCAATGGGGAAGGTCTGGTTGATGCATAATGCAGATATACAATGACATTGGGGGGAGAGAAGAAGTCAAAGGGCAAAGAATATTTTTTTGTTTAAATTTTACTTGTCATAAAATATGAATCTTATTTCACACTGAAGATATACAGCTTAGCTTATTAACTACTGTGGTATATGATAGATGAAAGAGTAATAAATGGTTAGATGGATGGATTGAAATATAGATAGAGGGGGAATTCCCTGGAGGCCCCAAGGTTAGGATTTGGTGCTTTCACAGATGGGCCCTGGCTTGAATCCCTGGCCGGGGAACTAAGATCCCAAAAGCCGTGCAGCCAAAAAAAAAGAAAGAAAGGAAAGAAAGATAGATAGAGGAATAGATGGAGACAACAGAGGAATTAAAAGACAGAATGACAGAGACAGATGATCGTAGAGTGCACTGGTACTAATGGAGAGCTGTGATGGAATGCTGTGATGGAACGCTCTTGTCTGTTACACAGAACTCTCTCTCTCTCTCTCTCTCTCTCTCTATATATATATATATATATATTATTCTAATTCTTCATTATACACAGGTTGTTTCTGATTGATGCTAGTATCCCCACACCCTGTTTCTGATTCAAAATCCAGTTTTTAATTTGAGGAATACTAAATTTCTTTAAAAGAGGAAATGTTATATGGGGAAAGGGCAATATTGACAAGGTTTATGAAACATCCATCCAGGCTTTTACTACTAATATGTCCATAGATTTAGTAAAACTCCTAACTGGTCTCCCAGTTAAAACAGTTAAGTTTAGTCTTGTCACAAGGTTACTGAAATGACTTTACATCTCATTTTATCACTTTTTCTTCCTAATGGACTTTGTGGTTCAAAACATTTAGCTTCATGAACCAAGATTTGAACTTTTAATCACATTTGTTAATTGTGACCAAAATAGTTCAGAATAGAAATGCGTTTGCCTAAGAGACTAGATTCAAATGGTATTTCAAACACACACACACATGCACACACCCTCCAGTTTCCAAAGTAACTTAATGTTATATTGCTGTATCTGTGCAAATCTGATAAATCATTTACATTTACTCTTGATGAAAAGGGAGAGTGAAGTGGCAACATAATGTATTGGGTTAATAATCAGATTCCCTTGTACTTACATATCCCCCTGATTTCAAGAAGCTTTAAATACCTTAGAGATATTATCTCATTAATCCCTACAACATCAATGTGAGATGGATGGCAAACAGTATGCTCTACTAGGTGCAGAAGAGATAGAGATGATGATTAAAATAATACATCGTGTTTGTAGAACATCCTGTGCTGAGGTGTTGACAACATTTTGCAGATGCTATCAAATGAATTGACTGATTTTCCTAAGAGATTGGCACCAGGCAAAAATCAGTTTTCTTCAGGTGAATATGGAAAATGAAAGCATATACAGTGACTCATTCAATTTTACTGGTGGGGACATAGTCCAAAAGATTTTTTTTCTTCTTACGTGTGTATCTGGTGTTATAAAAACCTTGATTATTATTGTTATTTATTTGATACTAAAAGTAGATAGATAGATAAATAGATAGGTAGATAGATAGGCAGGCAGATAGATGATAAGAGAGAGACAGAGACAGAGAGAAATAAAAAGGTGGCAAACCTAGAATTTCACTCCTAACCTGAACGTGTTGATAATTACAGTATCATGGTATCACACCAGCTGCTGCTGATGAAAGAAAAGATGAAGGCTCTAAATTTAGTTATTTTCAGAAATTCTGATAGACTTCATTTCCAAAAGCTAATCCAAAGCTTCTTTGAGGTAGGCATAAAGGAAATGATAGAAATAGCAATGAATTTGAAAATTCAAATAACATTCCTATTATAAAGTTATGAATGCTTGAAGGCATAGAACTCCAGTGACTACAGTGATTATATTTAAGGGGACACAATAATTTTTGGAATGGCTTCCTGGGCTTCCTCAGATAATGATAAAGTTGGAAGAAAGCAACCTCTTACTGTGACCTGGTGGATTTTGCTGTTACTCTGTACTCTGCTTTTACCTGAAAGAACCCAATAAAAAGAAAGCACTTTTGTGACCGCCTGGAGGGGTGGGATAGGGAGGGTGGGAGGGACGGAGACGCAAGAGGGAAGAGATATGGGAACGTATGTATGTGTATAAGTGATTCACTTTGTTATAAAGCAGAAACTAACACACCATTGTAAAGCAATTATACTCCAATAAAGATGTAAAAAAAAAAAAAAGAAAGCCCTGTTGTCATATGGTACAAAAGACCTGAATGAGGAAGAGGTTGGCACATTGAAGGAATAGACTATGTGACTGCAGTTCTTAGTGAAGTAGAATGGAATCAGATGAGAGCAGTGGGACCACTTAGGAACCAGGTTTTAAAGGGCTTTGGAGGCCTTGGAAAGAAATGTAGATATTTTTAAGTACAGTGGGGACAATTCGTGGAGCAGCAATTTGAGCAGAAGTTTGTGATCTAACTTGCACTTAAAAATCACTCTGAATGTTTTGAGGATAAGGGATTGGAGGAATTCAAGACTGGGAACAGGGAGACCAATTAGGAGGCTACTTCAGTAGTTAAAGAGACCGATGAAAGAGCCTCTACAGGAATATTCAAGAGTGAGAGATTAAAGAGAATTGCCATTTATGTCAACCATGCTATTTTATTAACCAAGATATCTCACTCCCTAATTATGAGAGACCACAGAGGCCCTAAATTAAATGACAGAATAGTGGCAATTGCAGCATTTTTTTAAAAGCCACAAAAAATAAGTTATAAATATTGACTTTGTTATCATGGTAAGAGAAATAGAACAAGGTCAGGTTCCTTGTTTCTTATTGTTTCAGTTCTTCACTGAAGCAGGTGAAACATGCGCAAGTGCGATTTGCTTCACACACAGCACAGAACCCATCATAACTAAAGACTTTCTACACCAGCTTCAGTCAGCTTCCCTGGATCATAGCAAAGGCAAAAACACATCAAAAATAGATAGATGACGGGAAAGGAATGGGCAATCCCCAAAGTATAAGCACTTCCCTTGCTTCATTGAAAGAAAATGGACACCAGTGAGCCTGTTCCCTGCGTGTTCACGCCATTAGCTATGCTCCTCTCATTACCCACTGGTTAAATTTTAGGCATTTGAACGCGATGGCGAAAGGCATTTTCACTGTGTAGTCAGTGTTCTTTACAAATAGAGACATATACAAGGAAGCAGAAAGCTAAAGTTGTATTCTTGACGCTGATACTGGCTTTATAATCTAAACCAAGTTATTTGTCAGCTTCTACTTCATACATACCACTCCCACCCCCCAGCCAACTTAATTGATCATTAAATCAACTTAGTTACCTCCGCTAGAACATGTTGTACCATGTGATGAAATTTATATAATTAATGTAATTATTTACTTAACAGTATTACTTTTCAGTTTCATTCCAGACAGTAGTTGATATATTTTAAGCAGAATTAATAAGAACGTCTATCCAATCTAATATTAGAAATTTAAAATGCAATTAAGTAAAATAGAAAAGTACTGTTATTGTACACGTATTAAAGTAAAATTTTCTGGGCTTCCCTGGTGGCACAGTGGTTGAGAGTCCGCCTGCCGATGCAGGGGGCACGGGTTCGTGCCCGGGTCCGGGAAGATCCCACATGCCGCGGAGCAGCTGGGCCCGTGAGCCATGGCCGCTGAGCCTGCGCGTCCGGAGCCTGTACTCCGCAACGGGAGAGGCCACAACAGTGAGAGGCCCGTGTACTGCAAAATAAATAAATAAATAAATAAAATTTTCTGAAAGAAATATATAATTTGGTTTGTAATCCACAATATCAATCGAAACGTCCCACAAGCCATCAGATTTGCAAAGTACAAGTTTAATATTTAAAGTATCATAAATTAAAATGAAGGCAAATTAATTTCACTATCAAAGAGATAGAGTTATTTTAACTCAAGGAAGGGGTTGCTTTTATTTTCAAATATTTCTCTGTCCTTCATTAATTTTCTAACTCTTTAACCCTCATGTATTACAGACATAATTCTTCAAGGCAGACCAGGTTCTTTCCCAGGACTAAAAAGGAAGAGCTTGCAAGTGTTCTGTATTAAAGGCTACAGACTGAAGCAGGGAAGAGGGAGTTTTTGTAACACCACTAACGCCATCCTTCTTTCCTTAACTCTGATGTGTTTTCCTGTGCTGCTGAACAATCTATTACTCGGCATTGGCAAAGCTTTGCCTCAGCAGGAGCTGTCAAGTGCTAAGTGGTTTATAGATTTGAATGTTGAGATCTGCAAACAGTTGGGGTGGAAGGAGCAGGGTGGAGGGGGACCCAGATATGTTAATGCTTTCACTTTGGCTTGCCAAATATGCCTTTCAATTATAACTCAATGAATTATTGACTTTGGTTGAAATAAGCCATTCTTATTAAAGCACATCGGCTGATAATTATGAAATATGTAAGCAATGAAAAAATGTATTTCCAAACCAGTAAATAGAAATTCATCAATAGCGGTAACAGCCAAGTTGAGACTACATCCCCTCTCTATTTTTATCTATGTTTGAAATACCCAAAATACACCTTATTATCTTGACGCATAGTAATGTACAACATAAAGGGTCTCTTAATAATCATGTTTAATTCACCATTCTTATTAAAATCTAATTAAAACTCCCCCAAAGGAGAACATTCTGAATTTAGTGAATAGGCTTCTACAACCATTGAACTCTCATTATTACTAATGGGGTAAACTCAGAATATTTGGGGAATATCAAATGATTTAAATTTACATCTAGACAGCAATCATATGTTAAGTATAAAACTTCTTTAGAAGGACAAATTACAAATAAATACTTAGCTGTGGAAAAAATTCTAATCATCTCTTACACAAAACTTCAGTTTTTATATCTATTTCCATCGGATGTAATTTTTTAAGCTGCAAGAGTATAGCAGTTACACCTTGGAGGAATATCAGGAATAAGAGAGCTATTTCTCCCCAGTGGTTCAAGTAAAAAATTTAAGTGAATCTTATTTTTTTATATAGGCTGATACTGATTTTGGTCAGGAATGAAGCCACCTCAGCAGAATTCAGTAGTTCTTTATGTATTCCCACAGGGCCGTCACTCAGGAGGGCATTCAGCAAATATTGAGTTTATCGTGCACTGTATGGGAAGCTAGGCCACAAAACTGAGCAAACCAGACCAGGGTCTAGTGGGTATTCCCGTTACCAGTCACCACTGGGGGGATATTCCTGGGATTATGGCCATGAAGCTTACGGTGTAGAGGTTACCTCGGTTTTAACGTTTTCCAGAGCATTTTGCTGCATAGTGAGTATGACTGTGTTCCCTCCAGGGTACATTTTGCTTTGCTCAACTTCTTTCTCCAGCTCAAACAAAGTGCAGAGTTTAGTGTGGAGGAGTGAACCCAGCTGTGTTCAGATGTGATGGCCACCATGTCGGCTTTGCACAGCAGGGGTCAGCGCTGACCATTTCTCACTCCTTGATGCCCCACTGCCCTCTGCTCACACTTCAGTTACAGCGTATGTTAGACTGTGTTGTAATCATTAGTTAATATCAATGTTTGGTTCTTAAGGAGAGGTGAGATCACAGACCCCTCGAGTTATGTATAAGAAAACCAGGGGTGCCGTATTGTGAGAAGTTTGTGTTAGTTGAGCTAACTTGAGTCAAGTTGAGTTGAGTTTTCAAAAGAAACATGAGTTCTAAAAGTTGGAAAATGTTTGAGACACATACACACACGCACACACCAATATAGATGCCTTTCCCCTCTCACTAAGTCTACCTGTCGACACCTCTCGGCCATAGTTAGAGTCATATTCAACTGTGTTGTCCCCCAAACCTAGCACATTGCCTGACACATCAGCAGGCTCTGTGCCTACATCTGTCTTTCTCTCCGCCTCTGATCAGCCCTTACTCCTCCGAGTTAGAAGGGTTCCTAGGGATTTGGCAGGAACCCCACCACTGACTGTCCAGGTACCTTGAGTCCCATTACAGTAGTTATCATAATGCTCCTTCAACATATCCCCAGCAATCTCTATTCAGCAGCAATTTCTCCAAATGTCTGAGATGGGAGAGGCATCTTTCTTGCTATTATGATGCAGTATTCCAGGAGAACGTGGAGTTTTATAGGCATGAAGTACCCTTAATATCTACCATATAGTATTCGGTTATTTCTCCCTTTCTCTTGGGGAAAAAAAGATGAAAATAACGGTGTTTTCAAGTAAGTCACACTATAATGTATGTGAATCTTTGCAGAATAACAAATTTCACATCATTACATCAAGTTGAACATGTAATGTTTGGGAAGTTCCCAAATAAATTATCCGATGAAAAAATTTCTGTGAACATTTTGTTTATGCTACAGTTAACAAGAAAGGGTCTAGAAAACCTAGCAGAAGTGAAGTGATAGGGTTATGATTTGATGTCATCAAGCCAATCTTTTCAACCTTAAGAGCCCAAAGTATATGGGTTGAAATTTGAAACAGATGTCTAGTGGTTTTTTAAAATAGTCCCTGTCTATCCTCCAAAAACCTGTGTGGTAAGGGTTCCCAAAACTTTCATTTCATAAGGCAAGGGTTGAAACTATGTAAATAGAAGGCTGAGGTCACCATGGGGCTCTCTGAATATTTTGCAATATTGCTTTAAGTAGATATGAAGGTAGCAGGAAAACAACCTTTGACTTGTCTTCAGGTCTTTTTTCATGTTGAACTGTTTGCATAATTTCCTGTGTAAAAATAATTTAAAAATAGGTCTGGCTCGGGGAGAAGAGTCATCCCTAATTTGAGGGAGCAGTTTTCCCTATTTTATATTTGGTTGGTCAAATTACAAGAATCCTCAGTATTGGGGAGAGAATTATGTGTTGTACTCTCACAATATTTTCTCCATATGTCCTATTTCTTGCTTTCATTTATGTAAGTATCAACACATATGTAAGTACCAACTAATCTTATATGCATCTGGAGATGCAAGGATGAACAGGACATATAGTGTCCCTGCCTCATAGAACTTAGAGTCTAGTAGAGGAAATAGAAAAAGGGCAAGAAATTACAAGAAGATGTTGAGAAGTGCCATAACAGTGTAAGTTCAGTTCTTAATTCAGAAAAGCAAACCAGATTTCTTTAAGAAGTTTTTGTTTTTACTATTGTAATTGACTAGGTTATTTTCTCCCAGGAATAGAGTATCACATAAATTCTTCAAAAAATACCTTTATGAATGCTTTACAAATGAGGACTGAGAAATTGAAGGACATTAAAAAATCACTTTAGAATTGTGTTGTGGGCAGTGGAGATTGAGGGGAGCAGTGGTCAGAAGGACGTCTCTGGAGAGCTCCTAAAAGGGTTGCACTTATGAGAAACTGTAAAGCCTTCTCTAATAGGTTTCCAACCCCCAAGGACGAGGTCGATCACCTGAGTACTCCGCTCTCTCTTTTCTTCCATTTAAATGCAAGAAAATGCAGGGTAAGCTCGTTTCTGAAGGAAGAATGGAGATGAGTTATTCTGCACCCTCCCCAGCAATTTTCCTTCTAGCCAAGTAAGCTTCTAGCTAAAGGGACAACCTTGCGCTTAGTTTCCAAAAAGCCTTTTGTGACAAATGATAGCTACATCAACCTGGTGCCTAGGTGTGCTGAAAGAAAGAATTATTGCATCTACATTGCATTGGATTCTGATTTCATTCACTCTAGGCTGGGCTGCCTGCTTTGAAAGCTTTGTGGGTAAATTGTATCAGGAGAGGGCTTCTTGTTTTCTTCCCTGATTAAGTCTATAGCTAGATCATGATTAACTGCTACTGTAGCTGCTTCCTTTCCAAAGTATAGGGAAAGAATGAGCTAAAGTGTGTCTCAAGCTATAGGAGACATATTGAAGGTAACACTTCACTACTGAAAATACAGCCCTGATCACATGAATCCTTCCATCAGGCAGAGAATCATTTGCCTAAAAGCGTCTTTCAGCTCATGCATATTTTCTCCCAGCAGCATCTATAATGATACTCACTCTAGCACATCCATGGACTTGTGAAAATCCTTCCTCTCAGCATCCGTGTGATTATATATAAATTAATTGGTAGAATTGCTTCGTTATAAGCTGTCAGTTTTTATAAGATATAGTATGTCTGATCAATATTAGATTTATATTGACAGAATGATGTTAACCCTATCATAGTGTATCCTTCTATCCCTCCGCCAGGAGTTTTAAAAGTTATTTCGACCGCTTCACAGTCACTAGAAGTCTGATCCAAGGTTAAGCACACCTCTGCTAAAGATGAGTCTGCTTTTTTCTATACTCAGATGCATAAACGCACTGGAAATGTCTGAGTGGGACCTATATGTTCATATTATGCTCTTGTATTTTGGTCCAATTGAAAAACCAATATAGATATTTTTAAATATTTATAAGTTATAAATATTTACTAAAAACAATCCAGTCAATTTGGATGATTTTCAGTTAATCTAGATAAACTTCAGATGCCAAAATAGAATTTTTGCACTATCTCAAATCATCATTCAAACTTTTTATTCTCTCTATAAAAAAATAGAAGCTAGAAGAATATGGCTTGACTAATAAGTGAAAAAAGAAAGAAAGAAAATGGACATAGTTTGGCATTCTTTGTGGACTGGGATATTAATTCTTATAGATCAGGAAGGAAAAAACATATCCTTCTGAGACGATTTTGGGGCAGAATGGGAAATTTGCATTCTTCTGGCAGCGAGATCTTGCATGACTTTGGCTGTTGGCTTAGTCTGGGGTTATGAATGTGAAACATCTGGCAGAGCTGTAGTAAGTAAATCCCAGAGGAGGTATTTCATCCTTGTAAGCTATAAATAAGCTGGTCAGAGCCAGCCCAAGGTTTCAGTGGGCATTTCCCAGCCTCTTTCATGAGCACTTCACTTCTAACAATGCTGAAAGCTCATCTGATTTATAGCTGTGCATAGGTTATCACATATGTATTTTCTTAGTTGCAGCTGGAAACAATTGGATTTTTATTTTCACCCATAAAAAACTCTATGGGGGAAATTTCCAGTCTGGTCTTTAAATGTACACTTCAGAGGAGGCCAACAATACTGTCCACCTTAACAGTAACTCAGAAATTATTCTTCATTATTAAAAAAACAAAGCTGTAGTTTTTGAGTTTCTTATATTCTTTTCTATTTTTATTTTTTTTTTGCGGTACGCGGGCCTCTCACTGTTGTGGCCTCTCCCGTTGCGGAGCACAGGCTCCAGACGCGCAGGCTCAGCGGCCATGGCTCACGGGCCCAGCTGCTCCGCGGCATGTGGGATCTTCCCGGTCGGGGCATGAACCTGTGCCCCCTGCATCGGCAGGCAGACTCTCAACCACTGCGCCACCAGGGAAGCCCAGTTTCTTATATTCTAAACAAAAATTATTTTAAAATTTAGCATGTTAGTATAAAACACCTTCATTTCCTCACCTTATCTTTAGAAATCAGAACACTGGAGCTATAAAGGAAATAAAAACTTTTAAAGCTACAAAATTGTACAAAAATGTTTCTTTTTTGCCTCATTTATATACAACTAGGCAATTTACCAAAATAATTTAAAATGATCCGGTTTTACTCTAAGGATTATATCAGAATCCAATATCAAAATATAGAAAATTTATGATTAAATTACCTGTTTCATATCTAGATTGCATGGAATTTAAAATTAGTCATTCAACATTATTCAGATCAACTTTGCAATGAATTTTCTCATAATACCTGATCTATATACAATACATCCTATTTCCCATAATTCTATTTCTTTTTAAAACCCATATATTCCATTTATTCACAAAATACCTAAAATTAACCACCAAGGGAAACTCTTTCTATAGTATCTTTAATTTCCTTTTATACTCCTGATAAACAAACAAGATGGAAGGAAAAAAACTGAGCCAAATCATATAGCAAAACTATAACAGCTTGTCTCTTGAAAGGCACCATCTCAGAGCCTGACTCTCAAAAAGTAAAAAATAAATAAACACTTAGGCAGCCGTGATGGGAATTTTCAGGGCATATTTTATGCATGAGTAGAAATGCTCAGTGCACTAGGCTCAAAAAAGAAAAACTGAGGATTTATATGAATATATAGCCTCTTAAAATATAGGGTAGAGAGGTGGGGGAAAGAAAAGAGTCCAATAAAAGAGGAGCTAAGATTACCGTTGGCAGTCAAAAACACATTATCATGAAAAAGAGTGAATGAACTCTCTGTGCTTAATGTTCTGCCTCCCTCTCTGATCTGCTGGTGCCTATATCTATGGCATGTGGACACAGCAAACTATATTTATTACCTCTGGAACAGCAAAAGGTACAAGACCTTGATTCTTCATCCATCAGACCCAGAAGTGACTGAATATTGGGAGATGGGTAAGATCTTTCCTGAGGAGTCAATAAAATCAAGATTTCTGGTACTGCCATGAAAGGAAGGTTAGAAATGAGGCAGGGGAACTTTATTTCTTCCAAAGGCAGAGAAACTAGGGCTACAGCAAACCTCTCTCAAATAATGAGTTCCACGGCCACCAAGGAATGGCTTTTCAAGGTCAGAGATGAGCTGCAGTTACTGCAACCGAGAGCTTCAAGTTCCTAGAATCAGATTTTCTCTATCTTGAATCTACACACAGAGATTGTTCATTCCACCACCCAGAAATCTGAAGACATTTTGGGATGGATTAGAAGCCAGTGAAAGCAGGGCAAACATTGAAACTCTGAGTATTATTAGAACTGAAAGGAAACTTGAAGACCATTGAGTGCCACCATTTTACCTTACAGGTGAGACAACTGAGACCCAGATGCATGGTGACTTGTTCTGCACCAGAAGGCCCTGCCATAGCCAATGAAGGCTACTAGAAAGCAGTGAGGCCTCTAGAACAGTAGCCCTAAGTGAATATAATGGGGTTATTTTGGTTATTTCTCCAAATACACAGGAGGTATAACCACACCGTAAATTCCTATGAATATTCAGGGACAAAATTATAACATTATACTGGAAGAGACTGGTGTTCCCATATATATCTTCTTAATATTCATGCAAAAGGGTAGAAACACCATTATCAAGACCAATACTCTTGAATTTCCAAAGTAGGGGCTGCCTACCACATACTTCAATTTGAAGGATGCTAACAGTCCCAAACTGTCCCCCAAATGTCTGCCTCACCAGTTGGCCAGGTGACTCTAATGTCAGCATCAGATCCACTCTCGTATATTAATGAGTTATCTGAAGAATATCTGTGTTAAAATGCAGTTACATTATCCCAGAAAAATAGCAGATGATGGATTAGCACTCAGTAGAACACTAGCTTGGATTCATTTATAAGTTAAGCAGGCTATCAACCAGCAGAACAGGTCCTGAGGGAATGCTTTTGGGACAGAAGTTTTGACAAAAAGGAAAGGAGTTGGGAAACGTCATAAACACAGGACATGCCCTGGGTAGCTCCACGTCAGAGTCCGAGCCCCGATGGAGCCATTGAGCGGCCCTCTGACTTCACATTTACTTTCTGAGGCTCATTTTCACCTGGGACTTGAAGCCAAGAAATTACAACTCAAAGTGTTTGTGAAAGGATTTAATAGAATAACCATGAGTAACAAATCCAAAGTCACAAGGTAAATCATGGAAATTTCAGGACACCTTTCACCAATGTCTCTTTGCCTGAGACCATAGCTGGATAGTAACAAGAGCTCAGAGCAAAAACAAAAACAAAATTCCCTCCTGAATTTCTCCAACTTGGCCCAACATGGTTTACATGAGTGTGAACCCTGGAAAGAGACCCCTATGATTTATCAAGGTTAAAAGCAAGAACAGCTAGTCACCCCCCTACCATCCCACTTTCCCAAAACTTGGAGCAAACAGTGTTCCCTCAGTAAATAAAGACTACTTTCTAATAAATATTTAAAATATGACCTTTAGGTAGAACAGCTCCTCTTCCCAAAGAATTTCCAAAAGAAGCAGTTTTGAAAATATCCAGGGGTATAAAACTGCAGTATCCTCAGAATTTCCTTATTTATAAAATGCTTCAGGATTTCCCTGGCGGTCCAGTGGTTAAGATTACACGCTTCCACTGCAGGGGGCATGCGTTTGATCCCTGGTCAGGGAACTAAGATCCCACATGCCACACAGCGTGGTCATAAATAAATAGATAAATAAATAATGCTTCTCTGTGGATTGATCCTAGGATGTTTGAGAGAGCCCCCAACCTGCTCTCTGGGCTTTGACATTTCCTTTTCCAGAATTACTAATCATCCCAAAAGCACAGGAGAAGACTGAGACAGATAGGTGTCATTTTCCCAAAAAACAGATGTGAAAAGCAGAAGCACAGGAAAAGTTAAGTGACGTGAGAGAATCTAGAAGAGGCATGCAGGGATATTTAATCACAAAGAAAAATCCCAATTTGAATCGAGTAATTTAAAGTTCAGATATCCTGGATTTTCTGAGAGTTGATAGTGCCATTTATCTCATTTACTATCAACGTCATGTGTTCAATAGAGTCACACAAATGAACCAACTGACCATCAGAATCCAAGAAGCAGTCTAGTTGTGAGAAAGTTCATAGCAGGTCATGCCCAGTCCATGCATACTAGAGTATTCTTGCTATCAATCCCAGATATATAAGGTTTTATTACAGGAAAAATAGGCACAAATTTTGACAGACATAATTACTTATATACAGAGTTTCAGCAAAATGAAATCTAGAACAATTCCTTCAAACTTTCAAATAGGAATATGGCTCTGGAGGAATGTAGATTATTGTTAAGTAAATGTGCAGGTACCAATGCTTTGCCAGTTATTCCACTTCGCTGTAGTTAAACAGCATTCCATTCTTTCAAACTGTATTTTTGAACATTGATTGAGGGTAAATATGCTCGAAACTATAAATGATTGAATATAGCTAGCCCCATCCTCGTGTTGTTAATGTTAAGAGCGGTTGATTTTTAACTCTCGGTTTATAAATGTTTTCTTATGTTCGAGACTCTAATAGTTAAGAAAATCAACACTTGGTAACTGGTGATATCTACTCTCCTGGCTCAACCCCCCAAACCATATGTTTACCACATTATTTTTAAAAAGTGTTTGCATTTAGAAAAACTTTTCTGAAAGTTCAATCCAGAATCAAGTGGTGTGATTTGAGAACCCAAAGGAGAAAAAAAAAAAAATCTACGTACAGAAGTAATTCCTTTTAAAATGGCACCTTCCACTTAATAAATTATCCTTGCAGAGGTTTGAAATTAAATTTAATCTGTAATCCTTAAGAAATATTTCGCTCTTTATGAGAAATGCAGTTATAATTGCAATATTTGGGCATCATTTAAATTCACAATTGGTCCTGTTCTCCTTCTTTGCAGTTTGACTTCTTTTAAGAAAAAAATCCATTTTTATCTGTCTCTTATGGGAAATGGGATTATTCATTTTATTTATTTATGATTCATACTCTGGGCCTTTTCTCCATAAAGCAGACAATCTTTCACAAGTAACAGTCTCAAATTTTAATCAACTATAACTTCTAACAATACTCTGAGGAACTTTGTACCTAATTTTTTATTCAGCCTTACACTTTGCTTATTCTGTGCAACATGAGATATTGAAAAATTGAAATAGGAAAGTTGGAGGCGTCTGTTCTGTTCCCTTAAGCCTATGAAATAGAGCAGAGCAACAAATCTTAGATGCACTCAAACTGTGAAGAGGAGAAGACGGAGAGGCAGACTGGAAGAAAGTTAGGAAGGGCTGCTCAAAAGAGAAAAATCTGACTACCAGTATTCTTTAACAATACCACATACCAACACTTACCAGAGTTCCTTTTACCCAGTACATCCCATCTGGCATTCACCAAAATGTCACAAGGCATACTAAAGCCAAAAACACGGTTCGAAGAGACTGAACGAGCATCAGAACGACTCAGAAAAGGCAGAGATGTTGGAATTATCAGATCAGGACTTTAAAACTATAACATAATATGCTGGGAGCATATACTATTATATATAATATAATATAATATGCTGGGAGTGCTAATAGACAAAGAAGACAACATGTAGAATAGATAGGCAACAGAAGCAGAGAGATGGGCAATGCTAAGAAAGACTCAAAAGGATATGCTAGAGATCAAAAACACCGTTGCAGAAAGACATATAAGGAAAAGATCACGCACATTCTCCCCCTTCCCCTCTACTGCCCCTTTTCCTCAAAACCTTTTCAGGGTTAATTTAAGAGAAGCATCAATTAGGGTTGTGGAAGAAGGAATTCATAGCAATCATACTAAGCAAAGTCTGGTCCTTTTGAGCTGGACCAGAAAGCTCTGCATCCGAACTCCTACGGTCCCCACACCACCTGCCTTGTGCCTTCACTAGGCTTTGCTATGTGGATAATTGATGGGAGGGGGGCACCAGGTACAAGAGCTCTGCTTGGTGAGGCATTTCATAACTGCTGCTTCCACACTGTCCAGGCGAATTACACCATCAATTGTGTAAGCTCCTACTTATTACCTCTAATTGCTGCAGAGAGGTTGGTGCTGACCAGTGCAGAGCAGCTACTGAAACAAGGAGGGTAAGGCCAGGAGCATCTGATGGTTTATGGAGACCATCAGGAAATTCTGTGAAGAGAATCAATTTCCCTGTAACTATCAGCATGATAAGGACAAAAGGCACTGGGGTTTTTATAGTAAATAAAGGCCTCCTGAGAATGAATCGTTAATTCCTTAAAGAAACTTTACAGTAACTTTTTTTTTTTTGCTGTACGCGGGCCTCTCACTGTTGTGGCCTCCGGCTATTGTGGCCTCTCACGTTGCGGAGCACAGGCTCCGGACGCGCAGGCTCAGCGGCCATGGCCCACGGGCCCACGGCACGTGGGATCCCGCGGCACGTGGGATCCTCCCAGACCGGGGCACGAACCCGTGTCCCCTGCATCGGCAGGCGGACTCTCAATCACTGTGCCACCAGGGAAGCCCTACAGTAACTTATTTATCATGTGCTACTGCGTGTCCTCACACACATTGCTTGGCTCACAAATGAATTTTCCAAAGCTGGATCCCTGTAAAGAATCCCAATGATTTAAAGAAATTCTTAATTCCTCACCAATTTATAGTAAAGGTCCTATGAGCATGTTCATGGGGGGCCCAAGGCAGGCTTTGTCCTCTTTTCTTATTGTTTCTGTTGTTGTTCTCTTTTAAGTGGACATTTTTGCATGAGTTTTATCACTAATGGGATTCATGAAACTGGAAAATGAATTCTGTGATCAGTGACACCGCTTTTTTCCAATGGAATTTCTGGGAAAGGGACAAGAGTTTTCATGTACCAAGTTAGAAGTTACCTGTTTGCATTTCCTTTAATGTCATGGCCCTTGATATTTTGGAATCAGGGATTCTGTTGAGAATCTGCTGAAAGTACCAGAATATCTCCTGAGACAAAATGCGCAAAGGCACGTGCACACAAGTTTGCGAGCCATATCAAGGGTAAACTTACCCGTGCCTACCATTGAAGGGTCCCCTAGAAGTTCAGGGACCTCAGGTAAACACTTCCTGTTGTAAAGGACGAGTCTGGTGCTCTCCTATTTACAGGTGGTGTCTTTAGTGCTCATCCATCCCATGGCGAGAAATTCATTTCCAGCACTCCCCAAGGGATGTGGCAATATTTCACAAGGCACTCAACCCATGGATTCCTCCCTCCGGTGGCCATGAAGGCAGATATGATTAATTTGTTTTATAAGCAGATATAGCTGTCTGCTCCAATTCTGTTCCCTTAAATTTTGAGAACATTTCCACCCCTTCAGTTTATGAGCTCTCCAAGTCCACCCCCACTGTCTGCTAGCTAGCTCAGGGAAGGACCCAGCTCTGACTTCTGCCCTCCTGCCCCTGTGAACCTGTCTCCAGCTTATCCCTCCAGCCCTCTTCCTTATGACTTAGCTTCTCCCAGCGACACACACGGACAAGGGCCAACCTGTCCAAGCCAGGTTCCAGGAATCCTGGAACTAGCTGTGATCGTGGCATCCTGGAAACCAGAGATTCATCATACCAGAGGAAGCAATCTGCCCTTCACCAGGTACTTGCAAAAGTACTCTCTTCTCTGCTAGGATGCTGAAGGTAAAAATAAAGTAAAATAAAATAAAGCACACCAACCAACAGCCACATTGAGGCTGCTATATGTGGAAAATCCCAACTTTGACTCTAAGAAGTAGAATATGCCCAGAAGGAAGAAGACATTTTTTTCCTTCCAAATTTTAGAAGCAGCATAAACTTGGACCCCCTTTGGCCCCTCCACTTCTTGGGAGACAGCCTAGAGCAAAGGGAGCCTAGCTTTACTTTGGGCTCCTCCTCAGGCATCCTTACGTTCCTTTATAAGACAGTGCGTTGAAAGCCTGGCTTGGTTGCGGGTATGCAGGCAGATTATACAATAGCCCCCCTCCCCGCAAAACATGATTTTTCAAAATAAGAGCAAAACTTACAAATCTGAGAATAATTTTATATTAAGTCCTAGTGAAAAGACATAAGAATATCAGATAAGGGAAAGGTGAGGAAAGTTTGCACCTCACAGGAAGAAATTTCTTCTGGCCAATGTAGTTTCTGGCGCTTGAACGTGAGAGAGGGGCGTGGGGGGGGGCATGAGGTGAGACTTTACTGTCTTTTCTCCCCTAACCCCCCTGAATTGAATCTCAGAAGAGAGATTGCAATAGCGATCCCTTGGAGGTGGGTGCAGATGCTGGGTAGGATGTTTCTTACTCTCTGGACAGAGGCTGGAAGATTCTTAGCTTCCCGGATGGCAAGTGGTGCAGCATCCAACATGGCGGTGCTTGGTCAGCCGAGGGGAGGCCGCTGAGGGTGTAGCCAAAGCGCGTCAACCTGAGATTGACGCCACCTGAGTTAGCACAGCAGAGTCGGGCCTTGACTGAGGGGATAAAACCAACGAGGAGTGACAACAGCTGTGGACCCTAGAGCAGCCCACTTCCCCGTCATCCTCCACCCATTTATCGTATTATATATACTTCCTTTTGCATCCAGATGCATTGTGGGAAGCGTGGAAATGGGAAAACATCTAAAGAGCTGAGTAAGGAACTCAAAATGGTGAATTTTTAAAACAAGAGAGATTGCAGCCCCTGTGGTCGGCAAGGTCCGGCATTTTCAGCAAGGATGGGGGTGGAGGACAAGAGATTAGTTGCAAAAAAATGAAGTTACATATTTGTATATCACTTGTACAAATCAGTACATTTTGAGTACAACTTGCTTGCAATGTTAAAAACAGAAGACAGAACAGATATAGCTCTGTGGAGTAACTTGGGACAAGTAGTACGTATGTGCAAATATATGTAAATTTCCTCAATACTTCAACTCACATAAACTCATTCAATACATTTCATCCACCATTAACACCACTATAGAAATATATTAGTTCAATGGCTAAAGTTCTTATGTTACCATATAATACCACCATACCCATTTGGTATAACTCTTTATAAGGTATCCATGAATTAGCTTGAAGGTATCCATGAATTTTCATTTCCTGAGGGGAATGAATGGTGCTGAATCTCTAGGTCCCATGTAAACCACTGGTAATATTCCAAAGGATTTACATGTGATATTGAGGGATATTCAAAATTATTGAATGCATGTGAGTGCTATGGTTCCTTTACACCAAATACACGGCTCTCCATTATGCAAGTTGTATGTATACGTTTGGAAGAAGAAAAAACTTGGGAAAACAGTGTCAGAAAATCATTCTGTTAAAAAAATCTGAAAAGCATACAAATTGACTTGCTAATATGTGAAGCTGAACTGAAAGCATCTCCTTTAGTTTTCAGCAGAAGGTTCACTAATTATTAATTTAGCAGCAGTTCAATATAATAAACACACACTTAAACATCCCCTCTCAAAATAGGTCCAAGTCTGCCAGAAAAATTTTCTGCACTTGTATTGCTGTATTCCCCCACAGCATGTGTTAAAGCCTGATTCTGCTTAAATATCACATTCCATTTTTTAATCTCTCAAAAGATTTAGGCATCTTAATGTTGCCTAGTGGTTCATCCATTAATGGATACTTCAACGGCAACTGAGGAGCAGTAAACCCAACATGTGTTTGCCTGGGAAACCCCACCTGGTTGGGTCTGTTCAGGTCTGATCTTTGATGCTTACTGGCTATGTCATGTTCCTTCTCTTCAGGACGATTGTCAGAGTACAGGGTGGATCACTTCAAATCCTTCACATCTATGTTACTTCATTGGCACAATACCTCAGTATTCAACCTAGAATGGGTACCGGTCACTTAGGATGCTTTCATAAGGCCACATTCACCTTTTGAGTTCTCATCACATATTTACACACATTCATAGGCCAATTAAATTAAAAACTGGTAAAATCTAGAAAAAATCATAATGTGAACCACTTCTTGAAAAACGTACATTGTCACCTTCAGACATTCCATACCAAAGGAAAAAAAAAAAGCATGCTTTATAACCAGTCTGTGCTACTATAGACAATTTGTGTAATAACATTATTCCCAAAACTTTCTTGACCAAGGCCAAAAAATAATTCATATTGGTTACCATGTAACTTGAACAAAATTAACACAGTGCTGACTAAAACTTTGTAATATTAACTTAAAATTAAAAGTTAATTCTCTTTTAAAACTTTTTTCCTAATTACTGAGGATAGCCTGAGGTTTGTTCTTTCCATGAAATATTAATATTTTACATAGACTTTTTTCCTCATTTTGGAATGACTAATAAGTACTCTACAATTTTAATACAGTTAACTCTGAAACCTCTTTTGAGGTCAAAACTTAATGGCTTTTAAAACCAAGTGGACTCTACGAAAAGAGAAATGATACACTCAGCAGGAACAGTCAGCTTAAATTTGAGGGCATATCATTGTATAGGCATATGATTGTGTAATAACAAACACACAGTACATTAATTTTCTGTTGCTGCCATAATAAATAACCACAGTTCAGTGGCTTAGAACAACACAATTTTCTTACCTCACAGTTCTGTAAATTAGGTGTTTGACACAGGCCCCACTGGGAAGAAAATCAAGAATGTAGGAGTGCATTCTTTCCTGGAGGCAATGGAGGAGAATTCATTTGCTTGCCTTTTCCAGCTTCTAGAGGCTGTGTGCATTCCTCGGTTCCTGGCCCCCTTTTTCCATCCTCAAAGCCAGCACTGTTCCGTCTCTATGACCATTCTTCCATAGTCACATCTCCCTCTGACTCTGAGCTCTGTCCCTCTTACACTTTTAAGGACCCTTATGATTACCTTGGACTCACCTGGTTAGTCCAGGATAACCTTCCTGTCTTGTATTCAGCTGATTAGCAACCTTAACTTCATCTTCTTGATACCTTAATTCTCCTTTTATGTGTAAGGTAACACATTCATTATTATCAAGGTTATAGAGATTAGAATGTGAATATCTTAGGGGCCCATTATTCTGTCTACCACAGAAAGTAAAGCACATAAAGTGATGGGCAGCAAAACTTAATTCTATAGAACATTAATAATTGACCAACTTTTGTCAACTTCCTGTGTGTCTAAGAGTCTTTTGATTTCACAGAAATAAAACCCAAAGTATGCAGACTAGATAGAAAAACAAGGTTTCTTTTTTGCCAGCTACCAATACCCAAGGAGCTATAAAGGGCATTTTAAAAATTGATAAAGAGGCAAATTTTGGCATAAACACTAGGTGCTGCGTGTAATTCACGAAGAGTAGATACTTGTGGTGTTGCCTGAAGACAGAGTGCTTCTTACCTCTTAAATCCACATTTATTTGAAAAGGTTCTCCAAATTTCTGGCATGTCTTAATTTAGAAATTATATATATTCAATATTTTTCAGATATTGGGTCATCTACCAATTACTATATAATGGAATCAAAGCTGCCAAGTTAGATATCAATAGTTCCTTATCTTGATGCTGTATTAATCTTCTTGTTGCTACTTTTTAAAATTCATTCCGATTTGATAAGCAAATAAGGGGAATCATATAGATAAAATGGAAACAAGTAGATCATTTCAAAATAAAGGACTTAGCTATATTGCCAAACAACCCAAGACCAGATATATCCCTTTACTTCCAGTTTTAACAGAAATTTTTAAAATGTTGCTGTCACTGCATGCTGGTTCGTAAAGTTTCAGTTCCCACTTTCTTCCTCTGCCCCTCACGGTATCTACTTTGCTTGCTATATTTCTGTGGGTGTGTTTTTGATCCTTTAAAATATTTAATGTTTTTATTTCCATAAATGGCAATGAACTATGGATTTTATTCTGCTGCTGACTTTTCCTAGTCAACACTGTATTTTTAAAAATCTGTCCAAGTTGCAGTACGTACACATCATTCATTGCTTCCAACTGCTTTGTGATATTCCATGTGTGTATCCATAGGCATTCTCCTATTACCGAACAGTAAATTACTTTCAACTACTCTGACAACTAGACTAGGTTTCTCTGGTTACATACAAGGGAGTGTGTTGCGGGGGGTGGGTCTTTCATAGCATAACAATCAGTCCTCATTTCACTAAGTGCTACATATTTATGCTCCACCCACGAGGGTTACTCTGGGGTATGCTCTCACCAGCAGTGCATGGGTTTCCCTGTGATCCATAGTCTAGTTTACACTTGTTGTCTAGAGACTCATCAAACAGCAGAGCCCGTCCCATTCAGAAGTGGTGGGAATAACTGTCTCCTGGACTTTGTATCACTTTTTCACTTATTTTTGCCAAGAGCATTACAGTCCTCTCCTAAATACAGTTCCAACAGCCTTGGACCCTCACTCCTGTGATTAACCTGAATCCTGAATCCAAGGGCCAGACCAGAATGAGATGCTGTAAACTCACTCCAGAGAATCTATCTATACCTCCTCCCACCAGCCTCTGTACCCAAACAAACTACAATCTCTTCTGCCAGTTATAAACTGAAAGCCCATACTGAACAATAAGTGTATCCAGATTGTTGGGGAAAATGTTAAACCACCACCCCACGTACAAACCCGACTCTGTACCCACCAGTACTTACAGACAGCGGAGTATGAGCTGAAGCTCCGCCAGCAAAATGCCATTTCTTATGCTTGTTCATATACAAGTATGAAGATGTGAGAAAATTTCATTCCAAGACCTTTATAGCTCAATAACATACATCCTGTTTTAGCTTAGAAACTGTGAAACAGATCAGGTTTGCGAGATCATAAAATTAATCAGCCTTAAACATGCCATAAATATTTTGAGCGAGCTTCTCACCCTCACATTAATCATGAAGTGAGAATATTCCCATTTTAAGTATGCAGGTAATGCTACAGCACGTTGTTTTATATGTGTGAGTATCATTTCAAAGTGCTTAGAAAAAATGCATTTCTGAAAATAAATGAATCCCATAATTACCAGAATAGCATAGAATTCTTCTAAGGATAGCAGTTCCAGTTCATCCAAGAGAGTTGTTATCATATTTTAACAACCCATATTTTATGATTACCATTTACAAAACATTTTTTTAAACACTATCTCTGGTTCTTCACAAGCCCCTTGTGAGTAGATACTATCATTATTTCAATGTTAAGTGACTTGTCCAAGGTCACTGGCCCAGAATGATGAAATTACAACACAACCTCTCCTAAATAAAAGAGAATCCACACTTATTTTCAATGGCAACCTACTTAAAAGCCTGTTCAATTTTATAATATTTAAGTGTATACTTTATGTACAGCCCTTACTTTCAACTTCTTCCATGTAATAACAGATAAATTAAGAAACCACTTAATCCTTTCTCTTTGGGATATTAAATGCCAAAACCAAACTGTCTTGTAGGTAATCTCTAATTTTTTCTTTATTCTTCAGGTTTTTAACTTCACTTTGCTCAATTTTTCACTCCTCTAAACTTGTGAAGGACAAAGCAGGTATAGATATGTGATTAATACAACCTGAAACCATAATTTCATTTAAAACTTTTTTAACTGCTTTATTCAGGTATAATTGAAATGCAAATAAATATCAAACAACTATGTGCAATTTCATGAGTTTGCCCGTATTCAAACACCTGTGATAACTTTACCACAATCAAGGTAATAGAGGTACCCAACACCTTCCAAAGTTTCTTTGTTCCCCTTTGGTTTTTAGTTGTTTTTTTGTAGTAAGAACACTTAACATGAGGTCTACTCTCAAGAAATTTTGAAATGCATGGATATGATGTTGTCAACTCTTGGTACTATGTTTCCAGAATTTACTCATCTTGCATAACTGAAACTTTATACCCATTGAACAATTCCCAATTTCCCCCATCTCCCTGGTAATCACTAGCGTATTCTCTGTTTCTGTGAGTTTGACTCTTTTAGATGCCACATATAAGTGGAATCATGCAGTACTTGTCCTTCAGTGTCTGGCTTATTTCACATAGCATAATGTCCTCCAGGTTCCTCCATGGTGTTGCAAATGACAGGCTTTATTTATTTTTAAATACGATGTTGTGTTTTGTTTTGTTTTGTTTTTAACTCCAACCTATGAATTTAACTGGGAAAGAGAATATAATGTTAATGTGTATATGATTGCTAACTGTATCCTTGTCTTTTCTTAGAAGTGTATGCTTTTCATCAGGCACTTTTATTTTCTCTAAGCAAATTATGGGTTTATCCTTCATGCGCCATCCACCGGGTGCTGGTATCTCTCTTAACAACCTCTGACCTTCCTGGGAATTCTGCTGTCCCTCCAGGTCTGCTTCTCTGTACAGATCCTCATGCTCTAGACCAGGAGTCACAAACTACAGCCCAGGGGCTAAATCCAACCCACAATCTGCCTTTGTCAATAAAACTTTATTGGAACATGGCCACAACATCCATTTGTATATGAACTGTCTGTGGCTACTTTCCTCTGTAACGACAGACCTGAATATTAACTAGAGCGACCACATAGCCCACAAAGTCTAAAATATTTACTATTTGACCCTTTCACGGGAAAAGTCTGCCTGCCGACCCCTACTCCAGACTAACGCTTGCATCAGATTCATCTGTGGAATGATTTTAAAATATAGGTGCTCAAGCCTCACACCCAGACATTGTACTGTATTAGGCCTGGGGCAGACTCTGGGTATCTGAATACTGACCAAGTCCCAGAGGTGATGGTGTTGCACACCCCCAGTTAAGGTCTCCTGCTGTGAAAGGTTTGCCTCAGCTTCTCCAGTCCACAGAGGGCTCTTCTCTGTAATTCAACTCTGGTGCTTCCTGAGCTGTAGGACAGATGGAGATTTTGACAGTCGTGTTCAGGAGGCTGCCCATCTGTTCTCAAGATGAATCCTGGTGCTCGTGTGGGAATCGTATGTTATTTTTCTGTAATTTTTCTCCCTCTTTCCCTCTATAAAAGTCCTCAGCATGCTGTGAGAAATCATTCCTCCCCAACCTTCCATCCACGTGGTTCCAGGAATAGACACCTGAGTCAGGCCTGACCCGTTAGACCATCCCGTCCCCTGTGACTGAGTCAGAGATATACAAGTCACCCAAGACAGGCCAGCTCATCTCGGGTCACCAACTCAACCAGTAAATACGTATTGACCGCCTGTTGCATCAGTTTCCTATTGCTGCTCTAACACATTCTCACAAACTTAGGGCTTAAAACACAAATTTATAACCTAGGGTTTTCATTGGTCAGGAGTCTGGCAAGCTCAGTTGGGTCTCTGCTTAGATTCACAGGCCAGAAACAGGGTGTCCTATCACTTGCTTCATTTATTTTTGGGTAACTGTACCATTTATTATTTATTTGATAGAGTTTACTTTTAGTCACCCAATCATTTAGATCTTTCAAGATTAAAACGCATACATACAAATTTTCTTTTCTATTTTTATTATTAGGGGGAGATTCTTGAATTTGCCCAAGACATTGCATGTGCTTCAGAAAATGCTGGACTGATTTAGAAAACTAGGCAGGTGTACCACTCAGACTAAAAACAACTAATTCCTACCTTACTCTGTCACATCTAATTGTAAACCAGTAGCAGCAAAGTTACTGGCCTAGGAATTTTATCAGGTTTCATGTATTATCCTTTCCATACAATCAGATGACACATATGAGTTCATTTCCACATACCCCTCACCTAGCATCGTTTTGTCCTTAATTATGTGAGCAAGCACACAGGAGCGTGCTTTGAGGAGAGAACACGAAGATGACCTTGTTTGCAGGCTGCTGCTATGAATCTCTCCCAGCTGGAGATTTGGTTCCTTAATTTTCGGGAGATTAAGAATTGAGTGGTTTGCTGAAAAGCATTTCAGTCTGCTGGTTTAGAATTTCGATTTTTGATTGGAGGTGGAGTGCCGACAGAGGGAGAATGTTTGGAGGCTGTTAAGGACAATGTCACTGAAAAGAAACTGTTTCCTGCAAGAGTTCTATTCTGAGGAGTTGCCTGTGGCAGTTCTCAGTGTTTCTGCCGGGGTGCTGACAGCTTTTACTGATACCGTCTCCATGCACTGGTTATCAGCTGTGCCCCTGCCTACTGTTCCCTGCATTTGGAAAAGGTCATTTATTGCAAGTTTACTGAAGTCCTTCAAGGCTCACAACCAACATTATCTTCAAAAACACAGTGAGTGATGGTTGAGCTTTATATACTAAGAAAACACACAGAGAGAAATGGAACTTGACAAGCCTTAGGCAAGAGTCTGCCAGAAATTAACTAAGTATGTCATGGCCAAGGGTGAGAAAATAACAGAAAGCACCAAACCACTGCTGAATAAAAAGTAAACAAAGGAAAAAGAAGAAAAAGGTGGAGGAAAACAAAAACAAAAACAAAACCCTGGACTAGAACTAAAGCAGCCCTGCATTTTTACATGCCAAAAAATCTAATTAGGAAAGAAATTGCAAACCAACAGTCAGATTGTTATGAACTGTGAAGAAATACACAGAAATTTGAGAAAGGGCTGTCTACACTTTTATAAACTGTAACACAGCAAAAGCAGGGTGTGATATAACATTTCTATACAGAGGTGCTTGACTTTTTACTTCTCGCTTGTATCCACTGACTTGACCTAGGGATTTTATAATCAACGCTGAAACACTTTAAACATTATTCTTTGGTGGACTGGATTCAAATGACAGGAGACAGACAGGATGGCCAGAACACAATTCTGGGCTAGTTTTTTTTTTTTTTTTTTTTTTTTTTTTTGGTGGAAAACAGAGATAATGAGAAACAGCCCAGATCTTCCTTACTGATCAATTTTCCATTTCTCTCCTCATTCCCAGAAGGCTACCAGTTCTCTCACTTATGTAACCAGCAAACTCACTGCCTTCTCCATAGCTAATAATAGCCTCCTGGTTTCTGTTATCTACTTGATCTGCAAACTGCTTCCCTGACAGCATTTTTTTTTTTTTTCAGGGAAAGCCCAATACAACTGACATTTAGAGAAGCAATCTGAATAATTCCAGTAGAGGAAACTGATATTTCCCATCCAAATCAGGCAATACTCTGGAATTAAGAAAGCACTAAAGGCTATAGGGAGAAAAACATAAAACGAGAAGATACAAAAGAAGGAAAATTAGCGCTCTGTGCTTTTTATTGTGTGTTTTAATGACATCTTGAACTCTCAGAGAAATTTTTCTTATTAACTTCAATCTTTGATATAGGTTTTCTTCTCTAAACCATGTATATTTGATTTCAACCTGGGAAGTTTAGGATATCTGACAACACAGAGGTGAAAATTAGCGACTCCCTGGGTCCAGTTGAGCAGGTCCCCAAAGGGAACATTATAATGGAGCATCACTCCTCACAGACCTCCACTACAGAATGTTAGTTCTGGGTTTTAATTGTTGGAGTGGCTTAACTTTTGACTTCTACAACAAGCCATAAGCCTCCTCAAAAGGAGTTATATCTGTGCTCACAGACTCTTGCTTAAAATTGAAGCATGCTGTCTGTGGTGGTTTCCCAGGGCCGTCCTAACAAATTACTGTAAACTGAGTGGTTTAAACGCCAAAACTTTATTCTTACCACAGTTGTGGGGCCCTAGAAGTATAAAGTCAAGGTGTCGACAAGGGTGTGCTCTCTCCAAGGGCTCCTCCAAAGGGGAACCCTTCCTTGCCTCCTTGAGCTCTGGAGGCTGCCAGCAACCCTCCAGATCCTTAGCTTGTGGCTGCGTCCCTCCAATGTCCTCCTCCGTGGTCACATGACATTCTCGCTGTGTGCCTGTGTGTCCAAATCACCCTCTCCTTCCTCCTAGAAAGACACCAGTCACTGGATTCGGGTGAGCCCGTAGGACCTCATTTTAACTTGATTACACCTGCAAAGACCCTCTTTCCAAATAAGGTCCCATTTGCAGTTTCCGTGCGGACATGAATTTAGAGGAGTGGGCAGACAGTGATCAATACAGGGCAATGTTACATCAAGTGAGCATCACGCAGCATCCCCACCCTTTGTTCTTACGTCTTTTGTGAGCTTTGATCAGTCCATGTGTCCCTCAGCCCAGCACACACTCACCTGCCTCCCCGAGTGCCCCTTGCACAGTGTAACTTCCCTTCTTGGGGCAGAACAAGGCCTCAGATAAAAGGAACTGCACACACATGCTCTGTTCCGAAGCTCCCCTCACACTTTGCGATTTCCTTCCTTGTGTTGCCTCTTCCCACAGCTTGGCCATTCACTCTGTGTTCATACACACTGTTGTTTAATGCCTTCTCATTTTAGCCTTCACAGCCAAGACGATTATTCCAGTGTGGTTACTTCTGTACCAGGCAGGCAGAGATCTGAACGAGTCCTGCATCACACATGCTCAGACAATCAATGGGAATGACACATTTTTAAATGGCATAACTGTAGTAAATTCTGTGGAACTGCCGACTCTATGAACTACCATTCTCCTCAGAAATATCTGTCCCACTCCTACCTAATCTTGTGGGTGGAGCTACAGCTGCCCCATTCCAGGGGAAGCACCTGGTCTAAGCTGGACCCTCAGATGCCCGGTCTGTGATTGTTCAAACTCCAAGGAAGCTAGTTATCCACACCTATCCCTCCCCTCCCTTACCCTTGGAAGACTTGAAGATGCCGGCCATCAAATTTTTGGTTATGTAAGAAGTCAATCTATAAAGAAGGGAAATAAAGCTGATACAAAGCAGAGCTGAACAAATAGAGAATCCTCTCAGCATTTAAGGATCTGGCTGGTGTCTGTCATTTCGTGTTTCTGGATTCTGTGAACTAACAAATTCCTCCCATTCAGCTGAAACCAGGTGCATTTGTGTTTCTCTCACTAAAATAACCTCAGGGAAACAGACTAGCACATATCTGGCCTTGACAAAATGTTAAAGCTGAAAGGAAAGATTTTGGACATTGTAATGGGTTGAATTGCGTCCCCTCCAAAAAAAAGACATATTGGAGTCCTAAATCCCAGTGCCTCAGAATGTGTTGTTATTTGGAGATATGGTTTTCACATGAGGTCGTTAGGGTGGGCCCTAATCCAACATCACTGGTGTCCTTATGAAAAGGGGAAATTTGGACACACAGACAGACACACATAGAGGGGAGGTGAAAATGAAAAGACACAGGGAGATGGGACATCTCCAAGGCAGAGAGCCCTGGAACAGATCTTTCCCGTACAGCTCTCAGAGGGAAGCAGCCCTGTCGGCACCTTGATTTCGGACTTCTGGCCTCCAAATTTGTGAAGCAATGAATTTTAGTTGTTGAGATCACACCGTTTGTGGTACTTAGCCCTAGAAAATTAATATGGACATTATCTATTCACTCCTCAGTGACAGTAAAGAAACAGGTCCAGAGAGTTAAGCAGCCTAATTGGCTGCACCAATTCACATTCCCAATTTACGTTGCACCAGTGTAGGAGGGTTCCCTTTTCTCCACCTCCTCTTCAGCATTTATTGTTTGTAGATTTTTTTAATGATGGCCATTTTGACCGGTGGTACGTAACTCATTGTAGTTTTGATTTGCATTTCTCTAACGATTAGCGATGTTGAGCATCTTTTCATGTGCCAGTTGGCCATCTGTACAATTCCATTTTCTTAGACAGCTCTCCCAGACTTTCCAGGTGATGAGCAAAGGGATATAAATAACCCAATGCCATGGCTGGAGTCCCAGCTGTCCCAATCACTCCATGTCCTCCAGAAGCATATTGAGGACTCACTAATGCTCTCCACTTAATTTGTCAGCACTGTTGGCTACACAGCCAGAGTCTTCATCCCTCCTGACTTTATCCTGGGAGTCATATCGTGCTGGGTTGGTGCCGCCCCCAGAAGACGAAGATAGATGTCACCCAGACAGCCCCTCAGTGTTTCCTGGGCGTGATCCTGCAGCTACTTCCCCATCTACAACTCTGCCCAAAGCAAACACCTCCTGCCAGAGAGCAGGAATTCAAGACTTTCTCTTCTCTGCTTTTTCCATCCCTAAAGGGGTTAGGCAGAGCTGAGAAGAATCACGGAGCTCGGGTTAAACTCATAATCCTGACTCTGCCAATCAGTGGGTGTGTGGTCCAAGGCGACTGCTAAATTCCATAGTTTGTGCTTTGTTTTCCTCGTGTAGAGTGGGAACAATATCAACTGGGTTAAACGTTATCAAAGATTTACCTGAGATGATGCATGTAAAGAATTCGGCACAGTGCCTGAAACAGATTATTACTCAATACATGCAAATAATTGAAATAATGGGGCACCCCTATCATTACACACATATAAACACAAAGAACCATGGGAGAAGGAAGAGAATTCTGAAGCTTTTAATGACTAATTATCTATTAATCTATTTAACAAAAGATCTACTCCTAATTGCTCTGTTCATGCAGAGTGTAGAATAATTCTACCTATTTTTCTTTTGGAGAGATTATTTAAAAGGATACTTTTTATGCCTGAATACATTGAAATTCCTACAGAATAGCACTTAAATCATAAGACACTCCCGATTTCCTTCATTTCCTTATTTTAATGAATATAGAAATACACTAATAATGACCTAATAAATTTTCATTTTATTTTAAATCGTGTTCACCCCGTATTACAAAACAAAATAAAAAATATTTGCTATTGCAAATACAAAAAGCAACACAATGGATAATAAATAATATGATGGCGCTCACTAGACAACGTGTTGGGCCTGGAAAATTAATGATTTTTAATTTGGGGGAGATAAGTTGCTTCTTATATATTTCTTTATTTCATACAGGATGGCAATGCCGCCATCTTGGCATTGTTAATCGCCATTTCTAATGACACTTCTGGGGCTCTCTCTACACAGTACGTTGCTTTCCGCAATTCAGCCACATACTACAGCCTTCTCTGGTCTTGCCTGCCTGTTGTACCAAATCCCAAACAAGTTGATGCTGCAGCCTTTCTAGTACTTTTCCAGCAATCCCTGCTGATCCATAAATTACAATCATAGGTTATCCCTTATTCCACTGAAACATTGTGAGAAACCATTACATAAATGCTATTTGAGCCCTTCATGGACAGATGCTATATATAAAGAAAAATAATTAGCTTTGTATTTCCAACCTGAACCACATGACGCACCAACAGTACAGAAGCAGGCACTTTCCTCTGACATCAGTGGATGATTTATCATCTCTCCCTACAGCTGCCCAAACCTGCTCCTTTCAACTTTTTGACATAGATTTAGATTTTCCCATCTGAATGATCTTTGTCAACTGGTAATTTAGATTTCTCAGCAGATGTCACATAAGTCTAGCATAAATGCTTTTTAGGTGTAAGTTAAATTTGTGGCATAATGTATAGAGGTCAGTGTTCCCACGATAGTCTAGAATGATAAAGAAATCACTACCATATATTTTTAATAAATAGTAGCATACCTTCCTAATTTTTCATCATGAATATTATTCATTTGGATTTGTTTAAAAAGAAGCCCTTTTAGTTATATGTACAGCTGAAGAACATACCATTTCTACTTTCTTAATCATGAATTCCCATATTTTTGCAGTATGCCTTGTCCGTGGGTTAAATGGACACACAAAAATCTAAGTGAGATACCTCATCCCTTGTCTCTGGTTCATGCCTATCAACACAAGTTGATAGCTGTGACATTGCTGCTTGGCCAGCCGTCTCCGTCCTTTACTACCAGCTAAAACTCAAGTTATTAGGCGTGTTTTACAGACTGCATATTCATGTCCACCCCCATCCAAAATTCATATGTTGAAACTTTAACCTCCAATGGGATGGTATTTGGAGATTAAGGGCAACTGGGGGTAAATGGGATTAGTTATAAGAAGAAACACAGCTTTCTTCCTCGCTCTCTTACTTCACCATGTGAGGACACAGCAAGAAGACAGCCATCTACAATCCAAGAAGAGGGTGCTCCCCAGGAACCTGGGGACACCTTGGTCTCCAACCTCCAGCCTCCGGAACTATGAGAAATAATTTCTGTTGTTTAAGCTCCCAGTCTATGGTATTTTTGTAATTGCAGCCCAAACTGACTGAGCCAGCATGGTTTGGAAGGTCCTGTATAAAAGCACTTTTCCACCTGTCCGCATTTACTCACCGCCTCTCCCCACCATGCAACTTGAGCATCTCAAGGTTCCTTGAATAAACCAGATCATTGAACAAAGTCATCACTTCATCTGGACTACCATTGTCTGCTCTCTTTCCTTTTACCGAGGAAATTCATATTCATACTTTGAATTATAGCACAAATATCAGTGACTCTGTGAAGCATTTACTAAATTTCTGAGGATAGAGTTGATCTCTTCTCTCCATTCCTGTAGCACTTTGTCAAATTTCTGTTTAATTTTACTACGTTATATAGAAAAATATTTACTTATATATCTATCTTCTAGTCTGAAAGGTAAGCATATTTATCAGAAGAAAAATGTCTAACTTATGTATGTATTCTTTTGGAAACGTGTTCGGCACACAATATATTATTGATTGATTGGGTAGCTAAAAATGTAGGACAGATGGATGATAATAATTATTCATTTGATTGGCAGAATGGCAGAACTTTAAATAAGAGACATTTAAAATACAGAGAAACTGTGAGAAAAAGAAAAGGAACTTAGTTGTTCCCCATTGAGCAAAGCACACAGCGCATACTTTATAATAAAAGAAAATTGGATATACATTCACTGACCACATATCATGTATAAAGTCTTGAACAAAGAATGGGAACTACAAAGACTAAAAGAATACTGTGTATAAATTTGTGGAATGGGTAGACTGTTGGAAATAAATAGAAAGTATTAAAATAGGGTTGGTTCTCATTTGGGCCTATCATCCATGGTATATATGATTTTAAAAAATAATGTTCTTGAAAATGACATGCACAGAAAATTTAAAACCTGTATTCACTCTAATTGGTCTCCTCAACATGCAACATTTCACATCACTTTTTCTTAGACTAGTTGTAAATCACCTTTAGCAAAGATGACAACTTTGAATGTAACTTCTTTCTGCCTTCACTAATTCTACAAAATAGATATGCTTATGTGGTTTGGCTACAAGGAAGGTAGGAAAAGGAAAGAACTGGAAAAACTGTAATTGTCCATGAACTAAGTAAGTACCAAGAGTAGTTGGATCTACTCACAGATAGAGTAATTCAATACATAAGGCAAAACATAAAATAATAATAAAAAATCATTTGGAGATTTTCTCTCCCTGTTTTTAGCTAGGTCAACTTTAGGGATATACAAATCTCAGAGGAGGACTCTTGAGTAAAGTACATGGACAATTAAACGTGTTTTCAGTATTTATTCCCACCCATTTCATCTTTAACAGTAAGAATCTTTAGTCCTGAATTTAGAAGCATAAAGATCTAAGTCCGGAGGCATCCAGGAGAACACGGTAAACCACAGCAGTGACCCTGCAGCTCATGGTACCCAAAGCACTAAGCCCGGTAGAACACAGAGCATACTTCATTTATGTATAATTTTTTACCACCTACCCCCTCAAAAAAAAATTTTTTGATGCAGCTACTAATGTGAAATCGTATTAAAATAAATTAAAATGTTAAATTAATAAATCAATCGTTTAGGAGGAAAGAGAGATGTACCAAATAGCTTATAAAATTTTATTGTTCAATTGAGTATTAATTTTAATTCTGGAATTCCTAAAAGACAAAGCAAAAAGAAAACTATACTATAATGTAGTCCTTCTGTCAGATTAAAAGAAACAAGAGATTTCCTGAGAAGCAAATTATATTCCCAGAAAAAAGGTGCTCCCAAAGAAATTAAGAAATTTATCACATGAATCCTATAATGAGAGACAATAGACTCATAATAGATCCTACCTTCCACTGCAGTTTTGTAAAAGCTCCAAAGAATCCTATAAAAGGAGTATTTCTTGAATTGATCTTGTATAAAAGCCAGCCCACTCAAGTTCTCCACTTCTCATTTCAGGGGCAATATTTAAAATATTTAACGACAGAATGGTACAGGCCTTGGTATTGGTACAGAGCCTGAGAAGAGTCCTGCTGTGTCAGGGTTATTTCCTTTATTTGTTGGATTGTGGGCAAGTCCGGGGGACTTCCTGAGGGAAGGTCTTTGATTGGAGGGACTTTGCTCAGGGGGCTGAGTACACTGATTATTTATCAATTGGTAGAGAAGTATTTGAATATTTTAACAATTGGTGTGGCCAGACCTTTTACACATACAGCTCTGTGTGTAAGTCTAGAATGGAATATGAAGCACATCTGCCACCAGAAGAGAAAATAAATCACAAATTCAAAACATCTCCCCTAAGTCCTGCAGCCCAGTAATTTTAAGGTGATGGCTGGCTGTGATTTTTATTTCGGTGCTCCCAGGTAGGTCCTCAAGTGCAGCTGCCACTCATGTCGAACACCCCCATCCAAGAGTGTGGTTGTAAAGCTTTAAATAAAATAACATTTTGCAGTAGGTTCACTGACTTCTTTTTTCAGTGTATATTCGAGAGCAGTTCAAGATCTTGACCTGGAGGTGACAGGTGACAGGTGGCAGGTGGCAGTGTCACAATCTAAGAATATATGTCTTTTCCATTCTCCTCATTTGGGTCAAATGAGCCAAGTGGATGAATAACTAGGTACTTTCTATGTTGCACAAGTAGCTCAGGAAACTTCAAGAGATCACTCTTCCAGAGAATCACCTTTTCTATTTAAATCTCTATAAAGTGGAGCTACATTGAATATAAGTGACTTGGGTTGTTCATTTGCAAACAATTAGACACTACTATTTGATTTAATCAGACACTTTACATTAGTATCAGGCAGTGACACTGGATATCATTGATAGTAACTTTTAAAAAGAACATCCAAAAAGAAGTAAAGCGTATTTCTTACTAGAGTAACCTAGTTCTACCTTAGAGAGCTCAACATGTGAAACTAAACCAACCTCCTCCCTCCCCAAATTCAGTCAGTTAGCACAACCCCAAATTCCTCATTCTTAGCAAGTTCTGGATACTTTTATGTGAGAATCAAATTCAGAGAAGAGAGTAACCCATAAGAGAGATGCTCTCCTATTCTTTAAGGATGTTGAGGTTGGATGGGTATAGAAATGCAGAAGCACACATGCGCAAACATGGGTTACTAATAGTAAGCTTCTCACACCACAGATAGTAGTTTGCAAAGAGATGGGGTCATTGGGCTCACTTCCAAGAGACTTTATAAGGCATTGCTTCGTTGGTTACTTTAACGTGAGCTACGGGCTGATCCTTAGACTGAAAACAGTTATGCTCTTGCTAACCTGTCTCTTAACCAAAAAGATGTAAACCAAGCTCTCAAGGATGATGTTCAAAGCCAAACTAGCAATTCCTTAAGCAAAAATGAGAAATGAAACCACCACGTGGCTGATTGGATCAGGAAACTTGAAGAGATCACTGGCTGATTCATTGGCTGATTGGCTGATTGGATCAGCCAATCGTGTTTATTAATATAATTAAGGGATCAATATTTGAGAGTATGATTTAAGATGGCAGTGATACTCTTTAGGTGCTTGTTTTTAATTGTGAAAGAAAAACCAACATCTATTTAGTAGACTTGAGACTGAAATGTGGGTGAATAATTAGGATGAGAGGAAAAGATATTGAGGTATTTGTGGCAGGAGATGCCTAAGGAGTAGGCATCCTACTCCTTAGGCCGCCGAGAAGCTGAGCGGCCCAGGCAGAGTGAGGGAGGAACAGGCTTTCACGAGATGTCCTCAGCTGGGAAGCCATGAAGGGGTGGACACAGATATGGAGACAGAAGAATAATTTCATGGAAGGCGGGAAAGAAATAGTTTAGCGTGCGGACAACGGTTGCAGGTCTTAGAGGATTTCTCTAAGAAAGTTATTTACAAGCTTTTGATTGAAAATATTCTACAGAGAAATAGGGTCAAAGCCAGAGTATCAGCGGTTAATAGAAAGGACAGGTGGTTGGGAAAGGAAAACAATGCGTATGTATCATAGGTTCATTAGATCAAAACGTGTTTTCATCAAAAATGAATTCAGAGCAAGAGAGCATTGGATTTGGGGTCAGACTGCCCAGGATAGAAGTGTGGCCGTGCCACAGCCGAGGTGCCTGGACTTAGACAATCTACTTAATCTCTCAGTTCTCACCTACAAGTCAGGAAAAATAATAGAACCACTACACAGGAGTAGATATGAGGATTAAATAAGTACATCTGAAGCATTGAATACAGGCCAGGCATAAGTGAATGCTATACAATTGTTTGGTAGTATCGTTGTCATCGATATCACCATCATCATCATTGCTGCTATTATTAAATGATTAATAGTAAGATTTCATTAGAGAGCAACTGCTCCAGTTTAATTCAACAAATGTTTTTCTAGCACTTTATGGATGCAGTTAGTATAAACAGTTATGGGAAGATGGATAAAATTGGTCTTTGGCCTCAAGTCATTTTTTTTGTAATTCAGTCAGTTCACCAGCAAACTTTTATTGAATGTCTGTGTGTGCCAGCCGTTCTACGTGGCAGAGCATGGAAATCATAGCAAAGTGTGATTCAAGCACAGTGTGGTTAGAGCCATGATGGAGATACACACAGGTGCTATGGGACCACAGAGGAGGGTTGTGTTAGTCAGAAAGATGTTTGAACTCTTCCTAAAAGACTCGGGGAAACCAATCAAGAGATCCTAAGGGCTGTAGGCTAACCATTCAACCAGAACATATTGGATGTTTATAACCAGTTAGGTTCTGATCAGTGGGTAGAAGCTGTGCAGAAGGTAAATATTGTGAATGCCATTCCTGGAGAAGTGTAATCTCAAGGCTAATCGTGTGTGTGTGTGTGTCTGTGTGTGTGTGTGTCTGTGTCTCTCTGTGTGTGTGTGTCTGTGTGTGTGTGTCTATGTGTGCGTGTCTGTGTGTGTGTGTGTGTGATGGGTAGCATTTATATGGACCTTTGATGATAAGACATTAACATACAGAAATGTGAAAACAAATGAGCCAAAGGATAGGGTTAAGGATGGGGGGAACCAGAATACATATCAAGGTGCAGCTGGTGTGCAGATTTACTAGCAGAGAAAGGGGTAGAGTGTGATAAAAAAGACTGGACATTTTGAGAGGAGCTAGTGGTACAGGACGTACGTGTGTGGTCTGAGTAGTCTGACTTGTTTTGCAATTTGTGAACCTTGAAGATCTTTAAAAGGCAAGTGCATTACCAGAACCATTTTAGGAAGACAGTTCTAAGTTCATTTGGAAGGAGCTAGTAGGAGAGTGTCCTATCAGGCTATAGCTACAGTCCAAGTGAAAAATGATGATGGGATAACCTAGGGCAGGTGCTTAGGGAGACCTTGAAAGGGTGATCAGCAGTTTCATGGTGAATGGTTAGTGATTTGTAGTGTTTACGATGACGGCACATGGCTATCAAAGTTACCTTGTGAGCAACGTGAATGTTACATACACCATACTTAAACTGTAGGGGAATGTATGTATCATTGCCTTAAAGTCTATTACTCTCTTTACATAATATGCTTTTTTAAATTTTAATAGACTATCTTTTAGAGCAGTTTTAGGTTGACAGCAAAATTGAGCAGAAGATACAGAGATTTCCCATGTACCCCTGTCCCCAACATGCACGGCCTCCCTATCAATATTCCCCATCAGAGTGGTACACTTGTTAAAATCAGTGAACCTGCATTGATACGTGGTAACTGCCCAGAGTCTGTAGTTTACAATAAGAGTCACTCTTGGTGTTGTACGTTCTATGGGTTTTGGCAAATGTATAGTGACATATATCCACTATTATAATATCGTAAAGAGCAGTTTCACTGCCCTAAATATTATATACAGACAGTCCCCAACTTACGATTGTTCGACTTACAACTTTTCAACTTTATAATGGCATGAAGGTGATACACATTCGGTAGAAACCACACGTTGAATTATGAATTGTGATCTTTTCTTGGGCTAGTGATATGTGGTATGATCCTCTCTTGTGACACTGGGCAGCCAGCCACAGCTCTCAGTCATGAGGGTAAACAACTAGTACACTTACGACCATTCTGTTCCCAGACAACTATTCTGTTTTTCTCTTTCAGTGCAGTATTCAGTAAGTTACATGAGCTATTGAAATCATATTATAAAATAGTCTGTGTATTAGATGATTTTGCCCAACTATAGGCTAATGGAAGTGTTCTGAACACGTTTAAGGTAGGCTGGGTTAAGCCTATGATGTTTGGTAGGGTAGATGTATTAAATGCATTTTTGACATAACATGGTTTATCAGGATGTAACCCAATACACTTGAGGAAGACCTGTACTTTTTTTTTTTTAACATCTTTATTGGAGTATAATTGCTTTACAATGGTGTGTTAGTTTCTCCTTTACAACAAAATGAATCAGTTATCTATATATACATATGTTCCCATATCTCTTCCCTCTTACGTCTCCCTCCCTCCCACCCTCCCTATCCCACCCCTCCAGGCGGTCACAAAGCACCGAGCTGATATCCCTGTGCTATGCGGCTGCTTAGTACTTTTAAAGCAGAATATATTTTTCTAATTTACTAAAATTTCGGGCATACATCTATGAGTGATTTTAAAGTCTAACACACTCCTAGCAATTTCCAAGAAAGTTTCTGTGGAAACACGTTTTCCAGTAGTCTATAATTGTCTACAGTCTGCTTTGTATCATGCACAGAAATATTTAAGTGTGTTGATGATATTCATTTTCACTTGCAATCTGGTTTAACTGGCAACTGGCAAAACCAGTTAAAATTAAGAAGATAGATATTTTGAGCTAAACTACAAACAATTCTGCTGGAAATAGAACATGATAACTAAATTGCTGTCACTCATGCCTTGGTCTCTAGAAGCTGAATAATGGAGGATTAAAGAGGCTACAACTTCCCTACATAGAACAAAACAAAACTATATATTGGTTCTCCTTGAGCATCTGAAATGTACCCCAGACATCTCACAGATGCACAAATAAAGTTAGTGCTAAAACAAATATTCTCAATCATCTCAACCCTTAATATGTTATGCAGGAATTTCTTTCTAAACTGTACCAGAGCCTAAGAGAGTATCTTAAAGTACACATTTAATTTATCTCTGTGTGCATTTCACACAGGAGTACTAGATCATTCATCTGAACCAGCTTTAGCAGTTAATAGAAAGATTTGGTGTGTGTGTCTCTAAATTTAACTTTCACTCAGATTTTAGAATCTCTTTAAACTAACAAAAAATATCAAAGCCATCTTAGAAGATAGAGGAGGAGTATCTGTTCTACACAACGTCCCATCACAATTGGCTTGGTTTCTCTGCTAATTACGCTCCACATCTGGTCTGAGCCTTTAACAGCTGTGCTCTCATTGCTCACTCTCCTGGTCTCTTCATAGAAAGGTGGCCCCCCCGGGCTTTCCTGGTGGCGCAGTGGTTGAGAGTCCGCCTGCCAATGCAGGGGACACGGGTTCGTGCCCCGGTCCGGGAAGATCCCACATGCCGCGGAGCGGCTGGGCCCGTAAGCCATGCTGAGCCTGCGCGTCCAGAGCCTGTACTCCGCAACAGGAGAGGCCCCAACAGTGAGAGGCCCGCGTACCGCAAAAAAAAAGAAAAAGAAAAAAAGGTGGCCCCCCTAGTGGTCATAAATCTATGTTTAAAGAAAACTAATTAGGTATAACTGCTTCTCAAAAAATGAGGGGAGGAGGGTACAAAAAAAATCAAGACGCAAAGCTTATTTGTCATGCAGCTTCTTGTTATGATGGCTGTTCTTTCTTTCCATACTTTTACCTATTTTTATTCACATAGAAGAGAATCATTACTGTCAATTTTAGTATCTACCTGACAGACTTCACTTTTAGCATCTATCAGACAGACTACATAAGTATACCCAAAAGCAAAAGCAAAATTGTGTCCCAAGACAGTAATAAGATATAAAAAACAGCCATGGAGAAAAGATGATGTGAGTGATAGATCAGTCTTTGAGGTAGAATAATCCAGAAGATTTTCAGTTTCTTGCCTACTATCAGTGAGGTTCAAGAAAACCCATCTCACCACTGCAGGAGGAGACACAGAAAAAGTATCTTGGCAAAAGCTCATGGGAGAGGTACTTATCCCATTCATTCACTATGAGGAATCGTGTCATAGTAATTTTCAATCAAAACAGAAATGTGAAAAAGTATTGTTGATGAATTTTTGTCAATAGGCAGAATGTCTATAACAACTGGACTCCTAGAAGTTCGTACCGTATCTTGTGCAGTAAAAGCACCTGTATCCATTTCATCTCCTATTTTTAATCCCTTTAATATTTAGCCCAGTAAAAGTCAACACATAATTAATTGTATATAATTATTAATTGCAGTGAATCAGTAAATTGGTTTAAAAGTATGCTAAATGAAAAATCAAGCCCTTTTCTAATCTGAAGTTCATGAAACTCTTGGAATTTCTATCTAACCACTTCCTAAATGATGTCCTACTGTCCAGACCAGCTCCAGTCCTTACTCAGTCGGTTCACCCGCCTAGAATGATCTCTCTCTTCTCCCTCTTAGTTTCACTCAAGGATTACTGAAAATCCCTTCTCCTCTCGGAATTCTTTAACCTCAGGAAGCTACATCTCTCTCTTCATTCCATCGGAATATCTATACCTTTGCTTTTGTCACTTAGCTATTAATTGCCTGACAAAAATTCTTATCTCCTTAGCTAAATCATGCATTCTTGAAGATCAAGACCTATGATTCATATTTTTCTACACTTGCACAAAAGTGATATTCATTAAATATATGCTGTACATATCGATATTAATTATATTAAGAAAATCAAATAAACCAATTTCAAACAACACATAGTCATTAAGCCCCTACCTGATACAGAGTATAGTCCTGTGTATGAAGGAAGATATAAAAAATATGTACATAAAGCAGGGACTCTATCAAGTAGTTTTATTTTATAGTTAGGGAAATAAGAGCTAGACTGGTGAAAGATAACCAATAATGCAAATAAGTATAAAGTGAGCAGTGCAAAAACTATGAGTTAACAAGTGTCTGGTATAATGGTTGAGTAGAAATATCAAATAAAACCAAACCTGGACTTAGGTAAGGAGAGATTTTATTTGAGAAAACTATTGCAATAGGAGGAGGAAGGTCATCGTTGTAGGGGAGGGGTTCTATCCCGATATGGTGAGGGGACCAATTCAAGTAGGGGGAGGGAGACTGTGACAGTAGGAAGAAGAGCCCCTATTGTAAGATTCTGCAAGTGTCTCGAAGGTCAGGCAGAAACCTTCCCTTTACAGACACAGGTAAACAAAGTTATCAAGAAGTGGAGTTGGTGGAGGGAGGAAAGATGTGTTGATGTTGAGTTGAGATCTGATCGATCGGGGGAATTTTTTTCATCCAAGTCAGCTGATTCTCAGGAGAGGTTGTTAATGAAGGGCTCTTCCTCCTTACAGTGCTTAAGGGTGGGCAACGTTCCAGGTCTGGGGAGGAGATCAAGCATGGGAATTTCTACACTTAGCCTAACTGACTTCAGTTTCATAATATCACAGAATCATGCATTTTCTTTATCTGTAAAATAAGAGCATTAGAGGAGGTGATGGCTGAGGTTCCCTTAAGCTCATTCTACTTATGCAAAATAAATACCAGAGGCACCCCCGACTAGAATAAAATACGTCCTAGCTGTTCACACTGAGTAATTACTTTTATATAATGCATTCAGTCCGGAGGCTCAAGGCTCTCTGAGTTTTCCTCCACCTAATCATTAGAAAAGATAGGTATTATTCTCACCACTCTTTAAGAGACAAAACAAAGCCTTAGAGAAATGATGCTGCTTATTTACCAAAGGGCAAAGAAGAGAGAAACAGGCAGAGCCGGGAATGAGCCTGACACCGTAGATGGTTTCATTTGCTCTACCCTACAAGCTTCTCAAGAAGGGCTTGACTGTAAATATCACTTTTCTGGGTTTAGAGGGGGAAAAAAGTCATGGAAACATGGAGAGAAGGGCTGTATCTGCCTGTTGGAGAAACCAAGAGCTGCCCTCTAGCTGAACTTGTGATTTGTACCACTTAGATACCGATGATGCGCTTTTAAAAACTATCCTAAGTGATGACCCAGTGGAGTAAAGAGTTGCTAAATCACCTGGAAAAAAGAGACCTGTTTCTACTATTTTGTTTTGCTTTGTTTCAATAAAGGTATCGAGTTTGTGGGTTTTCGCACCGTACCACAGAAGAGGCCCTCTCCACACCTCAGGACTCATTTCTGTTGAAGCCTGTGGAAAATCTAAAGCAGTTGGTGAGTTTAGCCCTTTCTGTGTGTAAGAAAGAAAACCAAGCATTTTCACCCAACTATCAAAGCAGAAACTGCGCCAAACACAGTTAAGCAGGTGGAGAGCCTTTAAGCCTTTATTGGAGGCTATTGTAGGACGGGAGAGAGGGCAGCACTTAACTCCCGAACTTGACTGAAACAAAGCGCCAAAGGGTTGACACGGTGGGATTTTAGGGCATCTGTGTTCACTAGCTGGCCTTTATAACTTGGAGCAAGTGAGGCTCCTGCCCTCCCACAGAAACTGGGAAATAAGTGCGCTGTCTTCCTTGGCCATGACATTTCAAAGGGATGACTCCCAGGTCCTTGAGAAAGACAGTCCTGAGTTGTAAGCCAGCCAGAGGCTTTTAGCAAGATTTGCATCTCAAAAAGGTAGAGAAAAGAATTTCTACTTGCAAGTTTTCTGGAGTAAAGCCTCCAAGTGAAGGAAGGTCAGGGGTCTAGAAGCAGGAAGACCCTATTGAAAGTTTAGTCCAGCTGAAGAGAACATTAGGGCCATCTAGGCCCTACTCGTTGTAAGGCAATTTTATAAAGAAACCTGGGATCCACTTCCCTTTAATATCTTACAATATTTTAATACAGAGAGTGTGTCTTTAGGCTCTCCTTCCACTGTCTCATCTGACACCTCCACATTTCCCTCCTCACTTATCCCCACAGACAGGCCATATACATCCCCCAAAAAATCACCTACAGGTCACTCCTACCTCACCTTCCTCCTTCCTGGCAAAACCCCCGAGCTGGAAGGCCTCCTACTTTCTCAGTGGGATGCCTGATAGCTTGGTCTCTGCTTATACCCTAATTGATGGTTGGTGGTGGATTAATGTCACTGAGGATACCTGCATATGCGCAGTGGACATCCGGGGACACAAAATCCTACACACTAGACAGACCCTCTAGAACAAAATGGATACTTGTGAAATGTGGATAAGGCAGCTGATTTGGGTTGAAGGTAAGGTGGGGAGACTGTGGTTTTCACAGCTTCCCCTAAATTTCAGCACACGGCTTTCCCTGGCGGACAGAGCACCTTGTTCTCTCAAAACCACCTGAAGGGACTGACTGCAAACTGGTACATCGCCCTAGCGCTGCTTGGGGGCAGTTGGTTGGAGATGGGAGAAGAAGGACATTTTGAAATGCTTGGAAGTTTTCCAGACTTCTTTCCTTATGTGTGTCACCACCACACCCACTAGCTTCTCACACAAACTCATTAAAAAACACAAAACAATAAACATTCTTAGGAATAAGCACCAAAGGAGATATCAGAAAGTTCCAGTATAGGCTTAGGGTATAAACTGTCATGAACTGAACCAGAATCACCCTGGTTCATAACACACGGTGAACTTACATTTTGTTCCATTCAGCCATCCTCTGCAGAAGAGTTTGGGATAGCAAAACGAGGTGCCCCTTTGCTTTCCCAGAGCGGGATTCAGAAGACATCACTGAAGATACTGGCAGGGAGAACCCTTTTGGAAATGCTCATTTTAGGACTCTGAAATTTATATTTTCTCCCATTTTTATGTGCTCCTCATAAATATCATAAATCCCTACTCCAGACCTGATTAATAGTTATTTGTGAATATATCAATAGAAATTCACATTTGAGAGGATTTCAAATGTTGTCTACAGAGTCTCCAAAGACACCTCATGGAAAGCAGCAGCATCTTCTTATGGCTGCGTGGGCTTCCAGAAGCAGTGGCCAAGGTCGAGATCAGCTATCTCTTCTTTAAAGACACATCCGCCGTACATGTATCGGGCTCACATACACTCAATCCACGGCTGAGGTTGAGTGTCACCGGCCATCTTGTTTCTGCTGGCAGAACAGGGGCTCCAGAATGATGCGACCCAAATGCTTACCAGCACTTACACTTCTTCTCTCTGGGGCTGAGGAGAAAGCAGAAAGTGTGAGTCTTATCACTCTCGCATGCAGTGTAACCAGCACAGGGGTCTAAACGTGCAGGTCCTCTAAGCACCCTATAAGTATTTGTTTTCCATTGGCCTGGGGGTGACGGAGGGAGTGGGGAGTAGAAATTTTGAGCTTTAAAGAAATAGTCAAATCAAGGAACATAATTCATGGCTCTTTTCCGGGACGAATATGCCCAGTACACTTGGGGTCGTAGTTAGAGTAACCTCATTCTCTGGCTGTCACTAGTAACTAGGCACCGTGCTACACTACCTACAAGGTTTGCATTCTAAATTGGTGAGCTGACTCTCATTTTAACTGGAAACTAAGTAAATTGCTAAGGCAGTAAGTGGTAGAGTAAGTGGTTCTAGGGTACGTCTGGCTACACAGCCCATGCTTATGCTGTCTCTAACTGTGCTGTTAGAGGATCAGCCAGATAACGGCGGAATTGACCACGTTACCCTGTGCGAGTGGAAGGACCAGGAGCTTGAGTGTCAGAATGAAATGGTTTTGAATGTTGACTCTGCAATATGCTCGATCGGTAACATTTAGACAAGGGCTTCCCTGGTGGCGCAGTGGTTGAGAGTCCGCCTGCTGATGCAGGGGACACGGGTTCGTGCCCCGGTCCGGGAAGATCCCACGTGCCGCGGAGCGGCTGGGCCCATGAGCCGTGGCCGCTGAGCCTGCGCGTCCGGAGTCTGTGCTCAGCAACGGGAGAGGCCACAACAGTGAGAGGCCCGCATACCGCAAAATAAAATAAAAAAAAAAAAAACTTAGACAAGTTTTTCAGTACCTCTTAATGTCAGTTTTCCATTGTCATAAGAGCTCTCAGTAGAATGCCCCAAATGTAATAATAGGCTCACAGCGACTGTTAAGTATTAGATGCCTTCTTTTCCTTCCTGGAGTATAGGGAGAAAAAAAAAACAGAAAACAAAAACCTGTTGTTTTCTTAATCAGGAGTTGAGAAAAACAAGTAAAATTGCTGACATCTCAGAGGACAATAGTGTATCCAAATATGAAGCTAACACCATTGATCGGGAAATAAAGAAAGAGAAATCAATGATCGGAGAAAGACACCAGTGTTAGAGAAGGCTGGAGAGAAGCAAGATTTGTGAATGAACATTTATAAAACAGTGGAGAAAGAAATGGAAGAACGAATATCCTCTCTGATGAAGTACTGGCCGGTCGTTAAGTACAGAATCTTGCTCATCAAAGATAAATGAGATTATACCATTAAATTCTACTTACATTAATATCCTCGCTTCTCAATAAAAATAACACCAGAAGTGCTGCTTCTCTCTGAGAAAAATGCACACGCTAACCTTAAGTCAAGCCGCATCATTTATTCCAGTGGACATATTAGTATGTGCCTGGCAAACTGACTTAACTTTCTGTGATAAATGTTCCCGTTGTTCTTCAGGAACAAACAAGTGTGGATCTTTTTTTTTTTTAAGTAATGTGCAAAAAGGAAACATTTGAAAAATAATTCCTTAAATAGCTTGTGTAGCTGCTAATGGGCTATGACAAGCTATTTTCCCAGCCTTCCATTCTCAATCCATATTTCTGAATAGCTTTGTGAGACTTTGCATTAGTTTCACAGATCTCCCCAAATGATTATGCCGCAGTAATGGAATAAGGAGCATCTGCGGCAGACTGATGGTATCACAGTGTTTACTGACAATGAAGGACTGTCACAGGCGGGCTGATTGGAGAAATAAGCTTGAAGATGACTATTATTAAACAACCAACTGTTGAAAGACTCACACAGCATATTAAGGGGAAATAACAGAATAAGTTGGTTTTGTTGCTTAAGCCAGATATTTTGGAATTCATCCACATTACGCTCTCACTTTTTCTCACCATGGTGCTTGATTTTGTGATAAGTTTGCATACATTATTCTTCCCTGAGGTACATTTAGTTTAATTAAATTTTACTATTAAAAAGTATCAAAACCTGCTTCTCATAATCCTTAGGAAGCCTGGCATGGAAACACATTGCCTCCATAGCACTTCCCTGAAGGAGCTTAGCCTGCTTTATGCAGGCAGTTTTGGAGGCCAGACAGACATGCAGACAGGACAGAGAAAGGGGCAACACTGCAGTCTTCTCCCCAGACTCACTTCTCCAGGCAGGATCACATGGTAAAAGGGTTCAAGTTTAGGGCACTGGTCTTCTACTTTTTAGTCAACCAGCTGACTTCAGTCCTTTCATATTCTGTTTCACAATATTACAATTATTTATTTTCTTTACTATTCTAGAGACAAGAATTCACATTTCAAATATCAGAAATGAAGTGGTGTCAAGGAGCTTCTTTGGCATCTGAGCCTGAGTGAGCTCAGAAGCCGGTCATCTCCTTGTTCTCTCATCCAGCGCTGAGAGCCTACTGTGTGCCAGGTACCAGGCTGGGATCTGGGCGGAGGAGGTGAGTAAGGCCAAATCCTGTCTGCCAAGGAATTTGCAGTCTTGTAAGGAACACGCCCTGCCTTCTTTCCTATCCCACACTGACGGCTGGTCTTGAAGGAAGGGGAGCTAGAAGCTCTGTTAGTCATTCTTTAAAGAATTGAAATGGAAAAACATGAGTTGTCATAACAAGGAAATCATCCTGACGAACGAAATGTCAAAGGACTGAAACTATATATCTGAAGGGAGTTTGTAGTACTTTTTCCCCACATGGTCTTTCCTCTGACAGGTTAACCAAGTGTTCATTTGATCTGCAGTTGCCAATCATCCGTACCCACAGTATTTAACAAAACGGAGCCCCACTCTGTTCTCAGAAAGCACCACACAGAGGTGCTCAGGCACCACTCAGGATGTAGAAAAACACCCCAGTCACCCTGCATTGGAAACCAAGAAATGATTTTGGAGCCATATTTCATGCTGGGAGGTCATCAGCAGTGCTTCCACCCACAGCAAGGTGTTTTGCCACAGGTAGCAATGGCCACAGTTATTCCTCATATTTTCAAGTATAGCATGAATGAATGAGCTGCGCTTGTATCAGACCACAGCAGAGGGTCCTTTGTGGTGGTTGTGTATTTTATTCTGTATTCCATACTTGGCAGCAGGGACCTCTGTAAACTTCTGAACAATTCATGAGAGAAAGAACCTAAAATATAGACACAGATACAAGGTCCTAGACAAGAAAACTAAGTCATTTCCTAGCAGGTTCCCAAGTGTTTTGTGTTGGTAACTTTATATGTCACCACAAGCATTTCTTCTTCAAAACCTGTTTCATTTATACCCCCAAAGACTTTCCCCTTGGCTTTTCTAAGCTACCATTCCTCTACAGTGCTGTCAGTCTAGCAGATCCCAGTTAGCTGGTTAACTTATCCAAACTATTTTACTACCATCAGGTTTTGAAGGCAAAAACAGACACATTCATACTCCAGCTCAATGACCTAACGTGCAGTATCGAGAAAGGCTTCTTATTTCTTGAGGCCTTAGTTTTCTCATCTGTAAAATGTAACTCATAGTAGATACAGCTTGTAGAAAAAGGAGAGTCTAGGTGATGCTGTGATAACAAACAGTCCCACACAGTGGTTTTAAATATAGTAATAGTATAAATAAATATAGTAATGTTATAGTAATAAATACAGTAATGTTATTTCCTTTCGTGCAAAGTCCCCTGTGAGACCAGAAGGTATCTCAGGGATCCAAGCACCTAATTATTTGACCCTGCCATCTTAACGCAAAGTGTCCCCCTGGATTTCCATAACAAGGTAGAGCAGAGTCTCCCACTGGCAGTTGAGTGTTTGGCCTGACAGTGGCACACACCAGTTCCCCTCTTTGTCCATTGGCTAGTAATAAGCACATAGCCACGCCCAGCCAGGAGGAGGACAGGAAGGGCAGCTCTCTCTGTGCTCAGGAAAAAAGCATAAAAACAGGTATGATGAACGTCAGTAATATTTTTGTCTACCAGAATTGTTCTTAGGATTAGTGAGGTCACAGATGGAAACGTTCCCAACATACTTCCAAAAACAGTAGAAGCTAAATAAAAATGGAAGGCATGGTGGTAATGATGGGGATGCTGACAATGTCAGTAAGAAGACAGCTCAATATAGAAGTCAGTTATGAGTCCTTCACCTAATTACTCAAATATACCCATGGCTATCACACGAAACATGACTTTGTTGTCAATTCCTATTTTAATCCCTATTTCTACCACCGAAGAGACACAGCCTCTGACCAAAGCTGTTTTGATCAATAAAAAATCAGGTCCTCCCCCTTGAATTTCTCTAACCTTTCACCCTGTCTTGCATTATAGGCAATTCCTAACATGCCAAGCTATAATACTCTTTCCCTCTCTTGAACTGGTCTATTTCCTATGCACCAACCCCAAGTAAACAACATTGTGTTGGTCTGGGTTGCAGGACTCTGTCAGCCTGTTATTCTCTTAGTTTACTCATCAGAGCACCTACCCTGAGATTGAATCTATTTTTCTCAAATCCTTAGTAAAACTAACACTCTTCTACAAACCCATTTCACACCACTACACGCGTAAAATAGTAATTTTTCTAATGGAGTGATGATATAACATGTCCTAGCTAATTTTTCAGCAGGGCTTTCTCCCTCAATGCACATATGGGGAAAGAACAAAATTTGTTTTTAATCCCCTGAATGGGAAGAAACACTAGATTTTGTTATATCTTTTCCTTTTTCTCCCTGTTCCATCCTCCACTGCATAAAGACTTTGTAGTCCTTGCCAAGGCTCTACCCTATATGTTTATTCACTGACAGATGGGTAAGAAATATATAAACAAATTATTTATTCGGACACTTATCTGGGTCTGGTCCCAGAGTGAAAGCACCTACCACACACCAAACACTACTGTTTGTGGGTGTGACTCTTGCCTTCTCTTCTAAGAGCTGTGTATGTGAGCCCAATGAAGTCGTTATTCCTCGCTCTTATATGTCTCAGCCTTTGTTTTCTCACAAACACACACACGTCAGTCCTGGCTCTAATTCTTCAGTCTTGAGGGTGGGAGGGCAACTCTAATCGGCCTCTGTGAGCAAGGAGTGGGACTCTAGTGTCCTTAGCCCCCAAAGAGCAGCAGCGGTCTGTGAGGGTTAGGTTTAACTAGCAGAGTCCCTGAATTCTCTGACGAGTTTTCAGCTTCCCTGATTTCTCTCCATCCACCTGAGAGAAGAGAAAGGACCAGAATCAACTTGTCATACGAACTCATAACATTCATGGGGTTCACTTCTTCTTCCATGAGTCCCCTGTCCCTCATTCCCCAGGCACTCCAAACCATCCTTTGCTTCCCCCATAGAATCAAGCAGGTTCTTACCATGCTGGGGATTTTAACAGAAAAATCCCGCCCTCCCTACAACCATAACAGAAGTGAATATGTCTGCTTCCTCAAGTCCTAGAGTTTCACCATCATCCAGAAATCAGAAATCCCCATTTTTTTAAGGATAGTAGTTTTCCAACCTGGGTGTAAGACACTGCTCCAAAGAACAGAAAGCTGGGTGTATTATTCTGTGTCTTTACCTTAATCATACCGTACAGACTGTAGACTTTTAGACGTCGTTTGTCTGCCTGGTCCCAGCAATCCTGCTTGTGTTAGTTCCATAGTTACTGCAGCATGGCTGGTGAAGTCCCCTGAGGCATCTGGAGAACCCTGTGCCTCGAGGTGTGGGGCAAGCCTGTCATCACTCCAGGGCCTCATTATCATGACAGGTCTCAGTCATGGGGCCTCGCTGACCTTCACTCTGCCCCCCAGGTCTGACTGCAGTATAGTTCTCTACCCTCAGAGATGCATCAGCCACACCCCTCTCTCCTCCCTGCAAATTAATACTAATAACATGAGGAACCAAGGTCCCTTTGTATCTCCAGTGACACTGAGTCTGCAATGTATTTCTGTACCTGAGGAAACCTGTTTTCCATTCTCTGGACATTCACCATAGTCCGCCTTTGAACACAAGTGCAGAGGACTTTTCTCAATTCCTTTTCGTTAGTCACAAATGTGGGATGCATGAGCCACTGCTTCCTGCATTCCGTCTCTCTCGGTGCCTGCAGAGGTCAGCCACCACCACTCAGGCACCTGAATCTTTAAGGACTTCAGAGATCTTCTGTCAGTCTTTCCCTTTCCTCTACAACTCTACAGATACACCAGTATTTACCATCTCTATGAGGAGTACCTGCCACAGGTCAAAACCCTTCTGCCATGAACCTCCCTTCTCCTGCACCAAGGACTCTGTTATTTTTAGTGTGACTCAGGGATCTGGGTTCTTTTCACCATGTGGCTCCACCATCTTGGATTCCTTCTCTTTGAATCACGCAAGAGAGTAAGAGCAAAAAAAGGATTCCGAAAAATATTTTAGAGGCCCGGCCTGAGGTGCAGATTAATTCCACTCCACTTCTTAGCCACGATGTCACCGTCTGTATACAGTGGCTTGCTCACTGGTTTCCAGGATTTCTCCTCATGTGGCACTCTCTGAGATAATTTATGAAGCTTAGTTTCTTCTGTAAGCAAATAAAACTGCAGGTGGCCAGTTTGCTGCTTAAACCGCCAATCCTAACAGGAAGAATGAAACAAGGTCATGTTTCTGTTTTGTCTTCTCTTATCTACTTGCTAGCCTAATCCCAGTTCTTCCTGAGCCCTCTGTCTCCACCTTGACTCCATGGAAGCCCCACAGCTGTACCTGAGTCCGTGCGTTCTTCACTCCACAAGCAAACACACTTGACATGCTAGCCCATGGGCTCATCGTCAGAACACTGGCAGAGAAGCATTGGTTTAAATGACAAATCGGTATTATTTCTTCATATTTCAGGGGCAGTAAAGCATTATGCAGGTACCATGACAGGACCCAGAAACCCTATAGGACAGTATAGCAACTGGAGATAAATGGCAGAAACAGGATGGCACAGGGAATGGGTGCCTCAGAGCATTTGTAATTGGGGCCTCAAGCCTCTAAGTGGTGAAAAGATCTAAGTTTGCAGAGGTAGAAAAAAGTAAAGCAGTCAGATGGAGTGTGAAGTAAAGACACCATTGCCTGAAAAGCCAGAAGATAGGTGCTGCCTCAGCCAGCCTGTCATGCTTCCGGGCCAAACACGTGCCCAAACTTACGGAAACTCGCCGAGAGAAGCCAACCTCAAGAGCAAGGGGATTAGAGGGCTAAGCAGAGGTAAGTCATGGATCACTGGATAAAACATGTAGAAAATCCTGAACTGAAGGGTAACCTGAAAACGCTGAAGTCCTTTAGCATTAAATAAACCTTCTAAAGTTCAGGTACCAGTCAGAGCTTCAGTTTGTAAAAGCAGAAATCTCAAAGACTAACTCTGTTGACAGATTGCTCGCATTTCCTTCCCTGGGTTAGGCCAGAATGTCACTGGAAACAATGTCATGTGCATGACTACAAACCGTAACATCCAGCCATGGCCAATTGCAGGGCATGAACAAGCACAGGGAGCAAAGTCTTTTTAATTATATTTCTCCAGTGTCACTCAGAATTGCTATTTTCCCCTAATCTGGTTCGTGTGAAAATAACTGCAATCTATTGAAAATTGTGCTGCGTCTCTCATCTGCCAACCCGGGTCCTCCCGTGGAATACATAATACTTACTGTACTATTGACACCATCGGAAGTGTCTGTGGCCTCTTTGAAAAAATGAACTGAACAATGGCATGCATTGAAATTCCATTTTACTGCAGATTTGGGGGAATGAGAACGTCTCTGTCATCATATACCAGTAAGCAAGGAGCATCTTGTGGGAAATGTATATGTATACTTCATGTTTATACAATTTAGGTGGGCTTTTTTCCTTAATTTTTTGATCATAGATTTCACCAGGTAACATTTTTTAAATACCAAATTGTAACAGCTTCTCAATCCCTTCTTCTGAGTTGAAGCAACCATAAAAAGGGGGGTACCGAATACAAACTCACAATGAGTCTCAAATTAGATTGCAGATAAATAGTACTTTGCAACAGCAAAGATCGAGTTACTCAGAGCATCTGCGAAGATGTCCAGCTTCGTGCTCCTGATGATGAAACGATCATTCCAAACATTTGGAATTTTCACAGAGGACATTTGCAGAGGACCTTGGGAAGGATCTCTGGAAAGCAAGCACCTTGCTCCTCTCCATAAAATAAATGGGGATACAAGCACACTCTGTCTCCAACAAAATAATCACGACGCTCTCATCAGCAACCCGCCATGGGACATTTATTCATCGCTCTCCTACTCAGAAGCAGGCAACTGCCTGATATAATAAAACAGGAAGCCATATATGGGCACATACGTGCACAGATCTCTCAAGTGCTCATTTTAAAATGCAGTAAATCCCTGGAGAAAGGCATAAGTTATAAATACATAGGAGGTAATTTGTCAGGTAAAAAGAGAACATTTATTTTTGATTTCAGATAAAAAGAGAAAATCAATTTATCCTAAGACTTTATGAGTCGTTTCAGTTATCGGCACTACTTTGCTTTAGGATACCGGTAAAGGTAGGTTCGATTGAGTTTCCACTAATGACCAGTGACCTAGAGGGACCGATTTCACAATCCTTGACCTAATTCCAGGCTGTTGTAGGAAAGCCCCTGAAAAGGAGCACAGTCTGGCACAGGGACGGTACTGAAATCATGTTGAAGAAACACTGGCCCTCCTGTGATGCTTCTTCACACTTCCAAGAAGTGTCATATAGGGAAGAGGTCAAATTTACCTTCTGTGTATTTAATGAATTGAAATATGAGGGCTGGGTAGCTTTGTGGGGTGTTGAAGAGTCACACAGAGCAAACTCTAGTTTGGTACACAGCTTATTACTTTATATGTTACACAGGGCTTTCCATGAGGCCAGAGAATCCTGTCATAACCGTCCTCCATCAAAAAAAAAAAAAAAATCTAAAACTTGGAGTTAGCAAGCCAACTCTCTTATAAGAAGAATTAGATATTAAGTCTATTAAGTCTTTCTTTAAAAACATTAGAATTGTCAAAGTAGGGTTGCATTATAATCAGAGACTGCCACTAATTCAGAGTCCAAATGTGCAGCTGGTTTTCTCTTTATATGAATGCCCAGAGCAGCATAGAACATCCTACAGCTGAGTACAACTTTGAACTTATTTGTTAGTTCCTAAATAATTTCCTAAAATGCTGCAGGTATGTTAACAAGGAACCACACAATGCTATTTGACTTGTGGACTTAGTCATGTAGAACATATCAGGAAAGCATTCAGAAAAGTGCAACTAACAGCTTGGAAGGATGTAGACATCACAAAATCAATCAATTGCAATTAGAAATAAGGATCCCGGTACCTAATGAAACCAAGAGACCACTGCTGATCGAAAACTCAGTTTCAAACTGAGAGAAGAATTCCTCCCGTTACATGTTAAATCCTCTCTGAAATCCTGTGACAGCAAAAAGAAAAGTAAGTCAAATGAATTCAGGTGATGAGGTAGCAAGATTTTTGCTTTCCCGAGAGGGATCCTTTTAAAGCTTAGGGTCAGCTCTGTAACCACAGATCACTCTTCCCCATCCATACCTGATCCTGTCTCCATGGCTTCCTGTATCTAATCACTGAACTTTGGACCTAGTTCTTGGCAGATTTTAAATGTGTGTTGACATGCCTGACTCCTCTGTGAGGCTGTGAGCTTCTGGGACTGTGTGTCATTCATCTTTACATCCATCACACATCACCCAAAATTTGGCATGAGGTCAGGGCTTGATAAATGGTGCTTTTAAATAACTGTTTTAAGTCACAGACTTAAAGAGCATGCATACTTGAAATGTGGTCATATTTAGGGATCAGAGATACCCATGAAAATATACAAACAATAAAATAAATGTCTCCCGGTAGACTGTATATAAAATACAATTATAAGAATGCTTTGCAACTCATTCTGTGAGGCCACCATCACGCTGATACCAAAACCAGACAAAGATGTCACAAAAAAAGAAAACTACAGGCCAATATATCTGATGAACATAGATGCAAAAATCCTCAACAAAATACTAGCAAACAGAATCCTGCAGCACATTAAAAGGGTCATGCACCATGATCAAGTGGGGTTTATCCCAGGAATGCAAGGATTCTTCAACATATGAAAATCAATCAATGCGATACACCACATTAACAAATTGAAGGATAAAAACCATGTGATAATCTCAATAGATGCAGAAAAAGCTTTTGACAAAATTCAACACCCATTTATGATAAAAACTCTCCAGAAAGTAGGCACAGAGGGAAACTACCTCAACATAACAAAGGTCATATTTGACAAACACACAGCAAACATCACTCTCATTGATGAAAAACTGAAACCATTTCCTCTAAGATCAGGAACAAGACAAGGTTGCCCACTCTCACCACTGTTATTCAACATAGTTTTGGAAGTTTTAGCCACAGCAATCAGAGAAGAAAAAGAAATAAAAGGAATCCAAATCAGAAAAGAAAAAGTAAAGCTGTCACTGTTTGCAGATGACATGGTACTACACATAGAGAACCCTAAAGATGCTACCAGAAAACTACTAGAACTAATCAATGAATTTGGTAGAGTAGCAAGATACAAAATTAATGCACAGAAAATTTCTTGCATTCCTATACACTAATGATGAAAACTCTGAAAGAGAAATTAAGGAAACACTCCCACTTACCACTGCAACAAAAAGAATAAAATACCTAAGGAGACAAAAGACCTGTATGCAGAAAACTATAAGACACTGATGAAGGAAATTAAAGATGATACAAATAGATGGAGAGATATACTATGTTCTTGGACTGGAAATATCAACATTGTGAAAATGACTATACTATCCAAAGCAATCTACAAATTCAATGCAATCCCTATCAAAATACCAATGGCATTTGTCACAGAACTAGAACAAATAATTGCACAATTTGTATGGAAACACAAAAGACCCCGAGTAGCCAAAGCAATCTTGAGAAAGAAAAACGGAGCTAGAGGAATCAGGCTTATGGACATCAGACTATACTATGAAGCTACAGTAATCAAGACAGTATGGTACTGGCACTAAAACAGAAATATAGACCAATGGAACAGGATAGAAAGCCCAGAGATAAACCCACGCACCTATGGTCACCTTATCTTTGATAAAGGAGGCAAGAGTGTACAATCGAGAAAAGACAGCCTCTTGAATAAGTGGTGCTGGGAAAACTTGACAGCTATGTGTAAAAGAATGAAATTAGAACACTCCCTAACACCATACACAAAAATAAACTCAAAATGGAGTAAAGACCTAAATGTAAGGCCAGACACTGTAAAACTCTTAGAGGAAAACATAGGCAGAACACTGTATGACATAAATCACAGCAAGATCCTTTTTGACCCACCTCATAGAGAAATGGAAATAAAAACAAAAGTAAACAAATGGGACCTAATGAAACTTAAACCTTTTGCACAGCAAAGGAAACCATAAACAAGAAGAAAAGAGAACCCTCAGAATGGGAGAAAATATTTGCAAACAAAGCAACTGACAAAGGATTAATCTCCAAAATATACAAGCAGCTCATGCAGCTCAATATCAAAAGAACAAACAACCCAATCCAAAAATGGGCAGAAGACCTAAATAGACATTTCTCCAAAGAAGATGTACAGATTGCCAACAAACACATGGAAAAATGTTCAACATCACTAATCATTAGAGAAATGCAAATCAAAACTATAATGAGGTATCACCTCATACTGTTCAGAATGGCCATCATCAAAAAATCTACAAACAGTAAACGCTGGAGAGAGTGTGAAGAAAAGGGAATCCTCTTGCACTGTCGGTGGGAGTGTAAATTGATACAGCTACTATGGAGAAGAGTATGGAGGTTGCTAAAAAAACTACAAATAGAACTACCATATGACCCAGCAATCCCACTACTGGGCATATACCCTGAGAAAACCATAATTCAAAAGGAGTCATGTACTACAATGTTCATTGCACCTCTATTTACAATAGCCAGGACATGGAAGCAACCTAAGTGTCCATCGTCCGATGAGTGGCTAAAGAAGATGTGGCACCTATATACAATGGAATATTACTCAGCCATAAAAAGAAACGAAACTGAGTTATTTGTAGTAAGGTGGATGGACCTAGAGTCTGTCATGCAGAGTGAAGTAAGTCAGAAAGAGAAAAACAAATACCGTATGCTAACACATATATATGAAAAATATTTTTTAAATGGTTCTGAAGAACCTAGTGGCAGGACAGAAGTAAAGGTGCAGACGTAGAGAATGGACTTGAGGACATGGGGAGGGGGAAGGGTAAGCTGGGATGAAGTGAGAGAGTGGCATGGACATATATACACTACCGAATGTGAAATGGATAGCTAGTGGGAAGCAGCTGCATAGCACAGGGACATCAGTTCGGTGCTTTGCGACCGCCTAGAGAGGTGGGATAAGGAGGGTGGGAGGGAGACGCAAGAGGGAGGGGATATGGGGATATATGTATGCATATAGCTGATTCACTTTGTTATACAGCAGAAACTAACACAACACTGTAAAGCAATTATACTCCAATAAAGATGTTTAAAAAAAAAAAGAATGCTTTGCTCCTCTTCTTAGGACAGTTTCATCTCTTAAAACAGTGAAAGTAAATGGTTGATTACTGATAAGAAGGAGAAGGTAAAGAATGAGATAAAGAAAGAGAATATCTTTTCCTCCTATCCATGTGAATAACAGCCCTCCATTTTCTCTCTGCTTAAAAACCCCAGCTTCCTTTCTTTCTCCCTTACTTGATAAGAACCTTCAATTCTTCTTGCCACCTTAGCGCCTAGACCCTACCAGACGTTTTTTGTCAAATTAAATCAGCAACACACATAAATTCAAAAAAGACTTAGAACAATCTAAGCCAGTTTGCATACAAATAATAGGACACATCTAAGTTTGTTCAGGTCCAGGCTTCATGCCAGATTAGCACTGATCCACACCAAAGAAGAGGAGAAGTGTAAACTCCCCAATTATTCACTTTTTTTGGTTTTACAGTAGTCACTGAAATGAACAATTCATTGTCTTTTTTCACTCATAGGATGGAAGACATCTGGTCCCACCCCCTGGGTATGATCAACCATCCTATATTTGAAAAATGTTGAGTAACAATTTCAAATTCTCTCTTCAAGGTAACTAACTTAAGAATTCACCTTATTTGCGGAATTTTGTCATGATTTCTTTTCCAAATTTGTTACTTATGGCTCTGGTGTAAACCCACTTCAAATTTTTTACTTCTCCCTCAAGATATAGAGCCAAGAGTTGAATGCAGAACTTGGCGTTCATCAACACTAATTTTAAAAGGATTATCTTTAATATTACATCCTGAGCTCTGGGTTATACTTCTCACTATCATATGTTTATGATAATAACAAAACTCTCTTCTGGTTCTTGGTTTGCTGTAGTTTACTGTCACACCTCCAACATGGTTAGGTTTATGAAGACTTCACACATTACTGGGAACTAGAACGCTAGTTTTACATTTTGAGTGTTGATATAGAAAAAATTAATTAGATTGGTGTATTTCACCTTTTATATTTATAGCATTATCCTTAATAAACTATTTTGAACAGAGAACTTTGCCCCTGTATTTTTATTAAATAACATATAGTAAATCTTTCATTATTCAGTGGTCAGTTTTTCATGACTTCTTGCTGTGCACCATCTCATCCCTTGGCTCATTTACCAACTACACGCAAGAGAAAAAGATAAAGCAATACAGATACGCACCTCCATCAGCCAGGCTTCTTATTTATCAGCAGCACTTACATAGTCAGATGTGCAAATAATATGAAGACAGTTGTTAGAATGAGACATGAAATTCTCTTAACAGTGAAGGTAAGTTCAATATTTCATCAAATTATAAGACAAAACAGATTTTTAAGCTATCATCGAGATATTTCTTTGGCTACGTATTTTTTCATTAGCGGTGGATATGTGGATTTGAAATAATACTATACTTTTGATAAGGGTGCATAGATTTTTGCTTTTTTTTTTCTTTTTGTTATCTATAAGCTCCCTCTTCTGACCAACTTGAGTAATTCTTCACACATCTTCTACATTTTAAAAGTTCTTGTAAATCATCATAAGAAAAAGCAAATCTGATATTAAATTTGAAATACAGCTCATGTTCAAACCTTGACATGAAAACAGAGAAACTGTAAGTTTTAAGTTAAGGTTTTTTTCTCCAAAGTTATAGTAAGTAGTGTTTCTGAGAAAATCAGAATTCCTTGTCTTAAGTAGAAATTATAAGCAGCTTTTGCTACAAATATTGTGTTACGGAATTAACAGTTGTGAGGCAAACTCGTTGGTTTTCAGAAAAAATAGCATAAATTTTGAAAATATACAATATTATTTAACAAATAATCTATATTTCTCCTATTGGTTTTACTATAAATTGAATTATATCCTACAAACTTCTGCATTTTGGGGTTTAATTCACAGCACATTAATTTAGCTGTTAGGGCCTTTGAAAATACATCTTTCGTGGTTATTAATACCATCTTTCATGGTATTCTGTGATAAGCGTGTACCATAGTTTTCTTAAATAATAGTGTAAGGGTGCCTAGTTTGATTATTTCTAGTTTCCACCATTAAAATTAATGGTGAAATTATTTATTTTAAACAAATATTTCAGATTATTTTCTTAAGGAACCAACTGAAAATGGAATTTCTGGGCCAAAACTTATAAATATTTCTAAAAACATTGTCACTAGCACATCTTTCTAAATTCCCTTCCAGAAATATACAAATTTACAATTTCATCAGCAGTGTTTAAGAGTTCTCTACATGTCCTCAACAATTCTCAGTATTTTAAATATGTACTAAGTCCATAAATGAAAAATAATGATATTTTAAAATTACATTTTATTAGAGTCATATAAAAGTAGCTCCCCTCTAATTTTTGACCACTATTATTATTACTTGTTTGTAAGTCAACTTTAGATGTCCTTTAAAATTTTTTCTAATGAGGTATTAAAAATTTTCTTATGGATTTCAGTAGTTCTTCATATGTTGATTAAATATTTTCTTTCTGTGTTCTTGGCTCTACTAATTGTTTTATAATATAAAAAAGATTTTAATGTGTCATGTAATCAAATTGACATTCATGTGTGGATATGCTTATCCCCATGTTATGTTCATTCTTTTATGGTATTAATGTTTATAGTTAGGTTTCTAATTAATCTAGAATTAATTTTGTGGCATAGTATAAAGAAAGAAATAACATTTTACTTTCCTAATAGTAAACATTCGCAATATTATTTAATAAATAATCTGTATTTCTCCTATTGGTTTTACTATAAATTGAATTATATCCTACAAACTTCTGCATTTTTCCCTATTTCTTGTTTTTCTGTTTTTATTTATTGACTTCACTATCTAGTCAGCTGTTATTCATTATAACACTGTAATAGAAAAATCACTCTCTGTTATTCCTCTTTTTCAAAATATTTTTGTTCTTTTATGGACACCGATAATTCCACATTACAGAATCATCTTGCCAAGTTCCAAAAAATTCCTATTGAGATAGTCATTGGAATTGCATTAAATTGGGGGCAAATTGATATCTGTGCATTACTGAATCTTTTCATCTAAGAGTAGGAACTAATTCTCAACTTTTTCTAGCTTGCATTCACATCACTCATTCAAATTTTATAGTATTATGCATAAAAGTTCTTCTGTATACAGACACTTCCTTCTTAGGCTTATTTCTAGCTATTTATTGTTATCATTATTATTATTAGTTATATCTTTAACCCTTATCTTTAATAAATGGTTTTGGTTAGTATATAGAAAAGTTACTAATTTTTAATATTTTTTTGATCAGCACCCTTAAAAGCTCTTATTCTTCTAGTATTCTTTACATTTTACTGTTGAAATACCAAGTGTTCATGGCGAGAAAATTTAAATTTTTCTCTCTTTTCATAACATTTTCCATGTTTCATAACTTTTTCCAGGTACTCCTTGAGTTCTTTTTATATGAAGGTTTAAGTTTTTATTCAGCTCAGAAAATTACTAATTTTATATGTTTAAATGATTCTATTTGTTTTAGTCTTTGGTTCAGAAACATCAAATAAGCATATATAGGAACTCCAAGTCTGTTCAATCCACTACCTCTCTCATCAATACTGTTTTTCTGTCCATTTCGTTGTATTCCGTTAGCCGCTTCAAGCGTGTTTTCTATCTACGAATTAAAATTTCTGCAGTATTGGTTCTGTTACTTTATGACTTCTAATTACAGTTTCAAATTCCACTATTGCATTTTTAATTTTCTCGAATTATTTTACTTCCTTTCATTTTCTTTTTGACTTTCAGATAGCTCGTGTTTCACCTCGGTCTCTTACAGTTCCGTGTCATCTTTCACTTCTTATATAAAAGCCCCTCTTGTCTTATATTTTACTGAGATCATAAAGAAGGTATTGCCCAAATATAATTTATTTCCTGTAGTAAATCTTCAAAACCAGCTCTTTTCCTGGAGATTGAGTACTGCGTCCCTCTCCTTATTTTGAGCTGTAAAATCTTTTCGCCAGCCTCCTATTGGCTGTTCTCTGTTTACACATCCTAGAGAGAGGAGAGGTCTCTTCTAGCATGTTTGCACATAAATAGAGTAGGAGGGTGCTCCTGGTCTCACTGTCCATCTGCTTGCTGTTAGGAGTGTCCTCTAAAACTTTAAGCTCAGGCCGTTTTTGTTTGTTTTTAAGTCAGCTTTGCCAGTTCGGTGAAACCAGCAGCCTAAAAGAAACAAGAAGAAAATCAGAACTGTGGGCAATCAAGGCCAGCTCTGTTAGGTTTCTCTCTGTGTGGTCAGGGGTCAGCTCTCCATATCTGACTCTGCGCTTATCTTGGTCTCTATGACAGGCACACAGACACAGGCTTCTCCTGAGAAGGCTGCCGGTTCAGGAAGAAGTTCTACTTTATCAGGGGAAGGGCCACTGCCTAGAGGAAAGCTCTACACACTGCTCAGTGTAGTAGCCTCACTGGAAACTCTGGACGTTCACAAGTGTCTGCTTCTCCTTAATTCCCAGGAGAGCAGTGGAAGTGGTCCTAATGACAGTGCATCCCATGTCTGCCTACAGCCTGCCCTCACCACCCCAAATTAAGGAATATCCATGGAGCTCTCCCAAGATGTGCTTTCTTTTATTTCCAAGCTTGCACCAACTTCTCAGAAGGGGACGTTGTGAAACAACCTTCAGTGTTCCTTCAATTTGGCGTCTGTAGCTCTCTATCCAGCAGAAACTATTTGCAATTTTCTCTCAAGGGATTTGTTCTTTTCCCCAGTTTTTGGTAATAACAACATTGTCTCCCTTTGCTTTATATCATTTTGGTCATTTCAAAGGAGATCTAGGAGAATGAAATCCCTTGACCTAATCAAATCCCTTCTTACCAAAATACCATTCATTTAATTTTTCTCCTCCAGCTCCCCAGCTGTATTAAGGGATTTACACTCACCTTGCCCTTGCCCCAGATCCTTTCAGCTGGAAATTATTTCTCCTTCCTCACCATTGAGAGTACTTTATTTTTATTTCTCATCTTTTACAGGCACTTCTCTTTCCAATTAGATTGTAAGTTCTTTGGGGGAAAATAAGGAAATCAACTCCTGGTTCGCCCAGATTTAAGACCCAGGAAACCCCACAAGCCTAGCTCAGGTGGCTCCCCTCATCAAGGTCAATGCTGACTTTCTCTTTAAACCCCTCCCCTGCACCCATCATCTAAAACTGTCTTGCCCAAAACAGACGTAACAATGTACATGTTGAATGAGTCATTTTCCCCTGGCCCTAGGACCACGTCAGCACATATTTATAGGATTAGGATCACAGTCTAGGCCCGAGAAATGAAGTAAATTAACTAGCTCATCACGCGGTGAAATAGTGGACTTTTCCTAATAAATAACATAACCTGGTACATGACCTCTAGATACTTGCAAATTAAAAGAAATCCTCATCACAGGAGAAGTTTCAGGCATAAATCCAAAGAGTACAGTAAGGATAGAACGATGGCTCTAAGACTAATATTTTCAGAAACTAGCTATTACGCTGTTCAGTTTAGTAGATACGCGAAATCTGTTTCCAAAAGCACTGGTGCCTCAGGCTCCCTTCACAACCATTGAAAATATTATAACTAATTGCTTACTGGGTGTGTAATAATATACCAAATGTGCTTCAAGATATGTTCTCTGTCCTGAAGAAGATTTTGTCCAGAACGAGTGGTGGAGAGCTGTGACTGTTTACATTTCCCTGTGACCAACTCGAAATCGCCCCAAGTACACCCCTAACAAAATATGTTCTGAGCAGTTTCTCATGTCTTAAAATTATTCTAAATAACTTTCTCTCTTTATATAGAAAGAACATGTTTTGCTTGCAGCATTATCACTGCATGCAAGCCTCAGAGAATTTCACAAAGAGGAGAAAATCTACTTGGGTCCTTGATGGAGATCCAGCCAAGCACTGCCCACATCTCACGTCTGTTAGGACTTTGGAGGCTTCAAAGTGCAAGGAAAAGTGAAAAAAAATCTCCCATGCTTAATTTGAAGAATCAGGTAAGTCAACAAAATCTTTCCAAACCACAACAGTGTGGTAGAGGGAAAATCATAAAAGCTATAGCAGCCATGCAATTGATGTTGAAAAAAAACTAGAAACCAGAAAATACTTCTGATAAAAACAAACAAGCAATTAGGGAAGACAAAATTGGTGAAGAAACGGCAAAGGAGGTGGAATTGGTGAAACTTTCCTAAGGGGATTTTAACTCTTCAAACTTTTCAAGTTTCCCAAGGGCAAAGATTGTTCCTAATGAACGAATCCATTTTTACTCTCATACCTCAAGGCATAGGAAGTCGTTTTGTGTGGAAAGGAAAGAGATTGAATTCAGATAAGTACAACTCCCAGAGCAGATGTTCTCTACTTGGATAAAGGAATGAAGCATAGGGAGAAAAAGTCATTTGGAAATTAAACTTAAAAATCATGTATTGATTGTGGAGTGACTAATCACTGGAACCAACTACCGACAACTGTGCCATCTGTCTTCAGAGACCTCCAAATACAGCAGCTGGAGAGCTGAGTGCGCCTAAACCAAGGCGGGAGATCCTGTGGGGAGCACGTGTCTGGAGTCTAATGGCCTCATTCAAGTTCCAGTTCCGTCACTTCCCAGGTGAGTGACCTTGAAAGTTACTTGACTTCTCTAAACCTCAACTTCCTGATTTTTAAAATAGGGGCAAGGGTAATACCTCTCTCATATGGTTGTTATGTAGGATAAGAAAAGCCTCTCTAGAATGAGGTTGTGAGAGATGACATCACGACTTTCTATTATTTGATTCTGAGGATCAGAGTCTGTGCTTGGCAACTGCCGTGATTTACCTCTAATGTATGATGGGTCCATGGTATCTTTATATTCTACTGAAGAGTGCACTTAATGCTTTCTGTTTCCAAATATTTAGTGATGTTATATAAAAACTCTTCCACCTACACTTAAAGATATCCGCAGATTGGCCTCACTTTATTAACTGAAACGTCTGTCCCTATTATTCCCAAGTACATGTTTATATGTCATTCCTAACCTGAATAGCATCTTTATTTTACCTACCCCCCACATGCAATATGGTTCCACTGTGTCTTAGACCCCACTCTTTGTCCCCTGAAGCATCTTTCCCTGTGCCAGTTTTGTGCATGTTTCCCTGAAAAAAATCCATTCCCTGCCCTTCCCCTACTCCTCACTTCTGCAAATGATATCACTCAGGCTACGTTGACAGCTGGCTTCCCCTTGGGTCCGGCCGGTGGGGCGACCAGAGAGCAGCATATGAAGAGAAGCCAGCACCTGCCTGTGCACTGTTCCCCAGCTCTGGCACTAGCTCTGTCTCCTCCGTGTCTCTGCTCTGACCAGAGAGCCCCTCCTTCTGGGGCCCTAGCTCATCACAGGCAGCCCAGTCTCCCTAGCTCTGGCCACACAATCTTCCCTTTGTCCTTCTAGCCCCAAAGCTGGTTCCCTTTCTCTTGATACCAACTTCTGGGTTGAGTTCCTGTCCCCTTTTTGCCTCAGAATTTTTTTTTATTGTGGTAAAATACACATAACATAAAATTTACTATGTTAAACATTTTTAAGTGACAATTCAGTGATAGTAAGTACATTTGTATTATGCAGCTACCACCACGATCTGTCTCCAGAACTCTCTTCATGTTGGAAAACTGAAATGTTGTACCCAACAAACAATCACTTCCCTTTTTGTCTGTTTAGCCTTTCTAAGACTTTTTCTGCTAGTTCTCCCCTAAATATCCTCTCTTGATGTGGCTGGCATAGGCTCTGTTTTCCTGATTGGGTCCCCCCACCTTCAACATACAAGATTTCTGAAATTCTTTAACAGGTAGTTATTGTTGAGTATCTGATGGGCGTGGTACTGATGATGCAGAAATGAATAAGACACAGTGCAGCTGCTGTTCTCAAAGAATAGTTTCCCAGGAGACAGGCAAATCCCTGGTGATTACAATATGGTATTTTGGATTAAGTATGTAGGCTTTGAAACAAAGCACATGGATATGTGTCCTGGCTCCACCACTTACTGGCTCTGTGAACAAGGGCAAGTTAGGCGCCCGTCAAGAATAGCCTTGTACATTTGGCTAAGGAGCTAGATTGAGTGGCGCTCTTTGTACAATGGAGATATTTAGGAAGACCACCCAAGCAGGGGCTTTTAGGATGCATTAGGAATGTCTGACTGAGTGCACGGCTACCATTTAGAAATATGCTGCCATATTCGGGCTGGTGGCCTTATGGATGGGGTGAAGGCAGAAAAATTACTTGGCCAGTAGAATCATGTGGAATTATTGGTAAACTAGGGGGGAAAGGGAAGAGTTGAGAACTAAATAACAAACTTTCCAGCCATTTATAAAGCCTTCCATGACTGTTGCAGGCGAGGCTGATCTTTTCTCTCTGAATTCCTGTTGAGCAATAGTTAGTACCAAACAATATTCCATTTCATCATCTCTAATTCTCTAAGGTGTTACTGCTTGCCCTCCTCCCATCCAGATTGAATGATGGATCCTTAAAGAAAAAAAGTAATAATGTAATATTTTTCTGTTCCCCAGAGTGTTCCTTATAATATTTCATTTAAGGGTGTTTAATAGATTTCTTTGAAGAATCTAATTTTTTTAATGTTCTTTTAAAAAGGGTATATTACCACAAGCCAAATTAAGTAATAATTCAAGAATTTAACAAGATAATTCTAAATTTTTAGCTTTCCAAAATATCAACTTACTAAATATTAATTATCAAATAAAAGTGTGATCTTACTTTCAAAAGTTTGATCTTCTACAGTTTCAGTTTAATCTTACTAACCATCTTTAGTAATAAAGAGCTAGTAAGGGCTTGGTGATTTGAATTCAGAGACCCAATTTGCTTGGGTTTTCTGATTAAGTGGACTAATGTTAACTTTGCAATATGATGCATAATAATATATCAGACCCCATTTTGGGGTTCTCTTTTAATGGAGGGCTTACTGCATGATTAGAAAATGAAAAATGCAGTTTTTTCAGGATTCATTTACTGTAAATTGACTGAAGTTGAGTGGAAGAAAACCTAAGCCTACTTGCCTTATTGATGCTATTTCCATGTATATAATAATTATTTCATAACATTGATTTGAGAAACTGTAATTTGTTTTCACATTTAATCAATGGACAGCAATATAAGGATCAGACTCCTTCCCGAGTAATGTCGTAACTACCACATTATTGAGCCTGCTCTTTCCTTTCTCTTGCCGGCGATTTTAGGTTTTCTTCTAAACTGTTTAGCCTGTTTGGAATTCATGCGACATTTTACATGGAAAGAAGCGTGAAATGCCACTTTCCGTACTGCTACCTTATAAATTATTCATCCCTACTGTTTATCAGGCAGCTTCTGCTTAGAGTAAGAAGTCACTTCTTGTTTGCCGCACACATCATAGGAGCCTAAACAATCAAAAGTGGCGTGTTGCCTGCTAGGAGAGCAAGGAGAAAACCCAAGCGAGTTCCGTCTGGGATGAGCCTCTCCCATACAGAAACCAGCCACACCAGTCATACTTGACGTGAAATGATAGTATTTAGCTTTACGAAGTATACAGTTGGGAGCAAGATGCACACTCTCAATAGAGGACAGGCAATAGAGTGTAAATGTCCTCTGTCTTGATTGAGTAGCTTTATTGAATCGGAAACCAAATGAGAAACCATCCTCACCCTTACAAGCAGCCTTACAAATTGCCAAAGCTGTAACTCTCAAGAGACTCTCTAATTTTTTTTTCAATTTTTGAAACTCTGACCTCATCCCTGTCTACATTACCTCATCATCCACACTCCTTTCCCTTTAACCTTCTAGTGCCCCACCCACACCATGGTCAGGTTTTGACCTCTCCTATATTTTGATCTGGAAAATGCACTTTTCATCAATTTAGGATAAATTCATTGATTAAAAACATAATGCATCTCTAAATGCTTGAGAATTTGGTGGATTACAATTTGGCTATAAGAGAAATGACTTAGTTGATTATGACTTTAAGTGATTAGTGCTGATAAGAAACTGTTGAACTAACTACACCATTTCTGGGTCAGCTGAGTATTACCCGCTGAGTAGCTTTCTTCAGTGCACTGGATTCAATTCTACATTCTCATACAGTACAAGATTAGAATTTTCTTGGCCTCACATACCTCATCATGCATGTAAAATAGATGTTTTATCAATTAATGAAAAGCATATGTTAAAAATCTGCCCTGTACCTAACAGTGTGCTAAACGAGACTATGGTGAACTGAAGAGAAACCTAAGATCTACAACGAAGTGCCATCTGCTATTAGGTACCGTCTGTTCTAGCCCCGCAGTTGAGTGACGGCAAAGCACAAACACAGACTAAGGCAGCTTCCTTAACTAGGTAATGGCACAATCAGCCTCAAAGTTCAACTTCCAGTCTCCAAAGCTATACTTTTTCCCACTTCTTTAAGAAGCCTGCATTCTGTCTGGACAATCAAGAATTACACATACATAAACTCACACATACATGGTCAGTTAATCTATGACAAAGGAGGCAAGAATATAAAATGAGAAAAAGACCCCCCCCAAAAAAAAACAAGGAGCACACAAACACATAGAGATCAGAACAAAACTGATATAGATTATAACTACATTTTAAAAATATATTTTCATTATTTTTTTAATTTTTAATTTTTTTTCGTGGAAAGGCATTTTATTTTAAAAATAGCAGGGCTACCTAAATAGACATTTCTCCAGAGAAGATATATAGATTGCCAACAAACACATGAAAGAATGTTCAACATCATTAATCATTAGAGAAATGCAAATCAAAACTACAATGAGATGTCATCTCACACCGGTCAGAATGGCCATCATCAGAAAATCTACAAACAATAAATGCTGGAGAGGGTGTGGAGAAAAGGGAACCCTCTTGCACTGTTGGTGGGAATGTAAATTGATATAGCCACTATGGAGAACAGTATGGAGGTTCCTTAAAAAACTAAAAATAGAACTACCATACCACCCAGCAATCCCACTACTGGGCATATACCCTGAGAAAACCATAATTCAAAAAGAGTCATGTACCACAATGTTCATTGCAGCTCTATTTACAGTAGCCAGGACATGGAAGCAACCTAAGTGTCCATCAACAGATGAATGGATAAAGAAGATGTGGCACATATATACAAGGGAATATTACTCAGCCATAAAAAGAAACGAAATTGAGTTATTTGTAGTGAGGTGGATCGACCTAGAGTCTGTCATACAGAGTGAAGTAAGTCAGAAAGAGAAAAACAAGTAGCATGTACTAACACATATATATGGAATTAAAAAAGAAAAGAAAAGAAATGGTCATGAAGAACCTAAGGGCAAGATGGGAATAAAGATGCAGACCTACTAGAGAATGGACTTAAGTATATGGGGAGGGGGAAGTGTAAGCTGGGACAAAGTGAGAGAGTGGCATGGACATATATACACTACCAAATGTAAAATAGATAGCTAGTGGGAAGCAGCCGCATAGCAGAGGGAGATCAGCTCGGTGCTTTCTGACCACCTAGAGGGGTGGGATAGGGAGGGTGAGAGGGAGGGAGACACAAGAGGGAAGAGATATGGGGATATATGTATACATAAAACTGATTCACTTTGTTATAAAGCAGAAACTAACACACCATTGTAAAGCAATTATACTCCAATAAAGATGTTAAAAAAAAATAGCAGGGCTTCTCTGGTGGCGCAGTGGTTAAGAATCCGTCTACCAATGTAGGGGACATGGGTTCAAGCACTGGTCCGGGAAGATCCCACATGCTGCTGAGCAACTAAGCCCATGCACCGCAACTACTGAGCCTGTGCTCTAGAGCCCACGAGCCACAACTACTGAAGCCTGCATGCCTAGACCCCATGCTCCACAACAAGAGAAGCCCACGCACTACAAGGAAGAGTAGCCCCCGCTGGCCCCTACTAGAGAAAGCCCGCGCACCAACGAGACCCAACGCAGCCAAAAATTAATTAATTTTTTTTTTAAAAAAAGCTACTCTAAACAGATTCCTCCAGACATTACAATGAGAGCCAGGAGTTTAGAACCAGCATCTGGAGGATGCTCTTATGCTCCACTGGAATAGAAGTGAAATCAGCTTGGAGAGAAGGTCATTAGGAGCAGACCCATATCCCTACTCCCCAAGTACCCATTTGCAGCTCAGCATCACTTCGTTCCTTATCAAGGACAAGCCTTGCCAGACAGGGCTCTTGCCTGAAGTGTCTCATCTCTGGTGTGACCTGCCAGCACTGCCACGTAGTAGTTTTCTCTTGGCCGTTTGTCTCGAATTTAGTAGCATGTACAGCAGACAATAGATTTGCAATGCATATTGCTTAGGTAAAGTCCAGACAGTATGAAAATTTAGGAAGAAACACTATTCCAGGAAATCAGAAGTGTCAGGCCCACAAATAGAATTAACGCCAGTGGGAAAACTGGGGGACCAACTGAGGTGTTTGAAGAGCCATCCTTAAGCGGACCAAGACCTCGGTTAGGAGGAGCTGAGGGGAAGCTGCAGACACAGTGGTGGGAAGGAGAAAGCCAGCCTATAATAGCTCCTGTTGGTGGTAAGGAACGTCTAGTTACCACCACTTCTCTGGCTAAATGTCCTCTAGGTCATTTTAGAATTATTTAGAGAGAGAGAGAGAGAGAGGAGAAAGGGAAAAGAAAAGAAAATTAAAGTAGGATGTTAAAGGGAAGGTGGATGGCTAAATGGAGATTAAAGGTAAAATTTAAGCACAAGGTAAGAGAAAATTAAATGGAATAAAAAGGTTAATACAAACAATAATATTACAAAGTTAAATTTTAAGAATTGAATCCAACTTGACTGAGGAATTTGCAGATTTTTATATGGAGTTAAAATAGAGTTTTTTCCAAATGTGTTAAAAACAAGAATTTTAAAAGAAAAATTAAAAAGAGAATGAAGCAAGAAGCCTAAAAAATGAACAGATGAGGTTAAGTAAAGTAGAAGTGGAAAATAAATGTAAGATAATCAGCATATAGCAAGGCAATGGAAAGTTCTAGAACTATCCTGAGAAACTAATGAAACAGATTAGAGCTGGAAAGAAACAAGAAAATACAGTCAATGTGGGGATGAAAGAGGAAACAAAACTGGAAAAGCAGGCAAGGACCAGATACAGAATTCACACCATAAGCAGGTCAGTGATACGGATTCTTGGCTAGGCTTTGTGGAGTACATTTTCTGTCTATGCTATTCACAGACATACCCTTTCAAATCTCAAGACCAAGAAATAAAGGAGGCCCCCTTTTCTCTCAGCCTTCAGCATGGCCATACTGGCTTTTTTTCCAATTTGCCCAAAGAATAGGCTCGCCAAGCCATGCATCCTAGGGGTCATATCTCTCCAGAGAGGGCACATTTCTGTGTACAAAGGTGCTATGTGGGTTAACTGTAGCCCCAGATGTTTCTCTTAAATGGACAGTCGCACAGAATATTTTCACAGCATGAGCTTCTCAAAATTTAACTTCTCAAATACCTAACTCTTTGGACTCTTTTAACCTAACGTATACATGATTCAGTTTTAAAATACACAGGGATGAAATTCAAACAAGTATGTTCAGCAAAATCCACTTAAGTTTAAAGAAGAAGAACTATTTTTATCGGCAGCAAATAAACCTAGGGAGTTACTAATGTTGTTACCTTTTGAGAAATATTTTTTCTTTGTGACTCTTGGTTTATGCAAATAGCTGTCTCTTAAGAGCTCACACCCAGACATTGCAACTTCGTGCCTGAGGATTCAGTAGTCATCTTGTCGTCTTCCCTTTAATTTTTTCCAGGCTGACCCGGTACTTGTATAGTTTAATCTTTGCATTAATATTTTTTGTTTGTTTTGTTTTTATAAATTTATTTAGCTTATTTATTTAGTTTTGGCTGTGTTGGGTCTTCATTGCTGCATGTGGGCTTTCTCTAGTTGCGGCGAGCGGGGGCCACTCTTCGTTGCGGTGCTTGGCCTTCTCATTGCGGTGGCTTCTCTTGTTGCGGAGTACGGGCTCTAGGCACGTGGGCTTCAGTAGTTGTGTCGTGCAGGCTCAGTAGTTGTGGCTCGCGGGCTCTAGAGCACAGGCTCAGTAGTGGTGGCACACGGGCTTAGTTACTCTGTGGCATGTGGGATCTTCCTGGACCAGGGCTGAAACCCATGTCCCCTGCATTGGCAGGCAGATTCTTAACCACTGTGCCACGAGGGAAGTCCATAATCTTTGCATTAATATTTTAACATAGGTTTGATTTGGGTTGAAATCAGCAAGATTCACCGAGACCTATCTAAAAAGATTGCTTATGTGATTTCACTTTGCTGCATTAGTATCCTGTGATAGATGCATTCTATTAGCAGATTATATCTATCTCTGAATCAAGTGTCTTCTCACAAGACAATTTGACAGCTAAGTTTGAGGTTCATAAAAAATAGCTATTTGGTTCACAAAAAATAAAACAACTCTCAACTTTTCAGTTAAATCAAACCTGCTTTTCTTTCCAGATGGATTATACTGGATAAACTTCTTTATCCCCACCTTCAATATGTATGCATGCATGCACACACACACACACACACACACACACACACACACACACAATTTGTATCTTGAGACCAATTTTTTCATCAGTACAATAAAGAAACTGGACTAAATTTTTTTAACTAAAATAATTTTTTCCTTTAAAAATAATTGTTATGTAAGGAGGGAATAGGTTTAAAAGAGGATCATCCTTCTCCCACCAATAATAAATAATTACTTTAATATCTTCATATTTCCTCTTATAGACATGTTATGTATATGTGTAAATACACATATAACCATATATTTTAAATGGTCTTATGCTGTATATTCTATTTCATAACATCTTCCACTTATCATTGTATTATCTCTGTCAAGGAGATTACCTTTAAATTTGATGAACTGTAAATTATATAACCTAGCTCTAATCTATGAATTTAAGACTATTTTATATTTTTAACTCCATGAATGATTCTGTGATGATCATCTTTGTATAGATATTTCTGAACATCCTTTCAATTATTTTTAGAGTAATTTCTTGCAAGTAGGATTTCTATTTCAAAAAGTATGCATATTCTAAATTTTAGTATGTATGAATTTGTAATCATTTAATCAAGAGTTTTTAAATCCTTTGGGTTTTTTTTTTTTTTTTTGCGGTATGTGGGCCTCTCACTGTTGTGGCCTCTCCCGGTGCGGAGCACAGGCTCCGGACGCGCAGGCTCAGCGGCCATGGCTCACGGCCCAGCCGCTCCGTGGCATGTGGGATCTTCCTGGCCCGGGGCACGAACCCGTGTCCCCTGCATCGGCAGGCGGACTCTCAACCAGTGCGCTACCAGGGAAGCCCATAAACATGTCTTGATCCCTAAAGAAACCAATGGTGGGAACTTACATTAATTCAAATCAATTTTTTTCCTCCCAAAATAGCAAAGATATGACATTCCCAAAGTAGAGAGTGTGTGTCCTGCTGAGTCGTACTTCTAGCTAGTCACCTGTCTCCTGCTTCTCCTTTTGTCATTTAATTACAAGTCTAGGATCTACTAAATATAGCTTTTGACTGCTTTTACCTCCTCTAGGGGCTATAGGTGGTTTATAGAATGACACTGACACTGGCTGGCTGAATCACAGGCTTCCAGCTTTCAGATTAATGCACAGACCCTTCTCTGGGCTCTGAGCTCTAAAACTTAGTAGGATTGAATGCTTTTATGTACCACTGTTATGAGTTCCAAAATAATTTTGCCTCTTAATTTCCCCTAGATTTATAACTGTATTCTAAGGAGGCATTAAATCCCAAATTTAATCACAAATTTATGAAGGTTGTGGAAGTGCTGCCCCCTTCAAAGACTAAGTAATAGAACGGAGTCTAAAAATATATCATCACAGGAATTCCCTGGTGGTCCAGTGATCGAGACTTCACGCTCTCATTGCCAAGGGCCCGGGGTTCAATCCCTGGTTGAGGAACTAAAATCTCACAAGACACACGGCGTGGCCAAAATAAAATAAAATAAGAACATATCATCACTGCCTTCATGCTACCCTCCCACACATCTCACCAACCCTATTCCTGTAGAAATGGGTAGCTCCTAATAGAACCTGAAACAAAACAGACAGGACCTTCATTTTCTTCAAAACTTGACACCAGGGACAGGGTTTATTTCTACAAAATACTAGGAATATGCAACATTGGACATGGATCAGTGCCTCTCCCTATAAATAATGAAAGAAGATGGGAAAGGTCACGTCTAGTGAACTGCATAACCTCTGTTTCATGAAGTGGCTGTGTGTGCATGGCACTGGAGTAACACACAGCCATGTGGCAGACGGGACATAGGTGGGCATGGGCGTCAAGCTGGATTTCTACCACTCACTATCCCTTGAGCCTCAATTTGCTCATTTGTAAAACTGGAAATAAGCGCAGCTACTTTACAGTGCATTGTTACAAAGGATAAAAATATAAGTGCATTTACTAAGTTTTAATAATTGTTTGTTTTTACTTTTCTCCAGTAAATGGAAATTTTAAGTACAAAACATAGGCAAAGCATTTTTCCAGTGGGCTCTCACAACACCAGTTCTTCATCTAAAGTAGGTATGTGGGTCAGAGAGGAAAAAGGAGTTCATCATGTTTAGGTCAGACACTTGCCCTACAGACCCACTGGTTTTTGTTGACCTATAGGCTACAGCCCCTTTTCCCTTCCCATCATTCTCAGGAGTGGCTACTACTTACATTGAAATATCCAGTCATGATGAGGAAGAGAAACAGCAGCCCAGGTTCATGTCTGATACAGTGGAAATAGCACACCCTTGGGAGTCAGCAAGGCCCAGCTTCAAATTCCGGCTCCTTTACTGTCTTTGTGATCACTTTGAGGCTTTGTTTCTTTTATCCTACAAATAAAAATAATATCTTTCTTTAAGGACTGCTTTAAAGATTAAATAACATACATGTGCCAGAAGTATATTGGGTTCTGCTTATGTGTTAATCCCCTTTCTCTCCTGTCAGACCCTGCCTATTGTTTCCTAACTACTGCCAAACGTCACTTCAACAATAGGTCCATTTCTAGACATTGTCATACTGACTGAAGTAAGTCAGAGAGAGAAAGACAAATATGGCATTGCTTACATGCGGAATCTAAAAAAACGGTACAGGGCTTCCCTGGTGGCGCAGTGGCTGAGAGTCCGCCTGCCAATGCAAGGGACACGGGTTCGTGCCCTGGTCCGGGAAGATCCCACATGCCGCGGAGCGGCTGGGACCGTGAGCCATGGCCGCTGGGCCTGCGCGTCCGGAGCCTGTGCTCCACAACGGGAGAGGCCACAACAGTGAGAGGCCTGTGTACCGCAAAAAAATCAAAATAAAAAAACGGTACGAATGAACCTATTTACAAAACAGAAATAGAGTCACAGACATAGAAAACAAACTTATGGTTCCCCGGGGGAAGGGGGAGGAGGGATAAATTGGGAGATTGGGATTGACATATACACACTACTATATTAGCACAGGGAACTCTACTCAGTACTCTGTAATGACCTATATGGGAATAGAATCTAAAAAAAGAGTGGATATATGTATATGTATAACCAATTCACTTCGCTATACAGCAGAAACTAACACAACATTGTAAGTCAACTATACTCCAATAAAAATAAATTTAAAAATTAAAAAAAAATAAGTCAATTTCAAAAAGAAATCTGGTTCTATGAAGAAATGATGAGACAGCTTCTGTTTTATTATATTCATTTGTTTTATTTTTTAGATTCCACATATAAATGAAAAGTACAGTATTTGTCCTTGTCTGACTTAATTCACTAAGTATAATATCCTTCAAGTCCATCCATGTTGTTACAAACGGCAAAATTTCATAAAACAAATGAGTGACTCTAACAAAACAGACTCACAGATACAGAAAACAAACAAGTGGTTACCAGTGGGGAGAGGGGGATGGGGGGAGAGGCAAGATAGGGGATTAAGAGGTACAAACTACTAGGCATAAAATAAATAAGATACGAGGATGTAATATATAACTCACGGAATATAGCCAATATTTTATAATAACTTTCAGTGGCGCATAGTCTATAAAAATATTTAAACGCTACGCTGTCCACCTGAAGCTAATATAATAATGTAAATCAACTATACTTCAATCTTTTCAAAGAGGAAAAACACGAAATAATGAGGCAGAGGAGAAACAATAGGCCAGATGAAGAAAAGCAGCCTGATGTTTCTTGTGCAGTGAAGAAGTAACCTTACCCAAAGGGAAGTCTGGCCTTTGTCCATGGTTACTGGGAGGTGATCTCCCAGCCCTGGGAATATCCTGCCTGATAGGAGTGTCTTTGTTTTCCTGGGGACTTTGGCCACCAGTCAGTCTAACAATGTGATTTATGGTGGGGATGTGACCCATGCCATATCAATTCCAACCTTCAGAGGAACTGATGACTAAAGGTATTAGCTGGACATCCAGGGAGACTTCAGCCACACAGGATGTGATTGATCCCAAATAAAACTCTGGACACAGTAAGCTTGGATGAGCTTCCAAGTTGGCAGTACTCTGTGTGTGTTACCACACATCATGGCTGGGAGTAGATGATGTCACCCATGACTCCACGGGAAGAGGATGAGCAGAGCCCCACATCTGTACCCTTCCTGGACTCTGTCCTATGCCTCTCCCCTTGGCTGACTCTATTCTGCATCCTTTTGCTGTAATAAACCATAACCATGAGTATAACAATTCTCAGTGAGTTCTGTGAATCCTTCTAGTGAATTAGCAAACCTGAAGGTGATTTTGGAACCCTTCAAAATTGCAGTTGGTATCAGAAGTGACAGTCTTGTGGGGACTTCTAACTTGAAGTTTGTCCCAAATTCCTCAACTTTTCTTTTTATTTACATGTAGTTGATTTACAATGCTGTGTCAATCTCTGCTGTACAGCAAAGTGATTCATTTTATATATATATATATATACATTCTTTTTTAAAATATTCTTTTCCATTATGGTTTATCCCAGGAGATTAGATATAGTTCCCTGTGCTCTAGAGTAGGACCTTGTTGTTTATCCATTCTAAATCCTCACACTTCTAAAGAGAGGGGAAAAGTCAACAGGGAAGATTTTGCCCCATCCAGGGAGCGCCAGCTGGCATTCTGATTCGACCTTTTGCGAACGAGTAATCCCTGTAGGACTAGTCTGTGTAATTAAGTACTGTGTCTCTTTACTGATCAAAACCTCTTCCTACCATCACCGGCACAGGTAGAAAACAAGCACCCAAAGTTTGTGGGTGTTCCAAACCCAGCAACATAAAGTCTGTGTTTAGATATTTTTAATCTTACGTTTCTTTTTTGAGCATATCAGTTCTTTTCATAAGAATTTCTGCAACTAACACCACTTCTGTGTTGCAGACCTTTTCAGGCCTACAGCCTCCGTACACCTCTGACACTGAGTCTGAGGACCCACATTGCTGAGGCATATTTATAAGAAATGCTGTCGGCAGGGCACACGGTCCCAGGCTTGCGTGGATATTCAGGGGCAGCCCCTTAGTTAGCTGACTCGCTACCAGAGTCCATACTTCTCATTCGTTAAATAAAATCTAACACTTTACAAGTAGCTCTTCACAGAGAAAGTGACTTAATGAGTGGAAATTTATTAGTGAATATAGATATTTTTCCAATAAATTATCCACTTAAACAAAAAACTCAGAGAAAAGAGGCAAAGATTTTTGTCTTCTGATATTTTTGAGCCCTTTTCCTCCTTACTGTTCTTAGTAACAGAGTGGTCTTCTGGATGGCCACAGTCCTTTAACCAAGTATCATTCATTGAACAAACGTCTACTGAATATCTACCCTGCTTCAAGTCACCACTGGGAACTATGACAGATACAAAGTTGTTTAATTCATGGAACTCCCCTGCCTTCAAGGAGCAGAGAAAAAAGTTTGCATAACTGCATAATAGCAGCACAAATTGTCACTGGAACTCCGGGAAGGAAAAGGTCACCTGTCTGGACAATCATGGAAATTTGTGATACATTGGCTGGGCTTGAAAGGCTGGCAGTATTGGGGTAAATGAACATGTCTGAGGGGGTTTTTAAGGGGATGCATGGTAATAGAAAAACAAAGCCTGTAAGGGAAGGAAAAATAAATTAATTTTCCTAAAGAAAAGGTATGTGAGCTGTAGTAATGGACAGCAAGACAGCAAGTTTGAAGTATTTTAGAACAGTGCTGGGCCAGACACAAATGAATCTACCGGCAAACTTTGTAAAAATAAAGACTCTGTGATCACACCTCCAGAGATTCTGATTCAGGAGGTTTAGAATCAAGGTTCAAGGAATCTGTCATTTTTAAAGCACCCTGGTGATTCTGCTGTGCAGCTACGTTTGGGAACGACTAATGTATGGGCAAACTGTAGAGGACTTTAAATGCCAAGCTAAAGTGAATGAACGTTTTTTTCTAAGTGCCTGTCCCATAGGTCCTTTCTCTTAAGCTCTCTATTTTCTTTTAACAACTAACAGAGTTCTTTATTAAAAATTCATTTATGACTTCAGAGTATGCCACACTTAGCAATGCAGGAAGAGGGTCCTTCAATATGAGATCGCTTGAGGAGGCGTAGAAGGTATACTTCACGCTCTTCCAAGCAGTGCCTCTCCTGATACCTGTCTCATCATGATTTTCCTTCTTTCTAGACGGGTCCTCTCCACAATACAAATGCAGTTGCTCAGAATCAGAGAGCAGAGCAACTCTACACAGTGCGGCAAAGGGGATGGTTTGATCAATTATCCATTTCAGTGGGATCCCTCCTGTGGGTTCCCCCAATATCTATGTACCCAGTGGTCTCACCTCACCAACGAACTACTCAGTCTCCCAGCACTGTAATGCCTGCCCTGTGCTTCAAAATTGCACTTTACAGCCTAGAGGGAGTCCCAGTTTTAAAGAAAAGATGCAATTAACCCTTGTAAACCCGAATTTGTATGATTTCAGAAGTAGTATAAGAATTAATGGATTTTAGGCAAAGGTAATATTTTGGGTCTTTGGCCACTTTTTAACACTCCATAAAGTGTACAAACTCCTCCCACTTGTGTAAAGTGCATGGATAAGGAACAAGAGGCTTAGAGCAGAGCTTAGCAAACTTTTTCTATAAAGGGCCAAATAGTAAATATTTGGTGGGGGGGCGCTCTGTGGACCACTGACAGTTTCTATCACAACTGCTAAACTCTGCCATTACAGAATGAAAGCAGCTACAAATAAATGAGTGAGGCTGTGTTCCAATAAAACTTTATTTACAAAAACAGGTGGCCGGCTAGATTTGGCAATAAGGCCATAATTGACTGATGTCTGGTTGAGAGAAATGTGGAAGATAGAAAAGTTTGAGAAAATCAGTAGAAAAACTGTTAGAATTAATAAGAGATTTTGACAAGCCTGCCAGATACCAAATCAGTTACAAGAATAATAGCACTTCTGTACACTAGCTATAACTTTATAGAATGAGATTAAAAATAAGAAACCATTTACAATAGTAACAAAAATTATAGAGGATCTAGGAATTAACCAAGAAATACACAGCTCTTCTATGAAGAAAGATATTTATAGAGAACAAAGTGACTATCTCTATAAAAAGAGTTGTAGGACTCCTCAAAGTCTCCCCAAATTTATCTGTAAATACAATGCAATTCTGTGGTAGGTAGAATAATGGCTTCCCAAAAATGTCTGTGTCCTAATCCCCAGGATCTGTGAATATGTTACCTTACAAGACAAAAAGAATTTGCAGATGAGTTTAAGGTTATCAGCCTTGAGATGGGAAGATTACCCTGGATTATCCAGGTGGGGTGATATAATCACAAGAGGCATCAAAAGTGGAGGATCTTTCCCAGTTGTGGTCAGAGAGAAATGTGACAACGGAAGCAGGGTCAGAGAGATGCTATGTTGCTGGCTCTGAAGATGAAGAAAGGGAACCATGAGCTAAGGAATGCAGGTGTCCTCGAAAGGCTGGAAGAGACAAGGAAACAGTTACTTCTCTAAAGCCTCCAGAAAAGGACGTAGCCCTGGAGACACGTTGACTTAAGCCACATGAGAACATGTCAGATTTCTGACCTAGAGAGTTGTACAGTAAGAAAGTTGTGTTGTTTTAAGCCACTAAGCTTGTGGTAATTTGTTATGGCAGCAATAGGAAACTAAAGCAGATTTCAATCAAAGTTACAGTTGGAATTTTTGAGGAATTCATAAACTTGGTCTAAAATCTATAATGTCCATAAAAAATTCAGCTTTGAAAAAAAAAAAAAGAATGAAGAGGAAGAGTTGTACATTACCCAGTACTGACATACTGCAAAACCATAATAATAAAAACTGTATGGGATGTATGTAAGAAGAGACAAAGAGACCAATGGAACAGACTAGAGAGCTCAGAAATACACTCGTGTGTGTGTGTGTGTGTAAGCAATATCTGATAAAGGATTTCACAAAAAAATGGGGAAAGTATGAATTATTTAAAAGAACATACTGAAAGACAAACCTATCTTAGGGGGAAAAAACTGAATCCTTCCCTTACAACACATACAATATGGATTAAAGATCAATGTGAGAGACAAAAAGCTGTAAAGTTAATAGAAATCTAGGATATATATATACACACACATGTATATTTACATACATTTGGAAGACTTCTTAAAATTTCAAAAATAAGAATTATAAGGCGTATATATACATGATAAGTTTGGTTGTATCAACATGAAAGATTTCTATTCAAAGTCGTATACCGTGGACAGATTTAACAGATGAAAAAATGGAAGGGGATATTCGCATGTCCTAAACAAGCAAGGGAATAATATTTAGAAAATATCACACGACCCTTATAAATTGACCGGAAACTGACAGCAACCACAATAGGGAAAGGGACAAAGAGTATGTGAATAGGAAACCCAGAAGTTATCAAGTGTATGAATATATGAAGAGATGCTCAAACTTATTAGAAATGAGAGATGTGCAAATTAAAACAAACAGATATCACTTTACACCTATTACACTAGCAAAAATTAGAAAGCTGGGTAATTGATGGGACTGTGGAGATATAGGGGCCCCCAAGCACTGGTGGTGGAATTGTAAATTACAGCAGCCCCTGTGGAGAGCATCTGGTACCTTCAGTTAAATTTTATATAGGCCTGCAGTGTGATCCAGCAAACCACTCCTGGGTTTATATCCTGATGAATTTCTCACACAGACTCCTAAGGGGATGTGTATAAGGATATTTACTGCAGCATTATTTGAAGAAGTGTGGAGTTGGAGGCAAGACTGGGGGAGTTAGTTGCTGGAGGAGTGGATAAAGGTTGATGGATGCCCTTCATGGAGTACTATGGAGCAGAAAGGAGCAACAGAGTAGACGCACATTTAACAACATTGATGGATCTCATAAACATAATGCCTAGTAACAGTATTGTTTTAAAAAAAAAAAACAGAATTTGATATATGGCCCAATAGTTTTTATGTAAGTTGAAAATGCATGAACACAAAATTTCAAATCTTTTCAAAAGCACATACAAACAAAAAGACATTAGAATAATTGCTTATCTTGGGAAAGGGGAATAAAAATGGGTGATAATGATAAATGGAATGAAAAACTTATTGCATGTAAATAATTAAAAGAATGGAGGGAATTTCCTGGGCAAATGATGACACTGTGCCATGAACTCACCTTCTGCATTTGACTGGAAAAAAATAAAAACATAAAATTTGAATGGAAAAAGAAGGGATTGAGTACTCTCTGTCTCCCAAATTTAGGTCATGTGGTTTGAGGTATAAATGAGGAGTGAGAGGGGAGTGTTTTTGCAGTGCTTTTATTTTTAATTCATAATTTTGAATTATGTTGTTCTTAAATGACTTCTTAAATATAAGATCATATTTTAGCAAAAACAATAATAATGTCTTCATACTCATAGCAATCCAGTCTACAAAGGCAGAGAAACAAAAAATCAAGACCTTAAGCACTTGTATGCAAATCTATTTCTTTTTTTAAATTTAATTTTATTTATTTATTTGTTTGTTTTATTGGAGTATAGTTGATTTACAATATTGTGTTAGTTTCAGGTGTACAGCAAAGTGATTCGGTTATACACATACATATATTCATTCTTTTTCAGATTCTTTACCCATATAGGTTATTACAGAATATCGAGTAGAGTTCCCTGTGCTATACAGTAGGTCGTTGTTGGTTACCTATTTTATATCTAGTAGTGCAAATTCATTTCTAATCTCAGTTTGTTTTCTAAACTAGTCTTGTCTTTTGAATGAATACTGCCCTTCTATGACATTAATTGCTATAGGAGAATACTGAATTTTCTCACAATACATAAATAAATAGGAAATTATCATTAATCTTAGATATTTTCACAGAATTTTGACCAATTTGTTACATCATTTTTATATAAATTCACTTCCTACACAAGTTTGTGCATTGGAACACATCATTTTCAATAACAGAATAATTGTGGAGATTCTGCATATTTAAGGCCACTGATCCTATCTGGCTTACTTTTTTATTGCTTGAAGCAGATACCCTAGTGTCTTCCATATTGTAACTATTCAAGCAATATATAATGAGTTGATCTGAGTGAACTTCAGTCATAATAAATAATTTGTTTTAAATAAGTCTTCTGGAAACACACTGCTTTATTCAGAAATAATAAAAATATTTTACTTAAAGTATTGTTTCTCAAATAAGTCATACTTCTTGATTAATTTCTGAGGTATTTATCTAATTTTTTTTCTAAGGTTTAATGCTATTTTTTTCACTCGAGTTACTTTCGGTCAGAAAGATGAAATGCCACAGGGGTTCACCAAAAGGAAAAGGAATGAGATCTATCAAGGACAGAGAACAGTTCTGTCCATTGAAATGAGTTACTGGTTTTACAAGGGAAGATTACTTTATCCCTTAAACATGATTATTGTTATTACTGAGATTTAGGCCTTAGGCCATAGGGAAAAACATTTATCAATGAGTTTTCAAACCTTTATAGTTCTGTTTTCTTCTATGAATATCTTGGCAGAATCCTCTGGGACCAAAACATCTGAAAGTATAGATTCTATGAGAATGACAAATTCTCACAGTTACATACATGAAGTCTAACAAACTAATCAAAGAAAGAAGAAAGAAATACACTTTCTGCCAAGCTACGGTTCAGAATCTGTCCTCCATTATGATGGAGGAGAGTGATGTTTAATCAAGTTTGGTAATGAAACAGTTGTTTCTAGATGAAGTATAAAAATGTATAAAATGTTAGAATGCAAAATTTGAACGGTATATCAAATATTCATTGCCTGATTATATAATAAGATATTTCTTCAATACCCCCCTCTCTTTTCCTTTCTAATACATGTAGAATGATATCTTTATCTGTTGGGCTGCTATAAAAATTACTATAGACTGGATGGCTTATAAACAACAGAAATTTATTTTTCTGATTCCTGGAGGCTGGGAAGTCAAATCAAGGAACCAGCGGGTGAGGTAATTACTGGAGACCCACTTCCTGGTTCATAGATGGCTGTCTTCTTGCTATATCCTCAAAGGGCAGAAAGAGCAAAGGAGCTCCCTGAGGTTTCTTTCATAAAATCACTAATCCCTCCCAAAGGCCCCGTCTCCTAATACCATTGCATGGGAGGTTAGGTTTCAACATATGAATGGGGGGGTCAGGGGAGGCGGACCCAAACATTCAGCCTATGGCAAATGGTATACTGGGAAAAGACCAAAATCGAACCCTTAGACGAGCCTTAATATATAGTGCGTAATATACAACTCTGAGAGCATGATCATGAATGAGAACTTGGGAAACACCTCGTAGGAATCCTCATAGATGCTAGGGAAGAAACCTTAAAAATGGGCCAGACTTGGTACAGGTACATGAGATATAACAGGCTGTCCAACTTTCACTTACACAGTAAGGCAACCTCGTTTACTCGCTTACAATCAGAGAAGGACTGTAGGAATTCAGGTTAAAATGGAAAACATTAAACCCAAAGGCTGCGTATAGTAGTAGGTCCTTAATAATAAACGTTTGTTCTCTTTCCCTTGAAAGACAAGACCTTAAAAGTAAGACATCCTTGAAGCAGATCTCTCAACTCACTTTCATTAGCATCCTCTGGATACAGCACTCTGATTACCTTCAAAAAGAATTCTTCATGTGAAGAGTCTGTAATTAGGATACCAGGGAGAGCTGAGCACCTGAAAAGGACAGCGGTGCCTGCTTATTGTCTCGGCTGCTTCTAATATCTCTAGGCCTGAGATATGAATACAAAGTACAGATGCAAACACCGGACCAGTCTCAAACTTTGTTCATTTCCCATTAGAAATACTGGCTGTGCATTTTTCTTGAAATCGGAACTTCAGAACAGCATCTCCAATAATTAGTGCATGATTTCCTTTTCACTTGAATGTTTTCTGTTTCTCTGTCACTATTTGAGCAACTGGGTATTGAAGAAAGAAAAAAATCATGTCTCAAAACGTGGTTCATTTTTCAAAGCAGAGGGCAGAATCCAGTTTCTTGATGAAAGCGTCAACCTTTTAATTCCAATGAAGTGAAGCTAAATTTATTTTGTCGGAGAATTTGAACTGGTCGGCAAGGCACATGGTTCAACAGTTCAGGCTTCCTGTAATTAAGTGTCAAAGAAAGAATCTGAAACTAAGCAGTGAAATGCAAGTGGGTCAACCTCAGAAGGGTTTAAATTCTGAGGAAATTTTAAAAGAATGGCCTTTCATGGAAACATTCATCCTAGTCAATAGTTCACTGTATAAACAACAGCAAGTGTAGGTGGTTCTCAAAAACGAAGCTTGAACTCCCATTTGGTTCCCGCTGCCCTTTCTGATTATCACTGATGCTCCATCACTAGAAACACTCTTCCACTGGAGCTTCTATGCACAAATAGAGCAAGACTTTGAGAATGCGAAGGTCTGAGGGTCTCACAAAGAACTCTTCTGTTGCTATTATGTATTAAGTAGCAGAGGGCATCTCCCCTGCCTCACTACTTGACCGGCAGAATGTTATCCCCACAAATGCACCAATGGGTTTCTGAATTCCATCACAAACTCCCTAATTGACAAAGGGTTCACAGGCAGAGCGGGTGAATAGAAGGTTCAGTTTCATGTAGATTATCATCAGAATCTGAGCAAGACAGAAATGCTTGTCCTTTGACTCAGAAATTAAAATATTTTCCATGACAACAGAAAGCCTTTCAGCTCTACAATGACCAGGAGCAAAGTCTGTGATCTCTTTGACCAGGAGCAAAGTCTCTGATCTCTTGACTTTTATAATCACAGAGCATAGTATAGTAGGCAAGCAATTTGTCTGCCCAGAACCTGAATTTCAATGGAATTCTCCAAATTCTGCATAAAACACGGAGAAAGTTTAGATTTTTTCACACGTCCTTTTTGCAGTCTAGTGATAAATAAAGCTAGAAATAAGTACGAATTACTGGAATGAACAAGAAAACCAGTTGGTGAATAGCAAATTTATTTCCAATTAAATTTTAAAGGCCTAGAGGAAAGAAGTATTCTCCTCAGAAAGTATTAGCTAAGGCACAATTTCACCCCTTGGTGGCTCCCGTAAATGCCTCATTCCATCGGTTAATGATCACGTTTTATTATTTCATGACTACCATCTTGTTATCTGCCAGCTTTTCTCTCACTAGGTTTTCAAGTCCCTCCTACATACTAGGAATAAAATGCTATAAGTGTTCTATATTATGGGAACTTATGCCTTAGTACAATAAATTGCTTTCTTTAAAAAAGTAATTTCCAGAAACTACAGTGATGACCACAGGTCACTGAAAACTGTACAAATTAAACCAGCTACTTGTGGAAGAGGTAGTTCGGTAAAAGTGGGCAAAGGTTGAAATACATTAATGTAATGTTAAAGTAAATCTTCTTATAACACATATGTGCTCAGTACATCTGTATAAGTTTGTGTTTTAAAAAATTTCAAAAGCAATGAATTCTTCCACCTTATCATCTCTTAGTGTATAGTTAAACTGAAGAAGGTACTGTTCATTTGGGATTTATTACTTCAGTACAGTTCTATTGTGACTTTCTTTTTTTTAAAAATGTTAGCAGCTTTACTGAAGAATCACTGACAATTCGCATATACAGAGAGAAGTCAGTTTGATAAATTTGGACATATGTATGCATCATGAAATGGCCATTACCATCAAGATAATGAACGTAATAGCCCCCCCAAAATATCCTCATATCCCTTTTTAAGTCTCCATTTTGTCCCTCCTCCCATCCTCACGCAGCTTCATTTCAGTCAAGATGTGTACCTGTTATCTTAGGCCTCAAATTATTTTTACAAACAAATTTGCAAATAAAATGTGGAGTTCATAATCAAAGATAAGCAGGCGGGCTTCCCTGGTGGCGCAGCGGTTGAGAGTCCGCCTGCCGATGCAGGGGACACGGGTTCGTGCCCCGGTCCGGGAAGATCCCACGTGCCGCGGAGCGGCTGGGCCCCTGAGCCATGGCCGCTGAGCCTGCGTGTCCGGAGCCTGTGCTCCGCAACAGGAGAGGCCACAACAGTGAGAGGCCCGCGTACGGCAAAAAAAAAAAAAAGATGAGCAGGCTCCTCAGGAGACCTGACGATCTGAAGGGGAATCAGAAAGTACCAAACACGCTCGGGTCCCAGAGAGTTTAGCACTAGCTTTATATTATTGTGACTATTATATTCAAGGAGATCAGACAAGTCTAAGTATTTTGGCAGAGGACTGGAACATAGCTTTTGGAAGGACAAAGCTGATCTTGAGAAGAAGAACAAAAGAGAAATTCTAAAACTGAAAAATAAATAATACTAAGAGCTCAATAGATATATTTGAAAGTGCACATCTTAGTAACAACTAAAGAAAAATAAGTTAGTGAATGGGATAAACACCAGGAAAAACAATCCAGAATAAAATCCAAAGAAGCAACATTTTAAGGAAAAATGAGAGAGCCTGAATTTGAGACAATGGCAATACAAAAACAAAGTTCTTAGATGAACTTAATTAGAATCACAAAAGAAAAAGAGGAATTTCAGAAAGGGTATCTGAAAGGAAAATGGCCAGAATTTTTCAAAACTGGTGAATGACCACTATACAGAGTTAATAAGCCCAGTGGATCACCAGAATGACAAAGAAATTCACACCTAAATGATTACAATATAATTGAGAAAAATAAGAAAAGGAAAAAAAGAGAATGAGAGGGATGAGGGAGGAAGAGGGAGGGGAGCGAGAGAGGAAGAGAGGGAAAGATAGAGGAGAAAGAAAACAAAAAGGAAGGAAAGAAGGAAGGAAGAAAATATATACTTCTTTTGTGTTAAAGATATAAAAACTTTGTGACCTTTCAATTCCAGTTCTAAGTAGGTTTCATAAAGAAAAGAGTACACACATGCTGCAAGATTTATGTACAAGAGTGTTCACAGCGACATTATTTGTAATAGCACAAAGACGAAACAGCCCACGTGTCTATCAGTAGTGTGGACAAATAGATGATGACATATTCATTTAACGGAATACTTCACAATAATTAAAAGTAACGCATTACACTTATATGCAACAATGTGATTTGATCTCACAAACATGATAGTGGACAAAAGAAGCCAGGCTAAAGTAATATTTGCTTTTTATTTCCATTTAAATGCATCTCAAAGCTAGATCAAATTTAAGTAGTGTTTAGGAATACACATTTACGTAGTAAAAGTATAAAGAAAAGGTCTGGAGAAAAGCAAGGAAGTGATTAGCAAGTCAAGACAATGGTTAAGTTTGACATAAAGGGGGAACTTGGATAGGAAGGGGCATGCTGGGGCTCAAGGCACTGTCAACATTACAAATCCTCATACGAATTGTGCATGCATGGGTCTGTCAAAGAAAAATTGTACTGGATGGAGTTAAACAGTCAAAGAAGACTTTATTCAAGGCTACTTTGCAATATGGGAGAGAGGTTGAACTCAACTCCACTGAAACAAAAGGCAAGAGTATTTTTAAACACTAGGGTGAGTTCATGAAAAAGTACTCGAGAACATTAATGGGGACGCTGGTCGCTGTGATTAAGGCCATCTGTGTTTGCTGATTGACATTGAATAGAAGTTAGGCTCCTACTTGCCACGGAGCCTGGGAGATGGAGCCCTGTCTCTCCCGATGATCACATTTCAAAGGACAGCTCTCAGGTCCTTCCTGAATTGACTTTCCTGGGTTATAGATGATTTCCATCTCAAAGGAGCAGAGAAAGAATTTACAGTTGCAAGTTTTCTAAAGTAAATGCTCTAAGAAAAGAGAAGTCAGGGGTCTAAAGTCAGGAAGAAACCTGTCTAAAGTTCAGTGAAGCTGAGGGGAATGTAAAGGCCAGCTCAGTCAGATATGAGCTTCACTATAATTCATTTATTTGTATATTTATTTTTATGCAGTTTCCTATACACCTTAAAAAAAAAGTTTAGCACAAAATTCATATAACTTCCAATTTGTTTTAAAAGAGATAAATATATTGATAGTCATGAAGAAGAAAAATTCTGTTAAAAACAGGTACTAAATATAAACAATGATTTTTCATGAATAAGAGGATATTCAGCGATTTAAGTTAATTTTTTATTTTTGCTCATGCTTTTACTTTTTCTACTCTAGTCTTGTACAGCTCTGATTATATAAAATGATAACAAAGAGAAAAATGTTTTCCCATGTGAAATGCACCTACCTACATTCTGCTTGTATGAAAGCTAGTTGGTTTTATAATTAGCAGTGTTTAAATATAATTTCCCCCTAGGAATCTTAGGTTCTCTTTTGTTTGTTTAGAAACCAAAATATGAAGAAATACGGTTAACTGTACTTGTCCTATCCCCTCTCTCCCTTCTCTCTCTTCCTTTTCTATGACAAGCATGAAGAAGCAATGTGGGATTGAACAAAAACAACTGGATTTTCAGAGCATGGCCTATTCTCTGCAAATATTTTAGGTCCTATGGGGGAAAAAATGCATTAACTCATTGAGGGACCATCCTCTGTTTTTTAAGTGGAAATTTTCAGACATTATGTGCCTTGAAGAGCAACCTATGTGCCTAATATCCTCCTGGAGAGTAATTTAAATAGAGGGAAAACCAGAGAGTCCCTTTATTAAGTCACTGAGTCCCCATGAATTTGGAATACACGAGGTTGAACTGACTTTGTGAAAAGTACCTGAGCCAACTCTTAGTGCCTGCAACAAAATTCAACCTAATAATGCCTGAGAATATTTACATCTTTATCGGGTTTATAATGTCTTTGTTTTCCCCAGCCTTTATTATTACTGATGTATACTTCTCTATTCAATACTTACCAAACCCTGAGGCGACCCAGTAGTAGTGTAATGTTCTTCACTTCAGTCAATGAACTTTAACAGAAACCAATGCATTTTAACTAAATTTTTGTTTATCTCAAGGAGCACATTTTAATGAAATCAATACATTCTTGCTGAAAGCCACATGAATCCTTTGGAAAGAATACATTGTTACCGAAACCAGTATACAGTTTTATAATGTCGGTATGTTTTAAGCATAAGCATACCCATACGTTTTAGCTGTAACCAATATATTTCTCCAGGGCTGTTACTGAGAAGCCTTATTTCAGGGCAAAGTCAATTCATTTTTACAGAAACTAATACTGTATTCCATATTCCTCAGCCAGCAGTGTCAGGCCAAATAAAGACTATGATTTATATTGCTGAAAAATGTAAATATTTCCAGAAATGACATTAAAAAAAGATAGTTTTGAAAGTGTATATTTTAATATCTTCATTAAGGTTAAAAAAAGAAGTCAGAGAAAAGTTTTTGAATTGAAAAGTTAAGGGCCTTGCTTATAATTTGTGATTTGATTAAACACGCAAATATATTTATTACTATAGTCATATCTTAGTCACTGAATTTTTTTAAATTTGTGTTTATTTCATTAGATGCCCACAAAAAGTGGATATGCTTTGGGAGAGATCAGAGGTTAAAAATTTAGAAATTTCCAGTCCTAGAAAAGCACATCTTCTCCCATCTAACCTAAGAATGACCAAACTCGTAAGATTCTCTCTCTAAATCCCTTCCCCTAAAAACATATTAATATTAATGGAGTCATTATAGTCAAAAACTAATGGAGGAACATAGAAGGAAATAAATTCAAACAATGACTCAACAATAAAACAAATAAAACTATTTTAAAAGTTAAAGCAGGGACTTCCCTAGTGGCACAGTGGTTAAGAATCCGCCTGCCAATGCAGGGGACACTGGTTCGAGCCCTGGTCCGGGAAGATCCCACATGCCGTGGAGCAACTAACTAAGCCCATGCACCACAATTACTGAGCTTGCGCTCTAGAGCCCACAAGCCACAACTACTGAGCTCGCATGTGGCAACTACTGAAGCCCACGCGCCTAGAGCCTGTGCTCCACAACAAGAGAAGCCACCGCAATGGGAAGCCTGCGCACCACAAGGAAGAGTAGCCACCGCTCGCTGCAACTAGAGAAAGTCCACACGCAGCAACAAAGACCCAATGTAGCCAAAAATAAATAAATAAATTTATTTTTTTAAAAAAGTTAAAGCGAATTTTTACATACATAAGCATGCATGTATATCTTTGTAGTTACGACTGCAAAAGTCTCTTGACCTATGTTATAGTATTTTCCACACCCAGGTTAGCCAACTACACTTTATGTACTTAGCCCAGAGATTCAAAATGCATCACTTTTTATTAAGCTAACATTTTAAAATTCAGACGTGCTTGTGTTTAGAAAGTGACTGGTTATCTCCCAAGATATTATCTAATTGGGAGAGTAACCTTGTTGTATAATTTATCCAGAGGAAAAGCAAGGGCAACTTACCTCCCTAGACATCTTCATTTGCCTTTTTAGTTTTCTCTGCTAATGACATTTCCAGAAGATGAATAAAATGAAGGGAAGAATTATCCTACAGTAAATGTAATAAACCCAAAGTCAATTTTTTTTAAAAAGCACCTTTCAGGAAAATATGCATCCTAGTTAAGATTAAAATGTTATATTTAATATTCATACAAACAATAAGAAATCAATAAGTAATCAGAAAATTCTCAAATCATTTAGTTGACTTCTCTAATTAGGAAAAGTAGACAAAACATCAACAGTTTAAAGGAAGGGCAATATTCTTGTTAAATGAATAAGGAAGTAAATAAATAAACAAGTAAAAAGAAAAACTGGGGCAGATGCTAAACCAAAAAGTAGCACCAGAAACTTTTTCTTTTATTAAAGCAACCCTTTAAGTCATTCAAAGTTCTTTGTAAACTCCTCCTATGGATATATCTCTGTCCTACAAAGATCCCAACTCCTAAATAGCTACTTTGACCTGGGGTTTATTTTTCTCAATGAGGCCCAACTCAGATGCAGCTCTCCATTTCATAGATTGGTCTTTACAGTAAATCTCTAACATTCTTGTTTAAGTGTTAGGATGCCATAAACGTAAGTAGCTAGTGGATCTCAAAATGCACATTTAATACAACCAGAAACTTCACAGAAGGGCCATATTCTCTCATTTCCCTTTAACAGGCTGCTAGCTTTTTCCCAACGGTTCACAAGCTAAAGTTCGATTTAATGTTTTTAACTTACGATTAATGCACTGTGGCCATAACCTTGTCTGCTTCGTGGATGGTGGCCCCAATGAGCCATTTCTAGCATCACTTTACTGGGCTCATAACAGTTAAACTGGGCAGCTCACCTCCTCCCCACCCACCGGGCCCCGTGCTGTTCCCCACCCAGCCTGGTCTCTTAAGCTCCAGCTTCTACTTCAGTTTCTACTCTCTCACTCGCCTTGAAAGTAGCTCCCGCCATTTTAAATCACTGTGTATCTGCAAATCATTTAAATCCCTTAAGACTGAGTCTAAGTATCGCCTCCTCCACAAAACCTTCCCGTGATGTACTGTCTGCTTTTAACAACTTCTAGGCACTTATTGTTTCCTACCTTGCACTCACACATGCCCTTCTCACCCAGCAAGGCCCCCTTCCCATTTCCAAGCCCACCCCAGAACTGGCCTCCCCGCCTTCCCCTTCACTTTGTCAAGCCAAGCCATCAAACAATCCCTAAGCCGTAGCAACAGCGGCTGGCAGGTGGCCACCACACTTGATAAATGCAGCCAGGAAGGATACAATGAGTACCAGATGAACTTAGACAGCTTGTGACCCCTGGCACAGCAGGCCTGGGTTTCATGTTTACATTGGTTTCCCTTGTCCCCCAAGTTCCACAGGGGCAATGCCGTGGAGGATGCCGCACACGTAATAGGCGTGCGTCACGGCTGAGGAACTCCTAGATAAGGACATCCTGATCTTATACAGGGCCCGCTGGCACACCTGCCACTCCACAGAGAGGTCACCTTTATTCCCTAGAACACCTCTAGTGAGGGGAAGGAGACCCCCAGGGAGAGAAAGCACTCAGTGTCGCAGGGGGAAACCACTGTCTCTGTCTTCCCCAAAGCTGTGTAATAGGCAAACGTCTTTTTTTTTTTGGCCATGCCAGCTGGCATGTGGGATCTTCATTCCCTGACCAGGGATCAAACCCATGACCCCTGCAGTGGAAGCATGGAGTCCTAACCACTGGACCACCAGGGAAGACCCTAGGCAAACATCCTTGAGCAAAACTGTCAACCTCTTTTGCTCAGAAGATGTGCAGGAACGCCGGATCATGGAGAATTGTCTCCCAATATGCTTCCATATCCAGCCTAGACCCCAAGGTTTATCATATCAACACTTTTCCTGCTAGCAACTTCAGCTTCCTCTACACCGGGTCCTGCGAGACACACCTCACCAGTCATCCGCACCAATCGTCAAATAATTTGACTATTCACTCTTTAACTGGGTTTTTTAGGCAATGTTAGAAGGAAAGCCTCACGATAGTATAGACTGATGTCATTTCAAGTTAGTTATCTCAAGTTCAACTGAGCCCTCAAAACTCCTCAGCAAGCCCCTTCCTGTCTTTGACCTTTCCCCACGATGGCTATGTCAAACCCTCAGAGCTCCTATAAGCCTCCACCACTCCCTGCAAGTCAACCTGCCTCTGTAGATAGAGACAAACTATCTACACTCTGGGCCTAATTGCTCAAGTCCTCTGTTTTAGACAGAGTTTCTTCTTGGTCTGGCTCAGGTTTATGATTTAAATCTCACTCCTTTCCAAGACTTGATCCATCAGTATTTCCTGTCTGTTCTGCTTCTTCAGCTTCTCCTTTATTCCTTACTTTCCCTGAAATCCAAGCTTGCTAAATTTCATCTTAAAAATATGTAATCACTCTCAGTTATGTCTCCCACATTATTTATTTATCACCTCACCATTTGCCTTTCTTTCCTAGATAAATTCCATGATAAATTGGTAGAAACTATGTGAATCACTCCACATTTACTTCTCTGCCTGCTGCCCTCACCACCATACTCTCTCTAGAAGCTTCTCTCTCTAGAGCAGTGAGTTATGTAATGGCCAAATTGAATATAACTTCCAGTACATCTTCTACTTCACCTTCCTGTAGGATTAGATGCTTTGGACCTCCACTTTTTGAAATCACTTCTCCCCCATTGATACACCATACGCTCCTCGCGTACACAAACTACATCTTCTCCATCTTCACGTATCCACTCGCCAAGACAATATAAGCATTTTAAGAAGAGCTAAGTAGGGCTTCCCTGGTGGCGCAGTGGTTGAGAGTTCGCCTGCCGATGCTGGGGACACGGGTTCATGTCCGGGAGGATCCCACGTGCCGCGGAGCGGCTGGGCCCGTGAGCCATGGCCTCTGAGCCTGCGCGTCCGGAGCCTGTGTTCCGCAACGGGAGAGGCCATCTTTTGTATTGAGCATCCCTCCCCACCCAGGTTGGATCCTCCATCCTTCACCTCTCCTCTAAAAGTTGAGGACTACTGATTACATCTATTATCCTTAGTATTCATTCACTCTGAAGCCAGTGGCTAAGTCACCCCTATATTGCTTATAATGCCACGAATATTTTTCTCTTTTGCAGGCATCCATGGATTTCTGATCATTACTGGACTTATTAATCTATATGTACCATAATGTATCATAGCACCTGAAACTCAGCATGGTTAAAACTGAACTCATTAAACCTACCTGCCTTTAAACTTTCCTCCATTTCCAGTGTTCCCGAACTTGTCACTCAAACCACAACCATGGGGCACACACTCCCACAGAGGTATTTTCATTGGGTTTCTCTTGATTTAACCCACTGACCATTCCTCTGGCCTGTTCCATTTCTACTGCACGTGACTGTTTTAGTTGCGTCCCTAATTATTTCTTACCTAGAATACTTCAACTCCTCTCCCTGTTCTTTTTTTTTCACATGTAATTCTTCTTTTTTTTTGCGGTACGCGGGCCTCTCACTGTTGTGGCCTCTCCCGTTGCAGAGCACAGGCTCCAGACGCGCAGGCTCAGCGGCCATGGCTCACGGGCCCAGCCGCTCCGCGGCATGTGTGATCTTCCCGGACCGGGGCACGAACCCGTGTCCCCTGCATCGGCAGGCGGACTCTCAACCACTGCGCCACCAGGGGAACCCCTCTCCCTGTTCTTATCCATTCTCTACCCAGCTGCTAAGGTAGGTCATTTGACAAGACAAACTTAATTGGGTCAATACTCAGCTTTAATTTCCCCCCACTGCTCACAGAATAAAGTGCAAACTCTTCAGCCAGGCGCTTCTGATCCTTCCCGTGTTCTCAGCCGCTTTCCTCTAGCATAGTTCCCTGTCAATTCTACACATTCACTCTGTGCAAAGGCTCACCAAGCCATGTGCACTTTCCCTCTTGCCATGACACTCTGCTCTCCCTATTCTCTTGAACTGCACACCTTCCTGTCTTTGATTGTATAGCGAACTCTTATCCATCCTCCAGCTCAAAATGGACACCATCAGCTGTTCTGCAAATGAGCCCCATGAGACAGGTAAGAGCTCCCTTCTCCCTAATGCGTATTATGTTTAGATTTGCCTGCATCATACCAATTATTACATTGTTTTTTAACTCTTTATATATCTGCATCCCCTTGACCTGTGATCTCTGAAGGAAAGCAGAGTTGTCTTCTATATCTTTGTGTGGGAAGTCGTATTATAAAGTGGAATACCTTTGGAGCTGAACAGATCAGAGTTTAGTTTCCTGCTCTGTAAATAGATCTCTGTCAATAGATCTCAACAACTGTATTGTCTAATTCTCTGTCCTGTAACTTAAAAATGGGGATAATGCAAGACAGAGAAAGCTTGATAAATGCTGGCACATAAAAGCTCCCACTAAATGGTAGTTGCCATTATTACTAGTATTATCATTATTGTTATTTTTGATTCCTTGGCATTTTTCTCAATGTCCAAAACCTTTTAGGTACCCAGCAAATGATTTAAAGATGAAAAATGTATAGTTATTATGTATAAATATATGTATGATTACTTTAAATGGCTGTCTTATTGACAATCACTCTATTATTTATTGTTGCTTTTTCCAACAACTTCTAAAGTGATCTTCTCAAGTAGGTATTCATGAAATGTTTACTCATTGAATTTCTTAGTAGTCTTTCAATCCTTTGGGAAAAGAAAGAATAATTACTTCTTATTTTTTAGTTTTATTTACTTATTTATTTAGTTTCTTAACCACTGGCATTCACAATTATAGAAGTAATATATTTATTAAAAGTGTAAATTTGGATTCAGCTAAAATTTTCTTGCCGTTTAAGAGACTTTCAAGAGGAAATTAAAGCTTGGACTTTTGAAAATAAGCCTAGTTTAATATACTTAAACCTCAAGACCAGTTTTAAGAGCACGTGAGAAGCAACTTGAAAATATCACATACTATGCACAGCCTAAGGTTAAAGCCCCAGTGTTTCATTCTTGAACTTTTCTGAATTATAAAATATTCAAGATTTATTGACAAAAAGTAATGGCATGTTTGTAGATTTAGTTAATTAAGAAAAAGATGACAGTAAACCTTCGTGTGATAACATTGCTTTGTGTTTTGTAGATATAATAAAGTCACTATAATGCTATCAAGGTCATTAGAAGTGGCATATCCACATCTCCTGTGGTCCTCATGTCATTTCCTGCCATGGTGAGAGGCCAGTGGGTGATGATGATAATCTCATGAATGAGGGTCAGTAGACTCAAACACCAAATTATTAGACATTCTGCAAAGTTCCCTTTCTAAACAGGCTACAAACGCCCACTTTTGATCATGAAACATCAAGGTAAATTCAACCAAGGAATGTTAAGAGAGCTCCATTCACTTCAACAAAACCACCACAAACTTCAATGCCTAAAAAACTTGAGACCGGCAGTTTCAAAACCCACCCTTTTTTCCTTTTGCTTGTATAAAACTCAGTCTTTTAAAGGGCAACTTTGAAAGGTTGCATATCCTTCTAACCCACAGGGTGCCATCACAGTAATGAGCAAAGAGTTAAAAAACCCAAAGTGAACTGACTGCTTCACCAGAAAAGATACTCAACAATTAGTGGAATGTGGCTGTTAGAAATATTTATAAAGCATATAGCTATGCCTCTGATATTTTCTTTATTTTGCAATACGTAAAGAAAATACCCTTTATCCTTATGGCTACTTTTTGACATATTTCCTCATTGAAATATAACCCAAAAGACTCTTAAAAAGGAAACTTGCCTGTGACAGTACCGCCAGTCCTGTGAAAGGGAAAAGTTTGGCTTCTATTCACTCTGCCACTCATTGAACTGTTTTGCATTTTTATATCCCATGACCTATATTTTTACCCCTTCATCTACACAATGGACAGTGCCCATAGTTTCCTAATTTCAAAGGTGTATTGAGTGAGCCTCGACAGACTTTGAGTGCTTTAGAAAGAAGATAGAAGATTGCCATTGTCAGGGCATCTATCTCACTCTGCAGCTAGAGCTGAGATCCCGTGTGCGGTGGAGTCCTTGAGTTTAAACCATGGGGGAAAAGAAGTTTGCAATGGTGACCTCTGGTGGTAATTTTTATTTTACTCTTTTTTGCTTACTTGGTTTTTTCTAAATTTTATACTGATTACCTTCATAATAACAAACACAAAAAATTTTTTTTTTTTTTTTGCGGTACGCGGGCCTCTCACTGTTGTGGCCTCTCCCATTGCGGAGCACAGGCTCTGGACGCGCAGGCCCAGCGGCCATGGCTCACGGGCCCAGCCGCTCTTCGGCTTGTGGGATCTACCCGGACCGGGGCACAAACCCGTGTCCCTTGCATCGGCAGGTGGACTCTCAACCACTGCGCCACCAGGGAAGCCCAGGAAGTATTTTTAAAGTCTGTTTGAATACCAGCCAGGACTTTTCAACTGCACCCATGAAACCGGGACCGATAAGGTATCCAAATTACTGGAATTTGCTCCTACTTACCTTCTAGTCACCCATTAACTTAAAAGTACTTTTACTCTCTCTTATCTCTAATTGCTACAAAAAAAGACTGGAAGAGTGGATTCTGATTTCAGCCCAGAGTAGCCCTTCTAAAGCATGTCACATAACCATTTAAAAGCAATTAGTTCATATCTATTTACCAATCCGCAGCTAGAGTATCATCAGTGAAATGTGTCAGTTATTTTCCCTCCCATTCTTCTCTGCAAATTTCTAACACAAAATTGTGCTTGCTGGTAAAATCCGGTGAGCACAGAGTCAATGGTTGTATTTTGTTTCGGCATGCCTTTTGGAAAATGCAGCCCCAGTTGTCATATTCCTTTTATGCTTGCATTAGTCATCCAGTCTATGTCCCATGCTTTTCGGAATATGAAAAATAGGATGACGTCTGAAGCTCCACCACCCATGTCTAAGAATGACTGGTTGACCCTGGTAGCAGCTACATTAGAACATTTTCACTCTGTATACCTAGAAGTGGGTCTCTCTTATATTAAAGAAATAGAATAGGGTCACTCTATCTGAATGTGATCTTAAAACAAAACAAAACAAAACACGGGACTTCTGTGTTCTAATTTCTGAATAATTTTGGGCAGGTCACTAAACCTTTGTAAGTCTTGGGGGTAAAGATATACAGAGTTCCTGAAGGTGAAGAGAGGTGTGCTATAGGCAGGAGCAGGAACTGGAGCAGGAACAATCTCTCTGATATTTGAGCAGAGACCAGAATGATGAATGGAACACAGCCATGGGAAGATCTAAGGGAGAGCAAGCAGGAAGGCACGAGACAGGATGAACTAATCTATTAGGGGACCAGCAGGTCAGTGGACCTGGAGAACAGGCATGGGAGTGGTCAGGCAGCACATTGACGTAGGCAGAAGTCAGGACATGTAAGTTTCTGTAGGCCATGCAAGGAGGTAGGATTTTATTCTGAATTTTAAATGGAAACCATTGGAGCGTTTGATTCAAGGGAATCATGTGATCAGATTTCTAAAATTTCTATTCTGGGAACAGGATGGGTGGTCAGAAGACTATTGCTGCTGAGAGATGAAGGTGGCTTCGTCTTAGCTGCCATGGTATCATTAATAACTAAATATGGGGTGGGTGCACAATTAATAACCAAATTTAAAGTATTTTCAAATGAATTATTGCATGCTGATAACAGTCCCAAACTAAACTTACCGTTTTATTCCCATTTTTCAAACGACTAATTCGAAACAGATATTAAGTGATTTATCCAATGTCACACGACCATTTGGTTGCAAACTTAGGGCTTACATCTCCATATCTACTATACCCGTTATTATATAATAACATTTAATAACATTGATTTAACATTGGGCCATTGACCACTTTTAATAATCACAGAATTTTTGAGTTGGTAGAAACTTTCAAGATCATCTCCTTCAACACTCTGACTTTACAAAGAAACCAAGGTCTTTTTCAAGTTCACTGACTTTCTAAAGCTTGCTCAACAAGTAGCCAGCACAGATGGCAACAAGTTCAAGTATCTTGACTCAGGCCACTATTCCTTCTACAATTATATGGTGCTTTTTATGACAGGAAATAAATAGGTGTTTTGAGATCATAGGGACAATTTCACCTACTTCACAGATTTATATCTAAATTTTTCTAATTCATTTATCAAGTATCTATTGAACATCTATTCTCAAGCGCTGTAATAGATTATAGAAATTTAGAAATGAATGTTTCAGTCCTAGCCTTCCAGAAGATTACAATAAAAAGGGAAAGTCATAAATAATGCAAAAATATATTTCAGTGTAACATGGCAAAGGCCAAAACACAAAAAGAGGCAGAGTATTAATAACTGTGCATAGAAGAATGAGGAAAGATTAAAAAGTGAAATTTCTTTGAACGTTCGCCAACGAGCTAGGTGACAACATTAGGAAAGGTATTCTAGGTGGAAGAGAAAGCATGTGCAAGTCTTAGATTAATGAAAGCAACTGTCATGCCCAAAGGACAGTGAGACCATCAGTGTGGACCTGACCCGGGGTACACGGGTGAGAATGAAAAGACATTTGTGCAGACTTTGCAGTTTTCTGTAACTAAGCTATTGGCTTTGATCACACCCTGTGGGCGATGGATGCCAGCCAAACAAGAATAATTCCCTCTCTCTGCATGTTCTCAAAATATATTTAAAAAAAAAAGATATGTTTCCCCCAAATTGATGGAGTAAAGAAGTGGAGCTTCTCTGAAAGCCTCTTCTAAGCAATCATCAGAAGGTGGTCATGACAGCAACAGTCTCAGCTTGTGTGATGGTAGCTCATTCTAGATTTTTTTTAATGTGTTATGTTGGTTTAAGTAGTGATTTAAGAATTGTGCTTTGCATCCCCAAAGCTGTGTCATTCCACAGTCAGTAGATGCTTTGATTCTATTGGTGGAAACTAAACAACCCAAAAGTATATATGGACCAGTGAACTCCTACTATTGTTTACTGTTGTTTGGTTCTGTTTTCTCCTTTTACCTCCTGTCCCAGGCTAAACTCACCCTTTCTCATCATTCCAACCACAACCTGCACTGCTAAATCTCAAGTTGTATCTCCAGGTAGACTTACCAGCAGGAAGTCAATTTCTATTTGAAGTGGTGTTGAAGAGTGTCTTTTCCCTTTGACTGCAATTTACAGAGCAAATATGGAGAACTGGTACAGAAAAAGCTAGAGACTGAATCAGAATGTTCAAAATCAAAGATTAGGCCAAACTAACAAAGAAAATAAGTTATTAAACCCAAAACAGGAAGCACTGATTACCTCCATTTTTATATTTCGCTATACCTTATACTGTCTTCTAATACAGCATCAGTGAAGCATTATTACATTTTCTATTTTACATGTGTCTCTCCCTTTTTATACTTTAGCTCACTGAAGGGAAGAAATCTTACTCATCTTATATCCCTGATGCTTAGACCAGGGCTTGGTTCACAGATGCACTAAAAAAAAAAAAAAAAAAAAACCTTAAATGAATGAGTAAGTGAATTAAAAATGCAGCCTGAGGTGTTTGGCTCTCCACAATAGCCATTAAATCTTAGCAGATTCATAGCGTCTCTGAGGCACAGAGTCTTAGCACTGAGTTTATAAAGGTCTTCAGGTGCAACCCCACCTAACAAAGGACCTTCTTCTCCCCGTGCCATCTAAAGACTTAGGATGACAGAAGACACACTGTCTTCTGAAGCCCTTTGTTCATTCTTTGAGCAGCTTAAATTGTTAGAAAGTCGTTTCTTTTATGGCGCTGACATCTCTGGTTTCCTCCCGCACATTCTCGTTGTGCCCTTCGGGCTTTCAGTGAATACATATAATCTCTTAGAAGATTCTGTGCCATTGATTTGAGAGCCACGTCTAGGCCATATTTGATTTCAGACTGAACTTGTTCCTTGACTTCGGCTTTTCATTCACAAACCCTAATAAAAGATTATTAGAAACCCAATTGACATTGCTCAGCACAGCAATATCAAAGTGATGGCTTCTTTCTTACGGTCTTAACCTCGTTTAATCAAGGGAGAAAAGAACTGTAAGTTGTTTCATACCAACAGTGTGTCAGCTAGTGTCCACACATTTCTTACTTCAGCTAAGTTAACTTATCATATACAGTACAAATAGCATCTTATTCTCATCTTTAAGATAAGCTAATGAAGCCGAATCCGGACTCTGTACCCCAACACCGAATTAAATCTCAGAGACAGAGTCTTGGGTGAAGTAGAAGAGAATAGCTTTATTGCTTTGCCGGGCCAAGGGGGCCACAGCGGGCTAGTGCCCTCAAAACTGTGTGTCCCGATCTGGAGGGGGTAGTGAGGCATCTTAGAGTGTTCAAGGAGCAGGGCGTGGTCAGCTCATGGACATTGTTCTGATTGGTTGGTGGTGAGGTAATAGGGAGTCAGCATCATCAACCTTCTGGTTTCAGCCAGTCTGGGGTCTACGTGCTGGTGGGCAGCAGTCAGTTAACTTCTCCCACCTGTTTGGGGTTTCAGTATCTGCAAAAGATACTGCAAAACAGCTCAAAGATATTGTTATGTGTATCCCATGAAGGGGAACCTGGACTCTGCCGCAAGGCTGCCCTGTTGTTTCTTTTGACTGTTCCTCCCTGGTCTCCACATCCCCTCCCCTCCCTAATTAGCGACTGTTTGAACCTGCTCCTTGGAACTCAGGGAGGGTCATGGAAGCTGAATGAAGCCTATTTCCTGTAATCAAGGAATGGGGGACACAGGAAGGTTTTTGAGCCCAGGAGCCCCACAGAGCCCTGCACGGTATCACTTTTAATAAGCATTGTAAAGGGAGCCACTCACCCCTGGTTCAAAAATATAACGATCTGTATTTGATTTTAGATAGATTTGGCTAAAGGATTGTCATAAATTAATGCGTGAATTTTAAAATGTCATAAATTAATGCATCATTGGCAGAGATATTGTCTTCCTCTAGGTAGGCACCATGGACTTTGGAATCAGAGCAATCTCGGCTCTATTTCCTAGTCCTGCCTCTTCATGGTTAAGTCACCTAGACCAAGTCATGTCGCTTTTCTGGGAGACAGTATCCTCATCTGTGAGGTGATGGCACCAATATAGACTTGGTAAGCCTGAAGTGAGGATAAAATGGGATCACGGCTGTAAAGGTTGAGCACAGTGCCCAGGACATGACAGTGATGATAATGATAAAGAGGACGTTGAGATTCAGCCGAAAGACTCATAAGATTTCAGAGCCAGAGGCACTTTAGCAATCACTTAGTCAAATCTTAAATATATATACTATAATTTAATATAATAAATAAAACCTCAGAGGATACAGGTTTTATTCAAGGTCAAGGAGCAAGTCAACATTGGCTGTCTATTCATTAGGTCTGTGCTCTTCCCTGCAGTCCACAGAGTACCCAGGCTGGCCGTGTCCTCCTGTCCTCACACAGCTTAGGACAAGTCAGCAGGCAAAGCAGCCCCAGGCACCCAGCTTCTCCTCCAGCCTGCATACGGGGTGCATGAGACAGAAAGTTCAGCCTCGTTCTTTTTTTTTTTAAACATCTTTATTGGAGTATAATTGCTTTACAATGGTGTGTTAGCTTCTGCTGTATAACAAAGTTAATCAGCTATACGTATACATATATCCCCATATCCCCTCCCTCTTGCGTCTCCCTCCCACCCTCCCTATCCCACCCCCTAGGTGGTCGCAAAGCACCGAGGTGATCTCCCTGTGCCATGCAGCTGTTCCCCAACTATCCTTTTTACGTTTGGTAGTGTATATATATCCATGCCACTCTCTCACTTCATCCCAGGTTACCCTCCACCCCCACCCTGTGTCCTCAGGTCCATTCTCTACATCTGCGTCTTTATTCCTGTCCTGCCACTAGGTTCTTCAGAACCTTTTTTTTTTTTTTTTTAGATCCCATATATATGTGTTAGCATACGGTATTTGTCTTTGTCTTTCTGACTTACTTCACTCTGTGTGACAGTCTCTAGGTCCATCCACCTCACTACAAATAACTCAATTTCATTTCTTTTTATGGCTGAGTAATATTCCATTGTATATATGTGCCACATCTTTACCCATTCATCTGTCAGTGGACACTTAGGCTGCTTCCATGTACTGGCTATTGTAAATAGAGCTGCAGTGAATATTGTGGTACATGACTCTTCGAATTATGGTTTTGTCAGGGTATATGCCCAGTAGTGGGATTGCTGGATCATATGGCAGTTCCATTGTTAGTATTTTAAGGAACCTCCATACTGTTCTCCATAGTGGCTGTATCAATTTACATTCCCACTGACAGTGCAAGAGGGTTCTCTTTTCTCCACACCCTCTCCAGCATCTCTTGTTTGTAGATTCTTTGAGGTTGGCCATTCTGACCCGTGTGAGGTGATACCTCATTGTACTTTTGATTTGCATTTCTCTAATGATTAGTGATGTTGAGCATCCTTTCACGTGTTTGTCAGCAATCTGTATATCTTCTTTGGAGAAATGTCTACTTAGGTCTTCTGCCCATTTTTGGATTGGGTTGCTTGTGGTTTTGATATTGAGCTGCATGAGCAGGTTGTGTATTTTGGAGATTAATCCTTTGTCAGTTGCTTCGTTGGCAAATATTTTCTCCCATTCTGAGGGTTGTCTTTTTGTCTTGTTTATGGTTTCCTTTGCTGTGCAAAAGCTTTTAAGTTTCATTAGGTCCCATTTGTTTATTTTTGTTTTTATTTCCATTTCTCTAGGAGGTGGGTCAAAAAGGATCTTGCTGTGATTTATGTCATAGAGTGTTCTGCCTATGTTTTCCTCTAAGAGTTTGATAGTGTCTGGCCTTACACTTAGATATTTAATCCATTTTGAGTCTATTTTTGTGTATGGTGTTAGGGAGTGTTCAAGTTTCATTCTTTTACATGTAGCTGTCTAGTTGTTCCAGCATCACTTATTGAAGAGGCAGTCTTTTTTCCATTGTATATTCTTGCCTCCTTTATCAAAGATAAGATGACCACATGTGCATGAGTTTATCTCTGGGCTTTCTATCCTGTCCCATGGATCTATATTTCTGGTTTTGTGCCAGTACCATAATGTCTTGATTACTGTAGCTTTGTAGTATAGTCCGAAGTCAGGGAGCCTGATTCCTCCAGCTCCGTTTTTCGTTCTCAAGATTGCTTTGGCTATTCGGGGTCTTTTGTGTTTCCATACAAATTGTGAAATTTTTTGTTCTAGTTCTGTGAAAAATGCCATTGGTATTTTGATAGGGATTGCGTTGAATCTGTAGATTGCTTTGGGTAGTACAGTCATTTTCACAGTGTTTATTCTTCCAATCCAAGAGCATGGTATATCCCTCCATCTGTTTGTATCATCTTTAATTTCTTTCATCAGTGTCTTATACTTTTCTGCATACAAGTCTTTTGTCTCCTTAGGTAGGTTTATTCCTAGATATTTTATTCTTTTTGTTGCAGTGGTAAATGGGAGTGTTTTCTTGATTTCACTTTCAGATTTTTCATCATTAGTGTATAGGAATGCCAGAGATTTCTGTGCATTAATTTTGTATCCTGCTACTTTACCAAATTCATTGATTAGCTCTAGTAGTTTTCTGGTAGCATCTTTAGCATTCTCTATATATAGTATCATGTCATCTGCAAACAGTGACTTCTACTTTTCCGATTTGGATTCCTTTTATTTCCTTTTCTTCTCTGAGTGCTGTGGCTAAAACATCCAAAACTATGCTGAATAAGAGTGGTGAGAGTGGGCCACCTTGTCTTGTTCCTGATCTTAGTGGAAATAATTTCAGTTTTTCACCATTAAGGAGGATGTTGGCTGTGGGTTTGTCATATATGACATTTGTTATGTTGAGGTAAGTTCCCTCTATGCCTACTTTCTGGAAGGTTTTTATCATAAATGGGTGTTGAATTTTGTTAGAAGCTTTTTCTGCATCTATTGAGATGATCATATGGTTTTTCTCCTTCAATGTGTTAATATGGTGTATCACATTGATTGATTTGCATATATTGAAGAATCCTTACGTTCCTGGGATAAACCCCACTTGATCATGGTGTATGATACTTTTAATGTGCTGTTGGATTCTGTTCGCTAATATTTTGTTGAGGATTTTTGCATCTATGTTCATCAGAGATATTGGCCTGTAGTTTTCTTTTTTTGTGACATCTTTGCCTGGTTTTGGCATCAGGGTGATGGTGGCTTTGTAGAATGAGTTTGGGAGTGCTGTATTTTGGGAGTGCTCTGCTATATTTTGGAAGAGTCTGAGAAGGATAGGTGTTAGCTCTTCTCTAAATGTTTGACAGAATTCACCTGTGAAGCCATCTGGTCCTGGGCTTTGGTTTGTTGGAAGATTTTTAATCACAGTTTCAATTTCAGTGCTTTTGATTAGTCTGTTTATTTTTTCTATTTCTTCTTGGTTCAGTCTCAGAAAGTTGTGCTTTTCTAAGAATTTGTCCATTTCTTCCAGGCTGTACATTTTTTGGCATAGAGTTTCTTGTAATAATCTCTCATGATCCTTTGTATTTCTGCAGTGTCAGTTGTTACTTCTCCTTTTTCATTTCTAATTCTATTGATTTGAGTCTTCTTTGTTTTCTTGGTGAGTCTGCCTAATGGTTTATCAATTTTGTTCATCTTCTCAAAGAACCATCTTTTAGTTTTATTGATCTTTGCTATTGTTTCCTTCATTTCTTTTTCATTTATTTCTGATCTGATCTTTATGATTTCTTTCCTTCTGCTAACTTTGGGGGGGGCGTTGTTCTTATTTCTCTAATTGCTTTAGGTATAAGGTTAGGTTTTTTATTTGAGATTTTTCTTGTTTCTTGAGGTAGGGCTGTACTGCTATAAACTTCCCTCTTAGAACTGCATTTGATGCATCCCATAGGTTTTTTTGTCACGGTGTTTTCATTGTCATTTTTTTCTAGGTATTTCTTAATTTCCTCTTTGATTTCTTCAATAATCTCTTGGTTATTTAGTAGTGTATTGTTTAGCCTCCATGTGTTTGTATTTTTTACATATCTTTTCCTGTAATTGATATCTAGTCTCATGGCGTTGTGGTCAGAAAAGATACTTGATACAATTTCAGTTTTCTTAAATTTACCAAGGCTTGATTTGTGAATGGAATGTCCTATAAATATCAGTTAAGTTCATCTTGTTTAGTGTATCATTTAAAGCTTGTGTTTCCTTATTTATTTTCATTTTGGATGATCTGTCCATTGGTGAAAGTGGGGTGTTAAAATCCCCTTCTATTATTGTGTTACTCTCAATTTCTCCTTTTATGGCAGTTAGCATTTGCCTTATGTACTGAGGTGCTCCTATGCTGGATGCATAAATATTTACAATTGTTATATCTTCTTCTTGGATTGATCCCTTGATCATTATGTAGTGTCCTTCTTTGTCTCTTGTAATAGTCTTTATTTTAAAGTCTATTTTTTCTGATATGAGAGTTGCTACTCCAGATTTCTTTTAATTTTCATTTGCATGGAATATCTTTTTCCATCCCCTCACTTTCAGTCTGTATGTGTCCCTAGGTCTGAAGTGGGTCTCTTGTACACAGCATATATATGGGTCTTGTTTTTGTATCCATTCAGCCAGTGTATGTCTTTTGGTTGGAGCATTTAATCCATTTACATTTAATTTTCAATGTATATGTTCCTATTCTCATTTTCTTAATTGTTTTGGGTTTGTTATGTAGGTCTGTTCCTTCTCTTGTGTTTCTTGCCTAGAGAACTTCCTTTAGCATTTGTTGTAAAGATGGTTTGGTGATGCTGAATTCTCTTAGCTTTTGCTTGTCCGTAAAGGTTTTAATTTCTCCATCGAATCTGACTGAGATCCTTGCTGGGTAGAGTAATCTTGGTTGTAGATATTTCCTTTTCATCACTTTAAATATGTCCTGCCCCACCCTTCTGGCTTGCAGAGTTTCTGCTGAAAGTTCAGCTGTTAATCTTATGGGGATTCCTTTGTATGCTATTCGTTGCTTTTCCCTTAATATTTTTTCTTTGTATTTAATTTTTGATAGTTTGATTAATATGTGTCTTGGTGTGTTTCTCCTTGGATTTATCCTGTTTGAGACTCTGCGCTTCCTGGACTTGATTGACTATTTTCTTTCCCATATTAGGGAAGCTTTCAAATATAATCTCTTCAAATATTTTCTCAGACCCTTTCTTTTTCTCTTCTTCTGGGACCGCTATAATTCAAATATTGTTGTGTTTAATGTAGTCCCAGATGTCTCTGAGACTGTCCTCAATTCTTTTCATTCTTTTTTCTTTATTCTGCTCTGCTGTAATTATTTCCACTATTTTATCTTCCAGGTCACTTATCTGTTCTTCTGCCTCAGTTATTCTGCTATTGATTCCTTCTAGAGAATTTTTTATTTCATTTATTGTGTTGCTCATCATTGTTTGTTTGCTCTTTGGTTCTTATAGGTTTTTGCTAAACCTTTCTTGTATTTTCTGCATTCTATTTCCAAGATTTTGGATCATCTTTACTATCATTACTCTGAATTCTTTTTCAGGTTGACTGCCTATTTCCTCTTCATTTGTTTGGTCTGATGGGTTTTCACCTTGCTCCTTCATCTGCTGTGTATTTCTCTGTCTTCTCATTTTGCTTAACTTACTGTGTTTAGGGTCTCCTTTCCACAGGCCGCAGGTTTGTAGTTCCCGTTGTTTTTGGTGTCTGCCCCCAGTGGGTAAGGTTGTTTCAGTGGGTTTTGTCGGCTTCCTGGTGGAGGGGACTGGTACCCGTATTCTGGTGGTTGAGGCTGGATCTTGTCTTTCTGGTGGGCAGGACCGTGTCTGGTGGTGTGTTTTGGTGTGTCTGTGACCCTATTATGATTTTAGGCAGCCTCTCTGCTAATGGGTGGGGTTGTGTTCCTGTCTTTCTAGTTGTTTGGCATAAGGTGTCCAGCACTGGATCTTGCTCTTCATTGAGTGGAGCTGGGTCTCAGTGTTGAGATTGAGATCTCTGGGAGATCTCTTGCAGATTGATATTACGTGGAGCTGGGAGGTCTCTGGTGGACCAATGTCCTGAACTCGGGTCTCCCACCTCAGAGGCTCAGGCCTGACACCCAACTGGAGCATCAAGACTTTGTCAGCCACACAGCTCAGAAGAAAAGGGAGAAAAAAAGAAAGAAAGATAAAAGAAAATAGAATAAAATAAAATAAATAGTTATTAAAATTTAAAAAGTAGTAAAAGAAAGAAGAGAGCACCCAAACCAATAAACAAATCCACCAATGATAACAAGTGCTAAAAACTATAGTTTAAAAAAAAAAGGAAAGACAGAACCCTAGGACAAATGGTAAAAGCAAACCTATACAGACAAAATCACACACAGAAGTATACACATACACACTCACAAAAAGAGAAAAAGGAAATATATATTTTTTTTTAAAAAAAAGGAAGAGAGCAACCAAGTCAATAAACAAATCTACCAATGATAATAAACTCTAAGTACTAAACTAAGATAAACATAAAACCAGAAACAAATTAGATGCAGAAAGGAAACCCCACGTCTACAGCTGCTCCCAAAGTCCACTGCCTCAATTTGGGATGATTCCTTGTGTATTCAGGTATTCCACAGATGCAGGTACATCAAGTTGATTGTGGAGATTTAATCCGCTGCTTCTGAGGCTGCTGGGAGAGATTTCCCTTTCTCTTCTTTGTTCGCACAGCTCCCGGGGCTCAGCTTTGGATCTGGACCCGCCTCTGCGTGTAGGTCGCCGGAGGGCGTCTGTTTTTCGCTCAGGCAGGACGGGGTTAAAGGAGCCGCTGATTCGGGGGCTCTGGCTCACTCAGGCCGTATGGAGGGAGGGGCACGCAGTGCGGGGCGGGCCTGCGGCGGCAGAGGCCGGCGTGACGTTGCACCAGCGTGAGGCGCGCCGTGTGGTCTCCCAGGGAAGTTGTTCCAGGGTCACGGGACCCTGGCAGTGGCGGGCGGCACAGGCTCCCCGGAAGTGGGGTGTGGATAGTGACGTGTGCTCGCACACAGGCTTGTTGGTGGCGGCAGCAGCAGCCTTAGCGTCTCATGCCTGTCTGGGGTCCGTGCTTTTAGCTGCGGCTGGCGCCCGTGTCTGGAGCTCCTTTAAGCAGCGCTCTGAATCCCCTCTCCTCGCACACCAGGAAACAGAGAGGTAAGAAAAAGTCTCTTGCCTTTTCGGCAGCTCCAGACTTTTCCCCGGACTCCCTCCCGGCTAGCCGTGGCGCACTAACCCCCTGCAGGCTGTGTTCACGCCGCCAACCCCAGTCCTCTCCCTGTGCTCCGACCAAAACCTGAGCCTCAGCTCCTAGCCCCGCCCGCCTCGGCGGGTGAGCAGACAAGCCTCTCGGCCTGGTGAGTGTCGGTCGGCCCCGATCCTCTGTGCGGGAATCTCTCCGCTTTGCCCTCCGCACCCCTGTTGCTGTGCTCTCCTTCGCGGCTCCGAAGCTTCCCCCCTCCGCCACCCGCAGTCTCCGCCCGCGAAGGGGCTCCTAGTGTGTGGAAACGGCTCCCTCCCAGAGGTGCAGGTCCCGTCCCTATCCTTTTGTTTCTGTTTATTCTTTTTTCTTTTGCCCTACCCAGGTACGTGGGGGGGTTTCTTGCCTTTTGGGAGGTCTGAGGTCTTCTGCCAGCGTTCAGTAGCTGTTCTGTAGGAGTTGTTCCACGTGTAGATGTATTTCTGGTGTATCTGTGGGGAGGAAGGTGATCTCCACATCTTACTCTTCCGCCATCTTGAAGGTTGCCCCCAGCCTCATTCTACCCTCATGGTTTTCTCTGGTGTTTCTTTCCTGCTTAATCGCTAAAGACAATCACACGAAAAATGAATTTCTGTTTCCGAGGGTCCATCTGCTCCCCCCAGTCACCTACACGTGAGAGACGTCTGCTCATGACTGCATCTCAATTTCAAATGAACAGTCAAATAAAATGCTCCATCAAGGCTGCCTCACAGGGGATAAAAGCCACAACGACAGGGCTCCTCCAGAGGCAACAAGCTCATCTTGCTTCCCTGGCATTGCAGCCACGCTCCTGTGTGTGAGCGGGATAAGAGGGGCCTGTAAACGCCGCTTCCCCGGGATGTAGGGCCCTCAGGCAGACAGATGTGCTGTGTGAAGACAAGTTGTCCGAAGCCTCCCTCGCGCCCAGCCGGGGGCATAGCAAACAGCGCTGGGACCGTCACTGCCAGCCACGGGCCTCCAAGGCTGCTGCCCCAATTACTGATTTTCACTTCACCTTCTTACTCTCCCCCGCTACAGTTAGTTTTATGGTTTTTCATTTGGGCACATTTGTAAGATGATTTTTCCTGGATCTTCCTTATCACACCGATGTGCTGCAGGAATAGAGAATAAAAAAGGTAAAAGCTTCTGTCTAGTCACGCCTGAGTGATAAAGGCAGAGATTGACAGGGAAGGGCTGGAAACGGATGAATCTGTTTCTTAGTGGCTCTCACTTTTCTTTACACCATTGTCCAATGTGCCCGGTCTAAACAGCAGAGTAATGGGTGGAAATCATCTCTACAGTACTCTGAACTTTCTATGGGAAACCACATCTCCTCCATTTCCAATCCATCTTCAACGCTAGGGTGGGCAAGTGACTCATGTCTGACCCATCAGAGCAGAGGACCCACCCATCCATATTGATGAACGTAGGCATGGCTGTGTGATCCAGTCCTGGTCTATCAGCTTCATAAGGCTTTTTCTTACTAATGGAAAAGAATTATGCTCTTGCATCTGCTGACTTTAATTCTGGACATTCATGAGCCCAGAAATGTTGGGGGCCACCACCTGAAATCAGAGAGTAAAGGCTATGCAATAGAAGGCAGAGCCCAGTAATGGAGAAAAACTGAACTCTGATGAAATCGGTCAAGAGCCTAAGTCTAGCAGTGGTTGATTCTATAAGTTTTCCTTTTTGCCAGTTTCTGAATTCTGTTATTAGTGAGTAAAAGAAAAACAACTGGTACAATTTCATTCGATCATCTACATTAATAAAGATTTTGGTAAGGCAGATTCAGTGTGAAGTTACGTGAGCTTGCTCGCAAAAAACATTGAAATAGAAACCTCATGGGTTATTTCATAACATAATTTGGTTCATAACATAATGTGGTTTCTTTGGCTAGCACCACACAAGAAGAAAAATGTCAGGGATAAAATTATTTTAGTGATTTAGTTACTGCTATGTCTTGAGCAATACCATAGAGTACCCACCTGTTTACTACTCTGCTTAAATTTTTTCTGAACTCCAATTCCCACTTTGTGGCAGTGTCTTCCTTTCTTTCCTAGACAACAAGCACTTACCTGGGTTCCTTCAAATCCAAAGGGTCAGTTTGACTGGTGTCCCTCCAAGGAAAAAGAATTAAAAGCATGCTCAATGCCGGAAGGTCATGTGCTCTTCAGTGATAGCCACTGCCGACATGGTAGTTTGGGGGCTATAGTGACTGAAGAACTCACTACCATTTCCAGCCTAGAAACAGGTTGTCTAGATACCAGAGGGTGAGGATGCTCCTTCTTCCACAGTGTGATGTTCAACTATTGTCACAGCATGCCAACACGGGCATGACCTTCCAAAGCCAAAGCGTTCTAGAGGCTTGATTTACACACAGAGCCGTTCCTTGAGGCATGCCCAAACTACCAGGGTGACTGGATTATATAGAATCTGGCCATGAGCAACATACTGTGTCCAGAGATAACAATACGGGGGTGGGGGGAGGGAGAGAGCAAGCCTTTATTTAACCAGAGCAGGATATATTTTCTATGAAGAATCAGCTCTCTCCTACATTGTAAACTAGTTTCCGTCAGAAACTAGAGTCCTCTGCATCTTGTGCTACTTCATGCTTTATCACAATAGTGCTTCCCTATTTTAGAACAACGTTAACATCCATTCTGTGCCTGAGGGTCCCTAACCCACTTCCCACCTGGTGGTATCTATGGAAATAACACATCTGACAACCACTCTAAGGTATAAATAGCAATCCAGAAAACATCCCTGTATGCCCCCCTAGGCATGCTGTTTACCATCAAACAGGTATTCAAACTTCCACAGACCACACAGCCCTTCCCCACTGTCAAGGAAGGATTGGCCTCACCATGAATTGCTCTGATTCTGCATGAGAAGCACTTGGACTCAAAGGACCAAGTCCTACCAGCAGTCAACCTTGATGAGAATAAGGCCCTAGAATGAGGGCAATGAGAGCCACCTCCTGGGCCCCAAAGACTTCTGAGCTCCCAGATGAAATGCTTCTGATACGACATAAATGACTGTAACATTTCACCCAGGATTTCTCGTTCCACAGTTTGGAAACCACTTGAGAATGAGAACCTGAAAGCCAGGCAGTAACCAGCCATCAGTGTCAGACCATCATAGACCATGCAATCCTGAAGGACCGCAATGCACTGAAAAGGGTGAGGAGAGTGAAAAGAAAACACCACAGAGCTGGACACGACACAGGAAATTAAGGAAGGAGGCGGAGAGTTTGCAAGGAAATCTGTTAGAAGGTCTGGCCAGCCTCCACCCGGTGGCTTCAGCTCTCCACAGAAGTGGCAGAATGGCAAGAGTAGACCAACAGGTGACACCTGGGGGGACAGACACCCTCAATCTAGATGACCTCACGCTGAATATCCCATGTGCTTCAGGACTCTGTGACTAAAAGTGTCCTTGGGACTGTGCCAACCTAAAGAACCGGGATTTGAAGGGGCCGGGGGTCAGAGGTGATGTAGTGGCTGGAAAAGGAGAAGGGGTGTGTTTACATTACATCCAAGCGTTGAGCCTTGAGCAGTGCTGAGTGAATGACAGAGAAGGCATAAGGGCGTCACAGGCTCCCTCTGTGGCTAATTGAACGCACTGATGTGCACCCCCTGGGAAGAAGAAAACACGATGGTCCGAAACGCAGGAAAGAAGCGTGAGACCCGGCCCATCTGTCTCGCCTTGTACTCTGTGAAGGAAGATAGTAAGTGTTGTATTTGTTTGTTTTGTTTTGAGTGTGGGGCTTTTTGTTTGTTTGTTTTCAGTGAAACTGTCAATTCTGAGAGTAGCTGTGAGGGAAGCAGAATCTGCTGCTCCAGATGGAAAGGCTGGACCCCGCGCCTGGCAGCCGGGCTGGGGGGTGCATAGCACGAGGGAAAAGGACTTGGAGATTGGTGGCAGGGGGAGTGGGGAAGAGGCAGGACGGGCAGAGAGGGCAGGCTGGTGCTGGAAAGCGCTGATGCACATAGAAATCCGGGCGGACCTGGGTGTTCTGGTAAAAGCACTGGGTGAGACCCACGTTTAACTTGCAGCCAAAAGGGGAGTGAAGCTGGGACCCCAGGAGGGAGGGAGTCTTGTCCAGTGATGCGGAGCAATCAGCCTAGACTTGAAATTGGAAGCTGGAAGGTTAGCAGGATGGAGAGTGGCCCCAGACTCCTAAGTCTTAGCTGATGAGAGGTAGAAATTAACATCGGAAAAGGATTCTCTGCATTTTGCAGTTGTGTTAGTTTTCTGTTTTTGACCTTTGACGTCATTTTTTAGCACTATTATAAGACCTTATTAATTACACCTGCACTTATTGGGCTTCTGCAAACTATTACTTCAGATATGAAAGGTAGACTTATGTATTCAGACCCTGACCCTTTCAGTGTGCAACTAAAGAGAAAATAAAAGCACAATTTTGCAGATATCTATTAAATTCAAAATATTTACAATTTTTCCATATTCAAATGCATTTTGGTTGCAAATATTGAAATGGAGATAAAAGTTATAGATGAAAAAAGTTAAAATATGAAAGACTAGAAACTTTCCATCCAGACAAAAACTTGCCTGAGTAACCTTTAAAGAAATAAAATGTAATTATTTACGACCAAATTTTCTGAGGTGAGTGGAGAGAAAGACTTCTAGTGTAGATACTGGGGTAAACCCCCATGGTTTGCTTCGTAGTAAAATATGTCTAAAACAAAAGCTGAGTGGGTTATAAGCTTCAGTCGCTAAACCTGTTTAATGCTTTATTTAGCAGGATGTAGATGTAATGTTACTACATAGCTTTTAATGAAGAGAAAAATCTTTATTCTCAAAATGCCCAAATTTTAGTTATTATGGATTATGCTAAATACACACAAAGGATTTTTCAGCTGTTTCCAAAGCCAAAGGCAAAATATACTGGAATAATTTAAATCCTGTAATAAACAAAGGCTATAAGATATAATAACCCTAAAGTAGCAGGGAAAATTAACTCATTTTAAAATCGGTCTTTAGCAGGTGTAATGAAGAAGATAAATTTCAACAATTAGGAACTAATGAAGACTTTGTAAAAATTGCTATTTACAAAGAATAAGTGAGAAAATACTTGGGAAACATGACATATATTAAGCAATAGGTCTGAATGACGAATGCCCTGGGCTCTTAAGGAAATTAGTCAAGAAACTTAATTGACTTACAATGATTTTTCAAAACTCATAGTTGGTTGAATACTGGCAACATGGTACCCATTATCTGAAAAAGATGAGAAAGAATGAGCTCAGAAATTATCAGGTGGTAATTTTTCCACTAATCATATTATTAGTAAGATCATAAGATTAGAATTTAGTGCATAACAAAAAGACCAGGGCACTAGAATCATAAGAACCATGAGCATATTTTTTAAACTAACCACACAAAACTAAACAACCTGTATCATTTTCCACTCGATATCACTGAAATACAGAGGGAAGGAAAATAAAACTTACATTGACTACTGAGTGTGTATTTTTTAATACTTTTGGAATGTGAGAAATCTAACATCCGCTTGCCAGATTACTTTTAATTGACTTGTTTAGAAAGTGAGCTCTGGAAATTGAAACTTGTCCTGGGCAAGGGAAGACCCATAGTTATCTTCACACAGAAAAAGTCTCTAAGTGAAGGGTCACAGTAGTTGACCAGAGGGCTAATTTTCCATTAGTCTGTACCCTATGCTAATGAAGTCAATACTGAACATTGTGACATTTGGTTAAGTCTCAATAGTGAAAGTTTAGGATTTAAACTTTCATTGCACAGGGAATTTGTGGTTAGCATTGGTATGGGAAGGAAAAGAGTGTATCTAAAACCTCAAAGCGGGGGGTGGGGGGGAATAGCTTTAAATGGGAAAATTGGAGACAAGTTGTTGAGAGGAAACAAAGTCTAATGAAGATAAATGGGTGGATAAAAAGCAAGTAATCAGTGGAAGAAGGATGTTCCCCAGCTGGTGGCAGTCCCAATGAATTATTCACTAGAACCATGGCCAGCGCCTGCTGGGAGCTGTCCTCTCCTTGCTCTGCAGCTACTGGCAAAACAATGGCTGTGTCCGAACTTGTGTACTCTGGGCCTAGCCTGGAGGGGAGTCAGACTGCGGCAGGTTTGGGGGAATTCATAGAGTTGAGATAGATAGTGAACTGTGTCCACATTAGACACAGATGGCATGGAGAGGTAAATTCAGTGCCGCCTTCCATAATATTAAATCACATTCTTCTAAGGTTGTTTTCTGTTTTAAAACTGATAGTAACTTTCTTCCCACCTTCAAACAATTAAAAGATTTCTCTACAAAAAAAATCTAACATGATGTTAACTTAGTCTCTAATCTTGGACAAATTTCTTAGTTTCATTGTCTTTGTTTTCTGTTTTTCAGCTGTAAAATAGAAATGATTTTTTGTTTTTGCGGTACGCGGGCCTCTCACTGCTGTGGCCTCTCCCGTTGGGCCTCTCACTGCTGTGGCCTCTCCCGTTGCGGAGCACAGGCTCCGGACGCGCAGGCTCAGCGGCCATAGCTCACGGGCCCAGGCGCTCCGCGGCATGTGGGATCTTCCCGGACCGGGGCACGAACCCGCGTCCCCTGCATCGGCAGGCGGACCCTCAACCACTGCACCACCAGCGAAGCCCCTAGAAATGATTTTTTAAAAGACCCTCCTAACAAGGTGAGCATGAAGCTTAATGAAGTGAGATGTCACATGGGAAAACTATTCACAGATTTTCAGAGGTTATATGCATTAGTTATTACTTTTGCCATTCTGGTTAGATTATATTTGTCCTTGGCAGAGGAGCTGACTTTGAGGGAAGAGATAAGAGTTTGCAGTAGAATCACTACTGATTAGTTGGGATGGAAATCAGAAGGTCTTCTGCAGTCTGGATGGCGTTTTATATTGTCTCTGCAACTTATTTAGTACATCAGCATATTTTGCAACTTCCCCTCACCACCACCTCAGTCCCTTCAGTAACATCTTTTGTTTGAATGAGCAGTAAAGAACAAGGAGAACTAGGGAAAATTAACTATTATTGTAGCCCTATGACTAATGAAAATTCGTACATGGCACTTTTGGGGAAAATGCGCCTATTAACATGCCTGTCGGGGTAGGTTAATGTTGCTATTTTAACTTTGCTTGGGAAAAACTGACGTCAAATAACTTACCCAAGGTTATCCAGCCATCTGTGGCAGTGAGAATTACACAAGCAGAGCTCCTCCCAGCAATGGCCCCAAGCTACCTGCTGAAGGAAGTCCAGGGTCCCTGCAGCATCCTCTAGCCACACCCCAGACTCTAAACACAGGATCCATGTCTGTGTCATGAGGCTTCTTAGCAAGATAACTAAAAATGTATGTATTGGGTTTCCCTGGTGGCGCAGTGGTTGAGAGTCTGCCTGCCGATGCAGGGGAAACGGGTTCGTGCCCCGGTCCGGGAAGATCCCACATGCTGCAGAGCGGCTGGGCCCGTGAGCCATGGCCGCTGAGCCTGCGCGTCCGGAGCCTGTGCTCCGCAACGGGAGAGGCCGCAACAGTGAGAGGCCCGTGTACCGGAAAAAAAAAAAAAAGTATGTATTAACTAGTAAGTCTTTGTACTATTCCCAACACCTTCCACATGCATTCACACATTCAGTTAATCATTCTTTCTGAGGATTTGTGAACCCAGTAAAAACTTCAGGACCCCAAAAAGAAAGTTTTAATGGTGATGTGACAATTGGAGGGATTGCCTTGCAAGTTCATTAGCCACCAAATCACACTGTCAGTGATTTCTTCGTTGGCTGAGTAGTGTGGTGTTGCTGTAGCACAAATCTTAACAGAGGACTGTGTTATTAGACCCTGAGGATTCTCTTTACGACATAAAAGGGAGTATTTCATTGCGTAGTTAATGGTTGGCTACTGGAAAACTCTGAGCAGGAGTGAGACTCGATTAGATTTTCCTGACTGGTTTTGGTAACAGTCTGGCAGAATAGAGGACAAACTGGAACTAGGAAATAGCCCTTTTCCGAGAGTAATGACAGGAACTTGAACTAGATCTTTAGCCATGGGTACGGGGAGATGAAGGCAGACTGAGAGACATCATAGGACAAACAGGAAGACAGGAGTGGCTGGAGGTAGGAGGCAAGAAAAAGGGGAAGCTTAGGATGACTTCTAAGTTTCTGGCTTGGAGACGGAGTGGACAATGGTACTGTTCAGTGAGACTGGAATCACAGGAGGCAAAGTAGGTGGGGGCTGTGTAGGGAGCAGGGGATGCAGAATGGGAAATGTCTTTCCTTTGAGAGATGTTGAGTTTGAAATGCCTGCAGGCATCTGGACAATTTCCAAGAAGCAGTTTGCTATACAGTGTTAGACCTCAAGGAGAAATCCATACTAACATAAAGATTTGACAGTCATGGTATAGCGGACACTCATGCACCTTGGCTGGCCTTGATTCATCACCCAGCCAGTGTTTGATCCTGAAAGAAGGTTATAACCATAGAAATGAAAAACTGGAGATGGTCGTTTACTTTCTCTTTGCCTTTGTTTTTAATGTTGTTGTTCTTTAAGCCATGAAAGTATCTGATGAGCTTAGCTAGTCCTAGGGAAAATATGCAGTCAAATATCAAGGTGTGTCTAATAAACTCTGATAGACTTTTATAAATCCATTATAATAGGGAGTACAACTCACAAATGTTTCCCTGTCTTTCTTTTGTTTCTCATGGTTTCCCTGAATATTTTTGACATTCATCCTTGGCCTCATGGGAGTCATTAAGATAAAGTGCTTTGTAAGGTGCAAAACATCAAAACAAAAGTAAAGGATAAAAACAGTCATAATGATGAAGATGGTTAGACTTTATACACTTATAAAGCACTTAACACAATGTCTTTACACCATAATTATTCGATCAATATTATTTTACTTACCCACTTCAACGGACCCAGATGCTTACAACATCTTCAGCACAAGGAAACTAGAACGGTACTAATAATCAAATCACTGGTTGTAAGAAGTCAATTCTAAATGTTCCAATTTACTTTGTATTGATTGGCCCTTGGCAACATTTTCAGAGTTTCCTTCAGGTCCTGTTATTTCTGTTCAGTGCACCAAGATGATGGATGCAATAACTGAGGCTTTTTATTTTTAATTAGAGAAGATTTATTTGTTCAGAAGTATGTTTATGAAATAAACCCAAAGTCAACCACTGTTAATTTTCAAAAAGTAAAATTAAAAAGCAAAAATTTTATTTGAATTCTAATATACCTATCCCAATTTATCCCGAAAGGATTTCTTTAAAATGAACAGGTTATTTGCCTAGAATAAATGAAATCATGGTTGAGGCAACTACATACAGACTAGTAGCGACACCAAGTGGTAGCATATTGGAAATGTTTTTAGTCTGTTTTATAAACGACTAAATAAATTTCTTTAAAAGAGAAATTACAACCCGGGAAAATGTTTATTGTGACCAGCATAATCTGTAATCTGCCTCTAAATGTTTTTAAGTATAATTACAGCCAGTGCTTCTGTAATACAAGTTTTATTTCCAGACCAGAGTCAGAGTCAAATAAGAAATTCTGTACAGACAACCATGATTTGTATATAAATGAGCATAAGTAAATTTTGCTTATCTTTTTGGAAAGAAAGAGGAGTCAGGTGTTGTGCAGAGCGACCGTCCGCCTTCTACAGGGGTAGCTGCTGCCCCCTAATGGTGGGAGGTACTGATAGGAAGATTCAACCAAGGTTCAAATCCGTCTTTGCTGCTTGTTGGGTATATATCTGTAGACTGTTATTTTAAATCTCTCATTAGTAAGTTTTTCCCCCATCTCTAACGTGGGGACAGCTACACTCATTGGTATGAGGGGAGGTTAGTTATAGAAGGATTCGGACCTGACAGTGAGTCTGTTATCAGTTTCAGATAGCTGGGTTCCTCTTGTCTCACCTTTACCTGGGAACAATCTGAGAAGTTCTCTGGGTTGCAAGGTATATGATGGGCAGATCCAGTGGGCAGATATGGGATGGCAAGAAGCAGGGAAGAAGCATCCAATTTGGGGAAGATATGAACCAACATGGAATATAAATCAAACTACCAAGTTCACTACAGCTGAAGTATTATATGCAAGCAAAAAAACATGGGAAACAATGAGAATAAGGACCTAGTGAGGGGCAGATCGTAACAGGCGTGTCACTTGAACAAGTTTGGATTTTATCATGAAGGCATTGAAAAATGGAGACTGGTGTAAATATATTTACTTTTTCAGAAGTATGACCCTAGTAACAGGTTAAAGATGAGATTCAGGAGGAAGTGGATAAGACTGGAGCAGAAGAACTAGTGAAGGGTTGTCAGGACGGTAGAAGCACGTGGAGTTAAGAAACACGCAGGGTTTTTAACGAATCAGATCTTAATTAATTGGAGTACCAGAGACGTAGTAATGAAGAATGACACCTAGGTTTCTCTTGTTTTCCTACAGATGATATTCTATAAATGTAGAAGGGAGGGCACAGACAGCTCTCTAATCACTGCTTCTGGTGGTGAAAGTCTTAGGGCTTAGAACGAGGTTCAGAACAGGCCGTGGAAAAGAAGGAATTTCAAAGCCAACGATTCTTGAGTGGAGGTCTCGTGATTCCCATTCTTCTCCTTCCATGTCCATAATTCAGGACTGTCACCAAGATTTGTGTTACTGGACACTTAATCCAAAAATATTTAATCAACTTATGTAACGTGTGAGGCAATGTTCTGGGTGATGGACAAGCCATACAAACTCTCTGGGTCTTAGACTACTTAAAATAAGGGTGGCATTTAGATTATTCCCAAAATCCCTCCCTATTCAAATACTGAATCTCTCTGACTTTCCAGTAAACCCCTTCTTATTCACTTATCACCTTTAGCAGTAATAAAGCTTATTTATCCCTTCCATTCATCACTGTTAATATTTCTCTCTGATGTCTACCTGAAGGTAAGGAGATCATCCTCACTTCAGCCTCCCTTGAAAGCAGAAGTCTCAGAGATTCTGAGTTTTCTAGAACAAATCTGATTTCAGATCAGAAAAAATCTAATGTCAAACCAGAACAAACCTGATTTCAACCAGAAAAAAAACCAAAAAAACAAAACTGTTTTCCAACCTGTTGTCTCTGAAAACAGAAGTCTCAGAGATTCTGGGTTTTCTAGAACAAATCTGATTTCAGATCAGAACAAATCTAATTTCAAACCAGAACAAACCTGATTCCAACCAGAAAAAAAAAAAATCTGATTTCCAACCTGTTGTCTCTGAAAACACATTTGCATTGTGCCTTGATTTAGGATTTATGGGGAAACCGGTCTCAGTAGAGACAACTAGAAAGCTTTGTTTAAGTACCTTCTGTAAAGCTTTGTGACCCATTGGATACACAAGGCCTCTCCCAGCTGAAGGACTTTCTGGCCAGCTTCAGTCACCAGCTGTGCTTCTCAGGAAGGATAACCAGGTCAGCTGGCCCCAAACCCAGGACTCCCAGGCCTTACCTGGAAGAGGCTTAGAGGGTCTGTGAGTATAAATAATCTTACTTCGAAACGGCAGCCCTAAAGCAACGTGAGCCACTGAGCCCTGCGGCAGCTTTTTCCTCCAAATCTTGGTCCTCTAATCAAATGTCTCTCTCTTTATGAAGAAGAGAAGAGATTGCCTGGAGACCTTGGCTAACCCTTAGCAGGCGTGCCTAAAGCCCTGTCTCTAACACAGTCAGCAGCCCTGAAGAACCATTAGCAAAAGCCTTCATTCTAATGAGAGAAACTTCAAAGGCCCCAGATGAGGGAAGAAGTGATCCTGGGAAATGTTGAAACGGCAAATAGCAATATTGCCGCTGACAAAAGATGAAGATGAAACAAATGTTAGAACAGAAAACATGGTTTTATTTTGCCGGGCTCTCACTGGAAACTATCATCAAAGTCTTTAACTGAAATGAAAAAAATGTCGATATAACAAGCCCACTAGAGCCAACTCGGATTTCTAACAACAAAAGTCATCTCTGAAATAACAAAGCTTACAAATTAATGAAAAATCTCAATGCAGAAAGTCAGGCGTATGGCCCCAAATAGCCTTGTGCTACACATTCGTTAGGCAACATTAGGGCTGGAGGCCACTGAGGGGTCAGCTGGGTAAACCCCTTCGTGTTACAAAAGAGGAGACTTGGAACACAAAAAAAGTGAAGTACCTTGTTCGAGGTCTTAGAACTAGTTAGTGACTTCTGAATTGTTAGCAACTGCCTTCTCTACATCCGTGAGACCAATCACTTCTCCCTTCAAATCCGACTTTGCCCAGTTATTGAGGCAGCCCTAATCAGGGCTGAAGTTCAAGTTCACCAGCTGCTGGGGCCTAGTATTTGTCCTCCTGTCTTAGGTCCATTCTGTGTTACGCTCAGTAAGCCATAGACTTGCTGGGACCCGCCTCCCTACCACCCCACAGCTGCTGAGCCAGAGGTCCGTGTGCAGACCTATGCCCTCTGCAGTCAGGTCTGTCTGACGTATGACATGGACCACAGGGACCATGACTGTAAATTCCGAAAAAATATTGGGCAAAAAGGATGGAGGGCTGGCGAAGGCATGGTGCATCCTGGAAATTGAAACCCACAGAGTTAAATATTAGGGATAAGGGAAAAGATAGAAAACCCAAAAGATGAAATAAATGATTTTTTTTCTAACGCTGCTTAGTATGAGAGGTCCCGAGGATCAGTCAATAGGTGAAACATTCAAACAATTCAGTCTTTTAGAATCTGCAAAAGATTTGCAGCTGTGTAGCTTAATCTGCCTTTCAGATATACAGATAGCACATTTTTCAAGAATAAGTAAACTTTTAAAAAGTATATATATAGTAAAAGTCATGGAGCCTATAGAGATGAACCTTCAGATCAAAAGGGAAAAAGCAGCATGGAAAATACTCAGAGAACGACAATCTAAGAACAATCTCTTATAGAATCTAAAGATAATGTATGGAATCTGACACATGCAATAGAAATCAAGTCAATGTGTTGCTTATGAAATGTGATTCTTCTCTCACTATCCAGGAGAGAAGAGTCTGGTATGAAAAGTGAGAGAGCTGGCATAAGGAAGGATTGCTGAAAGGACTCTCAACCCACACTCTCTGCTCAGGTCCCCTGAGTTCCCAGCCACTTCTCTGACCTTTCATCCATCTGACACTCTCTTCTGAGCTCCACACCCAGCTGTGAAGCTACCTTCTTGAAATAACGTACACTTTGCCCTCTGTATCCATGGGTTCCAAATCCATGGATTCAACCAACCACGGATTGAATTCCAGGAATATGGAGGGCAAACTGTAAGTACATGTTGCAAGAATCTCAATGCTAACCAGTTCAAAGTGGGACCCTTGGTTCCCATCACACCTAAAACTCCCTACCCCTGCTCCCCCTTCAGCTTTTCCCCACTGCAGGAAAAGCACCTCCTTCCATTCGTTTGTTCATCCCAAACCCTTCAGTAACTTAACTTGCCCTCACCACTCCCACACATACCCTGGTACATTCGGTACATTCTGTTTCACACTGAGACCCGTGGTTCCTTTTTAAAATGTGTCTCTAACGCATTCCCTTTTCTAAGCATATTCCTCTACTACTGTAATGTCATCAGCCCTCATCTCTTGCCAGGACTATTAAAATAATCCTCGTATTGGACGTCTTGTTTCTACTTTTGCTCTATTTTATTTTTCTCCATACAGCAGTCCAATTAATCTTTGGAAACTGCAAATTTAAGTGCTTCCTTCTTCAACTTAAAGCCCTTTAATAGGTGCCAACAGCATTAATAGTTAAATGTAAATTTTTTGTGTGACACACGCACCCTTCACGACTGACCTTGTCTCTCTTCAGCCTCCTTTGCACGCCCCCGCCCGGCTCACAACTTCCCTCCCACACTCGTACCGTTTCAGTTCTCCTTCAATAAGCATCTTTTAATATCAGGAGTTTGTATGTGCTGTTTCTTCGTCCTGGTACACCTTCCTCATTAACAGCCTGGTTACTCCCACTCAAAATTTAGATCTTAAATGGTACTTCTTCAAAGAGGTCGTCCCTCATTGCCAATCTAAGTAAGTCTCCCAGGTGACTCCCTCATGGCAGCCTTTATTTTGCTTCTTTTCCTAATACTTAGCATAGTTCATCATTATATCGTTTTGCATCCTTTTGGTTCACCTTTATGAGCTTCACTCCACAAGACGTAATGGCACAAGATGACTGTCCATAAATAGCAATCTTCTGGCATACAGTAAACATGGAACATGTGTTGCCTGCTTTCCCCCTAAATATCCTATTTTGATGACTGTATAGAAGGGGAAAAAAGAAATATACCAATGAAAATAAGAAGGATGAGAGGGAGTTCAATGGTGGGCATGAGGTTCTGGTTGATTTCTGGAAGTCATAATGTATATGGCAGGATATCAATGGATGAATCAAAGTGAAGGAACAAGCAGCTTGGCACACGTAAAGGAGAATGCTCGGGTACTGGTGGGCATCAGAATTCCCAGACAGGCTCGGGATTCTGAGTCAGCAGACCCTGAGGGAGAGAGGGCAGAAGGGAGATGGAACTCCAGTGGCTCCAACTGGCTCCATGCCTCCCATCTATCTCCCTGTTGGCAGAGTGATGGGCAATCCAGAATTGCTCCCTAGGGAAAAATAAAACTCTGAACTCTTTTGGTAAAGAAAATTTTAAAATCTGGCCAGAGAGAGAAGGTGCTTTTAATATGGAGACTAGAACCTGAGAGTAGAATTTATCCTACTCTGAAATTTGAAAGTTAAAGAAGGAGGAAAGGGAGTGGAGGCAGGTGGGGAAAGAGGTAGGCACGCCAGGCTTTTCTACCTGCACGCCCTCTGGTACAGAATGCAGGTTACACACTGCTCCATTAAAAGCAGGCTTCTCGGTTAAGCATACTTTTTGACAGAGAGGCCTATTGAATAAGAGCCCTACCTATACACATAGACAACAGTAGAGGCGACATAGACGAGCTGCCTACATCAATCCTGAAAATTATTCATTACTGGATAGGAGTCGACAATCAAAATGCACAAGGAACCTTGAAGAACATCTTTGGTTTACTATAGAGGGAACGGTACTGACACTCAGAAGAGCTGATCTGGAAGAAACAATTTAGACAAGAACGTGAACAATTCCCATTAGGTATTTTTAGCTAATTCAAGAGCTTATTACACACGCTCACACAGACACAGACACACAGACCGATACGACAGAAAGGAATGAACGAAAGGCAAGAAAATATGTTTCTGAAATTTAAAACATTATTGCCCAAAAAATCAATAGAAGGACTTGGAGAAAAAAAATCGGGAAATAGCTCAGGATTTGAAAATAGAAAAGAGAGAAAAGTTGGCTGTAGATGATCAATTCAGAGGGTCTGACACTTGATGGCCATACGTTTCGGACAGTGAGATAGGAAGGGAAGAAAGAAATAAATTGTACCACGTGTCATCAATTCTAAAATGACCTCCCCTCTAAAATGCATTATTACTTCATGTATTGCTAAGGAAATAAAAGCTGTGCCAATTGAATTATGATACAATGCTTTGTTTCACTTGAATTTTTATTTATAAATATGTAAAGAGTTCCTTTAGGTGTGTTTAGATATATATTTTGTTGTCTTCTTCATATGTAAAATGCAGTATTTTCAAAATAAATTGCAAAATAACTTAAAACCATATTCAGAATCTGGTTCTTTTAAATGTTTATGGGGCTTAAAACCGTAGATGTTCATTTTTTCATCACAGTATTCTTTATTCTGCCAGCAAGAACTCTGGTATGTGGGCATTACCAAACGTGAGCAGACAGCCCTATTGTCTGGAATTTTCTTCCAAGCTACTGACACTCCTTCTGCAAGTTTTGATGTTAGCGTGTGATAGGGAATCCTATAACACAGGGTTATAGGGTTGTCCTTTCTTAGGTCCTATAAATTATGGATTATGGTCATTGCTTTGCAAGAAAATTGGGAATTTCACTCATTCTTCCAAACCTAGATATTCACTTCTCTAACATCAAACTCCACATCACCATTTCACTTCAGTAATTTTTGGCATTTACAGTAATTTTTTATGGCCAAATAATAATATAATCTTTAAAAATTAATGGCAACTATACTCGACACACATAGCATCAACAATAACTTGAAGTGAAAAAAATAAAGACACCTATGACTAAAAACAAACATATATGGACAATGAAAATTACATCTAGACATATCTTACTTTCAGAGGTGTGAAGATGTACAAAAATGGGTCTTATTATGAAGTACAGTATACTGGTGATATTTTTTATCAGATTTCTATTATTTTTTCTATGTTCATCTGTCCAGTATTGAAAGAGGCATGTTGAAATTTAAATTTTATCTTCATTATGAATCATACCCTTTCTATATCAAAAGACAGCATTTCTCCATTTTAATTCACTTCCTTAAAGTCCACCTTTTCTGCTATTAATAGTTTGACTCCTGCTGTCCCTTTATTTAAATTTCCCTGATATATCTTTGCTCATTTGATGTCACTTTGTTTGAGGTATGCTAATTGAAAACCACATTTGACCAAACACCGTTTTTCATTTTCAATCTAAAAGATTTTTATCTTTTAATAAGGAAGTCACTTTTAGTTCCATTATTAAATTTACAATATTTAGTCTTATTTCTCTTAGCTGGTTTTAGTCCTCATTGCATCACATTATACTATGATTTCTCCATTCTTTTGTTAAATTTTTTTTATCGTGAAAGTTATCACTGATACAACACAATGGATATACATATATTTAAAGATTAATAGTAAGTTGAGTAAGCATCTAATATCCACTATCCAACTTAAGAAACAGAGTATCAGGGATAATTTTGAAGCTTCCTGTTGATCTGATTACATTCTTTCCCTGCCCTGGATTTCGTACTATCCTGTATTTTGTGTTAGCAATTCCTTTGCTTTTTCTCTATAGCTTTACTAAATAGATGTAGCTCTAAACAACACAATGACCAGTTTGCTTATTATTTAACTTTGTGCAAATGCAATTGACACTTGTTATTTTTACTCTGCATTTGTTTTATGCTGATAGCTGTGATTAATTCATTTTCCCTAATATATGGTGTTCTGTACAAATTTGTACAACCTTGTACATTGTGTTCTGTATGAAAGGTGCTGACAGTGTGAATGGTGCCCCAGAGCTGAGTAAGGGGATAACCCTGATTCTTTTGTATGAATACAACATAATTTATTCATTTTAATAATTCAGCATTTTTTCCTAGGGTTTCTTTTAGCATTTTTTCTTGCTGTGATGAAATAGTATTGCTATGAGCATTATTTCACATGTCTCTTGAACATACAGTTTCTCTAGGGTTTCTAACTAGGAGTGGACTATCTGGTAATAGTGTATACAAATACATGCATTAATAAACTGTCTTTCTCTTGCTAATTTTTTGTTAAAGAGCCTCAGCTGAAAACCTAAGGTGATGGCTAAAGTTTCCCTTCCCTACAAAAGCATAAGATGGACTGGACCACCATTGCTGACTTTGAAACTGGAAGAAAGCCACCAAAAAAGGCCCCCAGCTGACAGGCAACAAGAAAACAGGGACCTCATTCCTACCACCACGCGGAGCTCAGTGCTGCCAGTCACCTGAATGTCTCTGGAAATGGATCCTCCCTCAAAACCCCCAAAGGAGGCAGCCCTGCCGACACCCTGACCTTGACACTATAAGACCGGGGTAAGCCACTGACCTACAGAATTGCGAGACGGAGATCCTTTACTCAAGCCACTGGGATGGTGGTTAAGTGTCAGCAGTAAAAACCAGCACAGTGGCTGAGCTTGGCTTGTGATAGTTCTGTTGATCCAAATGCTTTTAAATAACCTGATCAATGTTATTTTAAATTAATTGTTTTCTCTAGTTGTGTTAGTCTTTAACTGGCAGGAGGAGGCCATGAACTGAGACGTATCACAGCGCAGTTATGGCCAAAACAGGTTTGGTGGAACGCAGACTCGTCATCAGTCTTCCAAGCAACGTATTATAGTAACTGTCCCTAGTTCATCTCTGTGTTTCCTAGCTGCTTTGCCCTTGTTGTTTATTCTAGGATGGACAGCTATGGAACAAAATTTGGCCAACTTAAGACTATGGTTTTGGGGTTGAGGGGTGGAGCTCTGCTTCAAGTGCTGTGGGGAAGGAAGGAAGCTGACACACTGAGAAACGATAAAACCAGAGATGAAGAAAGAGCCTAAGGCACTTGGGTCCATAGTTCTAGTTATTCCTCAAGCACTTTTCTTAACTTGATACTGGATAATAAATTGCTTTTTTCTAAGTTAGACAGAAATGTGTTTCTGTCATTTGCCAATGGCAAGAATCAGTGTTGAATGCTGTATTCATTTCCTGTTGATGCTGTAACAAACTGTTATAAACTTAGTGACCTAAAACACCACAGATTCACCATCTCAAAGCTCTGCTAGTCAGAAGTCTAACACAAGTCTCTGGGCTAAAACCAAGGTGCCTGCAGGGCTGCATCCCTCTCTCAGGGCTCTGTGGCAGAATCCATTTCCGTGTCCTTTCCAGCTTCTCCATCCACGTCCCTTGACGGGGCCCCTTTCCTCCATCCTCAAAAGCCAGCAACATTGAATCTCTCTCTGCTCTCCCTCCATGGTCACATCCCCCTCTGACCTCTAATTTCTATTTTAGTTTGCTTTCTTTTATGAATGAGATTGAGCATCTTGTCATGTGTTTACTGACCTTTTCTGTTTCCTCTTTTGTGAAGTATCCATTTCATGTCAGTTTTTCTACTGGATTGTTTGCCATTTTCTTACAGATTCTTTCATGGCAACATTTAACCACTAAAGGATTTATCCTATAGTGGTTAAATTTGTTAAACTATCATCTCCTGGTTTGTGCTTATATTTTTATAATCTGTATGGTGTATTTTAAACTTAAAGTACCTGTATTTTAATGTAGTTGATTTTGTCCATTGTTTACCTTAACTGTTATGCTTTTTATATATTGATTAAGAAATCCTTCTTTGGGAATTCCCTGGTGGTCCAGCGGTTAGGAATCCATGCTTTCACTGACAAGGGCGTGGGTTCAATCCCTGGTCGGGGAACTAAGATCCTGCGAGCCTTGCAGCATGGCCAAAAAAAAAAATCCTTCCTTTCCCTAAAGTCATACAATATTCTGCTATATTTTCTTGTAAAGCATATAAAATTTTCATTTCTTGTTAAGTGTTTACTATCTCAATAATTGTTTTCTTCTTTTAAATAAGGAATTTTTCCCAGCACACTGTATTGGGCTGTCATTTTCCTATTGATCTCTAATACCAATTCTTTTCTATTTCACATTTCATATATGAATAAGTATGCTTCTGGGCTCTTCTGTACTATTAATCTGTTTGTCTATCCCTGTGTAAACACCACACTGTATTACCAGGGCTTTATGACAAGCTTCAATATCTAGTAGAGCAGAGCTCTGCAACTTGATCTTTTTCTTTAGAAATGTGTTATAAATTTTGGCCTTTTGCTTATTCATATAAATTTTTAAATAAACTTGTCAAGTTCCATAGAAGCATTGCTAGAATTTGGATTAGAATTACATTACATCAATAGGACAAGTGGGGGAGAACTGACAATTTTTTAACTCAAGGTCTATTCGTGATATGAAATATGTCCATTTATTTTGGTCATCGTTAATGACTGTCTAGCACTTTATAATTTTCAGCGTAACAGTCTTGCTTATCTTTTGTTAATTATCATTCCTAAGAACATTATATTTTTAGTGCAGAATTAATTACATTTTCTAACTATTGCATTTTAGATGCATAAAAATGCAATTGACTCTTGTCTAATAATGATATTGTGTACTACTATAGCAGGTATTGCTCTTTATCAACCTATTAAATCCTCTCAACAACTCTGTGAGGGGGTCCTGTTATCATAATTACACTTTATTTTGGCATTCAAACCACCGCATCAATTTGGTCACAGGGAATTTGAAGTAAGGCAGGGTAGGCAGAGTGACGTACAACGACTGCACCTCTTTATGGAGAAGAGAACTTGCCACAGAACAAAATGCTGTTGGTTTCATGGTGCCTGATGAAGAAAAGGAAAGGGTGGTCTGCACAAAATCTTGGCTCAGTTCTGCTGCACCGGGAGTTCCTGACCACCGCGGTGGCCGCAGCTGCCTCCGTGCCCTCCTCGTTGACCTCTACAAAGCACTTGTGCACGACCTTGGACATGGGCACGTTCTTCTTGGCTGACATTCCAGAAAAGTCGGCCTTGGCTTCCTCAAAAGCATCAGTCATTCCTAAACTTCGAAGAAAAGCCTCCAAGTCATAACTCTCCTCCAGCTTTAATCTGGGAAGAAAAACTTGAACTTTATCCTTAGTCAGCTTTTCTGGATTTGTCCAGGCTCTGAACTTCTCATATGTAAGTGCCTTTTCCACCTGAAATAATGAAGAGTTAAATCTTAAAAGCTAGATGACAAGAGCCTGGTACCCATCCATCCCCCCACTCATTAACACCTCCACACACACGCGTGACCTGCAGCTAGATGGTGAGATCTAGTCCAAGACAATGTAAGGGATATTTCCTCTTATAAACACACCCGGATTTCCCCTCAAATTCTTGCATTTTCCTTGTTTTATGGACACAAGAGAAGAACAGTTAGAAAACACCTGAGACAAAGATAGGGTTTTATTTTTAACTATCTGTACCAAATTCATTTCAAGCGTTTTTTTAGTTTAGAAAATTCTCATAACCAATTGATTGTATTCATGCGAAACACTTTACCATGAGTTTGAGAACTTGTTCGACAAAAGGGAGACAAAGCATGGCTCAGAACTCTGATGGATGAAAAATGGGGAAATCAGGGATCATCTGAACGGGAAGGAAGACATGGATTCTGGGAAGGGGAGAGCAGCAATGGGGAATTCCACAGGACGATTGCTTCTGGCATCCTTGTTTGCCCTCTGCCTGCCCTGGAGTTTCAAAACCTACAAGACCCAGAACTCATTCTGTTTATCCACAGGGAAGAAATAAAGGAGGAAGAGGGGGCTTCCACTTGCGTCCCCACTTCCCTTCACCACCTGGAGTCCAGGTGAGTTCTCCTCTCCCGTGACAGCCGGGTTTGGATGTCAGCTCTATTCCTAGACTCTCCTAATTTTCTTCTCAAGTCGCCGTGACAGAGCTCATCCTTGACTTATGCCAGGACCTTCCTGATTCCATGGAGAAGCCAGGGAGATCAGGCAGGCCCTAGCCTCACAGCGGTGTGCTGGTGTGCAGGCGGTGGGCTGGAGCTGGCTTGTATCTCCGGTGAGAGTCAATTGTTAAACCCTCGGGAGCCTAAATTCAGCCACGGTGGGGGTATTTACACCACAGGAATCACTAAATATCATAATGCTTCCCCTCCACCCCAGAGAGCCAGATAACGAGCATACTATCACTCTTGTGCCTCCCACCCTACAAAGTTACTTTCCCCCATCCTGAACCCCCACTTTCCGTCACGGGAAGATGTCTTCCTCGTGTCTGAGATAAATTCCTCACCTGTACTTTAGACGCTTGCTCCTCAAGTTGGTCTATGACCAACGGCATCTGCATCACTTGGAATCTTGTTAGAAATGCACAATCTCAGGCCATAACTGCCCCCAGATCAAAGTCTGCATTTTAACAAGATCCCATTAGGTTCATACGCACATTAATGTTTGAGGAACACGGCCCAGATCCATTCTTATCCTTTTCCTGTCCTTTTGTTCAGTAATTATTGGGCTCTCAACTAGACCCTCCCTTCAAAATAAATAATAATGTTCTTATATTTTTGGAAGTCTCTCTTCTAAGCTTCATCAAAATTTGTCAATACCAGCAATTCCACTCCTAGTTGTACCCTCAACGGGAAATGCATACACATGTTCACCCAAAGACATGCAGCGGTGTTCACTTAGCACTCCTTAAAATAATCCTAAATTGGAAATTCCTCAAATGCTATCTGGTGGATGGACTTTTAAAAATGAGCTTAGCCTGGATCCATGGACACTCAGACTCATTGCCAAGGGGCTTACCACGGCGAGATCTGTGTTGTCATCAGGCAGTAAAATGAGCATGCCCAGCACCCCCTCCACGTAGGGCAGCTCCAGGACCTGGGCGTGCACCTCCTCCACATACCCCATTTTCAGTTTAGCTTGCTTGAACATCATCTGCACTGTCGTCTTCTCCTAATAAGAATACAACATGCAAATCAAATTACTGAGAAATAAGCGCAGTGCACTAAAAGGTATGTCTGGTCTGCAGAGTCCCTAGGTACATACTATTTCTATGCACTTACGCTGATTGATGTAAAGTCTTCATTGTTACACATTAGCGTGGAGTCTAACATTCTGTTGCCCCAGCAGATCAAGTATTATGAGGCGGGAGAGAATCAATTGATGGATATAGAGAGACACAAAACTATATTATTCTCAGAAGAAATTGTGGGGTTTTTTCTCTTTTGGGAAGATGGGTAGAGAAGCACTCCCAGGGACCTTTTAATTAAAAAATTATTTCTCGGGCTTCCCTGGTGGCGCAGTGGTTGAGAATCTGCCTGCCAATGCAGGGGACACGGGTTCGAGCCCTGGTCTGGGAAAATCCCACATGCCGTGGAACAACTAAGCCCGCGCACCACAGCTACTGAGCCTGCGCGTCTGGAGCCTGTGCTCCGCAACAAGAGAAGGCCGCGACAGTGAGACGCCCGCACAGCGCGATGAAGAGTGACCCCCGCTCACCGCAACTAGAGAAAGCCCTCGCACAGAAACGAAGACCCAACACAGCCAAAAATAAATTCATTAAAAAAATATATATCTAAAAAAAAAAATTATTTTTCCAAGTTAAGGGGAAATTTAACTAATATTCAGGTCTTTAGGCAGAAAGATCTGGTTGGAAAAGGTATATAGGCCAGAGGGAGTTATACTTTTTTTTTTCCCAATAAATTATTTATTTTTGGCTGCGTTGGGTCTTTGTTGCTGCGCGCGGGCTTTCTCTGGTTGCGGCGAGCGGGGGCTACTACTCTTTGTTGTAGTGCGCGGGCTTCTCATTGCGGTGGCTTCTCTTGTTGTGGAGCACGGGCTCTGGGCACGCGGGCTCAGTAGTTGTGGCTCACGGGCTTCGTTGCTCTGCAGCATGTGGGATCTTCCTGGACCAGGGCTCGAACCCATGTCTGCTGCATTGGCAGGCGGATTCTTAACCACTGCGCCACCAGGGAAGCCCCGGGAGTTATACTTCTATTCTGAAAACTTGCTCAACTAAATAACTGGCTTTATGGCCTTGCTTTTCTTGAAGGGGGAACCTTGATCAGATGTCTAGGGTCCACCATTTTTAAAGCTTGCATCAAATATATTCTAGATTTATAAATTTTTGTGTAATACGCTGTTATCAAGCGGATGGAGGTCAAATTCCAAGCTAACAGTTACTGACCCCAGCCGTTATTATATTCAAAAGTGAATGGAGAAAAGTGTTTTTAAAGTTAGGCATGTAATTCTAGAAATCAGATATACAACATGATGCTATAGTTAATAATACTGTATCAAATACTGGAAATTTGCTAAGAGGGTAGATTTCAGGTGCTGTCATCACAGAAAATACATGGTAACTATGTGAGGGAAAGATATTTTAATTAGCTTGACTGCGGTAATCATTTCACTATGTATATGTTTATCAAATCCTCACCTTGTACACCTTAAATATGTATAATTTTTATTTCTTAAGAAGTTCCAAGAATAAATAAAAACAAAGCTGGCCTGAACATTTGCTAACACTTTTTTTTCTTGTATTAGGAATTGTACAGCCATGAATTCTAAGGCAATAGATAGTCATAGTTGTCACTGACTGTTGCAAGAAAGTGTCTAAATACAACAGTGATAGTAAAATACAAACATAATTCCAAGGCTTAGAAGACAGTTTCTTTCAATCCAAATAACATGACCAGAGAGAGAAGATCGATTTGACCAAGGATCCAAAACCAAAATGATCCGTGTAACAATTATTTTAGTTTTTCTCTTTCCCATTCCAATAAGAGATATATAGGGGGCATGAAATTCCTTCAGAAATAATAAATTAAGAATCAAGACAGTGTGAAATAAATTATGTTTTTCCATTCACTCACAACGTTTCCCAGAGTATTACTTTAGAAAGTAGCTGTATATCTGCAAAATTATGCCCCTACCTTGTTGGTTTTAAAGGTCATTCCCCTCGTGTGCTTTCTGTCAAATTGCTCGTCCCACTTTCCTTTGAAATAGGTTGCATTCACGAGGACCAGCTTAGTCAGAGGACCGATTGCCCCAGCCCCCAGTATCTCTGAAATCTTTCCTGTAAAGAGTATGAGAGAAAGTTATTGCTATTGGGGGAGAATAAACATTCTTTTACAAAAGTTCTCTTGACACTGAAAGCCGAGGCTTGGTGGAGAAAAGGCTGGATCCTGTTGTTCCGGCTGCCTGAGGAATCGGGGTGATGGTGTTTCATTCTGTGCACACATACAGCGTAGTGTTTATCCTTAAACAACAGTCTTGAAGCAGGCAGGTCAACGATCATCTTGCCCTCAATTTATAGATGTAGAAATTCAGGATCAGAGTATTTGCCTGACTTTTTGCCAAGGTCACATAGGCGACCAAGTGGTTGAGCTGAGAAAATAACCCAAGAGTCTCGATTCCATCCGTAAGCTTCTCGACCTTGGCACCATAATTTCTCAGCCACGCCACTACTGGCATTTTAGGTCACATAATTCTTTGTTTGGGGGATGGTCCTATGCGTTTAGGATGTTTAGCCAGTATCGCTTCCCCCAACTATGACAACTGAAAATGTCTTCAGTTATGGCCAGATATCCCCTAGAGGTTGATTCTGGTTAAGAATCATTGCTCTGTGCCCACCTTCAAGTCTCATTTAGGTGAGAAGAGGCTTCCAAAGGATGGGGATACAGATCTGTAAATGGGAGAAGGCAGCTTCCTGGAGGGAGGGAATGGGGCAAAAGAATTAGGGGGATGCAATAAAGGGGCCCGAATTGAGTTGTCCAATGAGAGCGGAGACAAGGTGATCCCCAACCTCCCCTCCAGCTCTGCTATTCTGGGAAACCTTGGGTGGTCAACCTGGTGGAAGGAAGGGTGTGAGCAGCCGTGGAGGGGGAAGTGGGTGGTGGAGGGAGGGTGAGGTGTGGAGAAGCTTCTGGCTTCCCTAGGTGACTCAGTGCTGCTAGATCAACTGGAGAGCCAGAGACCACTACACACGTGACGTACGAAAATATCAACGTGAAAGGCTCTTCCCTTCCGATGGTCGTTGGCTGCCTGTGTGATCACGGGTACTGTGGCTGCCTGACGCGCAGTGGATGCGCCATAAGATGGAACGGATGGAATAATGAGTGCCAGGCGGGCACGTGAACAAACGAGTGACGTAACCTCCCCTCCTGCTGACGTCTCTAAATTACGTGCTGAGTACTTAGAGTTCTGAAAAGCACGTCCTTTTCCTCTGCACTCTGAGAACTGGCAGAAATGTTTCTGCTGAGACAATGTATCTGGACAGGGCACCCTGTATGCTCCACATTAGCTGCACTTCCAGGATCTGGAGCAAATTCAGAAAAGCAAACATAGCCACAGCCAAGTTCAGAGGGCAGGAGAGGGCTGTGGATGAACTAGAGCAGCTCACATCACCACCGGGAGGTGACATGAAACGTTGTCCCACCTCAGCTATAATCTACATGGAATGTCCTCCCGCCCTTAGAGCACGGCGGTGTCCTCGCAGGTAGAAGTTAAATGGGGCACCAAAGAGGAAGCATTTTTCGGGGATGTTCCATTACCTTCCAGAGGGGAGGGCATCTGAGAGACTAACATTAGGTTTAAGCATTTTTCAGAAATCACCACTTCGTAAGCCCAAGAAAAATATCAGAATTGCATCAATGGCCTGAAAGCCCAGCAAACACACATAAACAGACTACTGGTTACAGGGTCACAGTGGCCACCCGTGGAGGTCACATCCCAGGTTACAGGGTCACAGTGGCCACCCCGTGGAGGTCACATCCCAGGTTACAGGGTCACAGTGGCCACCCGTGGAGGTCACATCCCAGGTTACAGGGTCACAGTGGCCACCCGTGGAGGTCACATCCCAGGTTACAGGGTCACAGTGGCCACCCGTGGAGGTCACATCCCAGGTTAGAGTCACAGTGGCCACCCGTGGAGGTCACATCCGGCAATCTCAGCTCTGTGTCCCTCATAACACCACATCTCCTGAAATGAAAATCTCTCACCTTCAGTCTTCTCTGTCACCCAGTCATTTACGTGTTTCCTGCATTCTTCAGTGTCTTTAGAAAAGTTCAGTTCCTCCAGGTCTGCCTGATAGAACTTCTGGCAGGATTCCTTAAAAGCCTACAAATGCAAAATACCTAGTTTGGCCATATTCTACTTGTCAAAGTTTCCTAAAAGTGTGAAAACATTTCTTAACGTGTTTCTAGCACAAATGCTTGCACAGGGCACCCTGTACTTTAAGACTCATTTATGCAATTAATCAAAATGTATAGACTGCTGGCTTTGTGCCTGGTACTGTGCCAGGTGCTGGACACCAGGGTGAAGACATGACCTTGGACCTGAGGTGGCTCATAGTCTGTTGAGGGAGAAACATATACACACTATAATTACAATTTTATTTATTTATTTTTTTTGCAGTACGTGGGCCTCTCACTGCTGTGGCCTCTCGCGTTGCGGAGCACAGGCTCCGGATGCGCAGGCTCAGCGGCCATGGCTCACGGGCCCAGCTGCTCCGCGGCATGTGGGATCTTCCTAGACCGGGGCCTGAACCCGTGTCCCCTGCATCGGCAGGCAGACTCCCAACCACTGCGCCACCAGGGAAGCCCCTACAATATGTTTTGAGAATATAGACGGCGGCAGCCATGCACAAAACAGCCCGTGAATATTCCTGTCAAACGCTTAAACTCCATACTGACTTTCTGTTTGATTTTGTCTCCCCTACTAGGTGGTCTAACCCTCTTTTACTCATTTTTGTATCATCAGCACCAACCACAGTGTCCGAAACATCCTTAGGGAATGACTGGGAGGCTCCATTGTAGAACTAGATTATCAACAAATCTTACAGGTCCTCCAGGAGTGGAATCATTGTGTGTGTGTGTGTGTGTGTGTGTGTGTGTGTGTGTGTGTGTGTGTGTGTAGGGTATTAGGGAAAACAGTGACAAGGGATGAGCCATGGAATATAAGTTGGGATAAAATCAAGAAGGTTGTTATATGCAATACATTAAAACCCAAGGATAACTCACCTCATGAAAACTTGTTTTCTGATATAATGTGCCTGGCAATGGGCTCCCATCCTCCGCCCATCTCCTGTTCTCAAACATTTTAGCTTCTACAGAAGAAAGAAGATGTAGAGAGAAGAAGGACCCAAGCAACCAAGAAAACTGGAGAATAGTTCCTGTGTCCCCAGTATTCCCCAATTACAGTATTCAAAGGTCAGTCTGATATTCAAAAATGAATATCAATTAACCAGGAGATTCCTGGAATCACTAGTGCTTATCCTAGAAAACCTAACTAGCTGAGGGATCCAGAATCATCTCCAATAATATTTAAGCCCAGAGCAGGCAACCTCCACAGGGTAGCACCCAACAGCAGCTAGAACACGATTATATCTGAGTCTAACAAAATAACCCTTGGAAGTGCTGGCCAATAAGATGGCCGGACTTGTCCTGATCATTTCATTAATCTTAAGATAGCATCACTCTGCATATTATGTGGCATAATTTTTTGGACTTCACTTATTGAACAATGGCAGGCTTTTACTGGACTAGGGAACTTTGGAATTATATGTTGCAGTAAATAGGAACTACCCAGGTTCAAAACCTTATTTTTTATGAACAGATTTTAATTTTAGAAAGATTATTCTGTCAGTAGTGTGAAAAGACTAGGCTGAATTTGGAGAGACCCATTAGGAAACAATTAAAGTAATAGTGTAGAAGATGTGAGAGTCTGGACCCAGGCAATGGCGGTGGTGATTCAGAAGACGGGACAAATTTAAGAGACTTTGCAAGGCCAGCTCCACAGAAACAGCCCAACAATCAGAGATGAGACCAGGGGATGGCGAGAGTGATGTGGTCACTGAGAAGGGGATCAAGGGGGAGAGGCAGGTCTGGGTGCAGGAAGATGGACAAATTGAAATTGACATCTGGGAAGATATATCAGAGACAATACTTTTTCAAAGGACACAATTCAGAAGCAATCATAAAATTCAAAATTACATTTACAAAATATAATTCTAAACACTTTTTTTTTTTTTTTTTTTTTTTGTGGTACATGGGCCTCTCACTGTTGTGGCCTCTCCTGTTGCGGAGCACAGGCTCCGGACACGCAGGCTCAGCGGCCATGGCTCACGGGCCCAGCCGCTCCGCGGCATGTGGGATCTTCCCGGACCGGGGCACGAACCCGCGTCCCCTGCATCGGCAGGCGGACTCTCAACCACTGTGCCACCAGGGAAGCCCAAAGCACATTTTTAAGGCAGCAGAGTTACACTTTATCTCTGCTCTCCTGTAGTTTCTGTATTATTTTCAATTTCTTTTTCATCAGTGTGCGAACACTACTTACTGGCAGGAAATCACATGTCTTTTCCCCAAAGAGTCTGTTGGCAGTTCTGAGCAAGTACTGAGGGCCAGATTTGTTCAATTCCATGAGAAGTGACTGGAATCCTTGGTGAATATCTCCACCTTTGTTCAAACAAAGTGCCTGGTAATAGAAGACGAGAACGGCAACTTTTGACATGCCATTTCTCCCCCAAACAGCTATTTCCAAACAAATTTCTACACTGAAAATCACCGAGAATCCTATTTTAAAATGAGTTTTGTTTAACCGTCTAGCACAGGGTTCCTCAACCTGGCAGTATAGACTTTGGGGGCCACATACTTTGTTGGGAGGCTATCCTGCACATCCTAGGATATTTAGCTGCATTTTTGGCCTCTGCTCACTAGATGTCAGTAGCACCTCTTGGTTATGACCACCAACTCTGTCCAGACTTTGTCAACTGTTCCAAGGAGGAAAAATCGCCCCCAGGTGGAAAGCCCTGCTCTAGCAGATTTATCTATGCCAGGAAGACAGCACGTAATAACTCAGGAGGGAGACAGAACAGAACAAACAGGTAGCGGGAATGACCCACAGAAGACAAGATGAGCAGAAATGTTTCATTAGCAATTCCACAGAAGTCCTCCAGACCAGACTGTGACTTAAATGTCAGGTCAGAGTGAGAATCAAGGCTGTTCCCTTATCTCCCAACAACCCCAGTCCAAAGCCTCATTCCTCCAGGAAGCTGGAAGAAAGAGCCACCAGGGATTCAACTGTGGCCGTGGACACGCTTCTGGGAGGTGTCTGCGCACCCCACTATTAGTGGGAACGTGATGTGTATATGACAGTTTTCTGGGATACATTCACCAGACAGTCAAAGAAACTGAGACATAAATAGGGGAAGGTCTACTTTCCTAAAGTAATATCCACCACTTCATTGGTAGCTAAGGGCACATATAACCCATTTCAGATCAATCAGATAATATATTCCCTCTAAAAAACTCCAGAAGATGTAAGTCCTCATTTGTGTTGCATTCGTCTTCCATTTATGCATAATTGTACACTAGAAACAACCGATTTAACAAAAAGGTTCATTTACACAGTTGCATTTCAATTTGAAATACAATGTTAGCAAAAGTTTAAAATAGAACAAAGTGGAAATTCTTGGCCTTTTTGTGGAACAGAATTTTAGTTCACCTTTCTTATCAAAGATGCAGAAAATAATGTAGTGACTTGATTTCTCCCATGAAAACTAGCAGGAGATTCCATCTTACACAATTCACCTTTCTACCCATGTCTGCTTTCTCTCCACCACGGTGCCCCTCCCACCTCCCAGCCTCACTGGCTTCCATCAGCTGGAGTGAAGGATGAACAGACCAGCTCTATGAAAGCACAGAGGAAGCCCGCCCTTGGTCTTCCTTTGTGGTGGGCACGCATACCTGGGACATCTGCGCCGCAGTGTTTCCTTTGGCCCCCATTAAGACCATGGTCAGGGCAGAGGAGAGGCTCAGGGGAGAGAAGAACACGTTTCGCAGGTTGTCCTTTTCACCCAGCAGTTTTAATAAGTTGATAGCAAAAGTGCCATTTGCTTCACAGAGATCATCCATCAGTGAAGGTCTGTACCCAAAGCACAACACAGAAGCACATTAGCCATGCCCTCCACTAGCCACTGCGCACTAGTCACTAGTCACACCTCCACCCCAGTCTGTGGACACTGGGTATGGCCAGCAGAATGACTGCATCCCCAAACATCCATGTTGAATCTCCAAAACCTGTGACGATGTTATCTTACATGGCAATAAGGACTTGGCGGATGTGACTGAACTAAGGATCTTGAGATGGAGTCACCTGGATCATCAGGTGGGTTCAGTGTAATCACAGGCTTCTTATAAGAGGAAGGCAGGAGGGTCAGAGCCAGAGAAGGAGAAGTGAGGATGGACGCAAAGGTCAGGACGGTGTGGAGACACAGAACGCAGGCAGCCTCTGGGAGCTGCACAAGGCAAGGGAACGGACTCTGCCCTAGAGCCTCCAGACTTAAAATGTAGCTCTGCCAATATCTTACGGACTTCCGACCTCCAGAACTGTAAGATAAATCCCCCTATTACTAATAGTTCTTCAGTTTGCTGTCTCTGGCATAATTTATAAGCAATGTTCTATGAATTATAATATACTATAAATAAAAATGACATTTCTGTCACGATGTCCCATGAAAACAGCTGGATGGATTTCAACAGATTTTGGAGGGTTTTTCTGGGATGGTCTGCCCTAAAATGTGGGCTCCTGGGAAGACACGAAATTTACTTTAAATCAGAAGGACTCGAAAACAATACACCATTTTCCACCGGAGCTGTTGAAACTGGGCTGGAAGCTGTGAAGGGAGCCCCTGGGCATGGAGGTAGAACATGAAGCCCAAATCTCCAGTCATCAGATGCACACTTTGAATCAGGCACTAATTCTGGATCCAGGCTTCACTTTCCCCACCAGCTTGACTAAACTTTAGACAAGCTTCTTCCTGCCTCTGGTGCCTGACCTCTCTTTCCTTAGAGCACTTACTTTAGGCAATTTGTCATCATAAGTTCTTCCTCTGCTCCTTTGAGATGTAAACATTTTGAAAAGCCTCTTTCCTATTCTACAGCCCAAGACAATCCTTCTCAAGTCCCTAGCAGCCATCCCTTTAAAATGTAATTGTCAAGGAAGATCGTCTCCGTGGGACGGTGGGAGCAAAATCGCAGCAGGCACCTTGCTGCACGTTGTGAAAAGCTTTTGCAGCATATTAATTTTTATACTTTTAGAAAAATCTTATAAATGCTGCATTTATTTCTATTAAACCTTCTAGAAACCTGGGCTGCTAGTCAGTAAATTACTAAAGTTTATCAGCTCATCTTGTTTTCCCTGAATCTCTCTGCTGTTACAGTTGAAAACATTTTGGAAAATAAAAGCACAAATCATCACCCATAATCCCATGATGCTATAAGCTATTTTTTCTATTATGCTATCTTTTTTTCAATTGGTATGTATATTTGTAACTCAAAAATTGTAAAGCTACACAAGAAAAATATGTTCCAATTTGGAAAATTAGCAAACAAGAAAAGTACTGGAAACTCCACCTAGAGATAAGGGTCATCATGCATGCGCTCATTTTTATAAACAGATGGGCCATTCCCTGGTCCTCCTTCTTTCAGTACCCCAGTGGACTAGAAGGGCCTCCTGCAGCAGTCTTGAAAGTATATTTCATTTAGACTTGGAGCGGGTGGGTCTTCTGGGCCTCAAGGGCAGGAGGGGAAAGTGGGTGGGGAACACAACTGTTTTAACTGGAGCCTCTTCACTGTTGAATGGTTCCTTTGAAGCTTCATCCTAAGATATTTTTTTCAAGAGGAGATGTCTCTGGTTTAAAAGAAAAAAAAAGGGTGGTGGGAAAAAAAAAAAAGAAACGGTGTGAAGTTCACACTCTAAATATAAAAGCCCAAACCAGTGCACATTCTTTAAAGTTTGAAAAAGAATGTATTAAAACGTCAACCAGGGGCTTCCCTGGTGGTGCAGTGGTTGAGAGTCCGCCTGCCGATGCAGGGGACACGGGTTCGTGCCCTGGTCCGGGAGGATCCCACATGCCGCGGAACGGCTGGGCCCGTGAGCCATGGCCCCTGAGCCTGCGCGTCCGGAGCCTGTGCTCCGCAGCAGGAGAGGCCGCAGAGGTGAGAGGCCCGCGTACCACAAAAAAAAAAAAACGTCAACCAAGAAAATACAACAATGGCACAGTTTGAAAACAGTGCTCTATACTTAATAGGTCATTTAATAGAGGACACAGTGTTAAGTTCCTCACTGCCCTCACTTCAATAAGTCCCTCCAGAGCCGTCAGCTGAAGGGCTTGAACCCGAAGGCTGCAAGGGTCAGAAGACTGATGTGTCTGCAGTGGGCAAGTCCCACCGCAGAGCAAGCCTCAGCCTGCCTCCAGGCCACTTCTCACCCCACATTTCCTCACCTTACACTTGAGGATGTTTCGGAAAATAAAAACCTAGGAGCCAGGAGGGATATTCAAACTTGATAGCACTGCGCCTACCAGAAGGTGGCACCAAAGAGACTCAAAGAAGGAAAGAATCAGGTAAACTGGAGATGAAAGACAGGAATAAATTTGGATTTGATCTTACATGAACATAAGAGTTTTGACCTGTGGACTGAAATAAAAAATGCACAATGGGAGATTAAGTCGTGAGCTAAGTTTTATTCGGGAGTCTTACTGAGGACTGTAGGCTGGGAGACAGCCTCTCAGAGAGCTCTGAGGAGGTAGGGGGAGAAGCAAGATTTTAGGGAATGCACGCAGTCAGACATACATATCAGTAAAGGGTTACTGCTAGTCACGAGTACCAGATGTCTCAGTTAGTGATTTTAGTGCTTTCCTACGTAGGAGAAGTGCAAGAATCTGGGTTCATTAAAATTTTTTCCTGTGATACCTCTCTCTAAGGAGGCTGTTTTCCCAAAGCACAGAGTGTCTCATCCTGTTTTTCATCCCGAATTCTTTTCAGCGTGCACTGTAGGTCAGTGACTGCAATGGCTAACGACTTGATCCTTGTAGAACTGGATGGCGGGCAACGTTCTTTGTTTTACAGGAACCAGGGTGAAGCAGACATAAGCTTGGGCTAATGGGTGTGAGTGTGTGTGTGTGTATGTAGTTGTCCAATCTGAAAAGGCAAAGGAATGAACTGGAATATCACATCAATTTCCTCTTTACATTGTAACTGCTCTTAAATGTAAATGTCTATTCCTGGTTTCTTCCATATTGCCTCTTTCTTCATCTCATTTCCTCACCTCCATTCCTTTTCAACATCCAGGAGCTGGTCAGCCGCAGAGTACTTCCTATCAGCATCTCACCCCCAGCACTGACACACCGTCGCACACACACACCAGTGCACCTCTCAGATGCGCCCCAGTTCACACCAGTGAAAAGATTTTATTTCCAGCCAGTAAAATGGATTGGCATTAAACTCGTTTTCCTTTTACAGGTGAACAAACAAGGTCAGAACAATTAAATACTGTCCTCAGGTCTCAGAAAAAACTGACAGATTCAGCCACAAAAGCAAGCCTTCTGCTTCCAAGTTGTCCCTCGGTATCCATGGGGGATTGGTTTCAGGACCCCCGTGAATACCAAAATCCAAGGATGCTCAAGTCCCTTATATAAAATGGTATAGTATTTGCTCATAACCTACACACATCCTCTTGTATACTTTAAACCAGCTCTAGATTACTTACAATCCCTAATACAATGTAAATGCTACGTAAATAGTTGCCAGAGGGTGCAAATTCAAGTTTTCCTTTTTGGAACTTTCTAGAATTTTTTTCAAATACTTTCCATCTGCTTCTGGTTGAATGTGCAAGTGCAGAACCAGTGATAGAGGGGAGGGCCGACTGTACTCAGCATCATTCTCTCCTGGGGGCCTTGAATGCCTGTCATCTCCCTGCTCCACTCCCCCATCCCATACTCTCATCCCAAAGTGAATCTGTTCAAAGAGCACTTATGTCCAATTGTCCTTATATGATTTTGAAGAAAAAAAAAAAAACAAATGCCATAATTCCTGACTGGGAGCTCCCACCCTTGGGGAGATACACATGCATGAATGCATGGTTTCCAGCTGGCTGTGCACTCCATACCAAGAAAACCAACAAAGTGCTAAGGAAGCCCACAGTAAAGCAGAATGAATTCGCTTTAGGAGTTCAGGAGAAGGGAAACAGGACTGGTTAGGAGCTCCTGAAGGTGGTGAAAGAGGGAGGTGAATGTTAGGGCTGTGGCTGCGGGATAGGCAGGTACAAAGAATGTAGAGGAAGGCCATGGTTTGTGCGGGGGCCCAGGGCCCTGGGTGGGTGTGTCTCCTGTGAGAGAACTGATGCGTGAGGCAGGAGGGGCCCCTCACGCCAGGTTTAAAGGTTTGGACTTGAGCTATGGTATGGAAAGCCAGAAACGGTTTTCAAACAAATGCTATACCTAAGTTTTAGAAAAATATTGCGTCTCACCATTTGGTGGGTAAAAAGGCTGTAGACCCTGCCGGTAGACCACTGCCATAGACCAGGGACTGCCTAATACAGAGGAAATTTCTGCACTAAAGACTAGAAGATAAAGAATGAGAAGTTGGAGGAAGTGGAGGAGAACAAGAGGAGGGGAGGCGCAATAAGCTGGATCGCAGAGGGGACAGGGACTTGTGCTGTAGGTGGCATTGACCCAGCACCTCTGCGAACTTGCCCAAGGCTCCATGCAAACTCCGGGCGGGGAAGCAGTGGGCGCCACAGTCTTCCTGCTGACCCTGCGGTCCTCCCACTCACTCTCTCCAAAGCTCCCGCCCATCCATCTCCGGGAACCGCCGCCCAGGCTCGGGTTCCCGGCCACGCCCGCACTGCCAGCAAATGGCAGCGCAGCGGCGGCGGCAGGCCGCTTGGCCCTTCCACTCCGGAGACTACCCTCTGACCCAGGGCGGGTCTGCCCACCGCGCGCCTGTGCTCGGGTCTCGGAGCCCGGTCCTTGGAGACTCACTTTCGAGCCCCAGACAAAGCGGGCCGGGGGCCCAGGGTATGGCAGGGGCCAGGGCGACCCCAGCCCCGCAGGTCTCCTGCCCGGATACCTCCTGCCGTCGTTCCCCTAGTCCTCTCCTCCTCCTTTCCCAACCCCTGCGTCTGCCTCTGGCCTCCCTTCCTCGCCTCCTCGCCCCCTTCCTCCCTTCCTCTCTCCGCAGGAACTCTAGGCTAGAGGCGGCCGCCGTGGGAACCTGAGGGCTCGGGAGCCCTCCCAGCCCTGGTACCTGGGAGATTCCCGCTGTTGCTGCGGCCGCTGCTATTCCAGCTTGGTGGATGCTTCACGTCCGCTTTGCTTTCGGGCCGGCTTCCGGCGGTGACTCAGAGCACCGGCAGATGGCGCTGCCCTGTGCAGTCTCTGACTCCTCACTCCCAGGCTGGACTTCCGGGCGGAGGCTGAGGCTCGCGCGCACCCTCCTGCCGCGGCCTGAGAGCAGACGGCTTGGCGGGGGAGGCAAGTAACCCGTCCCCTGAGGGTGTTTGGGGAAGACTTAGCCAATTGGGGCATTGGTTTGTTTTCCTGGGTTAGTACGCGTGTACGCAAGAGCAGCTTCAGAATCGGAACTCCACTTTGAAAATTAACTAAAAGCAAAACCAGAGGTTAAAGCTTCCTAAAGCCAGTGGTTTCCAAACTGTTTTGGTAGGACGTCCCATCAAAACAATTTTTAAGCATGCGTCTCCACTATCGAATTTACATGTGCTTTATGCTAAATACTAATATATTATGCACGCTACAAAACACGTAAACAAAAAATTTTAAGATAAAAACACATAAAAACACTTTTATTAGAAGTACATTTTTGTGCTTACCAAAATTATTTTAAAATTTAATGAGATCAATGTAATTGAATATATGTTTGCCTGTTTTAATCTTAGTTTAAAGCTTTGAAATACAGTAATTTTTTTTTTTTTTTTTTGAAATACAGTAATTTGAAGACCTGGTTTAAGTTCAGTTTATTTCTAAACTTGGATTGATAGCTATCATAAGAAAAGGCTTCTCAGGAAATGGGTTGATTTAAAAATGGAATAAAGCCATCATTAGTTGTACTTACTAAACACTGACATTTGATTTTCATCCACATACTAATTATGCAAAGATTTCTGGTTAAAATCTAACTGGTAAAAATCTCTTTATCCTCTTGAAAATCATTTGTTCTTGCAAACCAAAATTTTTAAACCATCATATTTTAAATATTTTTGACAGTTTGAAGCCCACCAAATCTTTTCTCTTTCTAAGATTTTAATGAAGTTTAGAAAATTATGTTTCCAAGTTTTTAAGTGCCCAAATATGAAATTGTTAATATCTTTTTAGCAATAAAATCATATAATGGAAAATATCCCTATAGATGATCTCAAAATAATCAGTCTACACTCTTTCAAAAGCAGTTGATTTCTCATTCATAGGTAAGATGTACCTTTACCTAAAGGCAATCGACTCTTTATTTTGAAGAATACTTGCTAAATTTTGTACTACTAATTAGCCACTTAGGATCACAGAAAAGTTCACCACATTTGGAGCACCAGACTTTAAAAAAAATATGTAAGTAATTAACCTCTTTTTTAAAGTACTTTGGTATGAAATAATAAGCAAGCCTCATTGTTTTTCAAAAGCTATCAATGGTTGCTATACTGCTTATTAAAAAATATTGTAAAAGTTCTACTTTTAATGTTCTAGGTTGTTGTTTTTAATCACAGTAATACCATCTGGTAGCATGCATCCTTTGCAATACCTTGCCCACAGAAGACACGTGAGGACGCAACTCTCAAGCCTCTGCATTATGAAACAGTGGGTCTAGTGCCTGTGCACAGGTTCAAAGAGCCAAGTTGAAGTTCAAATCCAAGTAACTATCCCTGACCCAAAAGTCTGTGCAGTTCCGCTTCTAGAGGGGAACTGAGAAGGCTAATTAGGAGTCAGAGATAAATGGAGACCCCCCAGTCTAGAGCATCACAGAACAATTCTGACGAGTATCCTTGCCATCTCAGGTTTACACTGGGTCAGAGAGTTCCTACTCTGGAAAAGCTTAAAGTAACCACAGCCCTGACACATCATTAACTAAACATGAATGGGATAAAGATCATATAGGGATTAGTTCTCCTGGTCTCTGACAGATAGTGGCAAAGAGAGTATCTTTCCTCTTTACTCCCAATAATGGAGGGGTGGCCCGTGGTCCCCTTCACTGGGCCTACCATATCTCTACCCCTTCTGTTTCAAGGAAAGTAGACTTCTTTCTTCTCTAGGACATGGTTCCATTAGTCATCTCCTGTAACTTTATCTCTTTTACTTCTTTGGAGTCTTCTTATCTCATAAATATACTCAGTCTCTCCCATATTAACACAAACAAATAAACACAAAGCCCCACAACTTCCTTACTTCTATACTCTGTAGCTACTACCCTGCTTTTCCATCCTTCCATTCACAGTCAAGTTTTTTTTGATAGTTTTGTTTTTCCTGGCAACAAAGGAGATTAACAGACCGTGATTATTATTTTTTTTTACATCTTTATTGGAGTATAATTGCTTTACAATGGTGGGTTAGTTTCTGCTTTATAACAAAGTGAATCAGTTATACATACACATATGTTCCCATATCTCTTCCCTCTTGCGTCTCCCTCCCTCCTACCCTCCCTATCCCACCCCTCCAGGTGGTCACAAAGCACCGAGCTGATCTCCCTGTGCTATGCGGCTGCTTCCCACTAGCTATCTATTTGACAATTGGTAGTGTATATATGTCCATGCCTCTCTCTCACTTCGTCCCAGTTTACCCTTTCCCCTCCCCATATCCTCAAGTCCATTCTCTAGTAGGTCTGTGTCTTTATTCCTGTCTTACCCCTAGGTTCTTCATGACATTTTTTTGCTTAAATTCCATATATATGTGTTAGCATACGGTATTTGTCTTTCTCTTCCTGACTTACTTCACTCTGTATGACAGACTCTGGGTCTACCCAGCTCATTACAAATAGCTCAATTTCATTTCTTTTTATGGCTGAGTAATATTCCATTGTATATATGTGCCACATCTTCTTTATCCATTCATCTGATGATGGACACTTAGGTTGTTTCCATCTCCTGGCTATTGTAAATAGAGCTGCAATGAACATTTTGGTAATTGACACTTTTTGAATTATGGTTTTCTCAGGGTATATGCCCAGTAGTGGGATTGCTGGGTCATATGGTAGTTCTATTTGTAGTTTTTTTAAAAACCTCCATACTGTTCTTCAACAGCGGCTGTATCAATTTACATTCCCACCAACAGTGCAAGAACTTCCTAATTCAGTCTTGGCAGGTTGTGCGTATCTAAGAATTTGTCCATTTCTTCCAAGTTGTCCATTTTATTGGCATAGAGTTGCTTGTAGTAACCTTTCATAATCTTTTTTTATTTCTGCAGTGTCAGTTGTTACTTCTCCTTTTTCATTTCTAATTCTATGGATTTGAGTCTTCTCCCTTTTTTTCTTGATGAGCTGGCTAATGGTTTATCAATTTTTGTTTATCTCTCAAAGAACCAGCTTTTAGTCTTATTGATCTTTGCTATCATTTCCTTCATTTCTTTTTCATATATTTCTGATCTGATTTTTATGATACCGGCCTGGTGAGTGTCGGTCGGCCCCAATCCTCTCTGCGGGAATCTCTCCGCTTTTCCCTCCGCATGCCTGTTGCTGTGCTCTCCTCCGCGTTACCGAAGCTCCCCCCTCCGCCACCCGCAGTCTCCACCCGCGAAGGGGCTCCTAGTGTGTGGAAACGGCTCCCTCCCACTGGTGCAGGTCCCGTCCCTATCCTTTTGTCTCTGTTTATTCTTTTTTATTTTGCCCTACCCAGGTACGTGGGGGGTTTCTTGCCTTTTGGGAGGTCTGAGGTCTTCTGCCAGCGTTCAGTAGCTGTTCTGTAGGAGTTGTTCCACGTGTAGATGTATTTCTGGTGTATCTGTGGGGAGGAAGGTGATCTCCGCGTCTTACTCTTCCGCCATCTTCCCGGAAGCTCTCAACAGACCGTGATTATTATCTATTGTTCTAAGGTCTGTTAATCTTCTAAAAAGATAGGCTATATACATTTGCACTAAGGGAGGAAAACAAATATAATCAGCAAATACTTTAAGCCTCATTATTGAAAAAGCCTGATACGCATGTGCACACACAGGTACATGTGTCTCCAAGATGACTGCACTTTATTTTGCAATCATTCCTTGCACTGACATCCACTTTGAGTTCGTTTCTCCCACCAGTTTGTAAGCTCCATGACTCCAAGAGACTGGACACCAGAGTCTGTTTTTGTTCAGAAGTGTAGTCTTCCAGTAACAATAATTCTCACAAAGAAACAAAGAGCACCAGTAAGAGTAGCTACGTAGGTAAATATGTATAAAAGACAGCATAAGTTTATCCTTGTTAGTAACTTTTCCTTCTATGTGATTTAAAAGATAGCTGCATAAAGTAATAATTATGAAACTGTTCATGGGCTTATAATTCATAAAGGTGTATAGTTGTAGGACAATAATAACATAAAGAAAAGAAGAGGAAAAGGAGTGATACTGAAATAGAAAAAAAATTGGAGAAAATAAATAAATAAAATACAATAAATCCTTGGGAAAAAAAAAAAAGTGTAGTCTTCATGCCCCAAATATCAACTGATACAGTGTAGATGGTCAGCAAACATTTTTTAAATAAATGACTGCCTGAATGCATCTTACTAACCTGCAGTTTCTAGTATCATCCTTTTTACCTCTTTTGTTTGTTTGAAAAATACTGTGTTTAATATTTTCTGATTGTCAGCCTCTGACACACAGTTACTCTGGTCTTCCTTTATCTTGGCTTGTTTTCCATGCTCCCCGTTCACTTGTTACCTACTTTTCTTATGAGTCCACATGATACATAACACTTAAGGACTTTTAATTTAGTAGCACAGACACAGGGGATTTCTTTCATTGTTACTTAATGTGAGGTATTATGGATAGAGGCAAAGTGTTTTATAATGATATGATAAATTGTCATATATATTACAATTTCCTATCTTTGGAGCTAAAGCATAGAATCATTTTTTTTATTCTATTATACCAAACCAAGATTTGATGCAGAAAATACATTTTCTTATACTAGTTTATACACCATTCATGTTGGATCCATATCAGATCATATCGTTCACTTAGTAGATTAAAATGGAAAAAGCAGCCTAGAATGATAGACTCAATCTCTAAAATTAGAATAACAGTAGATGAGACTACCAATGAGCCATTGCGTAAGAGCATTTTTAATAGAAATTAGAAAAACAGCCAATTTTATGGAGATAAAGTTTTACTAAGGATATCTTCTTATAACTGACAATACACATTTATATAAATTGGAAATCTAGTCTTCTAGCTTATGATTTTTAAAAGCAAGGATGTTAATGTGACAACTTTCATACGTAGTAATTCTTTCCAATAAAATTTTTATTTTGGAATAATTTTAAATTCACAGGAAAGTTACAAAGATAAAACAGGGAATTCCCATATACTTCTGACACAGTTTCCTGTAATGCTAACTTCTAATATTACAATGGAACATTTTTTTAAAACTAAGAAGCCAACGTTGGTACATTACTATTAACTAAACTCCAGATTTCATTGGATTTCACTAGTTTTTCCATTAATGTCAACATAAGTATTTTTAAAATAGCAGAAAAGGGGGATTTAATTTTACAGTGGTAATTTATGAGCCATCAGAGTAATAGTCTTGAGAAAATTCTTGTTTGTCAATATATCACCTCTATAAAGATTTTTTTCTTCACTAAATGATGCATGTGAAAATAAGTGACAATGAAAATAGTGACCAGGTAGTTCAAGCATTTTAAGGCATTCAATTGAATAACCAAATTTCTGAAATGTAAATAAAAGTCACATTAAGATAAAATGTGTTAAACCTAAATGTCCATAGACAGATGAATGAATAAAGAAGATGTGGCATATGTATACAATGGGATATTGCTCAGCCATAAAAAGGAACAAAATTGAATTATTTGTAATGAGGTGGATGGACCTAGTATCTGTCATACAGAGTGAAGTAAGTCGGAAAGAGAAAAATACCGTATGCTAACACATATATATGGAATCTAAAAGACGTACTGATGAACCTAGTGGCAGGGCAGGAATAAAGACGCAAACGTAGAAAACGGACTTGAGGACACAGGCGGGGAAAGGGAAGCTGGGACGAAGTGAGGGAGTAGCATTTACATACATACACTACCAAATGTAAAATGGATAGCTAGTGGGAAGCAGCCGCATAGCACAGGGAGCTCAGCTCAATGCTTTGTGACAACCTAGAGGGGTGGGAGGAAGATGCAAGAGGGAGGGGATATGGGGTTATATGTATACATATAGCTGATTCACTTTGTTATACAGCAGAAACTAACACAACACTGTAAAGTATTAATACTCCAATAAAGATGTAAAAAATAATAAAACTGAATGTCAGCAAAAAAAAAAGTTAAATTTGCCATTCTCTCTAGCTATATAGGCATGATAGGATAACTAGAATATATTATTTCAAGATAATTTTGCTAATATTTATGTGTTAAAAAGAGCCAGGCTATAAACTGGTTTTTATTATAATTGTGTTTTTCCATCATATGTGTATTTTTCACACTGTAAGATGCTCTTGTTTGATGAGAGAGATGCAGGGTTTAAGGGGAGCAGAATCTCCCGTAAAATAGAATGCTATTGGTTTTGTTGTGCCTGATGAAGAAGAGGAATGGGTGGTCTGCATTGAATTCAACGGAGGGGAGTTTAATTCGAAAACTCACCTCACTCCCAGTACCAGCTGCGGCCTCTGTACCTTGTTCATTTATTTCCACAAAAGACTTATGGAAAACATTGGACAGAAATAGGTTTCTCTCCATAGACATTCCTGAGAAATCTGCTTTGCTCTGGCTAAAGGCATCGCTCATCCCCATACTGCTCAGGGTTGACTTGAGATCATAAGTCTCTTCCAGCTTGAACTTGGGAAGATGCAGCTGCACGTCACACAACTCCATCATGTCTGCGCTGGTCCACTCACTCAGCTTCTCATAGGTGATGGCTTTTTCCAGCTAGTTTGGAGCCAAGGAAGAAAGGGTCAGTAATTTCAGAGTGGAGTGAGAACTATTCGTTGAGTGAGACCTTTAGATATTATATAAATGAATTATAGTCACTCCTATTACCAAAGGTAACAAAACACACACATTTGGAAATTCTTTGTTTATAATGAGATCCTCCACACATCCTTGACATAATCATTTTGCAGATTAATAGTTCTCAGGTTATAGGTTTTCTAGATTAGACCTTGATACGAAATGGAAGTACTTCTATGATAATATGCAAGACATCAACTACACATGCAAATACATCAATATAAATATACACTTAGGTGTTGTCAACACAAAAGCATATACTCTAGGACATGTTGTATGCCAGGGCACAAAAAAAACTTTAGTTTTATTAACATAGTAGACAATTCCTTGAAAACAAAATCTGAGGTAAAATGTCTATATAATCACGCCAATATGAAACTAGTAACTATAAACTACGAAAAAATAAGGAAAGAAAAACAAAGAAAGGAAAATCCTCCAATCTTAAGAGTAATGACTTTTTTTTTTTTCTTAATCTTTTGGCCACGCTGCTTGGCATGTGGGATCTTAGCTCCCCGATCAGGGATCAAACCCACGCTCTCTGCACTGGAAGCGCAGAGTCTTAACCACTGGACCACCAGGGAAGTCCCAAGAGTAATGATATTTTAAATAGTGGTTTTGAGGGTGCTTTTTCTCTTCTTTATATTTAAAAATTTTTAAACAATAAATATATATTATATACACATATGCGTACATATATATGATAAACAGTTTGGTTTTTTAAATAGCATGTCTGTTTCAAAGCACATGCTTTTGCTACTTTAAGAATTTTCTAGATCCAAGTATTGCTCTCAGTGACATATTTGTAAATTATGTGCAGTAAGTGACAATATCTTCAGGTCAGGAACCTGCACTTCTAAAAAGAAAGGCTTATCTTTCGAGGGTGTAACTCTAATGGTTTAGTATTCACACTTGGTCTTATTTCTACTATCCTCTCCAGTTTCACAAATCTTATGACACTATTTAGAAATCTTTCTACACACTAGTAGGGTGGTGGAAACCTAAAGAATCTGGCACACAAGAAATTAGGCGCAGTGTAAAGAACGACAGAACACTTGTTGCATGAGAAACTAGTGTTCAGTTTAGACATGCAAATTGCTCAGAAATGTGGTCAGACCAAAGTCAGGCTTAAGAGAAGTTTAACAGATGAACAACTTAAATAATACTTGAAGATGCACTGATACAGACTATATCTCCTGAAGAGTGTTAACTTGATAAAAAATGTTTTTTAAAAATGTTTTAGGGGCTTCCCTGGTGGCGCAGTGGTTGAGAGTCCGCCTGCCGATGCAGGGGTTGCGGATTCGTGCCCCGGTCCGGGAAAATCCCACATGCCCCGGAGCGGCTGGGCCCGTGAGCCATGGCCGCTGAGCCTGCGCGTCCGGAGCCTGTGCTCCGCAACGGGAGAGGCCACAACAGTGAGAGGCCCGCGTACCGCAAAAAAAAAAAAAAAAGTAATCCATTTAATGTTTTTAAACATATGTCTAAGACTAGATTAATGCAAGTGATTAAAAAATTAATTAGGTAAGTCCTATCGGAAGGAGAAGAAAGACCTATATTGACTGAAAGGTTGATATGATCAATCCACACAGCTTTGTGACTGACAATAAATATCTCTATCTGTTGTTTGTGTGGTTGTTTGTGTGACTCCCCTATGCTAAAGATGTCTATAGATTACTTAACCTTCCTGAGGGATAGTAATATCAACCTGACAAAGTTTTGTAAAGCTTAAATGATGTAAAAATACAGTACCTAGGGCTCGAGGTATGTTGGTTGCCTTCCTCTGCAGAAATTAAAGAACTGGGAGATCATGTCTTTATGTTTTTCCCCGGAGGGATAAACACTAGAACCCTCTTCGTGTCAGACAGACTGATGTCTTTTTTTAAAGTTTTTCTCCATACAAATAAATGTATATGCAAAACAGACACAGACTCACAGATACAGGAAATAAACTTATTACCAAAGGGGAGAGGAAAGAAGGTAGGGATGAACAGGCTGACCCCTTTACCTGATCCAGCCCACCGATGTCTTCCGGCAGTAGTATCAGTAGGCTGAGGTCACGGTTCTCATAGAAGAGCTGAAGGCCTATGGCTTGTGGCTTTTCTATGTAAAATACTTGAAGTTTTTCTTTCATGGACATCATTTGCACTGGTTTGCTCGTAGTCTGTAGAATACATGTAGCAAAATCACTGGGGAGGTGTTCCACCAAATCCTTAATTCTTTAGCATCATTGGTTCCCAGTAGTCTGGGACACTGGCAAAGCTAGTGATCCTCTGCTAAATGCGGAATAAAATTATTCAAACCTTGTTTTCTGGAAATCTGTGTTCTACTGGATAACATCATCAATAAATGATGTGGGAGTTTCTTCCTCTGACACTGTTACGGCATCCTCTATAAATCATGGCAAGCTGGATTCTACCAAACACTTAAAAGAGTCTTGTGCAAACTATGTAAATGCCAATGATTCCGAAACTGAGTAAGGTGCATTTCACACACACACATTTGTGGTTTTTGTTTTTGTGTGAGGGTATTTTAGTATCATAAAACTGAAATTCACTAAGAGAATGAAAAGACAAGCAGTAAACTAGGAGATAAGAGTTTCAAAACACATAATTGATAAAGGACTGGTATCCAAAATTTGAAAAGACCTCTTAAAACTCAACAGTTATAAGGCAAAGAACCCAATTTTAAAAACAGGCGAAAGATCTGAACTGATACCTCACCAAAGGCAGACCTACAGCATATGAAAAGATGTTCAATCTTATGTCCTTAGGGACTTGCAAATTAAAACAGTGAAGATACCACTACTACAGATCTAATAGAATGGCTAAAAGTTCAAAACACTGATAACATAAACTTCTAGCGAGGGTGGAACTGACATTCTCAGCCAGTGAGAATGCAAAATGGAAGCCATATTGGATGACAGTACGGTGGTTTCTTACAAAGCTAAATACAGTCTTACCATGTGATCCAGCAACTGTGCTCCTGGGTAATTACCAAAATGAGTTAAAAACGTGTCCACACAAAATCTTGCATGCAAATGTTTATAACAGCTTTAATCATAATTGCTAAAAACTGGAAGCAACCGAAATGCCCGTCAGTATGGTGAATGGATAAACAAACTGCTACATCCATACAATGGAATAGTATTCTGCAACAAAGTGAAATGATCTATCAAGCCATAAAAAAGGCATGGAGGAGCTTTAAATACGTATCGCTAAGTGGAAGAAGACGGTCTGAAAAGGCTACATACTATGCAATTCTGTTTCTACGGCATTCTGAAAAAGGCAAAACTATAAAGACCGTAAAAAGATCAGTGGTTGCCAGAGATTTAGAGAGAGGGATGAATGTTTGGAGCACAGGGCATTTTTAGGACAATGAAAGTATTCTGTATGATACTGTAATGGTAGATACATGACATTATGAATTTTTAGTAAAGCCAATGGTGAAACAAAAGCAAAACCCTGCAATTCAGACATTGTAGACATATGTTATTTATCCACTCTATGTGGAGCTAAATGTCCATCACAAAATCCTACTGTTCTGCTAAGGTAGTGGCCATGTGACCAGGGCTGTTCATTCAGGATACTCTGTGATACAGTGATTGTCTCAAGGATAAGTGTATGAATGGCACCAACCGGAGTCCTCTTTGGGAGCATTCTGTTAGAGCTAGCAGCCAAGACTTTGTCTATGTAGTAGGGTTGTGAAGCTAGAATATGGGGCTGTCATAGTCCCTGGTCATATGGATAAATTCCATCTTTAGTATTAGAGAATGAAGGCAAAAAGGAGGGGTCAGGGGTGGGGCAGAGAAAATGGATTATGTTTGAGATTCAAAGATCCCACTCCCAGACTTCCCAGTTCCTCTTAGTTTCATAAGCTAATGCTAACACAATGCCCATTTTACTGGAGCTAGTTTGGAATGCTTTTCTATCACTTGCATCTGAAAATTCCTGGTGAATATATTAAGGCAAGTAACTATCCAGCACATTTCTAGTTAGCCCATTGCGTTATATGTTCAGTTCCTTCCCCATCTTTACCCCACCAATTATCTGAAAACCGCCTATTGCACACAACCATATGGTTACAGCAGTAGGTCCTCAGCAGCACTGTTTATGTGAGGTGATCCACCCCAGGACCAAAATATGTTAACAATCTTTGGCCAATCGGTTCCTTTCCTAGGAATTTGGAATGAGACCTATCAGACTGGTCTGTAGAATGGAGGAGATGTGGGTAGCCATGTTCTGCCTTTGTGGACCGGGCCGCAGAGGAAGTTAGACTTCAGGCTGAGAGAAGAATAATGGGAGAAACAGAGTTGGAAAGATAGAGAACGAATCCTGACAACATTTGAATCCTTGTTTCCACTCAAGTCCCAAGACCCAGCCACATCCAGCCCTTAGGTGTATCTGTCAGCTTCCATTAGTCTCCCTTGTTGCTGAAGTCATCAAAAACAAGTGTGCTGTGTCCTAACACAGAAGGAAACGTTAACGAAAGAAATAAGATTTTAAATTTTTATTTCTTTTTCTTATGGAAGGGTAAGAGTTTGGTACACGGTGGTACTGCCTTAATAGAACAAGAATAGAACTAGTAAGCGAAGAGTTTGGGGTTATGGTCCTGGAAGCCTTCAACTTAAGCATGGCTCTAGTCATTTAACCATGCTGCATTTCTAACCTGAGAAATAAATGTAATAACTACCTTACCTACTCTACCATAGTTGCAGCAAGGACTGAGTAATAAAATATGTGAATAGTCTATTTTCAGAGAAAAAATAATGAAAGGGGAATTTCCAGGTAGGATGGAACTGGGGTTTTTAGCACAGTCATCCCTGCCCTAGTAAGAGCCATAGTTTACAGGGGCATATAGTCAGAGAGAATAAGTTTAAAATAGAATTCCCTTTGCAATGCCGTGTAAAAATTCATACTGGTTATTAACAGGTTCCTACCTTGTTTATTCTGAAAGGCTTTTCTGTGGTATTTTGGACCAAGAATTGATGTTCCCAGATTCTTTTAAAGTAAAGGGCATTTACCAGAACCATTCTGGTTGCAGAATCCACAGCATTATCAGGTAGGAGATTCAGGATTTTTCCTAAAAGAGCAAAAGGACAGATTTCAAATGATGTAGTTACATCCCGGTGAAACGTCATACATAAAAATGATGATTATGAAATACCGTTAAATGATAACATCTTGTATCCACCAATGATCCAAGCCAGGAAGTTAGTATTAATAGAATATTATTAACAGATCCTATTTAAATTTCATCTGTTTTTCCAATAAAGTCCTTTTTTTCCTGGACCAGAAATCAATCCAAGAGCTCAAGTTGCATTTAGTTGTCATTTCCTTTTAGTCCCCTTTAGTCTTTTTCTTTCATTCCTCATTCATTCTTTGTCTTTCATGTTCCTCATTCATTCTTTGTCTTTCATGACCTTGATACTTTTGAAAAATATTTGTAGAATGCTCAATTCTCAGTTCAAGTTTGTCTGATGCTTCCTCAAGATAATATTTAGTTTATAAATTTTTGTGAGAATATTACTTTTGTGGGCTGAATTGTGTCATCCAGAAAGATATGTTAAATCCTAACCTCCGGTCCCTGTGAATGTGATCTTATTTTGAAACAGAGTCTTTGCAGATGCAGTCAAGTTCAAATGAAGTCATACTGGATTAGGGTGGGCTCTAATTCAATGACTGGTATTCTTATAAGGGGAGAGAAATTCGGACACAGACACACAGAGTGTGAAAACATGGAGACATAGGAGAGACAAAGAAGAAAGTTATGTATCAACAGAGGCAGAGATTGGAGAGATGTGTCTACAAGCCAAGGATTGCCAATGACCATCAGCAACTAGGAGACAGGCGTGGAGCGGTTTCTTCCCTGAAGCTTTCCAAGGGAGCAAGGCCCTGCTAACACCTTAACTTCAGACTTGCAGCTTCCAGAACTATGAGAGAATATATTTCTATTGGTTTAAACCACACAGTTGGTGGTAATTTGTTATGGCAGCCCTAGGATTTATGGCATATTTCTGTCATCACAGGAAGATCCGGACAGCTCTGTAATCTAGAGCAGCAGTCCCCAAAGTTTTTGGCACCAAGGACCGGTTTTGTGGAAGACAATTTTTCCACGGACCAGGGCTGGGAGTCAGGGTGTGGGGATGGCTCAGGCGGTGATGCGAGCGACGGGGAGCGACAGGCAGTGGCAGATGAAGCTTTGCTCACCTGCCCGCCACTCACCTCTTGCTGTGCATGCCGGTTGCTAACAGGCCCAGGCCCGGGGGTTGGGGACCCCTGATCTAGAGAGATGGATCCGGTCATGCTCCTCGAGTGTGTCAGCCTGTGCGGGGGAAGCACGGCAAGGATCCTTATGCAAACCGAGCTTACGCCGTGTCAGACAATAACTCTCCACTCAGCTCAGAAAGGCTTTGCTGGGGCGAAAGATAGCAGATGAGTTGCTCCCCGCCTTCCTGTCTGTAGGGTCCCCACCTGTCTTCCAGAGAACAGAGTGGGCACTAGGTAGGAATTTGAGAGCTGAGATTTAGTTCAGCTCCAGCACTATTTTTTTTTTTTTTTTTTTTACACTTTTGCTGCAACATCAGGTACACTGAATATTCTTGCTTTTATACATTTTTGAGAATTACATTTTTTTTTTTTTTGCGGTATGCAGGCCTCTCCCTGTTGTGGCCTCTCCCGTTGCAGAACACAGGCTCTGGACGCGCAGGCTCAGCGGCCATGGCTCACGGGCCTAGCCGCTCCGCGGCATGTGGGATCTTCCCGGACCGGGGCACGAACCCGCGTCCCCTGCATCGGCAGGTGGACTCTCAACCACTGCGCCAGCAGGGAAGCCCTCCAGCACTATTCTTGCCCCTACTTCTACTACATTGAGTTTGTGTTGTATATTACAATGTGCTTTTGCTTATAGAATCACATTTGGTCCTCATGTGAACTGGAACAGTGCAAGTAATTCCTTTCTGTAAATGCTAGCTAATCTGTAGTTCTCAAAACAGACTTACTTTTAGATGAATCCAAATCAAGCATAAGTTAAGGATAATGGTCACTCTTGCCTCACCATGGCTTCTGAGTCACTAGTCCAGTGAAAAAGGAACTGAGAATTTAGGGCTGCCAACTTCCTCAGTTCACTTCAATAAACATTGCTCTGAATAGCTACCCTGAGCAGGGCTGTTATCTGTTAGTGATTCAAAGCAGAAACTCAAATAAGATAGTATTACTGCCCTTGGTGTTCTTGAGTTTAGTGGGGGAGGCAGGGACTTCAACAGTTAATTTCAATAACAACGTGGTAAGTGTCAAGGTAAAGGTTCCCACAGGGGGCTTTTGGAGCAACCAAGAAGGCTCTGAGCTCAGCCTGGGAGCCAGGGGAGGACATTATGCCTGAGGGAACTCCTGAGATGTTATCCAGTGGCCATGAAGGGGCTAGGAGTGGCAGGGGAGGGGACCGTGTTTTGAACTGAAGGGACACATGAGCAAATGCATGGGGTCGTGAGGTAGCACAGGGACTTCCAGGGACTCTGTGCCACTTAGAATTCCTGAGTATCAACTTTGAGTCAGAGAATGACAAGAGTTGAAGTGGAGAGACAGACAAGACTTCACGGTCCTGTTGGACCTTCTATGTCAGTTTAGGCAGCTTGAATTCATCCTGTAGGATGTGGGGCACCATGATGGATTTTGAGTACGTGGCCCACTTGGTCGAATTCACATTTTAGGGAGGTCGTTCTGATGGCTGAATGGAGGTTGCATTTGAGGGGAGCAAGATGAGAAACAGATTATTGCATTAACACAGATAAATGATGACAAAGCCGAGAGCAGAGGAGGAAGAGATTGGAAAGGAAAGATGAACTCAGAAACACGCAGGAGGAGGCAAAGGAAAAGGGAGAATTTAGAGTATCTCTCGGACTTCTGATCTGGGCAAGTGTGTGGTAGCCACCCATCCGCCGGGATGGAGAATGAGTGCACAGAGAGGACAAGGTGTGGATAAGCTGTTCTGAATATGACTTCAGTATGTCGAGTTTGAAGTATGTGGGACCCTCTGCAAGCATATCTGGCAGGAATATACAAATGAACTCTCAAGTTTGGGGGGAGGGGGATTATCTAAACATTCCATGTTTGTTGCTGCAAAGCAAAGGCTTGATCATTAATATTCATTAGCGATTACACCTTTGGTATTTCTTTGTGAGATATAATGGACCATCAACAGACATATCGATTGAAAAGGAAGCGTGGAATATTGAAATGACTTCAGACTTCAGAGCTAAACTGACTCAGATTTCAGTCCTATTTCTGAAGCTTTCAACTATCTGATCTTGGTAACAGTTTCTCTAAAGCCTCAGCTTCCTCATTTCTAAAATAAGGATCATACTGAAAAACTGCTAAATCGCCTATGAGAATCCCTCTACTATCCCCTTTTTAGAAATAGAACGCTTAACTTTTAGGTAGCATGTGGCTACCCAGCTAAAAACTACATTTTAAAGACCTTTATTACAAACTAGGACAGGTTGGTCACCAGAGCATAAAACGGGCCATGTATCCAAATTTGGGATATGAGTGGAACTGGTGTGTGAAAGTTTCAGGGCATCCGCTTAAAAGCAAAGAGGCTTTATTTTCCCTATTTCCTGCTGACTGTAAAACTGACAAATGTAAGAATCACCTTAGACAAATATAAAAGCCATGTCTCGAGGATGGCAGAGCTAACCCACTAGTCCGGGTCTCTGGATGCCTTCATGGAACAGAATGCCTATCTACCTTGTGACTATTAGGTCAGAGATAAACTTCTATCTTATTAAGATATTGTATTTTGGGTCTCTTTGTTACAAGAGCTCAGCCCATACTCTAAGCTAATATATGACCTATTTTGAAAATCACTTAAGGTTATGTAGTACATTTACTGCCACATTTTCATTGTTCAGCAGCAGCTATTTTTCTTAAGAAACCACAAGTGCAGCAGTATTCCAAAATTCCTGTTTTGCATTTTTCTGCCTTTTATCCCTGGAGTCCTCCTTGGAATTAGTGGAATCTGATCATTTTCTTGTCTACTTGGTAAAATGGTTGTCTTATCTGTTTTAGATAAGACTTATTGCAAAAGCTATAAATCAAAAATTATGGGCATGAATAAAACAAATGTTTTGAATATTTAGAATGTGTCCACAGTTCTATTTAAGAAATGCCTATACTTATACATAACACAAATACAAAATAATAAAGCAATACTTGGAGAAAGCGCACTGCTGAGTACCTTGGAGAAGGCTTACCTTCAGTCTGGCTTTCAACCCAAGAGTTGATCTCCTTTCTGATTTGGTCAGAAGCTTCCATAAAGTTCACAGACTGTGGCTCTGAGCCAAAGTATGTTTTCATGTCTTGTAAATATTTCTGGAAGATATAGGTAAAATCTCCTTTTGTAGAATTTTTCCAGAATCAATAAACAAGTCTATTTAGATTATCCAAAAAAAAAAAAAAAAAACCCCAGCTAGATGGACAATTGCAAACTGCCACCCCATTGCTCCCCTCAATCTTTCCACACTCCAGCTTTGGTTAGAAACTAAACACCGCCCTGTGTAAACTTAGCTAGGCACGGACTAGCCATGCAGAGCGGCAGGTATGGAAGGAAGGCCCGTCTCCCACAGCTCTGGAGCCTCCACATCTTCATCTGTTTTTATTCGTCCTTGGGAAATGGGGCTGGGATGAAAAGGAGGACCATTCTAGGAATCCCAGGAGCGACTCCAGCCAAGGAGTACTGGGCTTTCTGTGGTAGAGATGGAGCCAGATTAAGAACCCTGGGTCTGGCAGCTGCCGTCTATGGACTCTAAACACCCAAGAGCCTGGGGAGGGCTTCTGAGGGAAACTATGGGCTGCCATGGAAACCGATTTCCAAGACCGGTCAAAGGTTTCGTCAGGTATTCTAAGGGAAAAAGCAGGCTTCTTCCTTCGGGCTGTTGATGCTACCCTCAGTGGCCATCATCCTAAGTGGGCTGTAACCAAGGTTGCTGCTTAGAAGGGCACCTGCCTTGAAACATAATTTATTCCCTGGGACAGCTGTGGCTTTCCTTCAGTTTATTACTTTCTGGAGGAATTGTGTGCAGTTAAAAAGTGTTGAGTTAATTCAGCTTCCAGGCAGTGGTTTGGAGATTATGAAGTCTACGTTCTGTACAATTTATAATCCAGTAAAAAGAAAACGTAAACATTCTTGAGGTACCTATTCCTTGTCTTGACTCATGGGTTCTGATCAACCTCTCTGTGCACAGCTAGGGCTTGTGGATATTTTAGAAGAGTACCATTTTGTATCTCTGCGTGCTTCTTTTTACCAAGTGCCCACCCAACTCAATCATCTCTCCTGCTAATGAATCAAACCTGAGTGCATGAGACTACCAGTAATAAAAATGCCTTTAAGACTTCACTTGGCTGCTTTTTTGCCTTTAGTAATAGCAAAGCCCAAGTTCTGAGCTCCCCGGAATTCACTGGGTACGGGCAGGGATAACACTGCTTGAAATCACAAGATAGCTTGACTTTTCCTGTTGCTGTCCCTCTCCCTACTCAATTTCCTTACTCCTTACCCACTGGGCGCCTGGGTCCTCTGGCTTTCTTCTGAAGTGTGCCAAAGGATGTGATGGACAAACATGAAAGAAGTAAATGCTTGGCTTGGTTTGGAGTTGACTCCTCTGAGGAGCCCTTGCATCTGAACTGAAGATGAACTCATGGTCTGCACTGTGGGTGTCTCAACCATCAGAGCAAAAGAGAAGTTGATTCAATTCCATGCTAAGAATCTTTCTTAAAGTGTCTGAAGTCAAGATGTGAAGTGACTTAGCTGATCGCAAAGTCAACTTTGCTCTTGAGGACACAGTCTCCTGCCACACTCCTATGACCACACCACCCTCTGCTCCTTCAGACTCACCATATTGAGTTATTCTATATCTTTTGCTCTGTTTCCCATGAAACAAATGTTGACCCAGGGATTATATAAACCACATTTCTACGAGTCTTCATGGGTTGTTCCTGGGGTGTACCCCTTTATTCTGGGCATAAAGATCTGATCACCAGATTTGGTTTGAAATATGTTATTGGTTTCCTTTACAACTTGACACATTGGTCAGACTAAATGATTGTTTATCAGAAATGCTGACCACATACTCCATATACATTAAGATTGTCCCTGGGATCCCTGGAGAAAAGTACAAAGAGTTTATTGATTGATCTCATGTGATTCTTCCCCATCAGCTTGAAATAAGATGTTTGCACTTACATTGTGAAATGGATACGTTTTCTCCCCATAGATCCTGTTGGCTGTTTTAAGTATGCAAGCATTGCTGGGATTGTTGATTTCTGAGATAAGTGTCTGGAAATTAGAACGTATTTCTTCAGCCTTGCCTACATCGAATTCCTTTAAAAGAAAGTAAATTGGTTAAATAAAAATGTTGAACAAGAACTAAGTGTATAAGAACAACTTATAGTAAATGAAATGATTTAAAGTTTACGAACAAAGGCTGAAATCGATTGTGTGGTAGATAAAAAAAATGTTCTCTTTAGTATTATTAGTGCAGGAATGTAATGGCTGTTGGGACATCATTTTCTTCACACTTAGTTTGCAGAAGTAAGAACAATGTTGAAAGTAGAGTAGTTTTGAAGGGGAGGGAAAGGAAGAGATAAGGGAAAAGAATATTACCCTTCCAAAAAGTGTAGACATTCTGCACTCTAAAAAATTTCCCAGGCTTCCCTGGTGGCGCAGTGGTTGAGAGTCCGCCTGCCGATGCAGGGGATGTGGGTTCGTGCCCCGGTCCGGGAAGATCCCACATGCCGCGGAGCGGCTGGGCCCGTGAGCCATGACCACTGAGCCTGTGCATCCAGAGCCTGTGCTCCACAACGGGAGAGGCCACAACAGTGAAAGGCCCGCGTACCACAAAAAAAAAAAAATTCCCATAATTTTAACATATATTTTAAAGAAAAGTTACCTATTAAAGTTTGCTTAATTTAGCCACTAACGTGCTAAAGTGCTCTCTCCTTAATTATCAAATGGATATTGAAATATAAGACATACCATTTCCCTTTTCTTTTCAAAACTGTCAGGACAAGGTTTGCTGTCCTGGTCTCTGCTAAACTGAAGAACCTGTAATTTCAATAAAAAGGCAATATGTGAATGCACTTTGCAGAGATGTAATCATATGAAATACACATCAGCAACTACAAGCCATTTGTTCCTATAGATACAAAACATATAATTAATGAACCAAGGGAGCGCTGATTTGACTTAAATGGTGTGTTACCTGACCTAATAAGAGTAAGTCAAGAGCTGCTTTTAAATAAATTTTTAAGTTGAATTTAAATTGCTAGTCTCTTTATTTTAATACTTTTTATGGGACGTTGAGGATAATGTTGGGAATAGCCTTAGAGGTAAAATTCTCATGTTTTCCGAGTTTCATTTTTATCTATGATTGGTTTGAAAAGAAGCCTAGGTATTCAACTGAGACCATCACTTAGATAATTTAAGCAAATGCCACCATTGCCCCAGTTATCTGGAAAATTCAGGAATTTTAGTTGCTTTTTCTACTTAAGCGCTTCAGTTTTCACTGCCTACCACCATCTGACATATGGAGATAGAGTCTTTGTCTTCACCCCAGCAATTCACGTGACAGGTCACAGGAAGGATGTGGACATTGTTTCCCCTGAGAAAACAAAGTGATAATTCCATCTCCTGCATGCATCCTGGACCCAGCTTACAGAAAGGAATAAAGTCTACTTTACCAAAGTTTGTGCTGACACATGGCGACAGACAGGAACCACTTGCCATAGGGAAAAAAAGGGGGAGGCGCCTAAGAAACTCATTAGTCTCAATTGCAAACCGAAGCTGTTAATATTTCAGTGACATTGAAATAAAACAAGGGTAAGCAACACCCAGCAATATATTTATATGGAGTGGAAGCAAATTGACATTGATCTAAGATTAAGTCTATCACATTCATAGTTAAACCTTTTAATAATGAGTCAATTATTAACTAGCTGTGAACCAGGATTTTTCTGTGAACCAAGATTTTGTTGTTGCTATTTTTAAACCACACAATAGCTTGTAAATTATGAGCATAAGGGGGATATCCTAGACCCAAACTGACAGAATATGTATTCTGCCTGTCTCATTCAGAACTGCTGGCTGTGCCCATTTCCATACTTGTCACAGAGGCCAGCTTCTTGGTGGAAATTTTGTCACTTGGCCTTTCAATCGTTGTATGATTTAGAGCTGAATTTACTCTCTTCTATTTTTATTTTTACTTAAAACACATATTTATATGTTTACACAAGCATAGATACAGATACACATATATATGGCTATTTGATATGTTTTGCTATGTAAGGCTACACACGTACACATACACTCGCTATGATTTGAGGATGCTTACATCAAATTGATAATTGCTTATACAGTAATCCTGTTTTGCTATTTTAATGCCCTTAATGGGCTCTTTAGATTCATCTAGACAACCAGGGACCAAACAAAGTAACAACCAAACAAAGCATGAGGAACAGGATTCACTTGGTTTTTCTATTTTTTTCTTCAAGAAAATCCTTCTGAGATTAGAAAGATGATGACTAATTCTATTATTTAAAGTATGAGCCATTACTTTCTTGAAATATTTTAGTAATCAAAATAAAATTGTTTTTGAACCAAACTCGATAACCTCTCCATGTACCATTTTGTATCTCTGTGTGCTTCTTTTTACCAAGTGCCCACCCAGCTCAATCATCTCTCCTACTTATGAATCAAACCTGAGTGCATGAGACTACCAGTAATAAAAATGTCTTTAAGACTTCACTTGGCTGCTTTTTTGCCTTTAGTAATGGCAAAGCCCAAGTTCTGAGCTCCCCGGAATTCACTGGGTATGGGCAGGGAAAACACTGCTTGAAATCACAAGATAGCTTGACTTTTCCTGTTGCTATTCCTCTCCCTATTCAATTTCCTTACTCCTTACCCACTGGGCACCTGGGTAAGGGAACATCATCTCTCCATTTGATTTTGCCAAAGAACACCGGTTCTTAAACGGTATTCCTAGAAAGAGTTTTCAAATTGATTCACTTTCTCAGATTTCTTTTTATAGTCTAGAAAATTTATTTAAAGTGTGTCTTTTATTTTGGAGGACGTGGTTGTAAAACGTGGGCTATTTGGATTTCAGGAGAGGAGTGAACAAAAGACAAGAAAAGCATTTCATTTTAAGGCAACAGAGGATGGTTGACCTTTCTCACTCACCCGGGACATTTGGGCTGCCGTGGTGCCTTTGGTGCCCAAATACACCATGGCCAAGGAGGTTGAGATGCCCCAGGGAGAAAAAAAGATATTTTTACCCTCAGCAGATTCAGCTAGCTTTTTGCTAAGCTCCAGAGCAAATTGGTTGACAGATTTTCCTAGAGAGTCCATTGGGAAAATCTAAGAAAAATAAAGTAAAGTTAGAGAACATGTTAATAATCCTTTCCATTTATTTAACTTTTGTAAATGGATTTGTTGGCTTACATAATTATCTTTTTTAATTACCCTTCATTGAAATGACAAAAGAATGTATTATCCAATCTGATTATATATATATATATATATCTGATTTTATATATATATATATAATATGTATATATACACTCATAAGAGCTGAATAAACTTTAGAAAAATTCCACTCCAACATTATTTTAAATATTTTAAAAATGAAGTCCAGAGAGTTTAAGAGAATTGGCTCAAATTTCAGAGTTAGTTCACATGAGAGAACAATTGGATTCTGGTCAGTTAGCGGCTCCCTGTTGAAAATGCCAGGATATAAATGGCAGAGGAATCAGCCCAGTGCCTCTTACCAACACACCACATGCCTACTGACTTTACCCAGTAAATGAGGAATAATTATACCCCTTTTCAACTTTGTACTTTTTCTCACTTATCTTTCATCCATATTTTTATACTTTTAACCTTTTTTATTCCTTCACACCCTGATGTATGATATCTTGGTTCCTTTATCCTCCTTTATTCTCTTGAAATCCAACTCTGCTCCGGATCTTCTTTCCCTCTGGAAGCCTTTTCTGAACTTTGGGGTTCACAGGAGCACGTCTTCCACCAAAGACCCATAAAATAGCTTTTGCCGCCTGCTTGGAGCTTATCATACTGCTAGTTCTGTTTGCATAGATTTATATCTTTTCAACTCTGGGATAATTTCCTTGAGAGCAAAATTTTCTTACTCAGCTTTGCGCATCCAGTGACACCCACCTCAGGACTTTGCACAAAATGAAAACTTACAAATACTTGTTTATTTCTCTTTTAGAGTGTTTATAGTTTGGGCTCTAGCCACCATTTTTTATCTATTTAAACTTGAAATCTTTCACAGTTTAGTGGAAATGCTCATAGAGAAGTAGAGAACTCAAGACTTGCTTGCCTTTATCCTCACTCACGTGAGACCCTCTGAAACCAATCTTAACAAACAAAGGAACTCAAACTTCCTCATTTTAAAAAATATTATATTCACCTTCTAAATTTCACGTCTAATTACCCTGATATTTTCATTTAAGTCTTTTTAGACTGAGTCTCTATCAAAGAAATAGTGAGTTCAATCTATTGTCATTTTATAGCCAAATAATTTCTCAAGCTGATTAAATGATTAAAAATAAACCAAATTCCTAAGCCTAGAAACTCCCATTAGTGCCAGTGTCGTATAGAACTTGGTCCTGCACTGATATCACCTGGCCCTCAGAGAAACCTAGAATGAGAACTTTAGAAACGTCAGAAGATCTCTCTAGTTCAATGGTTGAATGAAGGGAGAGGCATGTGTAGGCAAAGTTTTGGTTTCATCATGACTTGGATTAACAGTGATACTGTTGAAATCCCTCCTAGTCATAGGCTTACACTTAACCAAACAGCTTCCCAGCCTCTAAATCATCCCTAGTCATAGCTCCCACCTATTTCAGAAGCTGATGATAATCCTAGGCTAACATTATCTTATTAAAGAAGAAAAGCAAGAACCTCTACTCTTGTAGCAATTCTACGCCCTCATAAAATGTTCGAAACTTGTGTATCAGTATTTCCCTTGACAGATCCAATGCTGTCTTGTAAATAACCTCCCTCTTTTCTTTACAGCTATATTCATTCAAATGATGCTTTGCTTACTGCCTGTATATTAAGCTTTATCTTTTAAGAACTCATGAATTCTTTCATATGGAAAATGCCTGGCTCCATGGCCAAAGCATAATCACTATGAAGGGAGGAGAGGAGAAACTACCATTTTAAGGCTGAGGATTTTTATCTTTCTACTTATTATTTATGGTTATTCTAAAGTTTAGTTACTTGTAACAAATCCCTGAAAACAATAACTCTCTCTACTGAAAAAGCTAATTTCTTGTGGAAAGTTAATATCCAGGTATCTTCAATTTCATTAATTCTCTCATTAATATCATTAATATATCAGGTGTAGCCCAGACCATACAAGAAAAATAATTCCTGCCTTTAAAAAAAAAGTATAGAAGTGCTAAGCCAGCCAGTGCTGGATAAAATTATCCCGGCAGTGAAAAGTGCTTTCTGAAAGATGCAGAATTTGGGGATGAGATTCTACATGAAATAATTTATCCATACAAGGGTTCGACAGTGATCTTTTCAGAAAAGACTATAAATGTCTAGATCAGAAGCCAACTATGCCCTTTTCAGAATAAATGGCTCTTTTGCAATTTTCAGAAGGTACATGGATATATCAGTTTACATACATATAAATATACATACATATGTAAAATATGTAAAATCTCAATCTGTAAAGGGGCTTAGCTAAAGAAATATGAAAATAAGAAAAGGATAGTATCACTCGTCAATATGTCTCATCAAAGATACACATACTCTTCACAAATCAGAGTTGGAAAGAACCTTGAAATCCCTCTAATCAAATTGCTTCATTTTATCTGCTAGGAAACTGAGGCCCAGAGAGGTTAAATGTGCTGACGAACATGCACAGCTAACTAACAACAGAGCTATCGTTGCAGTCCCATTCTCTGGACTCTAAATACAAATGCTTTTGTCATTATATCTTACTGTCTTTAAGGTTTTACGGTGAAAGGGAGGGATTGGGTGACGAAAGAGGATGAACAGGAGGAGGAAGAAAGAGAGACGATGATGAGCTGGAGGAGGGAGCGGGAAGGACTCTCTTCCCCTTTTCCATTAGAGGACATCCAAGGCCTCCTGACTTTCTGATGATATTGATGATATTGTCTACTTGGTGGAGTTGTGCATATCAGAAAATGACCCCCCGAATCCGCAGCACTTCAATATTTACCTAAAGCCACTTCTGAGGGAATTAATAGTCTCGGAGGATTTATGATGAGCATGGAGTGTAAGCTTAGGGACTTAGGTTATTCCACAAAAGAGAAGAAAGCTAATGGCCCATGGAATGGTAGCCAAGACATGAAGGTGTGCGTGGGCGGGGGTGTAGAGAGTCAAATCATTAGTTCCTTACATTAGTGACTAAGCTCAAATTCACGTTGCCAAGTCCGCTCTTCTGAAGGGTTAGAAGGGTTTTGGTTCAATACTTCTGAGAATACCCTATTTCTTTTTACCTGTGTTGACAGATACGAAGGTAGCAAATCCAAAAATGTGACTGGAGAAAACTCCATTCATAGTTTCACAATTCACGGCAAAACTACCTTTCTGACGTCTTTGGAAGTGAATGCTCTCTCCCGCTTAGCCCACTTTCTAGTACCAACTTTGAATCAGCTCAGGGTTCAATCTCTCAGACCTGCACATAATTCCTGGGGGCTGGCCTTCATCTATTATTTCTGTTTTGTGGGAGTCTCGATAAATTGTTCTTTAGCTAGGTACCTCAACAAAGAAAGAAAACATAAACAAACATTTTAAAACAACTATTTACAATACCTTGTTTTCTTACACGGGAGCAGAATTGGCAACTGGTTCCTTTAGTAAGAGACCGTGGCTGAGTTAAGTGACCTTTAACTGTAGAAATAATTTTTAAAACTTCTAGCACCACCCTTTCCTTAACCCCACCCTCTGATTCATTTTCACAAGCCCATACCCTCTTCCTTTCAACTTCATCTTGGCCAGAAGCTCAAATAAAAACACAGAGATAGACAGAGTTTGCTTGAATTACTTAATCACCCACATTTTCCATGTCTGTCTGCATGTACAGACTGGAATTCTAACAAATTGTAACTCACACTTTCCCGGCTTATGTTCTCTCGAGTCTGCCAACTGGCAGCAACACGTGGTTTTCCCTGGTGGATTTATTTTTTCAACAACAGAAAGTTTTAAATTAGTGGAATAACAATGGGCAAGGAAACGGAGAATATGATTGGTGAACTGTTTACTGTTAAAGTTGCTCGTAAGGTACTAGGTGAAGCATCCAAGAAATGTTTCTGTTCTTCTCATTTGGGTGTTGGTGTAGAACCCCGAGCACAACCCCAACTTGTCCCACGTCCACTGTCCCCACCCCAGGGACACGGGGTCTGGATCGACGTTTTAGACACAGTTACTGGGTGAAATGTTACTTCATCACTTTCTGCTTCTCTTCCGTTTCTCCCTGTGAATGTTCCTCCTTATTTATCAAGAAGGGAAAACTGTCTATAACAGGATGCAGGGCATGGAGGAATGGTGAAGCGGGTGAAGAGAGAGAGACGGGAATGGAGCACAGTCCAGAAGGGACTGAGGGAAAGGAGAATTATCTTTGTTAATAACGTATTTGTGTGTTTTTTCTTCACGCAGTTTCTGTTTTTCTCTTCATGGGGCACACGTGGTAAAGTGGCTCAGAGTTTAATAGTTGAATGTGGATGTGGAACCCAGAGCAGAATGTTGCTTTGAATTTCACTGGGGGATGCGACTTGTGGCTGCAAATTCCGTGGTGCCTGCCTGACATGTGCTGAACAGATGTTATTATCCACAGGATGCCTGCAGACTATTATTAGCTGAAAGTGTCATATGGAGGCTCTAGATAGAGGGGCTGTCCATCTTGACTGCCAGTGGTCCAGAGAGTGACTTGGGCTGCATCACCGCACAGCTCTAGTTATTTATGTCACATTTAATGCATCGATATAGATTCTGGGAAACCAGCCAAGAAATTGTTTCATCTTCTCTAAAGACACAGACTAAGTTTAATTCATGCTTTCCCACAAACCTTCTTCAGATTGCTTTCCACTTACCTCTTGTTTAAAATCTTTATATATTGATATATTGTTATGTTGATAAAACTTTGGTTTTGCATTTTTTTTGCGGTAAGCGGGCCTCTCACTGCTGTGGCCCCTCCCGTCGCGGAGCACAGGCTCCGGACGCGCAGGCTCAGCGGCCTTGGCTCACGGGCACAGCCGCTCCACGGCATGTGGGATCTTCCCGGACCGGGGCACGAAATTATTTTGATACCTGTTTGGAGGGGGCAGGGAAAGAGAAAGGAGTAATGGTATCCTAAGTTAACAATATAATAATCTCAGCATAATTTTGCTTGTTTGTTGCTGTTAGTTATGGCCTGCCCTATGAATATTTAGCAATATGTACAGATATTACTAATGGGGATGGGGGAGTAGGAACTATATGAATGGGCAACGGGGGTGGGAGGGAGAGTTTTTGCTCTAGTCTTTTCATATTTGATGTTGAGATTGCATGAATTTATTAGGTATTCAAAATCTTTTAGAACCGAAAAAAGAACTCTAGGTACATCAATATTATTCAAATAGGAATCCAGAAGAAGAGAGTAGATAGGGTGGGGCTGAGAGAGTTGAGTGGATAATGGTTTTCTTATTCAGTCTGGGTTGACATAACAGAGCACTGCTGACTGGGTGGCTTAAACAACAAGCATTCATTTTTCACAGTCCTGGAGGCTGCAGGTCTGTGATCAGGTTCTTGCTGAGGGCTGTCTTCCTGGTTCACAGATGGTTGCCTACTTGTCTTTACTTGGTTGAGAGCTTTTGTTTTTTCATTTCCCTATAAGAACATTAATTACATCCCGGGGACTTACCCTCATGACTAATTCTAATACTAATTACCTCCCCAAGGCCGCACCTACAAAGACCATCACATTGGGGATTAGGTGTTCAACACATGTGTTGGGGGAACAAACATTCGGGCCATAGCAACGGCTGAGAGTTCCCCAGCAATGAGCCAAGGTACAAGTTTCCAGATGGAAAACATCTCCTGATGAACAAGATAAAATTTTAAAACAGTTTAAAATTCTCTTAATGCAATGAAATATCAAGAACATCATCAAAAACAAAAATAAAATAATTAAAACTACAAGAAGCAAGAATTATCTTGACATCAGCCTTCCCATCTGCAACTTTGGTGCTGGGAGATGAAAAAATTGTGCCCTTAAAGTGCTGAAGAATGCTTTGAACCTAGAATTCTATACTCGTGCTCTAATTCAATAATCATGGTGAAATATGAATATCTTAAGACTCACAGCAATTCAGAAAGTTACTACTTATCGCATTGCTGAGTGAATTATTAAAGTACATTTAAAATATGAATCTATAAGTAGGAGAATGCAAGGAAGAACCCCTAATTTTCAAGAACGTCTGATTTAGAGGAAACAAACCACAATTCAAGCCTTAAAGAATTATAAGAATAATTTTCTGGGACTCTATGTTTGACCAGCTGACAGTGAGACAGTTTTATTACTGACAAAGAAAAGAATCGTTATCACTAGTATGTATTAAGTACTGTACATGCTAAGCATTCTTTTAATTGCTTGTTCTGTATGAATTCATTTTACCATCACAGCAACCTTATGAGAAAAGCATTGTTTTCCCTAGTCTACACTGAAAGAAAACTGAAGCATGAAGAAGCATCATTTCCCGGCTTGTGGTTAAATAACTCCTAAGTGTTAGAACTGGGATTTGGATGCAGTTAAGTCAATGTCCTGAGGTTACCTTTTTTGCTACCATGCTCCAGTAGGTCATCCATCCCTGGCTTTCATCGTAGGGACGGTGACACCGGAATACATTTCCAGGATCCAGCCACATTTCTGTAGCCAGAATCTGCAGCCAGCTCAGCTCCCTTAAACCTCAGGTCTTCCTTCATTCTTTTTTTTTTTTTTTCTGCGGTACACTGGCCTCTCACTGCTGTGGCCCCTCCCGCCGCGGAGCACAGGCTCCGGATGCGCAGGCTCAGCGGCCATGGCTCACGGGCCCAGCCACTCCACAGCATGTGGGATCTTCCCAGACCAGGGCACGCACCCGCGTCCCCTGCATAGGCAGGCGGACCCTCAACCACTGCGCCACCAGGGAAGCCCTTCCTTTGTTCTTAGGACTTAAATTATGTTCTTCTCTGATCCACTCAAAAGCACTCAGTGCTATTTGAGGAGAACACACTTAGGCAATATTTCCCATTGTATGTTGCCCTTCTGCTCTTGAGCCAAGTTCATCTCTACCCCTCTGAACGCTCACCTCAATCAATGATTATGACCTTTATTCTATGTCTGGACCACTAGACTTGGTGTTTATTCCTGATGTCCTTGAGGTTTGAACACAGGTGTCCCCAAAGGACTCTGACCCAAGCTATTCTTTTGAATTGCTATACCTTTTGCTGCTGTGAGAAGACAGCTCTAATCCATTTTTCCCACAACTCCATCTCCCCCACCAACATTGGGGCTCCTTGCAAGACGGTCGCTTATTCCTTTGGCTTCTTTTTTTGTCATTTTTTTTATTGGAGTATAATTGCTTTACAATGTTGTGTTAGTTTCTGCTGTAGAACAAAGTGAATCATCTGTATGTGTACATGTATCCCCATATCCCCTCCCTCTTGCGCCTCCCTCCCCGCCACTCCCATCCCACCCCTCTAGGTCATCACAGAGCACTGAGCTAAGCTCCCTGTGCTATACAGCAGCCTCTCCTTTGGCTCCTTTATTCTGTTTATTTTTTCTTCGTTCTCACAAATGAACCATGATACCTGATTCCTGAGAATCAAAATAAACAGGTCTTATGACCTAAAGACCTAAAAGAATGACAACAAACAAACAGTTGTATGGAAACATGTCTATATTTTATATATTCACAACCTTCCATAAGTTACGGACACATCTATGTGATACATAATGCTAGAAATGCACACCACTTATATTTTCCTGTTGTTCGATGCTTTCTTCTAGGTTTTTATCACAGAAGGGCATGGAATGCTCGTCCTTCATTATAAGAACAAATAAGTGCATTTCCTTAGAAAGAAAAATAAGTGATGACATGCTTCTGTAACTGTATCAGCTACACTAGACAGTGAACAATAATAAAAAGCCATTATATAAAATAATAAATAATACAGTAAAAGGTAATGCGATAAAATAAACTAAGAGTAAGGAAGAACTAAATGAGGTATCATCCCATTTTAGGAGACCAAATGATTAACAGGGTGGTAATGTTATGACTGACAGATGTCAAGCTACTTCTGTATTTATATTCACTGTGTAATAGAAGTTGTTCAGAAAAACAGAAATATGTACAGAAGGTTGCTAAAGTTTCGGCCCTTAGAGCAATTCTGAAGCTTATACCTCACATTACAACATCCTGTGCAGAAACGGAAACTAGGGTGAGGCAAATCTGCCAAAAAAGAGGATACTCTTGGTTATCTTGTGCATGATAAAGAAGAGGAAAGGATGGTCCGCCACAAACTGTGGGCCTCCATGGCCAGTTCTCCCTGACATAATGGCCCCAGTGCCAGCAGCTGCTTCAGTGCCCTCCTCGTTCACGTCCACAGAGGCTTGATGGAACACTTCAGACAGAAACAGGTCATTCTTTTCAGACATGCCTAAGAAATTGGCTTGGCCCTGGCTGAAGGCATCATCCATGCCCATGCTCATGAGAATGGACTTGAGTTCATAATGCTCTTCTAATTTGAACCGGGGGACATACACCTCCACATCATCCTCAGCCATGGTGTCTTCGCTGAGCCACTTGTTGAGTTTGTCATAAGTTATTTCACTTTCCAGCTACAAGTCCAAAAGCAAAACCAATGAGTGCTTAGCAGAGAAGGAAAACAACTTCTAATGTTAACTATCAGTGACTTTAACTTCACTATAGCGTGGGTGATATTAAAATTTACTAGTTTGGTAAAAATTTTGCAAGAAAGTAGCATGTATGACATAAGTCTAAGCCTTTGAATGAAAGTGTGAGACCTGGCACTGTTCCTCTCAACCAATTCACATATTTCCATGAGAAACTGCACACCATTTCCCAAGTTGTAGACATATGCCAAGGTAAGTTTAGCCCCAGAAGTTTAAAACAATGCAAGTTGGAATGCCTTACCAACTCCAAGCCAGTAGAACATTCAGCAATTCCATCTGGAAGCAACAGGAACATACTGACGTATCCAGCATAGGGCAGTTCTAGAATCTGGACCTTTAGGTCTTCTATGTATCCAATGTTCAGCTTGTCATGCAAGAACATCATCTGTACTTCTTTGCGCTCAGACTAAATTTATTAAAAAGTAAAATATGAAAGTAGATACTGAGATGTCAAAAGATTTACAAGCAGACGTAAAAGAGAATGGGTTCTGCTTTCATTCTGAAGAACTATGTTTCTAAAAATCAACAAAATAAATTATTTGTATACCCTGACAGTGGCTCTGATCTATTTAGCTTTTTCAAAATTATACCCATTAGTAATAAGATGGACAATTATAATTATAATAATACTGAAACACTTGTTGAGTACCTACTAGGGGCCAAGAACTCTGCAAAATCTCGTTGAATCCTTACAACAATAATTTGAGTTGGATATTATTATTAATCTAGTTTGACAGGTCAAAAAATGGAATAGAGTCAATCAACTATCCAATGTGCATAACTTATAACTAGCAAATTATGTACAAGTATCAGTGAGTGGTCCCTAACTTTTCTTTCTCTATTTTGTCAAAGGCCCTAAAATATACGTTAAGAAAATCTGTCTCATTGTCTCGTACCAAGTTCACACGGAAAGGATAAAGCCTGTTTAATTTCTTCTGAAATGGAGTTTTCCAATTTCCTTTGAAGTAGACAGCATTCACCAGGACCATCTTGGTCTCTGCATCTATAGAACCTTCAGGTAACAAGTTTGGGATTTTGCCTACAGAAAATATGATATATGTTTAGGTTTCATGATTAAGAACTGTAAAGTTATCATGATTTCTTGAATCTTTTGAGTCACCATCAAACTCAGCATCCACATTTATCAAACTCTGCAGAGATGTTGACCTTCAAGCTTAAGTTTTCCTCTCGATTTACCTAAAACTGAGACCAAATTTCTGAGGTTTGCAAAATCCAAGAGAAAATGAAGAAGTAATGCAATTAAGGTTTAGAATTACTATCAGACTTGGAAAAAAAATTTAAGTTCCTTTTATACTCTTTCTCAAAGTTTTGTAGTTGTATGAAGTTAGTTAATTCGGATGGGAGTGAAAAAGAATCACTTAAGGAACATAATAGTGCCTTTCCACAGTACATATGTCACTAGGGCTCCTTCAAGATCTGATCTAGACAGTCTATCCATGTGACCCATTCATTGACCCAAAAACAGTTTTTTGGAAGTTGTGCTAGACCTACACCAGGAGTAGCACAGATTCATGAAGTGAGAAAGGAAGACTTGTCCTGGTGGGACTGAGAATATTGGAAGAGAGATTCTAAATCAGTCAGGAAACAATGTGTGATAAGTTCTATAAGAGAGCTAAATAATGCAGGGAACTATGACATCACAGAGAAGGGAGTAAACAAGTGAGGAGTCAGAGAATGTTCTCAAAAATGATAACATCTGAACGTGATTTTTTTTTTATAGTTGGTTTAAGAGACAGGCCACTTATAGTGAATACCTGCTCTGCAATATTTCAACCACTAAATACATTATTTTATTTAATCCTCACAACTACTCTAGTAGGTATAATTATTGTCATTTTATACAAATGAACATCATAGTAAGAGAGATTAGCAACCCTCCCAAGGTCGCAATGCTTGTCAGCTGGTCAGAATTCCACCGTCTTCCATTCCTACTGACAGATATAGGACACGAACAAAAAGTTCACTGTAGTCTGACCAGCTTCAGTATAGTCATTCAGTATTTCTATTCAATATATCCCTCAGGGAATTAAAATTCTTGGTTACCACAGAAATCTACTAGGACTTTATTTAACTCTGTAATGCATATGGAAAAACTAGTATTTGATCCTAACAAATAAAACAGAAATTGTCTCAAATTATTACAAAATTTTCTAAAACAATGAGCCCAACCAAATGACTACTTGGCATTTTGGCAATTCCACTGATTGATTTACAGCCATTCAACACAAATGCTTAAAGAGAAGAGAAATTCTTGCTGTTCTCAAAAAAGCAAGACTTTCATGTGTCTCTTTAATTTTGCAATACCTTTTTACTTTCACTTCTGTTAATCTTCACTTTCTCTGCTTCATTTTTGTCAGTGGTGTGTCAATATTTTACAGCAGTAATTTAAAAATCTAGAAATGAAGAACTAAAGTAGATCAACTATTTTCAGAGAAACAAAACATTTTTTAAAAATTCTATAGAACTTAGTTCATGTGTTTTTTCCACTGTGGTAACGAAGAAACCAAGACACCACACTATGGCTTGAAACAATGTTTTAAACACAGGAGGTAAATGAAAGTCCGTTTATTTATTTATTTATTTATTTATTTTTATTTATTTTTTTTTTTTAAAGTCCGTATTTTTGCATTAAGTTAGCAAACACTTTAAACATCCAATTGAAGAATTCCAGAATTAGACTAAGGCTCAGAAGAAGAGGGAACCCCAGCTTCACTACTAACAGGTAGTGGGATTTTGGATGGGAATCTAAGGGGAAAAAAAAAAAGGTCATGAAGAACCTAGGGGCAAGATGGGAATAAAGACACAGACCTACTAGAGAATGGACTTGATGATATGGGGAGGGGGAAGGGTAAGCTGTGACAAAGTGAGAGAGTGGCATGGACATATATACACTACCAAACGTAAAATAGATAGCTAGTGGGAAGCAGCCACGTAGCACAGGGAGATCAGCTTGTACTTTTTGACCACCTAGAGGGGTGGGATAGGGAGGGTGGGAGGGAGGGAGATGCAAGAGGGAAAAGGTACGGGAACATATGTGTATGTATAACTGATTCACTTTGTTATAAAGCAGAAACTAACACACCATTGTAAAGCAATTATCCTCCAATAAAGATGTTAAAAAAATAAAATAAATTTTTAAAAAAGAAACAACAAAGAATTAAGGACATGCATTACAAAGGTAGAAGTAGCTTAGACAATCCAGGAGAGATGAAGCAGGGACCAAAAGAACTTGACAACATACTGACTCTGAATGGTGAAACAGAAGAAAGAGTTAAAATTTTATGATCCCTCCTTTTTCCATTGCTGGTATTCTCACACCAATTACTCATTTGAAGGTCACGCCTTTTTTCTTTGTTTTTGTCCACAGTAGACACAGAGTCACAATTATTTCAATACTGGTATGTCCTATGTTAGAAAAGAGCTGTCTCTTCTTATATTCTATTCTAAGGTAATATCCAAAATCAGATTATTTAAATACTGAATATATGTCTTCTATTAGTAGACCTCAATTATTTTTTTCTCACTTAAAACACCACGTGGCTCAACAAGAATCAGGTTACATTAATCAAAATAACTAAGGTTGGGAGTAAGGGCTAAGGATGGTTTTCTAAAAACTACATAAGAGCTTTCTAAGTGGAAAGAAGAGCAGAAACTACTTCCTTGGTTTTACCTTTGGTTTGAGTCTTGACCCAGGAATTAATCTTTTTTCTGGCATCTTCTGCACGTTCTAGGAAGTCAACTGCCTGGGGTTCTGTAGAGTAATATTTCTTGGAGAGCTGCATGTATCTCTTTAAAGCAAAAAAAAAAAAAAGACAAAGTTTACATAGAATATATACTGAACAAGCCTTGGTGTAATTATAAATTACAGGCTTCCTGTCAAGACTGGGGAGCCTGAGGTAGGGGTAGGGGTGGAGGTTGGCTAGGGGGGCTGATTATATGTGTTCTCTTGACCTCCACCCCCAACTCCAGTCCCAATTCTATTTGCTGTCCTGCACGCTTTGCATTATGACCACTGGGTACAAGGGGAGAAGTTGGGTGTGGGGATAGAGGCTCTGGAAATCAGCTGTGCTCTTCCTGACTTACGACTCATAGGTGGGAATTTTGCAGCAGGGAGAGAAAGCACCCACAGAGGGAGCATAGGGATAGCTGTGTTGGATAGTGTCCAATGGCCTTAGGGAGTCTAAGGGAACCCATGTGGAATTCTGACTCTCTCAGCATGAATAAGAGAGAACAGCTTTAAAACTGAGCTCCTTTTAAGTTTGGGGCCCTGCCATTTAAATCGCACGTTTCACTTACTTCCCTGAATCTTGCAGACTTATCGCCAAACAGCTTATTGGCACTTTCCAATAAATACTCCCCTGTGGACGTGTTCATGGCGGAGCTGAGAGAGCGGAAGGATGAATGGATTGTGTCTGCAGCTTGTGCCTTAAACAGAAAGGAGAGACTCTCTTTATGTAACTCAAGACTCCTAAACAAGATATTTCTTAAGCAATGGTATTTTTTCCAGTACGTCAATAAAATGCTGTATTAAAGTATACTTTTTTCTGGCACTTTAGAGGAATCTCTGAGGAAATATTGTTGATATGGATGATATCAGATAATTTTCTTATTTGTTTCAGATTTTACTGTGCCTATGGATTGGATTGAACCATGAAGTAACAAAGATCCTAGAAGAAAGTCAGGCTCCTTTTACAGTCTCCTGAACTACAAAGTCTGTAAGCAATTTTTATTATATTAAACTGTTGCCTTAGAAGTGTTCTTTAAAAAGTTCATATAACTTCTGCAAGTACCGTTTTATAATTAAGGGGTAGTCTGTGAAGTGGAAAATCTGGGTTTTAGAAAGCAGGAAATTGAGGGAAATTCCAATCCCCAACCTGAAGTTTGTAAGCAGGATGACACAAACAGGGCTTAGTCACAGCAGCGCCTGGGTAAAGCAGAGGTCAGAGCCCTGCAGCTGGACTGCTGTCCATTCAGACCTGGCAGCATCTCCATATTGAAGGGGCCCTCTTCCCCTCCTAAGTCCATAACTCCGTGGCTGACAGGCAGATGGAGCATCAGGAAGAAAGCTATGTGGGGTATCTCCTCATAACCTAACTTAGGAGTCTGATCGTGGAAGTTGTTTACCCATAGGAGCGCATCTACGCCCAGCTCCTACAATGTAGCTGGATAGCTGGTGTTTAAGAAAATGGAGTATTGGGAAAAGAAATGACTATGTGAGATAGATTAGCTGAAGAGATTAGATAGATAGATAGATAGATGATAGATAGTAGGTAGATAGATAGATGATAGATAGGTAGATAGATAGATAGATAGATAGATAGATCACAGGAGATAGAAGGGGAGGACATAAAGGATATTTGAGGGTCACTGACCTTTCATGAAGTCACCAAGCCTGGCCTTCTCCATTCCTCAATTACTTGTCACTCCTTACTCTGGAAATCTGCATCTATGCATATGTATTCTAGGAGTCTCTACAATGGCATTAGAATAAATTATACATCCCCAACTAATGGCAGAGTGGGGTGATAGAATTTAGAAATAGTCTTGGCCTGGAAGTCGTGAAGTCTGGATTCTACCCTGGCTCTGCCCTTACTTATCAGAGTAGGAGATTTACTCAAGGACTCAAGGACTTCTTTCTATGAAGGAGGGAAGTTGTACTAGGTTCCTTCCCTGTCTAATCCTGTGATTTTAAGACAAGAATATTCTGGAAATAAAATACAAAAGAAATAGAAATGGATGAGTCAGATACCTGCAGAATAGCATCAGGATAAGTGCCCCTCTGGATCTTCTGTGTGAATTCACAACTGGTGAAGATCTCTTGGGTGTCTGGGGCGACTTTGTGGTCTCCACCTTTGTTAAACTGAAGCACCTACAATTGGAATTCCAGAGAATTAGGTACATTTTCCTGCTGCATTACGTAACTTTTAAACCAATGGCTCTCGAGCTCCTCTTAGTCGTCCTACTCTCGTTTCCTGCCTTTGTGTATGCTAACAAGCATAGATGCTCTTCATATGTAACATGTGTCAGCCAGCGGAAGTGTCCTTCACAGGACTCAGCATGAACTATTTTATACTAATTCATATGCTTGCCATTCTGACGGCAAATTGTTATGATGAGATGATTTATAACCTCTAAATTATCTAAATTATAACCCAACCCATAAGTTGCCTTGAAAACATGCCAGTATTCTGAAGGAAGCAATAAGGTTAACTCCCAACCTTGTATCTCTCTATTCAGTGGCCTTATATATTACACACTTCTAACCTGTCAAAAACTACAAGCCACAGCTAGCTTAAACATAAAAGCAGGTCACTCAATATTACAGGGATCACCTAAAATATTTGCACATACCTTATTTACACATAAAGAAATCCCACACGTCTGTCCATGTGGGGGGCAAATGGCAGAGGTAAGATGACAATATGAATCTCTTTATGTTGTCAGTGGCAGATCAGGATAACAGTGAAGCTGGTAGGTGCACACTGGCCCCGGGAGGGCCCTCAGGTCCCCTCCCCCAAACTGGAGCCTTCCCTGCCTGGCTCAGCCAGTCTCGGCACCCCCGAGCCTGGCCCTGCTACCCACCCACTCCCACCTCCAACATCCTTTGGGTCCCATCCCCGTGGGGTCCCAGGTGAGGTAGACGTTCTGCTAAGGAAGGAAAGGCAGGCTTGTCCAGCAGGTGGTGAATCTCTAGGCTGGAAGGAGAGGTGTTAGGATTTGTGGGGTCTCTCTCTGCTCTTCAGATCACACATTATGAGTCTTACCTAATACTCTTTGAAAAGAAGTGGTCTGACTCTGCCGCCACGTAAGGGAAGAATATTTCATGTAACAGATTCTCCGGTTGTCCTCCCTTTTAAGGAGATTGATGGGGTCTTGGAGCTAGCACTAAAGGCCTCCCGAGTCACGGCGAGAGTCGCTGCAGGAGGGGGGATGTGAGGTGACCCGGGCCATGCTGAGGGATGCACCCTGCCCAGAGAGGCGGCTCGGCCTGGGCAGGTCCGTGGCCTTACCCTAAAGAGAAGAGCTGGTAACAGTATAACTGCTGATCTCACATCGCTTGTGCTCTGTAAGAGTTTATCCCTTCTACGCATTCCTTTATTCCATTACAACTATGTCACCTTTACCAGCTATATCAATTCCCAACTGTGTGGCCTCTTCTTGCCCTAAATTTCTCATTTCTATGAAAGGACTATGGTAATCAGAGCACCTACCTCACAGGATTTTGTATTCTGTGGTTAAACTATAAAACATTCTTAGAAAGGTGCCTGGCCAGGGCACTGTAAGTGTCAGCTATGGTAACTTTTAGTTCTAACACGTGCTTCTCCTATTCTTTCTAATCTTCACACCCATCTTGCCGGCTATGCATTTTCATTCTCCTTTTAAAAATATGAAAACTGGGCATCCCTGGTGGCGCAGTGGTTGAGAGTCTGCCTGCTGATGCAGGGGACATGGGTTCGTGCCCTGGTCCGGGAAGATCCCACGTGCCGCGGAGCGGCTGGGCCCGTGAGCCATGGCCGCTGAGCCTGCGCGTCCGGAGCCTGTGCTCCGCAACGGGAGAGGCCACAACAGTGAGAGGCCCGCGTACCACAAGAAAAAAAAGAAAGAAAACTGAGGCTCAGAGAGTTGAAATGCCTTCCCTCACACACCTGGTAAATGGCAAAGTTACCACCCAAACACAGGCAGGTCTGTCCCCAAAATCCCTGCTTCCTCCTCCAAGCAAAGAGCTTCTCCTCGTTTTTTAGTAGGGAATTAACCAAATTTGTCTTTGAATTTTAAAATCTGCCCATGCAGCACAGTTACAAGAAAGCTATATAAACCCCGTGTCCCATGTGCTGAAAGCACTTGCCAAACACAGAAAAGCTGTGTTGTGTCGAGTGACCAATAAGTTAATTTTCCTTTTGTATCAAAATCACGTTTTTTACTTTACGTACCTAGAGCACTTCATTTGGCATTTGTCCTCAAAGAAATCTTGCTTCTGATGCCTTTACATCTAAAAAATGAAGACCCTGATGTTTTCTAAAGTTTTTAATAGAGTTCACTGCGCTTATTCTTTTCAAGGCAAAGAAAATAGAGGGAAGGAGTTTTGCAAAATGTTGCTGCTCTCAGATGTGAGCAACTGGGTTTTGTTGTAAGTCTTGATGTTTAAACTGCCACAAAGGCAGGGAGTGACACTTCCATCCCTTTTCCTGCTGCAGTGAGATAGGCCAACACTCTCTGTGGGCCACTCCAAACAAGACCCATCTGAAATGGTTCACCGTGTACCTGGAAGGAGGTATCCACCTATCTATATGCACACACTCAGGTGCCGTTCTCCTGGGAAAGTCAAAAGTAGCCAGCAGCATTTTGGCGTGGCTGAAAACAGAGTCCGTGTTGGTGAGAAACCAGAGCCTGTACTTAAAGCATTCAATTTTAATGTTTGTACATATGGGAATAGGAAAGAATTTTAATTATATATTACTTTGTCTGGTCACTGACCTGGGAAATACAGGATCATGTGAATTTTAATGGTGCTGAATTCATCCCATAGGACCATTGCCATGTACAGTTGAAGTAGTTCAATATACTTCCATGGCCCCAGACTTAGTGAAAGGGTCCCCTGACTGAGCTGGTGTCAGCTTCCTTCACCAAGGAAGGAAGCCAGTGGCCTTAACAGAAATAGCTCACAATGCTGTCCCACACCCTGTCCTTGACTTTGAGGACTGGCCATCACGTCAGCCCCATTTTGTTGACGTGAACTCATGGGGTTGAGAATGTTGGCTGAGGTCCTCTGAAGTCACACTGCTCTCTGTGCATCTCCCAGAGTGCGGAGATCACGGGTCTGGGATATCTTTTCCCTTGGTGACACTCTCTTAAAACCACTGGAAGGAATTCTTTACATGAATGGAAGGAACCTGAGCTAGGAGGGCAGAAACCAGAAGAAGCCCTGGGAAAAGTGCTTCATTCCCACTGCCACTCTCCCCACTGTGTTAAATGACACTTGTCTTAAAACCAATAGAGATAAAGCTTGCAAATACTTCGAAAAATATAAGCATTTATACTACCAAATATAAGACGTTGTCACTATTAACCCTTTCTAACCTTGCAGGATAAGAAATTCTGGTACGATTTCTGCTATGTCTACCACTGAGGGTGTTTTTGGTTTGGCTGTTTTATAGATTTGAATCTAAGGAACTTGTGTTGTAATGGCTTGTGATGATTGCTGACCTTGTTAGAGTCAAGATGTCTCAGACATGTAATCAGAGCAATTCTACAATTCAGTTCAGGAATCATTCTGTTCTAATTTGGAACTTTAACAGAAACTTACTTTGGCCATCTGGTCTGCAGTGTTGCCCCTGGCACCCAGGTAGATCATGGCCATGGTGGAGGAGATGCTCCATGGAGAGAAGAAGAGATTCTGGGTGACAGCACTTGTATTTGCCAGATGGCTGAAGAAACTGAGGGCAAAGATTGTGTTTGCCTTGTAAAGTTCTTCCATTGTTTCAATCTAGAAGGACAGTGAGGGGAAAAAAATAAACAGCTCTAAAAGATGACTCAACATTTTGAGTGATGTCAGCAGAGTAGTACAGGCTGTACCCTGCACGGGGCAGGGGTTCCCTCTCTGTTCTCCTTTCATCCAAGAGCATGAGGGAGAGCAGGGACAGCATCATCGTGATCCTGGGACCTGTGCAGCCACACAGGGTCCCACACTCGGTACAATGCACTGCTCCCACAACCTTGCAATTCTTAATAATTTTAAACAAAGGGCCCTGCATTTTCCTTTGCACTGGCTACTGCAAATTATGTAGCCAATCCTGAGATAGAGGGAGCAGTCATGTGATGAGTAGGGACACTCCACATCATAATAATGATAATAGCAGCAATAAGTAGCCTTTATCGAAACCTTGCTGTACAACAGATGCTGTTTTAAACATCTCACCTGTAGTAACCAGTTAATCTTTATGGAAACCCTATGAGGAAGGCATTGCTATTCCTGTTTTACAAAGGAAGAAACTACTGCCCAGAGAGAAGAAGAAAAGTGACCAGTGTCACTCGACTATAAGGGGAAGGACTGGAAATTGAAGGTGGTAGGTGGGTAGCCAGCCTCCAGGGTCATGTTCTCAGCCTCTGTGTTGTACCCACAGATACACACCACACACACACACACACACACACACACACACACACACACACACACACACACCCCACAGGCAAATACATGCATATTCACATGTATGCCACGTGCATATACACTCTGATTGGCGCCAATGGAGATGGTCAAACTTCTTTCAAATTCCTTGCTTCTAGAAGTGACCTAGACTCACCGTTTGAGAGTGGGCATTTTTACACAGCCCTACCTTGCATACCTGCATCCCTCCACTCACACACACCATAGCCTTTCTACCAAAGCAACCCCTGAGCTGAGCAGTTCATTACTGGGAGAGCTGGAAAAGCCCCCTCCTCCCACCATCCCTAGTAGGGAAGTCAATGCCAGGTCCCATTGCAGGGGTGGTCCTGGGGCTATAGAACACACACACACACACACCCCATCCACCATCTGAAGATAAATAACAGACACGCCCTCCATGACCTAAGGCTCTGCATGCAGCCAAACGCTTGGACACACCTGTTGATTCTGGCCAACAAACTGTATCTTATGCTTTCGTAGCGGCTTAAAACACACCCTGCAATTACCAAAATCTATAAATACACCAAGCGACGCTGACACTAATCATCCTACAGGAAACCTTCTTGTGACAGTGGCTGGGGAGTTGCCCCATGCCCCATGAGGCACGTCCTGCAGCTCTTTAGGCTTGGACTCACTCAGCAGGGCCTCCCAGGCTCACATCACCCTAATCCATGGGTGTTTTATGTGAACACTTGGTTCACCAACATTTCTTTTGAAGAAAGTGATTGCAATTTGCGTCAAAATTTCTTATGGGAAATACCACTCAATTGTATTTTTTCAAGACAAAATAGTAAATTAGGTAAAACTTGTCCCCAGAACTCTCTCATGTCTTCTTGTCTCCTTTAATATTTAATATTCATGGGATCTGTATGAGGTAGATATTAGTATCTTTACTGTATAGGTTACATACTGATGTCCAGAGAGGGTAAGCAACTTGTATAAGGTCACAGAGTTTGTATGTAATGGTGCAGGTCTGCTTCAGAAACCCACTCTGTCCAGTGTCGCTCACTGCTTTACCTGCTGGTGTTTAACCTCACTGCTGTGTGTAGGAGTTTAGGCCAGTTACTAGTTAGAGAAATGCTAGAAAGAGGAGATAAAAAGAGGAAGGAAGCAAGTTTGTAATACTCCTAGAGGCTTATTAAGTTAGAAAACGAAAATCACTATTTTTTTCTCTTGCTTCATCACTGAGATTAGATTACCTTGGGTGGCTCAGAAATTTGTTTTCTCTTCCTTCTACAATTTAAAATCATCTTTATGATGAATTAGTCCTGGGTAGACCTTTTTTTGTAAATTATCTCAGTAACATTTCAGAAACAAACTGAGAATAATATAAATAAATATTTCTCTATTGTGTGAAAAAATAAATAAGGGATCAGAGCCAGAAAAATCAATGGAGGCCTCTCCTATACCTAATTCTTTAAAACGACCTCCGTAGTCTGTCACTTTGACACTAACAAACTTTAAGTGTCAAGACAAACTACCAGAGAGGGTTTTAATGCCACGTTAGGATTTCAGTTGACTGTATAAAAAAATAAAAAATGAATTAGGACAGAATTACATCATCCCAGATGCATGTACTTCTTTTAAAAGTAGTCTAAATTTTATCTTTAAGATCAGGTACAATTAACTGCATTTAACATAAAAAATAATATGTGTTGTCTATATTGCAGTTACCAAATTCCTTCGGCCTCACTGCTTTATTTAACTTGCATAATTGCTTGCCCGCTAAACCTAGTAATTCCTATTATAGCAATGAAAATATGAAGATGTTGATTGCACAGCTGGTTTCAAAGCCTAGATTGAATCTCAGCCTTCTGATTCCAACTCTAGCGCTTTTCCCACAGACCTTTCAAATAAGGTTTGAGAAGTTTATATTTTTATATATATATATATGTATATATATATATATATATATATATATATATAGTGTCTTCTGATTCTCTAACAAATCCACACCTTACATTTAGGTGAGAGTCTGCCTAAGACCATGTGAAACTGAATCACTGAGTGACATCAGATAGCATAACCTCTTAGGTAGCACCTGTTGTGAATTTCTTAACACCAGAGTTACACAACCTTATCAGCTTCTGGAGGTTATATTCCTAATCAACATTGAATATTCTCTTTAGAAGAACAAACGGATGAAAAGCATATGTGGGGCTGGGCTCCACGATGTCTGTGTCCGTTCCTGTAAAACAAGTTGACAGATGTGCCGCTGAAACTTGGCACAGGTGACAAAGAACTTGGGAGGTGCTGCCAGAGCCACTACAACAGTTGCTGTGCTCGTTGGCATGGCAGGTTAGATTTCAGTTTGCTGTAGCATTTTAAATAATTTTTTTTGCAACGACACAGTGCAGATATTCTGAAATTGACCACAAAAATTAATGAGAACACAGAGAAAACAATAACTTCAAGGAAATTTCCCTTTCAAATTACCAACTTCTCCCCCCACAAAAGTAAAGGCATTGTCTGATATTTGATGACTTTCATCATGAGTAATTGTTTGTCTGTGGGGTATTAAATGATTTATTACTATTACTGAACTATTACTTCAGTCAATCCAGCAACTAATTTGGCTGATTTTTCCCCTCTCACTAGATTGACTGATTATTGAACTAAATTCAATAAAGGTATTTTGGTATTGAATTGACCCAACCCAGCTTCCTGCTTAATTTCTGATTGTTTTAGATTAAAAACTGAGTCATCTTTTTTGCCTTTATTATATGTATACACAATTTATAGATTACTTTCAGTTGCTAAATTAATACATTTTAATTGGTCTAGCTATTCTCATCAAATTCAGTGCCAAACACGAACTAGTAAAGAATATACACATTCTAAGCTGTTTGGTAAAATTGACATCACAACCTAAATGTACCTTTTGGTTTGATGAATGTTACATAGGCCTTTGCTGGCCTCTGAGATTTAAGATTAGGTCTTGCTATAAATTTAATTCAAATCTAGAACTAAAATATTCTCAAACAACAAAACAAGAAAACACCAGTAAATTTTCACCCATCTTTTAAAAACATCCCACATTTTAATTTTCATTATATTAATAATACCAGTGTGCAAAATAAAACCATATTTCATAGAGATAGACATGGAAATGACTGAAATACCTGGTTATTCTCTGTCTGACAAGAAACGGTCCTCTGAGAATTGTTATGAGTTCAGGCATGGTGATGACTGGTTTTATAAAGCTCTGCCCCTCCCACAGAGCATTTTCTTCTCTCTCTTTCTAATCTGTATCCTTTGAGTGAGTCAACATTTTACTCAGAAACACATCGTTAGGATAGAATTGCTTGTTTGCTAAGGCATCATTTAAGAAATTTGTTGGGAGGATGACGTCATTCAGAAACTTAAGAATTTGGCAATATCTACACATGCCTGTAAAAAACTGGATAAAACCTGTCAATTCCTGTTTGTTCTTGTTCTCATAGTACGAAATTGTTGTTTGGTACTTGTTCTCATAGTACCAAATTCTGCAACATCCCCTCTATCTTTTGACAAGGGTGGCCTGGGAGCTCTTTGCAATACTTAAAAGCAATGGAATCCTTTCTCTTCTGAATCTAAGCCGCCCGCAAGCAATGCTTTGGGAATGGAAAGAAAAAAAAATACCACTTTTCTTCCTTATAAATTCTCTATTTTAAACCGTCTTACATTTTCTCAAGCTATAATTTCCTGTGTAATTCTGGGTTCCACCCTAATATCCTGTCACAAACAACACCCAAAGAACTTCTCATTTGCCCTTCTTTAGAACATAGATCTTATGTTTAAACAATGAAAATCCACTTGTACTTAAAGTTGATTTTTAACTCTATAAATTATAGGTGTTAAGTGGAATTTGTGATGTCGAAAACATGATTCAGAAAATTCACTAGATTTTTAGATACAACCAAAGGAATTTGAGGAGTAAAAATAAATAAAAGATGTGCATAATGAGATAGAATCTGAGTCTGAAAATGTTTATATTGTTAGAGCTTATTGAAAAGTGTTTGCAACACATTGTAAAGATGGTTTCTCTACACTTTACTTTTATTTTCTTGAAGTAGAGTTGATTTACAATGTTCTGCCAGTCTCTGCTGTACAGCAAAGTGACTCAGTTTTACACATACACACATTCATTTTTTTTTTTTTTTTTTTTTGCGGTACGCGGGCCTCTCACTGTTGTGGCCTCTCCTGTTGCGGAGCACAGGCTCCGGACGCGCAGGCTCAGCGGCCACGGCTCACGTGCCCGCGGCATGTGGAATCTTCCCGGACTGGGGCACGAACCCCTGTCCTCTGCATCGGCAGGCAGACTCTCAACCAGTGCTCCACCAGGGAAGCCCACACACATTCTTTTTTTTAATATTCTTTGACATTATGGTTTATCCCAGGAGATTGGATATAGTTCCCTGTGCTATAGAGTAGGACCTTGTTGTTTATCCATTCTCAGTGTAATAGTTTGCATCTACCAACCCCAAATTCCCAGTCCATCCCTCTCCCTCCCCACTTCCCCTTAGCAACCACAAGTCTGTTCTCTATGTCTGTGAGTCTGTTTCTCTTTCATAGGATAGGTTCATTTGTGCCATATTTTAGGTTCCACATATAAGTGATATCATATGGTATTTGTCTTTCTCTTTCTGACTTACTTCACTTAGTATGATAATCTCTAGTTGCACACTTTACTTTTATGCATAGCAAATCCTCATAGGGATAGAGATGAAAAGAAGTAAAAGCACCATGCTTCTTCTCGGCTGGTGTGGCGAGCTCCATGTCTATGCTTGAAGAGCTGAGTTGACAGTCTGGAGTGTCTGCAAAACCAAGCCTGTGGGGCTTCCCTGGTGACGCAGTGGTTGAGAGTCCTCATGCTGATGCAGGCGACACAGGTTCGTGCCCTGGTCCGGGAAGATCTCACATGCCGCGGAGCGGCTGGGCCCGTGAGCCATGGCCGCTGGGCCTGCGCGTCCGGAGCCTGTGCTCCGCAACGGGAGAGGCCACAACAGTGAGAGGCCCGCGTACCGCAAAAAAAAAAACAAAAAAAAACCAAGCCTGTGGGTCTGAGCCCTGTGTGGGCATCTTAGCTTGACCCTGGTCCATGAGCCAGATTTATCCTTACCTCGTCTTGCTAACGTGAGTCTCTGGTCAAAAAGGAGTGAGTTGACTTACCCCAAACCCCTCATTATTATTAAAGGGACAATGAGATAGGTGCATTCTTCAGAACATGTATGTATGTGGCAGTCAAAAGCCAAATTATTCGATTTATTCATTTCTGGAAGGTCTCAGGTCACATAAAGAAAAAGAACTGGAATTCCACCTCAACAGTGACCTTTCAACTCCCAGCTTCCTCCGTTAGACCGAAGAAACCTTTCAGGCAGCCACTGACCCTTTTATAAGTTTTCACATCCCTTGGCACTCAGCCAGTTCTCTGTCTCAGTGAGTTCAGTAGATGCTATTGCTTTGTGGTCTAGGTCTCTCTCCCTTTTCGGTCTCAGTCCGCTGGAGGGCCCCCTCTGGCAATGTAACCAATTTGTTCAACCATTTTTAAACCACACATAGGCAGCACAGCAGTCTGCTAAGCCAATAGTGAACATACCTAGAACTTTAGCCACCCTTATCCCCACTGATCCAAATCTGTGAGGTTTGATTCACACCCCATAGCCTCCATGAAATCCAGTCTGACTTCTACAAACCTCAGTGAACTCCTGCTACGTAGAACCGCACCACTTAGAGTTGAACTTGCAACGTAATAATGATTATTAATTGGTTAATAAATTGTATGTGTTCTAGCTGTTTCATCCAGGTTGGGCTTCTATCACTAACTAGATGATACTGTATACTTACTTCCCTTTTAGCAGCAAGAACAGTGCTGGGCATCAAGTGGGTACTAAATATGTTTTGATGGATAAGATTCGAAAACTCTCTAGAAAGACTTTAAAGTGTGGTGAGTGAAGAGGTGGACTCTGAGAGGCTCAGAGAGGTCTGATTTGAAAACTCTTTCTGCCATTTAGTAGTTGCATAATCTTGCACAAATTCCTCAGCTTCTCTGAGCTTTAATTTCCTAACATGCTGTGTGGCTGGTACTGTTTGTTGCCTATGCAAGAGCAATCCATTTTTGCTGTCCTTCTTCCTGATTTTTAGTATTATTCAGAGATTTCTTGATCTTGGGAAGAGGGACCTCGTTGCTGGACTAGGGGGTGGATAGATAGCCCAGTTCTGGTCAATGAGATGTGGGAGACGTCTGCTCGGAAACGTTTGGGGAAATTTTTCCTTCCTGATAAGAGGAGATATGCAAAGAGAACTTCCTATCCTACACCCCCTCCTCCTACCCGACTTTGAGCAGAGCTGTGTGAGGATGTGATGCCAGGAAACGTTACAGCCACATCACACCCATGCGGAAAGCCGAAAAGACTTGCGGAGATGCCAAAGCAGAGCCCAGACATCAGAGAGTGGCTAAGCCAAGGCTGGAAACCACCTACCTCCAATTTTTGTTCCTGTTGTTATAATTGCATTAGATAATAAATAAGTCTGTACTGTTTAGGCATTGTTAGACAGATTGGGTCCTCTGTCATTTGCAGCCAAAAGCATTCCTAAAAGACACAGACTTTTGTGAAGAATGGATGAGATAATGTCTGCCAAGTACTTAGCATATTATCCTTCATATGGCAAGTGCTCCATAGTGTTAGCTGTTGTAACAGAGCGCCCAGGTGTGGGAGTTGCTGCCCTGTCTCAAATAGAGCAATTTTATGAGCTCAGCATCCGAAGAAAAGACATTCACATATCAAACAATGAGAGAAAGCTGTAAAAGGCAATAAATGATTCAGAGCTAAATTGAATGGCGCCAAAGGTAGGAAGTGTCATAGGGAGGAGGGGAAAGGATTGAAAAGGTGTGTGAGGACCTCAAGGAAAGGGTTGAGATAAATGAAAATTTGACGATTGAAAAGGGAAGGCACTAAAATTACGAAGTGGGAAGCACATTGGCTGGCTGGCTGAGATCTGCCTGGAGCAGTCGGTGTCTAGGGGACAGAGAGAGGAAAGATGATAGCATTTTGCAGAGGGGTCTCTAATTCCAGACTGAGTTGAGAGCTAATCTAAAGGCAGCTTACTGCAAACCCTTGAGAAGGGAAGTGACTTATAAAAAGTGGTGCTTTAAGAAGAAAAATCTGGGAAATCTGGACGAGAAAAAACCCAGAGGATGAGACACCTCCTAGGATACCAATTAGAAAAGCACAGCTCCTACAAAGTGTTCCTAACTATTATAAAATATATAAGATCAGGTCTTATCATAAGACTATAGTTACCCTGAAATAGTATATGCGACAGTTGTAGGGCAGATCACTTCTATGGAAGTAAAGAATAATGAAACGGAATGTCTTTCACCTTCTCATTTTCTTATCTTCTAGGAAATGTGTATGAGATAATCTTAAGTGGAAAAAAGGAGGATATAAAATTATATATACAGTATGACATGAACTGTATGCATTGAATAGGTGCAGAAATTCGACCTGGAAATATGTTAAAATGTAAACAGTGATATCTCTGGGTCATAACTTTATAGATGTTGGTCATTTTTTCTCTTTGAAAATTTTTTACATGTACTATAATAGGTATGCATTAATTTTAAAATCAGAAATACATTATCAAAGTATCTATATCAAGGTGTTCATTTTCTTTCTTTTTTTTTAGAAGCCAAAAAAGAAAACTTTTGACTGCATATCATTTAGAAATGCTTAAAGTATAATGAGTGTTAGAAACAACCTAACAAAATTTTAAGAAAGAAACAGATGCTTACCAAATGTCACCTCCCCAAACAATTTATGAATCTATGAATTTAGGGCTAAATTTTAAATCATATGAATAAGTTAACAAGGGGTGTGATAGTTGATTTGATTAAGGTTGTCGTTTTCTTCCCAGTAGCACTGCACTGAATTAGGTATAAAGAAGAAATAATGCCCAAAATAAGAAAACAACCTTATGAATAAAGTTCTAATATATTCTACTATGGAGATAACCTACACTGTACTATTTTTTGAAATACACATCCAACTGTGATTGAATAGCCCATGCAGTTAACTATTCAGTGTCTATCTCCCTGCTAGATGGTAAACACCGTGAGTGCCACAACCATGATAATCTTTCCCAGTGACTAGGATAGACACTGGGCTGATTGTTTTGCATTATGCTTGCTAAATGACTTATTAACGCTCAGCGCGTTGTAATGTCTTTCTATCCTCCTCTCCACTTTGAATGAGCAAACACTAACACTTCCATAATTACCCTTTCTATGTGATTTGCTGGTAGATGGGAAATATACAAATTAGAAAGATGTATCATATCTACCTCAGTAGTAATGTCATCACTGAAGTTATCCAAAGCATAATGTAATTGTAGTCAAAAAGAAAGTCCCATTTTGACACAAAACTCCACATAATGGGACTTCCCTGGCGGTCCAGTGGTTAGGACTCCGCACTTCCACTGCAGGGGGCACAGGTTTGATCCCTGGTCGGGGAACTAAGATCCTGTGCGCTGTGCGGCACGGCCAGAAAAAAAAAAAAGGCCCTGAAAGATAAGACATCGTGCAGAGAGAGAAAAGACGTGCAGGAGAACTCCCCAACTTGAACACCCGCTGAACTCAGACACGGGAATGACTCCACCACATATCACTGGAACAAAAAGCACCCAGACAACCCACAATATCATAAGAAGAATAAATTGTTAAAAAAAGAAACAACTCCATATAGTAATCTTATTTTATTAATGACTTACAGTTAAATATATTGCAACACTGTTTTTATAACAAAGATCATTAATACAAATTAGTCAGTGTTTAGACAGCATGATTCACTCTAGAAATTTGAGTAGTTGTTGTGGGAGCAGGACCAAATGTATGTAAAGGTAGCCACCTCTGCAGTGTGAATTTGGGGTCACCTTGACTAAAACATCCTCCAACATACATTCCTTGAAATATCGTTCTCAGAGAATAAATATCTCCTTTTATAAGTATCAATAAAAATATAGCATGTTAATGCCTCTTGGAGAAATAATACATGTTTTGAAATTCCGGCAGAGAGGCTTATGATGGAGTGGATGGAGAAGTGGTCAGGGAAGGAGTTTCGGTGTGTGTGAAGAGGATAAGCAAAAGAATGAGGTGTTGAATGAGATTGGGCCTGGGCCACACAGAGGGCCAGTCCCGGTATCCAAGACAATAGAAAGCAAACCTCACCTATTTTAAGATGTTACCCTGGGCCAGCTACGAGTGTGAGAACGTTTGTATATGAAACAAGCTTTGTTAGGGAGTGTAACACCTCATCAGAGTATTTATCTTGTTACCAAGTGATAAACCCAACATGGATGCCACGGTTGGTAGAACGTGGGAGCAAATATCCAGTGTTCCATGATTCAGCTATTTGAGAAGGTCAGTCACCTTCCTAAGACTTGTCATGACAAAAGCATGCAAAGAGAGACTGCATTTTCAGAACAGACTCAGAATGCATCGTGAATCGTGAATTCACTCACCTTGCACACCAGGTGAAACTCTACTCTTACAAAGACACACTTCCTTCAAGGATCTAATGATATAACATGGCATGCATGTAGCCACAAGTGCATGCACCATTCAACTCTGTATTATCCTTGTGGATTAGTTATGGATAAATGGATTCGTGTATTACTTAACAAGCCTTAATTTAGTCTCTCTCGTATCTAGCATGTTCCTACTACATCTCGGTCAATGATGTATGCCTAGTAAAAGTAACACGTTTCAGTGTTAACCTTCATAAAACATACACAGAAGATAAATAACCACATCATCATTTAGGGCATTCCAAATCCAGGTGTCAATTACATTTGTTTTACACTTTTATGAATTTCTGTATTTTTTTTCATTGAGTAGATAAAAGACCACAGACTGACTGACACTTACTATTAAATTATGTACATGATACACAGATACTTCAGATTTGGTCTCATATAAAATGACTAGGGGGATCCTTTAATTTCTAGGAAGGAAATGGCAAAGAACAATTAGATGAATTGTGAGACAGTGATGTGTTTTATCACAAGATTGAACCAGAGAATTTACATTGTCTTCGAATTATGATAGCCTTATTTAGACTTATGTAAAATGAGGAGGGAGAGGAATTATTGCTCAGTTCTTCCCCATTCATTAGTCACAATACATGGAATGTGTGGACAGGAATATGGTTGGGGATGTAAATGGGATGTGTGGGTGATTGGAGAGGAGGAGGGAAAGGAGACAGCAAAGGCTCCTGCAACTCTGTCTCCAGGCTTGACCTCTCCCAGACCTTGAGACTGCCAAACCCAACCTCCTATGGATATCACCACTTGACTGACTGTGGCCACTGAGGTTTCAGCGTGTCCAAAACTGGACACATCATCTCCCCATCATTCTCCCAGACCTGTTTCTCCTCATCTACTTCCCATCTGTCTACTAGTCAATCAGGCCAAAATCAAAGCAACATCCTTGACTCCTTCCTTTTTATCCATTTTCACATCTATCATTTAACATATCTCACTAATTTTAGTTTTGAGATATTTTTTGTGTTGACACGCTTCTCTTTTCTCTCTAAACTATTGCCCTGGCTCTGATCTTTGTCATCTCTGGCCTGATATCTCTGTCTCTAATGCCTTGTCCTTTAAGCCATAGCTTGATGTATTTACAATGTAAATACGACCCAGCCATGACTCTTAAAATTCTTCAATGAGTCCCCATTAAATACAGGATAAAGCCCTAACTGGGTTCACTTGTGTCCAAGACCATCTCTTATCTGGCCCCTGCCTTCCTCTCCACCCACATTAAAGACTCTAGACTTTATCATAATAGCCAGACTTTATTGTAATATCATAATAGCCATAATTTTGAGTAAGTACTCAAAACTAATGATTACTATCACTTTTACCTCTACTATGTGCTTAGAAATTGTATTAAAGTGCTATCTTTACATATTTGTTTCCCCAATAAGGTTCTTGGGAGCAGAAATTGGGTATCTCATTTTTTAAACTTGGTATAATATGTGCTCATTGGCGATGCCTACTTAATGTTTTTTGAACTAAACTGAAAATAAACTTTTGTATCGCAATGTTGATCTTCCCTAGCACCACTGAATGACTCAAAGTGTGGGTTTCCTTCTCTTCCCTTTCACTATGACAATAGAAAACTTTATCTTCCAGGACAGAGAGTAGTTAAGAGTGAATCCCATGAACTGGATAGGAGGTGAATGTTGTGATCCTGGGTCTAGGAGCTCAGGGAAGTTCAGGGGCAGGTAGGCGAAGGAACAGACACCTTGATCTTGTGCAATAGGCACGGAGGGGATCAGGCCTGTGGCAGGGGAAATATCTCCTCTACTCCAGAATTTGGGTGAATCTGGGACCCCAAGAGTTCTAAGCAGTGAGGAAGTATCAAGTGCAAAGGAAGGAGGCAAAGAGCTAAAAGAAGATGATAAGGGTCAAGGCCACAGAAACAAGGGAAAAAGCCTACTCCATCTGCCTCAGTTTTCCAAGTTTTATATTGGGCACTTGACTCCAAACAGAAATGAGTAAAACTTTTAATGGAAAAAAGAATATTTGAAGATGCTGCTAAACACAATTCAGGTTATAGATTACATGGGATTGGCAAGACTATTGGCTTCATGGAAAGAAATAAATGATTGATGTATTAGACACTGAAGAGAATAAGCTAGTGAGCTCGTACAAAGATCAGACATCTCAGATTTCCATCAGGTCTGGACTTGTGATGACTTATTTTTTTTTTTCCTGACATATGGCTCTAGTTACTGAATCTGTCCCTTTGGAGCACTTGCTTATCTGAAGTCAAAGGAATGAATATCTCCCAAAGTATACTATGTCTCAGTGATTTTTTAAAAAATTTTTTCTTATCACACTTCCAACACTATTTTAATCATATTTCTTGGTAATTTCAAAGCTTGCACTCACGTGCTTGCTGCCTTAATATGAAAGTTCTGCTTCATCTTTTCACAGACAAACAGGACATGCGATTGAGTAGAATAATTTAACTTTTCTATAGTAGTTATAAACTCTTATTTCATAACCAATTCCTGTTTGCCTCGACACAGGCACATAAGGCCCATTACAAAAATTTTTTGGAGAGCTCCAAGATCAAGGAAGAATGTTTGGTCATCACACTTTCCTGATAAGGAGTCATGACATCTTAGCCTGTATCTGTGACTCATATTGAAATTATGTTTCATGACTTTCTAATATGGCATCATAATCTTGAAGTAGGATCCTCTTCCTTTTTATCACATCAATGTGGAAAGTTGCACACATATCCAGCATTTCCAATGTCTGACACAGGCAATTAAAATATAATGATACTCATGAGTTCCAACAGCTCTGAAATTCCACGATGATTTGCCTTGGGGTGGGCTTACTTTTATCCATTTTCCTGGTATTCAGTAGGCCCTTGTAACCTGGAAGCTTATGTCATTCGATCCTGAGAAATTCTCGTGGATTACTTCTTTTTGTCTTTTTCACTTGCTATATTTCTAATATAATATTTAATACATAGATGGGAATATTGCCATTAGCTTTCATTCACTATGGCTTCCTCCCCCTCCCATTCTTTGCCTTTCCATCCTACCTGAAGAAAACACTATTCTGAATTTATAGTCATCATTCCCTTGTTTTAGTTTTATGCCTTTATCACATAAAAGTCCGACCAAATAATAGGGTGTGGGGTTTAGCTTATATGTGAGCTTTATACAAATTTGGCATTATCTTGTATATACTCTAGAGTGGGGGTCTGTTACCGAGTCCGAGCTCGCTCTGCCCGCCGCACGACAGGCCAATAAATCAGATGAAGTGTTGAGGCAGGGAATACAACTTTGAAACCAGCAGACTGAGAAGATGGGAGACTAATGTCTCCAAAAAACCATGTTTTGGGGTTTGGATGCCAGTTTCTTTTATAGAACAGAGAGGGGGAGGAGATGAGGAAGTACAGTAAGAAGGCCATAAGATTTGCCAGTGTCCCCAGAAATGGCCATTAATTTCTTCTTTCTTGCAGCCATCCACAGGTGAACAGGGTCAGAATGTACAAAGGCACCTTGGTTTAACATTCAGGCAGAGGGGCAGGGTTCCCCGAGGCAAGCCATTGTGTATAGACAGTAAGTATCTTTTTAGTGAACAAAAGCAGCAGAAAGCAGCGGTTAAAGTAAAAGAAACAGACCCAACATGTAGTCAGATTTGGCTCTTCCCTGTTACAGGTCAGCAAACTCATGAAAGAGCTGGAGAGTCTCTAAATATTTTAGTCTCTGTGAGCCTGTGGTCTCTGTCACCACTACTCTGCTGTTGCGGTGGGAGAGCAGAGATAAACAAGTGGGCTCACCCATGTTCAAATACGATTTAACTTAAAAAACAGGTGATGGGGCTTCCCTGGTGGTGCAGCGGTTGAGAGTCTGCCTGCTGATGCAGGGGACACGGGTTCGTGCCCCGGTCCGGGAAGATCCCACATGCCGCGGAGCGGCTGGGCCCGTGAGCCATGGCCGCTGAGCCTGCGCGTCCGGAGCCTGTGCTCCACAGCGGGAGAGGCCACAACAGTGAGAGGCCCACGTACCACCAAAAAAAAAAAGCAAAACCAGGTGATGGGCCATGTACTATAGTTTGCTGACTCCTGCTCTAGAGAAACTCTTCACATGTACACGGGAAATGCAAGAGTTTCTCTATGGTGTGTACAAAACAACACCAAATAAGTCACAAAAATGTTACATATTCTATCCAGTCTTCTGGATCTTGGTTGTTGCATTTTACATTTCATCCAGGTTGTTTCTCATAGGGATGGTCCACTTTTTCATTGCTACTCCACTGAGTGAATTGAAGTATCACAAATTATCCATTCTCCTGTCAATACATATTTAGTTTGTTTCTAGTGTTTGTTTTCTGGTGTGATTTTCTAAGATATATTCTCACCAACACTGTACAAAGACATCTCTAAGACATACCTCTCCAGCACTTGATGTTGTCAAATTTCTCAATTTTTGAATATCTAGCTTATTAAAAAATGGTATGTCATAACTTGCGCTTCCCTGATGGCCGAAGAGGTTGAACATTTTTTCATAATATTATGATGATGTAGCTTTCCTGTTCTGTGAAATGCTTATAAGAAAATTTTTTGTGGGGCAGAATTTAGGGTGGCATTTTTTTCTGTTTTTATTTGTCTTTCTTTTATTGACTTATCGGAGTTCTTTATACATATTTTCAGTTATATATGTTGCAAAAATGTTCTAATTTGCCTTTTAAAAAAATTTTAAGATGTCTTAGCACTATTAAATCTATCTCTACTTTCTTACATACTTAGTGTTTTGTGTGTTTTTAAGGAAAACTTTCTATCTCAAAGTCAGAAAGATATTCTCCTTTAGTAACTTCAAAAAATTTTGCCTCTAAAGAGGACTAGGGCTACTTAAAAAATAATTAATTCCATATCTGGGGCAGGACATATACAAGATGAATCTGGAACATAATTGTCATACCAGAAAGCAAAGAGACCATTAAAGACTACTAGGGTCATGTGAAAAGGACCAAGAAGCCAGCTTGAAAAAGCTCCCACTGGCCAAAAATAAGGCAATTAGAGTATGAAAAAAAAGTAGGGGCTTCCCTGGTGGCACAGTGGTTGAGAGTCCGCCTGCCAATGCAGGCGACATGGTTCGTGCCCCGGTCCGGGAGGGTCCCACGTGCCGCGGAGCGGCTGGGCCCGTGAGCCATGGCCGCTGAGCCTCCGCGTCCGGAGCCTGTGCTCCGCAACGGGAGAGGCCACAACAGTGAGAGGCCCACGTACCGCAAAAAAATTAAAAAATTAAAAAAATAAAAAGTAATGCATTTCAAATACATGAAAATCCATGAGTTAAAATGATGCTTAAAGGAAATAGCACGAAAGAATGTAATCAGCAAAACTATTGAATTTCATGGGAGAATATGTGTACAAATCACTAATTTCCTTCAAAAAGTATATTTCACGGACAAAAAAAGAGAAATCTAGATTGAAAGGGAGAAGAGATATATCTTAATGCAATTTGTGGGCCATATTTGAATTCAGATTTAAATTAACTAACTACAAAAGGAGAAAAGTAGGAGTCAATTGGAGAAATTTAAGCAAAACTGGTTTTTTGGATGCTATGAAGAAACGATTATTTTTTCATTATGGTGAAGGATCTTGTGTTATGAATCTAGAGCCCTTATGCTGCTGTTCTGAGGACCACACTGTGAGTAACAAGACTCTGGGTGCTCTTTCCTTCTTTATGTCCTGTCTACAACCTCCGGCACTGGTGGGGTGTAGTACGCACTGTTGGTGCCTTGCTTACATACTAGCCCCCAGCTCTGTCTGCTCTGCTGCTAATGGCTTACACCTGCAACATTCAGAGAATTTCCATTGGGTTCTTGAGCCATGTCTCTAGTACTGAGAGCTGGGAGTAGTGAGAGTTTTACACCTCCCACGGAAGGCCCATAGCCAATAGCTGCCTGGTGTGAGCATACAGAAGCCCAACTCCTTTCCTTTGTTCTGATGTGGTACAAACTCTGAAGTTTTACCCCCCAGAGCTCCTCAGGTAATCAGACAGTCTGGGACTTCACCTGAAATCCCAGACTTATTTGGCTTGCTCTCCTCCCTCCCCTGTACCCTTTCTGGTTTCCTCTGGGGGCCCTTCCTTAAATAATTCACTTCTACAAAAATCCTAGGCTTAAAGTCCGCTTCTGAGAGAACCCAACCTAAAACAAGTGGCCTTCGCCAAAATAGTTCTTAGGTTCTAACGGAATCTAAGAAGAGAGGGATTATAGCAGGAAAATCCCACGTTAGGAGACAGTCCAGGGCTTCCCTGGTGGTGCAGTGGTTGAGAGTCCGCCTGACGATGCAGGGGACATGGGTTCGTGCCTCGGTCCAGGAAGATCCCACGCGCCGCGGAGCGGCTGGGCCCGTGAGCCATGGCCGCTGAGCCTGCGCGTCCGGAGCCTGTGCTCTGCAGCGGGAGAGGCCACAGCAGTGAGAGGCCCGCGTACCACAAAAAAAAAAGAGACAGTGCACTGCTATTTCCTAGCACAGCGCCTGACACATAGTAAGTGCTTCATCAATTTGAGCTCAATAAAGTTTATTCCTATATCAGGACCCACAAAATGGAGGCTGACCCAGTGCCCAGCCCACATCACTAACCTAAACCTAAGTCAGCCTGTACTTAGGGGCAATACCTATCAGGGAAAATTACCATACACCAGGCAGCATCCTTCAGCTCAGCCTTAGCTGGGCCATCTTACCCTGGGAAATAGGACAAGCTACCTTATAAGGAAACCCCCGACCTCCTCACCAGTAATGCCCTGTTTTCACGTTGCCTCTTCGATTTACTGGATGATTGAATCAAATTTCTTGATAGTGTTGATGGAAAAACCTTATCTGATTTTTTGATCACGTGGTCAGAGCCCTCATCATACCTGAACACCTGCCTAGGCAAGGCCAGTCCACTAGCTACTCACTTCTAAACCACCCAAATGCTGTTTGGGGGTCTCTGGGAGGTAGAGAGGCTTAGCACCGTATGTCCCCAGACCACTCCTTTAACATAGATCTGAAGTGCTGAAGTCTTAGTTGTTGGCACCCACATGCCTTTGCTTCCACTCTCCACCCCTGTTCCAGGAAAGAGCACCAGAGCATCTAGTCATTGCCACATTGACCCCAAGCTGCTGACCCAGCACTCCTCCCTAATGATATATTTCTAATCATGAGGAAAGACAGGAAGACGGTTCCACACGCAAAGCCCACTTCCTGCATATTTGTAATGGCAGCACATCACACAGCTGCCGTGTCGTGGGCAACCCAGCTGTGCACGTATTCTTGCCACATTTTTGGAATGCAGGCCCAGCAAATGCGCACGTGGTATGAAGCATCCTCACTCTAAGGACAGTTAAGTGACGTGGAGCATTTTTTTTTTTGACTTTTTGAATTTTATTTATTTATTTATACAGCAGGCTCTTATTAGTCATCCATTTATCCAACGTGGAGCATTTTGAAGAAAATGTCCACAGAATCTTGTTTTTTATGCTTTCAATGACTGCATAGCATAACAAGAACTGGAAGTGAAGGTGAATGGTATCATAGCCCATGTGGACACAATATAATGGAATTATAGATGCAGCTGACAATAGAAACACACAAACATCAAAAAGTAAAACAAATGTTTGGCTTAGGTAACAATCTGCATCCCTGAGGAGAGGTTTGTGAAGGACAAAGCTAGTTACAGACACTACAGATTAGTAACAGTTAAAATAAAACTAGGATTGATTAACTCTTTCAGTCCAGTTCGTTTCTTCTCCAGGCCATTCATTGTTCCCTTTATTTTCCTTGTTATCAGGAGAGGAAAAAAACCTCATTTCTATTTATGTTGTAACAAATTCCCCACTGCTAGTTCATTCCCTCTATATCAATGGAGGAAGGGAAATGGACATCATTCTTGTCTGCCTGAGGACGAAACTTCAGTTTTGCTCCACTTGACAAACACCAGCTGTGCAGCCCAGGGGACCATCTACCTTCTACTTCAGTTTCTGGTTTCATATCCCAGTTTTCATAATTATTTTTGGCCTTCTTTGGCTTTGGCAATTCTTACATTTCCCTTTTGGCTTTTTTTTTTTGGATAAAGACTTTCCCACATAACATCTAGTTCTTCCTGCTCCTTGTTTTTTTTTTTTTTTTTTTTTTTTTTTTTTTTTTTTTTTGTTGTTGTTGTTGTTTTGCAGTACGCGGGCCTCTCACTGCTGTGGCCTCTCCCGTTGCAGAGCACAGGCTCCGGACGCACAGGCTCCGGACGCGCAGGCTCAGCGGCCATGGCTCACGGGCCCAGCCACTCCGCCGCATGTGGGATCTTCCCGGACCGGGGCACGAACCCGCATCCCCTGCATCGTCAGGCGGACTCTCAACCACGGCGCCACCAGGGAAGCCCCTGCTCCTTGTTTTTGATGTTACCATTTCCTGGGATGAGAACGTCCCTTAACCCCTACCACACACACCTAGATTCTTCACCCCAAATTCAAATAGGTAGTGGTTTGCATGTCTGTCTTGTTCTCGAGGCAATGACCTTATACAGTAAGTCAGATTTATCTTTGCTTTGAGTAAAGCAGACATTCAGTGAATGTTGAGTGAATTCAATTCCATTGAGTTATTTTTCAATATACTGAATCAAACCCTCCAGCTACCCAATGCTATCCTCCGTATCTTTTTTTTTGAGTTAATTAACTTGAAAGTTTATTTTATTTTTAAATTTTTATTTTATTTATTTTTTAATACAGCAATTTCTTATTAGTTATCTATTATATACATATTAGTGTATATATGCCAATCCTAATCTCCAAATTCATTCCACCACCACCACCCCACCCCTGCTTTCCCACCTTGGTGTCCATTGTTTGTTCTCTACATCTGTGTCTCTATCTCTGGTGTGCAAACCTGTTCATCTGTACCATTTTTCTAGATTCCATATATTATATGTGTTAGCATACGGTATTTCTTTTTCTCTTTCTGACTTACTTCACTCTGTATGACAGTCTCTAGGTCCATCCACATCTCTACAAATGACCCAATTTCTTTTTATTTCTTTTTATAGCTAAGTAATATTCCTTTGTATATATGTACCACATCTTCTTTATCCATTCATCTGTCGATGGGCATTTAGGTTGATTCCATGACCTGGCTATTGTAAATAGTGCTGCAATGAACATTGAAGTGCATGTGTCTTTTTGAATTATGGTTTTCTCTGGGTATATGCCTAGTAGTGGGATTGCTGGGTCATATGGTAATTCTATGTTTAGTTTTTTAAGGAACTTCCATACTGTTCTCCATAGTGGCTGTATCACTTTACATTCCCACCAACAGTGCAAGAGGGTTCCCTTTTCTCCACACCCTCTCCAGCATTTGTTTTTTCTAGATTTTCTGATGGATACCCATTCTAACCGGTGTGAAGTGATACCTCATTGTAGTTTTGATTTATATTTCTCTAATAATTAGTGATGTTGATCAGCTTACATGTGCCTCTTGGCCATCTGTATGTCTTCTTTGGAGAAATGTCTATTTGGGTCTTCTGCCCATTTCTTAATTGGGTTGTTTGTTTTTTTAATATTGAGCTGCATGAACTGTTTATGTATTTTGGAGATTAATCCGTTGTCTGTTGACTCATTTGCAGATATTTTCTCCCATTCTGAGGGTTGTCTTTATGTCTTGTTTATAGTTTCCTTTGCTGTGCAGAAGATTAAAGTTTCGTTAGGTCCCATTTGTTTATTTTTGTTTTTATTTCCATTACTCTAGGAGGTGGGTCAAAAGATCTTGCTGTGATTTATGTCAAAGAGTGTTCTTCCTATGTTCTCCTCTAATAGCTTTATAGTGTCCAGCTTTACATTTAGGGCTTTAATCCATTTTGAGTTTATTTTTGTGTATGGTGTTAGGGAGTGTTCTAATTTCATTCTTTTGCATCTAGCTGTCCAGTTTTCCCAGCACCACTTATTGAAGAGACTGTCTTTTCTCCACTGTATATCCTTGCCTCCTTTGTCATAGATTAGTTGACCATAGGTGCGTGGGTTTATCTCTGGGCTTTCTATCCTGTTCCATTGATCTTTCTTTCTGTTTTTGTGCCAGTACCATATTGTCTTGATTACTGTAGCTTTGTAGTTTAGTCTGAAGTCAGGGAGTCCGATTCCTCCAGCTCCATTTTTTTCCCTCAAGATTGCTTTGGCTATTCAGGGTCTTTTGTGTCTCCATACAAATTTTAAGATTTTTTGTTCTAGTTCTGTAAAAAATGCCATTGGTAATTTGATAGAATCTGTAGATTGCTTTGGGTAGTATAGTCATTTTCACAATATTGATTCTTCCAATCCAAGAAAATGGTTTACCTCTCCATCTGTTTGTGTCATCTGTGATTTCCTTCATCAGTGTCTTATACTTTTCTGAGTACAGGTCTTTTGCATCCTTAGGTAGGTTTATTCCTAGGTAATTTATTCTTTTTGTTACAGTGGTAAATGGGATTGTCTCCTTAATTTCTCTTTCTGATCTTTTGTTGTTAGTGTATAGGAATGCCAGAGATTTCTGTGCATTAATTTTGTATCCTGCTACTTTACCAAATTCATTAATTAGTTCTAGTAGTTTTCTGGTGGCATCTTTTGGATTATCTATGTATAGTATCATGTCATCTGCAAACAGTGACAGTCTTACTTCTTCTTTTCCAATTTGTATTCCTTTCTTCTCTGATTGCCGTGGCTAAGACTTCCAAAACTCTGTTGAATAATAGTGACAAGAGTGGACATCTTGTCTTGTTCCTGATCTTAGAGGAAATGCTTTCAGTTTTTCACCATTGAGAATGATGTTTGCTGTGGGTTTGTTATATATGGCCTTTATTACGTTGAGGTAGGTTCCCTTTATGCCCACTTTCTGGAGAGTTTTAATCATAAATGGGTGTTGAATTTTGTTGAAAGCTTTTTCTGCATCTATTGAGATGATCATATGGTTTTTCTTCTTTAATTTGTTAATATGGTGTATCACAGTGATTGATTTGCATACATTGAAGAATCCTTGCATCCCTGGGATAAATCCTACTTGATCATGGTGTATGATACTTTTAATGTGTTGTTGGATTCTGTTTGCTAGTATTTTGTTGAGGATTTTTGCATCTATGTTCATCAGTGATATTGGCCTGTAGTGTTTTTTTATGTGACATCTTTGTCTGGATTTGGTATCAGGGTGATGGTGGCCTCGTAGAATGAGTTTGGGAGTGTTCCTTCCTCTGCAATTTTTTGGAAGAGTTTGAGAAGGATAAGTGTTAACTCTTCTTCAAATATTTGATAGAATTCACCTGGAATGTCCTATAAATATCAATTAAATCTATCTGGTCTATTGTGTCATTTAAAACTTCTGTTTCCTTATTAATTCTCTGTCTGAATGATCTGTCCATTGGTGTAAATGAGGTGTTAAAGTCCCCCACTATTATTGTGTTACTGTCGATTTCCTTTTTTATAGCTGTTAGCAGTTGCCTTATGTATTGAGGTGCTCCTATGTTGGGTGCATATACATTTATAATTGTTATATCTTTCTTCTTGTATTGATCCTTTGATCATTATGTAGTGTCTTTCCTTGCCTCTTGTAACAGTCTTTATTTTAAAGTCTGTTTTATCTGATGTGAGTATTGCTACTCAGCTTTCTTTTGATTTCCATTTGCTTGGAATATTGTTTTCCATCCCCTCACTTTCAGTCTGTATGTGTCTCTAGGTCTGAAGCGGGTCTCTGGTAGACAGCATATATATATTGGTCTTGCTTTTGTATCCATTCAGCGAGCCTGTGTCTTTTGGTTGGAGCATTTAATCCATTCACATTCAAGGTAAATATCTATATGTATGTTCCTATTACCATTTTCTTAATTGTTTTGGCTTTGTTTTTTGTAGGTTCTTTTCTTCTCTTGTGTTTCCCACTTAGAGAACTTCCTTTAGCGTTTATTGTAGAGCTGGTTTGGTGGTGCTGAATTCTCTTAGCTTTTTCTTGTCTGTAAAGCTTTTGATTTCTCCATTGAATTTGAATGAGATCCTTGCTGGGTAGAGTAATCTTGAATGTAGGTTCTTCCCTTTCATCACTTTAAATATATCGTGTCAATCCCTTCTGGCTCATAGAGTTTCTGGTGAGAAATCAGCTGTTGACCTTATGGGAGTTCCCTTGTGTGTTATTTTGTCATTTTCCCCTTGTTGCTTTTAATAATTTTTCTTTGTCTTTAATTTTTGTCAGTTTGATTACTATGTGTCTCAGCATGTTTCTCCTTGGGTATATCCTGCCTGGGACTCTGCACTTCCTCGACTTGGGTGGCTATTTCCTTTCCCATGTTAGGGAATTTTTCAACTCTAATCCCTTCAAATATTTTCTCTGTTCCTTTCTCTCCCTCTTCTCCTGCTGGGACCCCTATATTGCGAATGTTAGTACATTTAATGTTGTCCCAGGGGTCTCTTAGGCTGTCTTCATTTCTTTTCATTCTTTTTTCTTTATTCTGTTCCATGGCAGTGAATTCCACCATTCTGTCTTCCAGGTCACTTATCCGTTCTTCTGCCTCAGTTATTCTGCTACTGATTCCTTCTAGTGTATTTTTCACTTCAGTTACTGTATTGTTCATCTCTGTTTGTTCTTTAATTCTTCTAGGTCTTTGTTAAACATTTCTTGCATCTTCTCAATCTTTGCCTCCATTCTTTATCTGAGGTCCTGGATCATCTCCACAATCATTATTCTGAATTCTTTTTCTGGAAGGTTTATCCCTCACATCTTTTGTACCTCCATTCCAGCACCTTCTCTGTGAACCCTCCATTTCATTTCTTCCTTTCTCCTCCCCATACCCCACTCCCTCTTCCATCAATGCTGGGCCAACATAACCACCTCATATGTGCTCCCCTAATTTTTTTACTTATATACAGACAGTAATTTTTTTCTAGTGAAAAGAGCACAAGCTTTGATTCAATTAACTGCAATAAACCATAGTGATGAATAACAGTTTTTGAGTATCTACCATGTGCATTCACTGTACAAAGCAATTTGCATGTACTATCTAATTTAATGTGTACAGTAACCTTATGCATTAGTACTGCTATTAGTCCATTTCATAGAAGAGAAACCTGAAGCTTAAAGACATTAATGCATTTGCTCAGTGCTACACACTTAGCCAGGGTCAGAACAGGCCCCAGAGTTAAAGATATTTAGGTCCCCGGCTTTGTGCTTTAGAGTAGCAGGTATTAAGAGACACCCCCGCTGGGGCGGAGGGGCTGAGACCGGCATGGGATGTGCCTCCATGCCCCGAGGGCAAGCACATTGTGCAACACATCCCCTAGGTTCCTCGTGCTCTGTTTTGCTGACTCCACCACCTTTATTTAAGTCTCCTTAAGCAATTTCAACCTTGTCCTGGCTGTGTTTCAGAGTATTAAAAGGTATAGGATGTTTGGCAACCAAGAATTGTCTTTTCTCACCAACCATGGAGAAACCAAGTTTCATTTTCATAAGGAAGGAGGATATTTTCATATTTGATCCTCATAGAGCATTTCTTGGTTTTCTCAACTGGATTATCTAGTTCTACTCCCCTTGTCTGAAGCCTTAAAATATTCTATTATTTCTCTTGAGACATTTATTATACTGTTCCTAGCATTAGTTTTTGGGGTGGTGTTTTCTTTATTTCCCTCACTGGATTTTATTCTATGCAAGAACTGGGACCACAATATTTTTCCTCTTTTAGTTTCCTGCAGCCTCTCACTATTCTCAGCTGAGGTCAATAAAGAAAATCCTGCATATTTGTACAGAGCAGGATTTCCCAACCTCGGCACTGTTGGCATCTGGGAGGGAGAATTCTTTGCTGTGGAGACTGTCCTGTCCACTGTAGGCTGGTAAGCAACATTTCCGGCCTCTACTCCCTAGCAGTCCTCCCCCCAAATCTGAAAAAAAATGTCCCCAGATGTTGCCAGGTATCACCTATGAGGCAAAGTCACTCCTAGTTGAGGACCACTGGTAGAGAATATTAGCATTCAAAGGATTTCACATAAAAGATTAAAAGTTAAGTGAAAAAGGTGAACAAAGGAGTGAGAAATAAAATATGGCTTAAATTAGTTTGTGAAATTTTCAATATTTATTTGGGAAATTTAAAACAAGTCTCAAAATAAATGGAAGAAAGGGAACTAACATTTATATATTATATCTACTAGGTATTAGGCACTTAACTCCTAGTGACTCATTTAACGACCCACAAAATGTAATGAAGTAAGTTATTAGTAGGACTCAGGGAAGATCCTGTTTTCTCAGATGTTCTCCACTGAAGACTCACCATCAATGTAAAAATAAAAGAACAGCAGAATAGTTAAACCCATGGGCTACAGGGGTAGATAGTGGATTCCAAGCCTGGTTTTGCCACTTACTAGCTGTGTGACTTGGAGCAGTAACTTAAACTCTCTGAGCTGCAATTTACTCACCCATGAAGATGGGTTTAATTAGAGCAACTGTTTCAAAGGGTTTTGTGAGGATTAAATGAAACAATGCCTGCAAAGTGCTTAGAACACTGCGAAAACTTGGTACTCAAGAAATATTAGCTTCTAAAAGTACTAACTGTACATATAAAGGTGCACATGAGTTGCTAGCTCATCAATTATAAGATATAATACAATTTCTGAAGCATTACTATATATATTTATCATGTCCCTGAGAACTATTGATGTTCATCATCTTTTCCCGTCCTTATTGGCCATTTGAATCTTTTCTTTTGTAAAGTGTCTACTGTTTTTTAAAAATTGAGTGTTTGCAAATGAACTTTTATGAAACAGAAACAAACTTACAGACACAGAGAACCGACTTGTGGTTGCCAAGGGGTAGCGGGTAGGGGGGGATGGAGTGCGAGTTTAGGATTAGCAGATGCAAACTATTATATACAGAATGGATAAACAACAAGGTCATACTGTATAGCACAGGGAACAATATTCAATATTCTGTGATAAACGATAATGGAAAAGAATATTTTAAAAAACACATATATATGTATAACTGAATCACTTTGCTGTATAACAGAAATTAACACAACATTGTAAATCAACTATATCTCAATTTTTAAAAATTGAGTGTTTGTCTTTGAGTTAATTGTCATTTTATATACAAGTCCTTTACGTAATATATGTGTACAAATATTTTCTCCCCATTTGTGACTTGCCTTTTTGTTTTCCTAGCAGCTTCTTTCAAAGAGCAGTTTTTAATGCTGATCAAGTCCAATTATATTTTTTTAATTTATCATTTGTTCAGTTGGTATTCTAAGAAGATTTTGCCTACCCTAAGATAACAAAAATTTTCTCCCATATTTTCCTCTGGATGTTTTAACTTTCGCACGGAGGTCTACGATCCACCTCAAGTTAAACAAAATGTGGTATATCTGTATAGTGGAATAGTACTCAGCATTGAGAGGGCCACGTCACTGACACACACATCTTTAGATGAATCTCAAAATCATTAGGTTGAGTAAAAGAACGCAGATACAAACGAGTGGAGATTATCTCATCGCATTTATAAAAAATATTCTAGAAAATGCAAACTCATTTATAGTGACGTCAGTGGTTGTCTGACAATAGGAACAGAGGCAGGGTGGACTGCAGAACGGAACGAGGAAACTTAGAGAGTGATGGGAGTCTTTAGTATCGGATATGCTGGTGTCTGCACAGCTGTCAACCTGATCAAATGGCTCCTTTTAAATATGTGCAGCTTATTGTAATTCTGTCAATAGAGTCAAAAAATATACATTTGAAATCAAGGAGCTATGGAATTTTGTTGAAGCTACTTGGTGCAGAATTAAGATTTTATATTCACACCATGCCAACCCCAGCATTTGTCTGACCCCTTATATCACCTGAGCACTCCATAACTAACTCACTAGTATTGAGAGTTGGCATTGGCTCTTGACTGCTTGGTTTACATGCAACACCTGTCCTCTAGGGGTCAGGCTTGTCCCAGAAAAATAACTCAAGCTGGTAAATTCGCTGGCTCACCCTCACTCTGGAAGGTAGCCTTAAGATGTATTGGAGGGAATCTGTGCATGTACGTGTGTGTGTGTGTGTGTATTTAATTTGCATCAAAACAAAAACTGGTGTGCTTTCATATGAGAGGCCGCTGCCCAGCCACTCTCAAAAAATAGCATTCCCCTAGAGTAAGGATGGTGACAGCCAACATTTGATGGGAGACCCTTTTAGAAATGTCTCAAAGTGATCTTAAATCAGTAACCCCGGTTCCGTGCAGATTTTAAGCCACCAGTACTTTGGAAAAAGCAGGCACACCTAGCTATTCAGATTATTTTCTGCCACAGTGGAATGTTGGGACAATTTAGTGAAGAGCAGTCCTTTACTGAGGGTGTGTTATGCACCTGGAACTGTACTAGATGCATAATATGTGCTATCACATTAACCCTTGCGGCAATTCCCCGACTAGCTGGTGCTAGTATTCCTATTTTTACTGGAGAAGAAGCAGAGGGCTGGAGAGGCAAACTAAGTTTCCAAATTCCCATGGCATTTTCCCTTTAACAAAGTTTCTCAGGCCTTAACCCAGAATTACAGTTCATTAATAGAAGCAATTTTGGGCCACGGCTGAAGTTTTTGACCAGAGAGGTTTTCATAGCTACTCGTGTCACACTGAAGGACAAACAGAGGCACTGGATATGTCATCTAATGACTTCATCGAAGGCACTGATGACAAGCTATTTAAATTTGTAGATAACAAGAATCTAAGAGGAAAAGTTTGGATAATACATTCAGGAAATATCACATCCAAAAATATAAAATTTAATAGGGATAGATTTTTTCTCATTTTTAAAGTTTATTTTATTTATGTTTGGCCGTGCCCCATGGCATGTGGGATCTTAGTTCCCCGACCAGGGATCAAACCCATGCCCCCTGCAGTGGGAGCTCGGAGTCTTAACCACAGGACCGCCAGGGAAACCCCAGGATAGATTTTTTAAAAACCTTGCAGAGCTTTGCAAGAGTGATTTAGAGAGAGGATTCAAACACCTGAAAATGGGGTGATATTCTTAAGAGTATGAGTCTGTGACTCCTGCGACGTAAAGGAGACTCTGCTGGCCCGGACTGGAAAGGGGTTACCCATCGCTCCCATTCAGGCTTTTTGGAGGAAGCAGGGTAAGGGGTAATTCAAAGCAAGAATTCTCTGTGATTCCCATCCTAAAGAGATTAGAACAGCCAGGAGAAGGATGGAATTTGGAACCAATCGAGACCCCTGATATGATCCAGATCTTTGGAGGGGACATGCCTGTCGGGAGTGACATCCCAATCAAGCCTCTAAAATCCTGATTCCTGAGTTGAGGGCCTTGCTCTCAATGATCTCCATCTCTTTTTTCTCTTTTTAAAAAAATCCCCAAACTTGGTAGTACTTCCATTCCTTCTTCTGTGAGGCAAAGATGGTATTGTGGTTAACTAAAAATTTAGGAACAAAGGTCAAGGATTCTGATTATCTTGAGGCTGGCCCAATACATGGTTTAGGATTTAGGGGCTAACACTTATATTCCAAGGCACCTAGGAAATGTCCACCAAAAAGTTTGAAATTCAAATTTAGGAGTTTCTATAGCAAAGACTAACATGCAGTTGGGCATGACCCCATTTTCTCTACGCCACAGTCCCTCAGTGTGTGTGGAGACAATCCGATGCGTTGTGGCATAAAAAACGTTTAAAACAGCTGTTTTAGATTTTCAGTGACTTGCCAAGCTTAATTCTGGTTTGAAGTTAGCGGGCAAAGTGTCTATTGAGAGTTTAAAATAAGTGATCGAAGGAAACAAAAAGAGGTGAAGAGAGGGGATATTCAACCTGATTAATTAAATTGTTGAATGACTTTTGCCATCGGGCATCAACCCATCAGAATGACTGTGGATGTAGAGTTGGGGCAGGATCCCAGAGGCCCGCCTGCTGTAAGAGACAGTAAAGTTGCTGGATGACTGAGTGACTGGGAATCACTCATGTCACGTGGACGCCGATGGGGATTAGCCAAACTGATGCCCACTGGGAAGGTAATTAATGTAGATCAAATGTAAGGCACAGCAGCCAACAGCCGGGCCTGGCTCACTGGCTATCTTGATGATGAAACGATATTTTCAGGGCATACTCATTCTACAGTTGTTTTTTATTTTAATAGTATTGTATTTGGAAACTGCATAGCAATTGATAAGACTGCGCGGTAACAAATTAAACAGTCCTGGGCACTTTGGAAAACACCATTAAATAAACCCAACTGAAAAATTCTAGTCGTGACTCCGTTTTTTAATCAGAAAATTAGACATTTATACTTAGAAAGTATTTGTAAGAATTCCTTTCTACTGCACGTATAGGTAGACCGGTGGTTCTCAACCAGGGGTGATTTTGCCCCCAGGGGTGTTAGCAATGACGTTTTGGACAGTCACATCTTGTGAGGAAGTACTGCCCTTCATATCTAGCAGGTAAGTGGCAACAGATACTGCTATATAGCTTTACATCTTTCAGTGCACTGCAGAGCTCACCATAGCAAGGAATCATCTGGCACACAGCGTGAGCAGTGTTGAGGCAGAGAAAACCTGAGCCTTGAGCAGCAACCCCTTTATGAGTAACCATTTGGAAGCTACAGAAGCATCAAAGAAAACACCAGGGGTCAGTAAGAACTCATGAAATGTCACCTCCTAAGTTAAAAAGAGTTCCAAATTGATTCTCAAGCATTTTTTTGTACGTATTGTAGGAAGCAAATACATATGTTGATGTTTTTGAGAAACAGGTCTTTTCACTGTGGGAGAAGGGATTTACAAATAGGAAATGGGGCAAGGTGAGGAAAACACCCGCGGGGCTGGATTTCACTTGTTAATATCTGTGTGAATACATGAATATATCATATTTATTATATTATGTATCATATCATATTAATTTTCTATGTCTACTTACTGAAAAGTCTTAGAAATGAAGATATCCATAAAGGCAGGAGCACTCCCAAATCTTGTTTTCTAAATACATTCTCTGCTAAAAGGAACTAGAGCTTCTCTAAGAACTGGCCGATTCCAGGAATGGGACAAGGAAAGCAGAGGATAAGCCTGGGATATCTTGTGGGGCGTCGGAGCATGATGAGGCCATGTGCAAAGGACATGGGATCTGGCTTGAGGGAGCTTCCAATGGCCAGATTTCGAGCAATTTGTACATGATAAAGAATGACAAGCTGAGCTTCCCTGGTGGCGCAGTGGTTGAGAGTCCGCCTGCCGATGCAGGGGATACGGGTTCGTTCCCCGGTCCGGGAAGATCCGACATGCCGCGGAGCGGCTGGGCCCGTGAGCCATGGCCGCTGAGCCTGCGCGTCCGGAGCCTGTGCTCCGCAACGGGAGAGGCTGCAACAGTGAGAGGCCCGCGTACCGAAAAAAAAAAAAAAAAAAAAAAAAAAAAAAAAAGAATAACAAGCTAATGGATGTAAAACTTGAACTAATTTTAAAAAGATATAAATTAATGAGAGAGAAAATACTGTTTTTAGAAGAATGCTAGCTAAATAAACATAGAAGGAAGGGTGGAATTTTAATATACGGTTTTATGATCTTTAATCCCAAATGAAGTTGTTGTTTCCCGGAAGGATCTTCAACGAATGTTAAAACCACTAGATGTTGGGGAAGAGTGTACTCACTGCCTCAAAGTATTGCCCCGTGGGTTATTTATAAAATACAGTAGAGAGATCTGTCAGTCCCTCCTTCACGTGGTGATCAAATTAGCTCCACAGAGCAGACAACCAGACACCACGTGCCCCCAGCGTTACACACCACCCGTGTAATAATCTTGCCAAAATGTTTACCCTGAATCTACCATGAGGAAGCAATTTAAAAACCAAGATGTGGGACTTCATACAAGACCTCTGCTCTAGACCCTTCAAAAAACAAGTCAAGGTCACGAAAAAAACCAACAAAACAAAACAAAACGTCAGGGACAGATCCAGATTAATGAGACACCACCAAATACAATGTGAAAACCTTGAGAAAATTGAAACATTACCATATGTTATGTAATACATTTAATTTTCTCAGTGTGTTAATGGTGTTCTGGTCTGAAAGGAAATGTCCTTATTCTCAGGCATATTAAAGGATTTAGAGAAAAGTGTCATGGTGTCTGCAACTTACAATCAAATCGTTCAGGAAACATGTAGATACATAGATAGATGATAGATAGGTAGATAGATAGATAGGTGGATAGATATAAAGTATATGCAACAAAATGTTAACTTTGGTGAATATGGACAGAGAATGTGCAGGTGTTCATTACACAGTTTTGAAACTTATCAAAAAAAAAAAAAAGGAAGATTTTACTCCAGTCAATGGCAGCTGGAAAAAAAAAAATGAAAGTTTTTACCTTTTGTTACAACCATTACTGGTAAAATATTTTTTCTTCAGCTCTATATGTTTTGAAGGACTCCAATGTACAGACAAATGCCTTTTTAACGTAGAGGATAGTGCTTTGGATGTCCTTTCTGCTATAGATGGTTTGTCTTAAGTTTCAAAATATAAAATGAGATGTTCAAACCCCTGACTAAGAAGCAGCTTTCGAGGGCTCCATTTGAGACACGCAGCTTTCCCAGTCACATTGGTTGGGCTGCAGTGACTTACCCAAAGGAAGGGTAATGGACGTGATATGATATCATTTACTGTATATATATACACAGACACACACATATATAATACAGTCATATATATACATATGTGTATATAATATGCATATGTGTATATGTATACACACACGTATATAAATATAAGATTTTTTTCTAGATTGTATAGTGTATTAAAAATAGGTGATGTTCCACAGAGATTACCATAACGTTCAGGTGCTCTACCACTTTGATAGGCTGGAGAACCACCAATACAAAAGTATATCGACGTGTATCTCAGCGCTTCTCAGCCTGGGATCCATGAACAATTTAAAGAAGGCTGGGAAATTGCATGTAGAGTTTTGTGTGGATGTGCATGTGTGTCGTTTTTTATGGAAAAGTTTGATAGCTTCCATCAGATTCTAAAAGGAATCTATGACTTTAAAAAGCCCACTAAAATAGAAGACATCCCACTAGTATACAGTGTATTTATCGTAGATTTATGCTAAGCGCGTGTTCTCTCAAGCACTCTGCTTCATCACTGTATGGCATGCAATGCTTAACTCATGCAAGCTCTTGAAACAAACACACTGCTTTTCATTAAAATTAAATCATTGTGTCAACCAAAAAGGAATAAATTTGAATTTTATCTCGTATTCATATTTCTGCCCACCATCCTACAGTTGGGTGTTTTCTAGTGATTTGATAACTTTGAAGAATCCTCAGGTTCAAGTTCACTGAAGAGTTCCCTCAGGAGGACATTTTTGTTGTCCAGGGTTTCCGCCTACTTATTCTTTGAGCCTAACTCTATTTTTAAAAAATTTTTTAAACTTCTACATCTTTGCATCTAGCAGTTTCCAGCTATGAAGTAGAGAAAACTCAGTTTTTATTCAATAGAATTGCTGTGATTAACAGAAGCAAAGTAATAACACAGTATGAAGAATTTTTGTTTTATTTTTTACACATAAAATGAAAGTATGTGCACATTCTGTCTTAAATCAGCAAGATTCCTTTTGATACCCTTTCAATTCTGTATGTCGGGGTGGAATGAGCAACGAGGAAGAGGGGGCTCCCTGACAAGATACTTTACCCAGAAGCACTTTTCTCTTATTCTTACCCAGAGGCTATGACAATGCTTCATTAAAGTGAAATCCAGTCTTTATGCAGCGGTGTCATTCATTGTTTCTAATCCTCCCTAATCTTGTCTGATTCTATACTTTGTCAATGGGTAACCGTGCCCACTTTATGCTACTGGATGATAGGTATTTAAAAAGTATGATTAAAAATAGGACATTTAGGGCCTGAATAAATCATGTACTTGAAAATTCTCTTTCGCATCCCAATCCCTATATTCTATAAAAATACCATATAACTTGTAACTGAAATGAACTTTTACCCTGAAAAATGATATGGCCTCAACTAAAGTGGACGTGATCGTCAGTATTACTAGGGAATAAACTGCCTTAGTACAGTCTTGATGAAAAAGTGCTTTGAGAAAAGAATTTGACTGAGTTTTCCCACTGCTTCTTCTTGTCTATACGCCTAAGTAGTCCTACCCAATTCCCTAGCTTGGCAAAGTATATGACAATAATAATATAATAATATAATACACATAATAAATAGTGACCTTGTAATATATTATAACAATATATAATAATATGACAAGACTGAGTATATAGATTCTTATTTACAGATTCTACTAGAGCCTGTTGCAAAAAAAAGAACTATATGAAAAACAAATTCTCTGAATTATCTCTACAATCTGTATGCTAAAGGAGAAACTTATATAGTTTCAAACATCCTTCCTCACTTTAACTAGTACTTTATTAACTCACATACAACGATAATATAACAAAACGAACATTATAACTGAAGTAGGGATCGCTGGAAATCAAATTCATATGCTGTCACTGTTTGTTTAAAATGGTCAGAGACAGACAGAGACTCAGAGAGAGACAGATAGGGATAGAGAGACAGACCATGAAATGACGGCTGAGGTCAGGGCAGGAAGTGTTCTCAGCTCCTCAGAGGAGCTGCATAAATCCAAGGTATTTGCCTCATTTTGTCCTTCTTCTTTTATTTCTTCTGTGTTTCTTCATAGATCAGAAGTCCTAACCAATTTTAGAAATACCAGTGTCAGCTTCTGACCTAAGCAATCATGACCGAGATAAAATTATTAAAATTGGAAGCAAATAAATGTCATGTCTCTTACTTGTGTCTTAATCATTGTTCTCCTTATTGCTTACTCTTGTAGTTTCATTGCCTATACAGGTGTATGCCTCAGAGATATTTCGGGTTCAGTTCCAGACCACCACAATAAATCGAATGTCACGACAAAACGGGTCCCAGGAATGTTTGGGTTTCCCAGTGCATATGAGTTATGTTCATGCTACACAGCAGTCTATTAAGTGTGGAATAGCATTATGTCTAAAAAAACCAAAATATACGTATCATAATTAAAAAATACTTTATTGCTAAAAAATGCTAACCGTCATCTGAGTCTTCAGTCAGTCGTAATCTTTTTTCTGGTGGACGGTCTTGCCTCCTTGTCGATGGCTGCTGACTGATCAGGGTGTTGGATGCTGAAGGCTGGGGTGGCCATGGCAACTTCTTAAAATACGACAACAGTGAAGTTTGCCACATCGTTTGACCCTTCCTTTCATGAACAAGTTCTCTGTAGAACGCACTGCTGTTTGATAGCATTTTACCCACAGTAGAATTTCTTTCAAAACTGGATTCAGTCCTCTGAAACCCTGCTGATGCTTTATCAACTAAGCTGACATCATATTCTAAATCCTTTGTCGTCATTTCAACAATCTTCACAGCATCTCTTCCAGGAGTTTTTGTGCTTTCACCACATTTGGTGCGTCCACTCCCCAGTGACAGACACCCAATGGCCTCCCTGTCCACACCATCACAAACACTGCTAAGGGGCGTAGTCTCATACACACTCCCTTACCCACCTGTGTGGAAATTTCTTTGTAAAGGAAATGACTGTATCACAGGGCTCACGTCTATGCCAATCACCATACATACATTACTCAGAATCTGCCTTGCGGAATGGCTGACGTTACCCTAGTTTTGCAGATGAGGCAATGAGGGCTTGGGAATTCATACAATATAATTGGGGGAGCCGTCATGTAAATATGGGTCCATCTCTTCTGAAGCCTAGGCTCTTCCCACATGCCACCATACACTATTCATATAAGCTTTTATTTGAGAGAAAATGATCTTATTTTTATTGTACTATGATTATTATCCCTATTTTATAATGATAGCATCTTACCAGAATAATTAAGAAATTTGTCCAAAATATAAAGCATTAATAGGCATAATCAGATATTTGGCGGTTAATAAATACAGTATTATTTGCCTCACTTCACAGTTAGATCTTATAGCTTTTCAAGCATTTAGATCACAGAACCAAGAAGGAAAACTCTAGGCTCAGGTTTTTCTTTAAAAAATATTAGAAATACATAATTAGAATCAATTCATGAACTTTGTTATTTGACACATTTATTTGCAAGACAGTTTTAACTATCATTAACCTAGCACTTGAGAACTCTACTGTCTTCATTTATTTTCCAAAATTCCGCCTTCCTAACTGTTAGAGGAGTTTTTCCACAACAGTCTCTGTATTATTCTTATATTCAACTGATTTTATGCAGTAACCTTAATTGACAATTTCCTCCAAATCTGGGTGACTGTCTGTGTGTACACAGGTATGTGTAGATGAATTTACAGAATTCTTGTTTGTTGACTATTGTAGTTTTCATTACTAGATTTAACATTCCTTGAGGGCAAGGAAAATTTACCTGTGAAATTATCAGTGTCTTGCAAAATCACCCAGGAATCAATATGTATTAGCAGCAGTGACATTCTAAATATTTTACTATTTCTGGTCTAATTAATATTATCCAGTCAGTTTCAGGAAAGAGGAACCCATAGAACACAGAAGCCCCAAGGCACATGGGATCCCACCAAAGATGCTTGGAACCCAGGGAAGCCTTCACCCAGTCAGTGAGGGCAAGTTAGAAGTGTCCTTAGACATAGAAGGACTTCAAATTGAGTCTCAAAGAGAAAGAATTGCAGAAATGTTCCTTTAATGTACCTTTCCGCCTGCTTTTAAGGTAGAAAAATCCCTCCCAAGCAAAAGAGATGTGTCATCTGGAAGCTGTCATGGGAGAAAAAAAGGAGGAAAAAAGGATGCCCAAGGCTCCAACTCTTCTAGGTTGAGAAGGGGGATTTTTGTTCAGGAAACAGGAGGAGAGAACATGTCTTAGAAGGGGATATTGACAACTAAAGGATTGCAAGAAGACACAGGGCCTGGGTCTGTCCTTTTGGGAGAAGTACATCTCCAAGGGTGGCTAAGACACCAAGTTCTTACAACCTGGCACAACGCCTGTGTAGGTTCTTAACCATTTCACAAGAATTAACTTTTCTAGTGCCTCCTTCCCCTTCCCTAAACCAGGGCTAATCTTTTACTCTCGTGCTCCATCCTTCAAACTTCATTTCATAATATGCTCATTGATCCTAGAAGTAGTAGGAACTTCAGAATGGTCACCCCATCACACAAACATAAACCACGAGACTTTACATGCATTTACAGAATTCACCCATTCTTAAGAGACTAATTTTAAAGCCATAAGAAGAAGCTGAGACCCAGGAAAGTAAAGGAATTCTTCCCAACACATTAAGTTATTAATAAGACCAGTCCAGTGGAGTGAAGATCCTCTAAGAAGTGCTTCGTCACACAGAGGCCTCAACCCTATGTGACCCGCTCTGTTTTGAATGAGTTACTAGGGAGTAAGTAGAAAATAGCAACAGAGTTCTGTTTTGCTAAACAAATCAGGGATTTGAAGTCAATTTAGCCTCGAGGATTTTAAATGCACACTGTCAGTGATATTCAGATATGTTAATGTATGTATATATTAGCAAAAAGCCCCCCTCAGTTCAAGAATAAGCTGGCCCCTCATTTTGGCTCATTGCAAACCTGTCCCAATGCCATATTTTACTGCTTTTATCTGTTCCCCTTTGACAAGAAGCGAGCTGAAATTATAAAGCACAGAGCTGCTTCTCTTTACCTTTGTTGCTTTTCGGTGGTGAGGAAGACAGTCTGGCAGGAGAGATGGCAGCTGCGTCTCTGAAGAGGAAATATAAAGCCTTTACTTTCTGCCTCTCCCTTTCCATTTGCGTCCTTAGTGATTCAAGTCTACACCTGCTGGGCAGAAAGTACAGCTCTGAGGAGTAAGTCCTTTAAAAGCCACGCAGAGCTGCGTTCAGGAGGCTCTCAGGATGGCCAGTGCTTTCTGGAGAAGCACTGAGTCCCTAACCTCCTTCAGCTTTGCTAATGGGGAAGCATTGTCGAGCCTAAACTCTGTTCAAGAAAATAAGCTGTCTTTCTCAAAAGAATCACTTGAACTCATGCAAGCTGTCAGTGCCACACTCAACGTTCGAAGGGTCGCCTGGGTCACGTGCATGGCACAGAGCTACTCAGCAGGAACGACTCCCGCCATGACCCACGCTGCCTGGTCCGAGGCACTTCATCCCGAGATCTTCCGAGCTCTTTTGCGGAAGCTTCAGCACTGCGGAGCTTCAGCCGTCTGCTGACAGATAATTCCTGTCCCATAAAAAGAACCCAGGAGTGAGCTCAAGCAGGAGTTATTCTGTGGTGTTCGTTTAAAAGCTTGCTAAGAGCCACAAGCCACCCCATCTCAAGTGAGTTAGGAGGTATGATTCAGTACCAGGTAAGAGAGGCTACAGATGGGGGGGCGGGGGTAGGGATGAAAGCTAGAGACAAAAAAATGCTTGGGGTTCCCAGTAGCCAGACTCAGCTCTGTGAATCAAGCGCAGCTTCCCCAGGGCTCCTCCTGTCTGTGTAACACACAGCCCACTTGTCCGTGTAACATCCCAAGTTGATACCACTGCCCAAACTTAAACGGTAAAGGCAGACTGCACTGCTCTTAACGACATGAGAAAGCCCTTCACAGCCAGGGATTTTTCTCTTCATCCTCGGCCTGCGACATGTCCTCTCTTAGTCAAAATTAAACCGGTCTGCAAGACGCAGACTAGAAAAATTAGGTTTAAAATTATGGCCCTGCTATCCACTGTGCCCATAAGATTCTCATAAAAATACTTGTATTCAACCAACAGCACAGAACTAAAAAGAGTCCCAAATCTGCCCCGTCTTTCTCTGCTCAGAGCAAGTGTTTTCTGATATGAATCCATTCCAGTTGGGGGTTTCTGTCATTTGGAATCATCCTATCCCTGGTTAGGGCTGATTCTCCACCTCTTCATCTTGTCCTCAACTCTTTTTTTGTTGTTGAAGTATAGTTGATTTACAATGTTGTGGTAGTTTCAGGTGTACAGCAAAGTGACTCAGGTATAAATATGTGTATATAGATATATACACATATATGTGTATATGTAGACATTCTTTTTCAGATTATTTTCCATTATAGGTTATTACAAGATACTGAGTAAAGTTCCCTGTGCTATACAGTAGGTCCTTATTCTCTTCTATTTTGAGATTCGAGAAGAAAATGATGATTTTCTTAGCTTTCTTGCTATCTGAGAATTGGGCTGATCAGAGAAGGTCTTCATCCTTGGTCTAGATTGTCCCTCTGTCATTTTCCCAATTGGAGGGGCCGTTCTTTCACTCCTTTTGAGCTTTCCTTCCAGATGGAAGGACATCCATTAGCATAACCCTCTGTGCTTCTCTTTACTCTTTCCGTCACTTCTCCAAGTCTTGCATGCATGTAGTCTATTTGGGAAATTATCTCAGGGAATAGAAGCAGAAGAGAAGGGGGAGTGAAGCAGGGAAAGAGGAAGCTAATACAACGGTTGTTGTAAGCAGGCCACTGGTACATGACCCCATGGACCTTTGGAGGAATCTTATAACATGTATCTCAGAACTGTCCACCCAGAGGAAAAATGAAGGAAGCACTTATCTACTGGCTTTCCTCCCCATTGGGCAAGGATGGTCCCATGGGAGTTCCCTCAGGTTGCTCTGGAGTGAGCATCAAGCATGCACATCCCACACCAAAGCATCGGAAAAGCCCTGGAGCTAGAAGCAAAGGGAGAGGAGGTGCTGTCAGGGTGCCATGCACAAAGTTACTTAAAGCCTGTGCAGAACTGGTAGCTCACTAGCGTCTAGATTCAGAGGTGGGGAGACAGAATTTGAAGTAGCTCACAAGAGGGGTCCAACACGTCTAACCCATGACACAGCCTGCTGGTGGGTTTGGGAGAAGAGCTGCCCTCCAGTTTCCTTACGTGGGCACTAGCTGTTCGATTGAAGCCCCTATTCTAGTGTATTCCTCCTGGCCTAGGTTTTCCTGGGGCAGCACCCCACACTGAGAGTGCAGTAACCCTTGTGATTAGGTTGTACATCTCTCTCTCATTCTCAGGACCAGGATCGGAAAAGCCATTGTTGGCCCATACTTAATCCTGGCTTTCATCCAATCTTTATCTGCCATACATATTTGGTTCTCCATCTGCCTGAATCCTTCTACTTTATCTCAATATTTTTTGGGCCTCGGGTGAGGTGAGAGGGTGGGCCTCCTAGCCTCGGACACGGAGCAGGGGCTGGAGGGCAGAGCACAGGCGGGGTTTCTACCTCTCCCTCTCCCTCACCTTGGGCAGGTACCCACTAGTGTCCCCCGTACCTGATAGCCTTCTTCAGAAGTTCAAAGAGGAGAATTTCAAGAAGGAACCTGAAGGTAACTAGGAGGGCATAAGTGATCTTAGTAAAGTGTGCTTGGATGGTGTTCCAAGCGAAGGATCTAGGATGCAAGGCACTGCAGAACAAATTCGAGAAGAACCCTCCCTTGACGTAAAGTTGTGACATTTGACAAAGTTCAGGTAAACAGTGAATAATTTTCTAGTATAAATATATCCTAAATATTGTATGGGAAATATTTATACTATGTAGAATTCATATTTACACTAAAAAACGTTTTCATTGTTTATCTGAAATTCAAATTTAACTGGATGTTCTGTGTTTTATCTGGCAACCCCACCTCTCTGACTTTTTCTTGAGAGACTGTAGTACACAGATAAATTTACTGACATTTATTTGAACTAGACACAGAATTAAGAAAGGTCCGCAAAGCAGCCTGATGTGACTCAGGGTACTAAATTTATGTACTAAAGGGAAGAAAAAAAGGACAAGTGGCTAGCCGTCCCTGCCCCAACACAAGAGTGGAGTAGAGAGGATGGTTACGTATTTAAATAAATTTGCACATATAAGGGTTAAAAGTTTTGTCGAGATTGTTCATTCCTCGTGGTCAGGGACTATGTCTTTTGCTAAATGCCTGACATTTAGCAAGTATGCAATAACCATTTGTGAAACTAAACTGTTCATCTTTTTATTGAGTGGAGGTGAAAGGGATGCACTTCAGGTTGGGATGAGGCAAGAGATGAAGGTTTGGAAGGGCTAGTTTGGAAAACTGAAGAAAATCCCGACCAAGAACATACACAAGGCTTCTTCACCAACCGTCAGTTGAGGCTGGAACCACACGTGATTAGTAACATAAAGGGAGAATAATATTGCAACAAGTACATTTTGCTGTGATTCATAATTTCCCACCTCCCAGGCTTCCCAAATCCTTCGAATGTAATCCCCACAACCAACCTCCATTTTTTGCCAAAGTTTCAGTCTTCTTTCGGAACATTTTTAAAAAGACAGGACTCTTTCAATGAAACACTTACTTTCCCATCCATAAAGCAACTCTTTCAAAAGAATCCACATCACTTGACAATCAAGAGCTTTCAAACAACACCTACAGCGCTTTCCACTTAGTCAGAATAGCTCTTGACAAAGACCCAGTTGCAACAAGATGGGAAGAGTGTGAAGCACAGACCCAAGAAAAATAATCAAGAATGCTACTGTCTTATATTCCAGGATGCACTTATATTCCAGGATGCACGAAGAGCCTTTCAACAACAAGAAGCAACTCTAAGTACCAGAAGGTGGATATTTCAAGTCTTGGATAGGCCTCGATACTTTAGTCTGTACACTTACAATAAGTCAAGAGGAATTCACTACTTGAAACGTAAACTAAGAGAGAATAAGTTTTTTAAAAAAATTGTTTTTAAAAATTGTATGTCTCATCAAAAGACACTATTAAGAAACTGGGCAAACCACAGGTTGGAGGGAAATATTCACAAGGCACATACCTGGAAAGGTGTCTGTATATAGAATACACAAAGAACTACAACCCAAAAAGTTAAGGATGAATCAAATGGACAAAGTATTTGTACAAGCACTTCACTGAAGGATATGTATGAATGGCCAAAAAGTATATAACAAAGTGTTCAGCATCATTAATCATCAGAGAAATGCAAATTAAAACACAAAGACATACCACTTCACAGCCATTAGAATGAGTAAATAAAAAAGAGTGACTACCCGAAGTATTGACGAGGCTGTCTCCTAGGCTGCTGGCGGGAATGTCAAGTGGCACAAGCACTCTGGGAAAAGTGCTGGATTCTTAAAAAGTTAAACAGGTATCTCGGCTAGGATCTAACAATTCCTCTCCAAGGTATTTATCCAAGGGAAATGAAAACATATGTCCACAATAAGCCTTGTACCGGAATGTTGATGGCAACTTTAAACATAAGAGCGAAGCACTCGAAGTCCATTGAGAGGAGAAAGTATAAACAAACTATGGTGCATCCATACACTGGAACACTACACAGCATTCAAAAGGAACAAGCTACTGGCGGCGCACACATCGCTGGGTCAATCTGAAAAGGATTATGCTCAGTGGAGGAAGCCAGGCCAAAACAGAAAACAAAAACTAATATATAGGCAAGTGCATATGGTAACAAAAATCAAAACAGTGGTTGTACCTCTAGGGGGAGGTTGACTGGGAAGGGGCGTGAAGAAGCTTTTTGGAGCAATAGAAATGCTTCATTTGTTGATAGGGGTATCGGTCGCATATGTGCATGCACTGATCAAAACTGATTAAACTGACTGATGTGAGCATTTCACTATACATCAGTAATAGTGTTGTATTTTTTAATTAGTTTTTATTGGAGTATAGTTCCTTTATAATGTTGTGTTAGTTTGTGCTGTACAGCAAAGTGAATCAGTTATACATATACATATACCCACTCTTTTTTAGATTCTGTTCCCATATAGATCGTTACAGAGTATTGAGTAGAGTTCCCTGTGCTCTACAGTAGGTTCTTAGTCGTTATCTATTTTATATATAGTTGTGTGTATATGTCAATCTCAATCTCCCAATTAACCGTTTTTATTTTGAGGTAATCGTAGGTTCACTCACATGCAGTGGTAAGAAATAACATAGATTCTGTGTATCCTTTACCCAGTTTCTTGAAATGATAACATCCTGCAAAACTATAGTACAATGTCACAACCAGGATGTTAACCTTAACAAAGTCAAGATGCAGAATATTTCCACCACCACAAGGATTCCTCATGCTGCCCTTTTAAAATCATACTCACTCCACCCCAGTCTCATCCGTAAACGCTGGTAACCACTAATCTGTTCTCCACTTCTGTAGTTTTGTCATTTCAATCATGTCATATAAATGGGATCATACAGCATATAAATCTTTAGGAATTGCCATTTTTCACTGGAGTTTCATCCAGGTTGTTACATTTATCAATAGTTCGGTCCCTTTTATTCCTGAGTAATACCCGTCATATGGGTGTACCACAGTATGTTTAACCACTCACTGGTTGAAGGACATCTGGGTTGTTTACAGTTGGTAGATATTACGAATAAAGCTGCTATAAATATTTATGCACGAGTTTTTAGGCGAACATAAGTTTTCATTTCTCTGGGATAAATGCCAATTTCTGGGTCACCATGGCAAGTTCACGTTTAGTTTAGGGTTTATTTTTTTTTTTCTAAGGGACTGCCAAACAGGTTTTCAAGAGTGGCTGTGCCATTTTGCATTCCACCGGCAATATATAAATGATCTAGCTCTCCAAATCCTTACTGGTATTTGGTGTTGTTGCTACTTTTATTTCAGGCGTCCTGATAGGTGTGTAGTGATATCTGTTTGCAGTCTTTGTTTACATTTCCCTAAGTGTTAATGATATAGAACATCATTTCATGCGCTTATTTGCTCTTTGCATATGCTTTTCCTTGAAATGTCCTTTCATGTCTTTGCCCATTTTCTAATTGGGTTGTTTTTTAATGTTGAGCTTTGAGAGGTGTTAATATATTCTAGAAACTACTGAATTGGATACCTTGTCTTTTCATCTCCTTCATATGGACTTTCACAGAGCAAAAGTTTTAAATTCTGATGAGGTTCAGTTTTTTTCCTTTTATGGATTATGCTTTTGATGTCAAGTCTGAGAAATTTTTGCCTAGCCCTACATCCCAAATGTTTTCTTTTTTTTAAAGTTCTATAGTTTTATATCTACATTTAAGACTATAATCCATTTTCAGTTAATTTTTATATGAGGTTTAAGTCAAGATTCTTTCCTTTATTTTTGAGAGGTGTGTCCTACGGATGTCCAATTTCCCCATCGGCATTTGTTGAAAACACTATCCTTTTTCCATGGAATTGCTTTTAAACCTTTGTCGAAAATCTACTTTGTCAAAAATACCACATGGTCATGATTACTCTACCTATACAATGTCTTACAATAGAGTAGACTGGTCTTTCATATTTTATTCTTCCTCTTCAAAATACTTAGTTTAAAATACATCTCCAAAGGGTGTTAGGCTTAAGTTTAATTTTTTAAAAAATAATACTCTTTCAGGCAGAATTTACAAACCTGGAAAAAGTTACTAAATTTTAGTGGCCCTGACACAGTCAAGAAGCACCTGGAAAATATATTGCAAATCCTAGTTTCTTGCACCCGGAGAGGATTTGGGCATTGGCATTAGGACCTCAACCACAAAGCTTCCCTCTGCCCACGGTAGAAATTGACTTGAAATATTTCTTGTAGGGCTTCACCAGTTCCACGCAAGTTAGGGCATGAATGGAAGAAGGCTCTTGTGGTTCCCTAGTAGTTCATGTGTATAAATTACTTCTCCAATGTTGTGATTTCTTACACTGGTGGCCCCCAGTAAACCTCTTGATATTCATACCTTCTGTAGTCTCTTCCCCTGTGGCTTGCTTTAAACGTTAGAATGTATCAAGAATGATGTTTTGTACTATATATATACTGAAGTCAATTCTTTCTTTCCTATATATTAGCAAGGAGCAATTGGAATGAACCCTAATGTAAACTATGGAGTTTATTTAATAATATATCAGTACCGATTCGTTGAATGTCACAAACGTACCACAATAATATCAGATGTTAATAATAGGGGAAACTGTGTGAGGAGGAGACAAGGGTATATGGGAACCCTCTGCTAATTATCCTTTATCCTAGGAAATAACTCTTTTGCCATCTACAGCCCCTAACTTTCATTCAGCTGCCTTTCACTAGAGTGGTGGGAGATTGGGTCTGAAATGAAATGGGACATCCGTGGTGCTAAAACTACATATATTTGATGCATCTGTGGAACCACATTAAACCCTCCTCTGATAAACCTCCAGCCCTGAATTTTAGAACATACCTGTTGGTTTGACTTACCAGGGCTGATCTGCTTCCTGGGTTTCTCGGTCTCTCAACAAATCACCTCCACCCTAGCCTGGCACCGCCCTCTCCATTTCCATATTCCTTAGAGACTGCAGTCCACAGTGTTTGTGTTAGTGGGGTTGGGAGGCAAAGTTCAGCTTCTCAAAGAAAGTCTTCCCCAGGAAATACACAACTAGACACGTGGGAGTTATGTACAGGTGCGCTGTTAGTTTTAGGTTTTCAACCTGTGTACTGAGTGATGCTGAGAGCAGGAAATAGTGAACATGATGTGCTCCTATTATCAGAGGTTTGTGTATACAATAGAGTCTTATTTGGAGAGTTTAAAAGTAAAGGAACATTTCCAGGGCTAAGATCCAAAAGGGAGCATCTGGGGCAGGAAGGGAAAAAGGTTCTTTTTAGGGGGTGTGATGGGTGGAGGTTGGTATTCAAATCACAGAGGAAATGCACGGTCACTAAGCAGTTTAATTAATGTACTCTTTTTTAGAGAGATAAATATAAAATATTTAACATATCCACTTGGAAAATGAAAAAAGATTCAGAACAGAATACTTGATTTAGTAAGCATAAGGATACTAAAAATTTCTACAGTACAACCAGGCAATAAAAAAAGGGTAGAAGGAGCAGGAAGCCAATGTGGAGGGATTTAAACAGAGAGATAAGGGGGAGGGGAGAGAAGGGAGAAGATGCGAGAGCTGGAGGGATAGAGGAAAGGAACAGTGGAGCTACAGGCTCCGGAAAGGTTTGGGGAAGAAGGGACCGCGTCCCTGGTGTCCCTCTGATTGAGGTCACGTGACTAGTCCCATTTCCTGGGCAATCTTGAGAAAATCCTCTGGGCCTCATCTTCTTGGGTTGCAAATCAGACAGTTGGAGCGAATGATTTTCTTGAGTGCCTTCCCCATGCTGCTGTCGTCCCATCTCAGACCTGAAGCTGGCCCCATGCAGTGGCCACAGCACAGCAGACCTACTAAAGAACTGGTGCTGTCTGTTTTGCTGAATGTTTAATTTGCTTGTAGACTTTTCAGCCTTTAAGTATATTCTGTAATTTATTTTATTCTTGCTGCTGATTTAGCTTCTAAGGGCCTTTTCAGTTCCAAGACTCTATGATTCTGGAGCCAGTGGTTATCTGAGTACCTGCTTCTCTGAGGTTATGGTACCAGCTATTTTTAATGCTATGAACCAGGCAAGAAGATCTGCATATTGTTGAATCCTGAGATTCTCTAACCATCCCAGGTAAGAATGTCAGAAGGTTACTCTGTTGCCTAACTGGTTGCTTCACAGGAAGAGGCAAACTAGGGTTCCACTCAAATGTGGAATCTAATTTTAAAAACATGGTACAAATGTACTTATTTACAAAACAGAAACAGACTTACAGACATCGAAGACAAACTTGTGGTTACCAAAGGGGATACCTGGCAGAGGGGGAGAGAGAAATCAGGAGCTTGGGATAAACATACACACACTACTATATATAAGATAGATAACCAACAAGGACCTACTGTAGAGCACAGGGAACTCTACTCAATATTCTGTGATAACCTATATGAGAAAAGAATCTAAAAAAGAATGAATATTTAAATAAATTAATAAGTTAAAATATTAGGAAAAAATGTCCCTGCTTCTAGCACTCTGTTAGAGACCCATCACTTAGCCCACTACTAAGTCATAGAAAGTAACTAAGAACCCACTGCAGGGAGAATGGATCACTGAAAAAGCCTACAGATATGATGGTCAAACGTACTATGTAAACATCCCTTAATTCAAATTGAATCTTCAAGAAGCATTCATCCAAATATAAGCAGCCCACCATCCCTCATTCCTGTTTACTGCTAGCCTTGGCGCACAGGGAAAAGTCTCTCTGTGTTCCAAAGGTACACTTATTCTACTGAAGCGTTAAGAGAGCCCCATAACAGAAGAGATAGGAGGAAATGTCATTTTACTGATAAGATGGGAAGTTACAGAGTAAAATTTTAACTAAGGAATTTAATAAGACCTTTGTTAATATAAAATATCAATCAACCCAAATGTTAAATAGCAATTACAGTTAATTGGAGGGAAGATCTGTATGAATGGCACTAGAGCTGGGAGATGGGAGAGAGGATGGCGCACTAGAGCTGGGTGGGAAGAAAGGGACAGGTCATAAGCTGAGAGAAATGCACTAGGGATCTCCCAGACTGAAGTTACTGCTGTGGATGGATGAGCCGGTAGAATATAGAGAGAGTGTGTGTGGTCGATCCCTAGGAAAAGCTAAAGCCTGCACTTAAGGGTGGCCATGTTACCTCTGGGTCAGAGCTGGGGAGGAGAGCTGAAGATAGGATTTCAAGGAAGAGGAGTCAACAACTGACAAATCATTCAGCAAATTCACTGTAAAGACTGAAAAGGGGGCCATCAGGAAGCTATTAGGAAATCACTGTTGGGCTTTAGCAGGAAACTTTAAGAAGTGTAATGGGGTTAGACTAGAGTGGATACTGAAACAGATGAAGGATCTGCCCTCATCTGGGTAAACCTCAGCCTGAAAGACAAACCACAGACATTGTCAGTGTGTCTCAGGGTTTCTATAGACAAACGACACATGAAACAGATGGCTCTCGCAGCTAATCATCTATCACAAATAGGTGTTATATAACACCCAGCAACATTTCTACATATCTCCAGCAAGCACGTCCCCTACATTCCCAGGATAGCATTTCAATGATCAGTCTCCCATCTTTCCCATCCACAATGCACAAATGTTAACTAGTCTTCCTTTGCCAACGTACGTTTTCCTCCTCCAGATATTATGTTTGAGGACCTACCCTTTCTGATACTTGAATATCTGGCTCATTTATGTTCACTGCTGTAGGATAGTTCATTGTACAAAATTAGGGTATTTATTTCCTTTATTATTCTATTAATAAATGTCTAAGTTGTTTTTACTTCTTGCCACTGCCAACAGTACTGCAATTAACCCACAATACATGTTTCCTTGAGCACAGCATGGGAGTGTATACGGGTATATGTTTAAATAGAGAATTGCTGAATCTTAACCGCATTCTGCCTAGTATTACCAAGTTACTTGTACTAAGAAACATTTGCATCAGCGTTTTATCAGTAATCCTCTTCTACATCACACCAATCCTTAGTTTTTAAGAACTGTCAGCGTTTCTGCTGTTAATCTCACTGTGTTGTATTAATTGCATTTTCCTGACCTAGAAAGATTAAGCATCTTACTACTGTAAACATATACATGTCTTTTAGGACTTATTTGTCAAGATCCATGAAAACTGTTTCTCAGATTTCTGCCGAATGACTTCCCCACGCCCATCATAACAAAGCAGCTGATCCCACAACTTGTCACAATAGCTACTAAGCACCACAGCCTCCGATGTCCCAACACCCGTCTTACACCTGCACTCCACGTCTTGCCTCCATCCCTGATAATTTGGTGCTACATGTGCCTTACACCAGTGCCCCATCTCCTCTCAGCACATTTCTTCTCAGTGTGGGACCAACCTGATCCCAAAAATTCCATCCCAAGATGTTTTTCCCAAAGCCATTTACTTACCGTGATAGTCAAGGCTCTAGCAGAAAACAAGTGACACAGTCCAATTGGGTAATTCAGGAAAGTTTCACAAAGGGACTATACAAAATATGGTCAGGGCTAAGAGAAACCAAGAAAGGATGGTGAAGCATCCCAGGGCTAGCAAGAGTGGGGGGACATTGCCACCCCTAGACGCACATGGCAAGGGCAGGAATGGTGACCAAAATCCAGAGAAGGTAGCTGTAGCTGCAGAAAAGCCGCCCGATAAGATCTGCGGCCTTTGGTAAAGAAATGCAGCCTTCTCCTGGCAACCTCGCTGAGAGGAAGCCGGGTGACCGAGCGCCCTGCACTCACCCAGCGGCGGGTCTACTCCTGCTTCCTCCCACAGGCCACATGCAAGGTCCCTAGAGGAGAAGGACCTGTATTATGTCTCCCTACATCTCTGCCTCCTAGGGCCAGGGGAGGTTGAGCCAGTGAAGGGTGAAACTGGAGAAGCAAAATAAAATCCCCAGCACACCATATACCATGTAATCAAATTCGTTCTTCCCTCTAGAACTTTCTGTCTCCATTGGTACTCTAGAGACAGGCATCAGCAACAATTAATATTGCTTTATATATAGAACATCTTCAAATAGAAATTAAACGTCATGGATCTAATTTTTTTAAGGGTCAAAAAAGTTTTTTTTTTTTTTTTCCACAAAGGAGGAGATTCAACTAGAATAGAGATGTAAAATGAAACAAGAATAAATTCAATTGTTGCCAATAAAATGAAAGTTTTCCAGTTGCCCAGCACTGGGAGCAGTTGGGATGAAGTGGAAAACCTGAAAGGTGGAGAGGCAACAGATTACTTAGTGGATATTAAGGGGTAACATACAAGTTGGTAGGTGGGCACAAGGTGAAATACCTGGAGGGCCAGGAACTTAAAATAAGGCTTTGGGACAGGGAAAGGACAACGGCTAGTAAAGGCAGTGGGAATAAAAGAAAGAGAAGACCATGTTTCCTGGCGTCATGGTATGGAGATAGGGTAGTAAGGAGCTGAGAAAAGGTCACGGAACATGAAGTCATGGGGAAAATTCCTATTTCAGGTAAAGCAAGAAGGAACAGGGACAGTCCTACAAAAAAGGAGTGCCTGAACTTGTCTTTCTGGGTAGCAGAACAGGAGTGCCAAGATGAAACAGGGTGGCGATTTATAAGAGATCAACAAGGAACAGCCTTGGATTTGATTGAAAGCATGGATTAGGATGACTGTCTTGGATGGAACTGGAAACGTGGGAATGGGGGGAGGGGGGAGGTTTTATGAATTTGTCTCCGTCTTCCTTGATAAACCTATGTATGAGACCAATTCCCTAACTAACATCTTGTTATATCTCACTGCAGTTGGTTCTCCTCTGAGAAAATTAAAGCAAAGTTTATTAACCCTATTCAGATGTTATTCAATGTGTACATATCTATATTCGTATCTGTAGAGAATATAGTAATTGGCAGATATCCTATTGTTGGATGCTTGAAGGATCTTCTCACCTAATCAGTTTGCCTGCAGACAGGCATATACTTGGTAAGGAAGAAGAAATAAAATGCTCCCTAGGATTTGCAACTTAATAATGCTGACAAGTCTTCACGCCCTTCACAAGGAAGTAAGGTTTAGGAAAACAGAGAAACTAGTTCTTAATGAACAGATAAAGGTATTAGAAATAGCAAGATGTTTTCTGAAGGTGTGACTGCCTCTTGAATTTTAATAGGTTCCTGGATTCCTGGAACCAATGGTGTTGGTGTATATTTAGAAAATTCCCAAAGACATAAGTTAGAAATGACTGACCTGCAAAATCTTCCGATAATTGCTGAGGCTTCTGCAACACTGAATGACATCAGGGTGTCATAACCTTGTCTATTACATGCCAGGAGCACTTTTCAAAGACGGGGGAAAGAGTATGATATGGTTTCTATTTGAACCAGCCCAAGATCTCTGTAAATTTAACCAAACTCCTGGCCCTTGGCAGTTAGTGTCTTTTCCTCAAAGCCAAACTCTACATGAAAAATCTTGAAAGTTTATTCTCGGAATTTAGTCCTAGTTGAAAGTTCCCTTGAAGACCAATTTATCCTACTTTGTCTCCCTATTTCTTCCTCCAGGCCCAGGCTGAGCTTCTTGCTTCTGTCTATGGGGGTCAGATCCCTTTCTCTTTTAGTCCAAAGAAACCCATCCTGTTCCTGCTCCAGGGACCTCCACTCTCTCTGGGACAGTGGTCTGTGATGCAACCTTGACTAGAAGTTCCTATTCCTCGTGTTTGTCATTTTTCATCCTGGATCTTTTCTCTTCCCGTTTCCTTCTATTTTTGGACTTCACTCCTATGTCCTCACTCAGCCCCACCCAGTCTCAGCTCAGGGATCTTTGACCTACAGTATCACTCAGGGGTCACTGCACACATATCGACAGAGGAGGCCCTAAGAGCAGCAGTGCTGGGGGCTGGGGGATCAGGCAGAATCATCTTTCAGGTTGAGAAACACAGATCTCCTCTTCCCTTCACCTCGTGTCTCCATCTACTGTGCTTCTGGGGCCTTGTTGCAGGTGAATCTTCCTGTGAATGAGCGACGTGCTGAGACTACAGACTCTGTTCCTGGCAGGTGTTAAAAAGGACCAAGGACAGTAACAAGTGCTGGAGACGTGCAGAGAATCAGAACTGCATACACACGTGCTGCCAACATAGTCTGGTGGGAATATAAATGGTGCAGCTTCTGGGGAAGGCAGTCTGGCAGTCCTTCTAAATCAAACATAGACTTGCCATTGACCCAGGGTTTCACTCGTAGGTAAATGCCTGAGAAATTAAAACACACGTCCACACTGAAATTTCTGCATGAGAGTTCACGTCGGCATTATTCACAATAGTACACAAAACCCAAATGTACATCCACCCATGAATGGATTTTTTAAAAAGTGGTATTTCATACAATGGTACATAATATAGTCAAATAAAGAAATGCGCCATTTTATACTACAACATGGATGAACCTTGAGAATATTATACTGAGTGAAAGGAGCCTGATAGAAAAGGCCACATTCTGTGCAATCCCATTTCTATGAAATATACAGAATAAACAAATCCATAGAAACAAGAAGTAGATTTTAGTGGTTTCCAAACACCGGGGGGGAGAAATGAAATTATTCTGGAAAAGATCACGGTGATGGTTGCGCAACTTTGTCACTGGCCTGAAAACCAATGACTTATACATTTTTAAAAGATGAAACTTACACTACAGACATTTCTTGGGATCTACGGGGGACTGATTCAAGGACACCCCAAGGATTCCCACATACAGGAATGCTCAAGTACCTTACATAAAATGGCACATAACCTACATACATTCTCTCTACACTTTAAATCATCTCTCGATTTCTTATAATACCTAGTACAATGTAGAGGCTACGTAAAGAGTCGTAGATACAAAGTAAAATAGTTGCTGGTGTGGGGCAAATTTAAGGAGTGTTTTTTGCAACTTTCTGGAATTTTTCCCAAATATTTTCCATCTGGTTGACTGACTCCGTGGGTGCAGAACCCATGGATGTGGAGGGCTGACTGTATGTGAGTGATATCTCTGTCGGAACGTTGGTCCACAGTACAAACATCCCACACCTGTGGTAGGGGAGATATTGGGCTAGATGCCTTGGAAATGCATCTCCCCCCTGACAGCCATGCCACAGGGAACAGTGTCCTCTGGAGAAAAACACTTTCTTTTCTCCATCTTCTTTTCCCCTCTGAAAGTGATTCAGTTCCACTAAATTCCAGCTGGATAGAGCAGTGTGAGGGAATGGAAGGTGAGCACAATTTGACACTCTCTCAGAGTCACAGCCACAGAGGAAAACACCCCGATCCCATTCCCCACTCAAAGCTCCTGGTGGTCTCTGGATGGAGCCCTAAAAGGGTGTCTGAACCCTAGCCTTCCCTCCTAGTGACTGAGGGGCCCACACAGGAGCATCTGGGGGACCCATTCCCACCACCTCACATCTTGTGGGAGGACATTATCTCTTTTGAAAGTTCAGAAGAAACAGGTTCTTTTCATTTAAACACAAGGAGTTATGTCACTAAAAGAACAGAGTCTGTCAACAGACTGCCCTGTGGGGAGTGGATACACACACAGCTTCCTGAACCAGCTACCTGCCTGGGTACCTCGCTTGTGCAGTTCACTAACTTAGAGACCTGGGCTTCTGTTCAGCCACTCTGTGCCCCATTTCTGTCATCGGTGAAATGGGGAGAACAAAGGGATCTGCCTGAATAAGGTGTTAAAGAGGGAAATGAGTGAATACATGCCCCCCTCAGTAACAGTCAACAGTTTTTAATATTATTCTGCTATGAGAATGCCATGCCCCTGAAGAGAATACAGCTCCAGTGATAAGAGACTTAACCATGGCATTCAAAAGAACACTTTTTCCTGCTTTTTTCTCACAGGCATTTGACCCTGTTTTCAAGACCACGAATTTGAAGATGGCATAACGAATAGCAGGCTAGCCAAGAAATGTCAGAATTCTAGAGTTCAGTTTATTTTTCTGATACATCTTTGTACAAAAAATTGGAATACTGCCACCCACATGACCCCTGTTTGGATCCATTGTCCTTCTCACTGAGAGCTGATTACACTGCAGGGAAATGAGCTTCCCGCTGACCTTAGAAGTCATTGGCCATCTGGGATTGGCTGCAAGGGGCATGGGCGCCCCAGGGGGGACCACAGCCAAGGTCCAGCCTTGAAGGGAAGGCACGTGATGCCTGTTCTGCACCTACTGCTGAGACATGTCACCAGTATCTCTTAGGCTGAGAACTGGAACGATTGTCCTGGTTATACAGAATACTTCTTAAGGAAGTAGTCGGGTTGGAGAAGCCCTTTCAGAACATAAAACAGAAAATGTCAGCTTTTGAATTGTTGGTGTTAGAAGTGGTCTTAAAGACAATTCAACATGTAAGACAAGACAGATATTAAGGGTTATTTCTGGCGGGGCGCAGTATCTCAGGGCACGTGAAGAAGTTAGAATTTAACTTTATTCTCCTTGGTGCTAGAAAGGCACCTACATGCATTTCATATGAGCCACTGATCGCAGATCACAATTTCTTCTGCAGGTGGAAAGGACGCACGAGAATAAAACAATAATCTTACGTTTACTCATAGAGACTTCGTGCTCATGAAGCTGATGCGTAGCCCGGTGAAGAAATCAGAAGCTGCTTTACTTGAAATACCAGCTGCTGTGAAGGATGGGAGGCAGCAAGAAAGAGGTATATAGTCCAGACCTGACGATTCGCGGCACATCAGCTCACAGGCCGTCTGCCCACCTCTGCTTCCTCCAGGCTCACAGGTAAGTGCTTCCAGCAGCTCTGCTTTTGACTACGTGAATCCTTTCTGAAAATAATAACAATGATGTGTGTTACATCATTTATCTAATTTGTTTTGTCTGATTGTATTTTATTCCTTAACCAGGACAAAAGTAAAACAATTTTTCATTTCCTTTAATCTTTAGGTAATTTATTTATTTCCAAAAACCAAATGCTCCCTTAGGAGGAAGTGTGATTGGGAGGGTAGGATGTCCAGTACCCACAGATCCCTCAGGAAAAAGGCATAGAGGTGCCTCATGAGAGATGGTGGGATGTTACACATCAGTCTTTGTCTTTGATCTGTTATAATGCATTTTCTACCCAGTCTTAGTACAGTCAGTAAGGAAGAAAAGATAAAGATATTCTATTAGTTTTCACAAAAGTTTTCTTTTCCTATTTTTTTTTTTTTTTTTTTTGCCACACCACACGGCATGTGGGATCTTAGTTCCTTGACCAGGGATTGAACCTGTGCCATCCTGCATGGGAAGTGCAGAGTCTTAACCACACTGCCAGGGAAGTCCCCACAAAAGTTTTCTTTTTAAATACTATTTCGATAGTCTTCTAATTATGAAGTATATACATGTACATTGAAAAAAGCTTTAAAAGTAAAAGGAAGGGGCTTCCCTGGTGGCGCAGTGGTTGAGAGTCCGCCTGCCGATGCAGGGGACATGGGTTCGTGCCCCGGTCTGGGAAGATCCCACATGCCGCGGAGCAGCTGGGCCCGTGAGCCATGGCCGCTGAGCCTGCGCATCCGGAGCCTGTGCTCCGCAACGGGAGAGGCCACAACAGTGAGAGGCCCGCGTACCACAAAAAAAAAAAAAAAAAAAAAAAAAAAGTAAAAGGAAGGAAGCTATAGTTTTCAGAATCCCACAACCCACGTATAAGGCATATTTTATGAAAATTTTATTACAGACTAACCTCCCTTTCAGTAAACTCATTATAAAATAAATTTGATGCTTCTCCAGGAGTTCCAGACTACATCAAGCCACCATGAGTTCACTCGGGGAAGGAATCACCCACTTTGCAGTCGACCTGTTCCAACAGATCAGACAATCAAAGAAGGAAAATGTCTTCTATTCCCCTTTGAGTATCATGTCCGCCTTTGGCATGACTTCCTTGGGGGCCTGAGGACACACCGCATCAGAAATCCAGAAGGTAGGTCGCAGCTTCCTTTACACTTACCCGTTTGTCCTGGTTTCTCTGTCGGCTTCTGTGCAGATGATCACAGACCTGGCTGTCCCCAGGGGTAGCACAGGAAGCTGCAAACCTCCCCAGGACTGGGCGGGCACAGAGCTGTGGGAGCATATGCTCTCCCCCAGCTCTCCGCCCCATCTCTTCCCTGTGCCTAGACTTCCTTTGGGAGCTGGGATGAACCCTACAACTGCCCAGTGACCACAGGTGAGGCTTTAAATGGTAGAGTTCAGGTAGAAGTGGTGCGTTGACTAAAATCCATGGGAGACATCTTTACATGTTTCCTCAGCAATGAATGAAAAATGAATCAGGATTCTTTGAACTGGCTGGTGATCAACCAGCTTTGTGTTTTTCACACGCAGGTTGTGTTTTTCAAGGAGCCAATGCTTGCACGGAACATTTCTTTGTTCTTTCTTTCTTTTTGGGGTTTTTTTTTTTTTTTTTTTTTTTTTGGGGTTTTTTTTTTTTTTTTTTTGATTTGGCATTTTGTTTTGATTCTGTCTTTCCTTCCTTCTTTCTTTCTTTCTTCCTTCCTTCCTTCTTTTCTTTCTTTTCTATTTACTCTGGGGTACATAGATCTCTAAAGTCTCCTTGTCTCACTCCCCGTCTCCTCCAGGTCCTGCACGTGAATGAAATTGCAGAGAACACAGAAGGAGGAGGAGTTATAAAAGATCCCGTGAGTCACAGAGCATTGGATCTAGAAGGACATCACATATCCAAGAGGGTCGGAGTTTAAACTGGGACTTTCAGATAAACAGGGAAAAGCCAGTTTTTAGGGGACATCTTAAGCAAAATAGATTGGACAGAGTTGTTTCTCATATCATCTTATGTACTTATTTATTTTATATATTTGTTTTCTTGAAAGAAGAGTAGCATGTTCTTAAGAGCAGGGGTTCTGAAACCCAAAGGAGCTTCAAACTGAAGAATGTTTTTTTTTGCCATGCCACGCAGCTGGCAGGATCTCACTTCCCCATCCAGGGCTTGAACACAGGCCACGGGAATGAAAGCCTGGAATCCTAACCACTAGGCCACCAGGGAACTCAGGAGCTTCAAATTGTGCTCTTCTGTTCAGGAATGGAGAACATGGCAAAATACAACTGCTCTGAGCCACAATTTGACTTCATACAAATTAGGAGCAATAAAAAGTCTGCTACAAGACATGCAACTACATGTGAAACAGGACAAGAGTGCCTGGATGACAGAAACCCCCATAAACGTTATGTATTATTATTATTATAGAATAATAATAACTATAGTAATCACAATATGTTGCTAAAATTATATAATTTTAATTAACCCCTAAATTAGATTAAGAGCAATCAGCATATGATCAACTATATTTTGGAAAATGATGGAGTGAGAATTATGGTTGGTAGCTTAAACAGTCCAAAACTCTTAGTTAGCAAGTGGAAGGTTCTGGTTGAGATAAGCGTGAGTTGAAAAATTGGCTCTGTCTCCTTGGAGAAGTTTCTTAGTTCTCTGAACTCTCTTGTTTTCGTGTCAATTGAACTAAAGACTTAGAGATGCTGATGTGCATCTGTTGGCAGAGACACACTGCTCCTACTTCAGAGTGACTGGCATAGCGAACAGCCAAAGAGCACAGTCAAGGGGTCTTAGAAAGCAATCCCTCCAAGGAGTAAAACAGGGCTTCATGTCATAACATAGGGCAATATACAAATTTCACGTTCTCATGCAGTTGATGGCTGTTAGAGGTGCACTACGGCTCTGGCTCTCAAGGAGTTTAAGTTTTAGCTGGTCCCTAAACATTTGAGACAATTAAAACACAATCCAGTAATGGAATGGTGCTGCACCTCTAGTTCAAAAGAGAAAAGACTGGAGTGTGTTAGAGCAGGAAGGAAGAATTACCTGGAAGATTGAATGTAAGGATTATGAAGGGTATTTCTGGTAAAATACACCATATGTGGGGAGGTAGCAACAAATGTCATCCCTGGGGATACCAAACTCTGGGAACAGAGCTCACAGACCTATGGGGGTGTAGTATTTATATACAATGAGAGTCCAATGAGCTCACTTTCTGGTGTTTGAAGGTTGAAAGGCCAGGAAATATTCATCATCAATTTCAAAACCTTCTGACTGAGTTTAAGAAACCCACTGATGCCTATGAGCTGAACGTAGCCAACAGGCTGTATGGAGAAAAGACTGTTCAGTTTCTTCAGGTAAGTTTCGTGGCCTGTCACACCTTTGGTCTGCATCCTGGGTCCACTGATCCCATCTCCTAATGGGGGAGGGGGAGGCAGAGGAGCCTGGCTGACCCACATGGGGAGCATTTGCCCTGGGGGCATTCAGCTCCTGCCCCGCGATGCCCCCCACTAGAGTGTCCCAGAGCCTGACAACCCACCGGGGAAGCACCGCGATGCCCCCCACTAGAGTGTCCCAGAGCCTGACAACCCACCGGGGAAGCACCGCGACGCCCCCCACTAGCGTGTCCCAGAGCCTGACAACCCACCGGGGAAGTGGGCGTAAGGATTGTTTCAGGTACTCTGTTTGGTCATTACTGAACACAGTTTAATCTGGGAATACCTGCATAGTTACTGATAAATTACTCTTAATCCCTCCTTTCTTCCTGCCCATGTCACAGGCGTACGTGGATAATGTTGAGAAATTTTACCTAGCCAGTGTGGAGTCTGCTGATTTTGTCAGTGCTGCAGAAGAAAGTCGGAAGATGATTAATTCCTGGGTGGAAAGCCAGACTAACAGTAGGTTATGAGAGGGTCACTCCTTCAAAATCACTGTAGATTCCCCGCTGTGTGTGAACGCTGGGGCGGACACTGCATGGGGTGCCAGGAGCCGGGGTGAGATGAGATTGCAGAGGATGGAGGCGGGCACTGCAGAGGGTGGAATGGTCCACGTCAGTGTGGAGAGAAACAAGGGGAGCCCGGGAGGGATCCCAGGACCAGCTACCTGGAAACTCAGCTGAGTCTGTGGATGACAGTATCTCTATGGATCCCAACTCCCTGCTCAAACTTCAGGTTGATTCGCATTTTTTCTTTAAATTAGAGGCTTAACGTCTGGATTATGATCCCTAAAAGATAATATTAAAAGGGTTCCCTTATCCTTTGTTAACTGGGAGACGAGCCACTCTCCTGCCAACCACCCTTCTTGCCACCTGCAGCAGGAGCTGTCTGACCACTTCCCCATCCCCGCATCCTGCAGGGATGGCCACAGTCGTCCTCCCCAACCACGGAAGGCGGCTGGATGATGTCTCCGTTCTATGAATAATATCCTACCTCCCGTCCTAAATACAGGCCAAACCTACAACAACTCAACGTGGCAAATGAAGACAAAGACACCCCGGGACATGGTGTCTGAGTCCATGTTTTCGATTCTAGCGTTCATGTCATTTGTCCTAAAGAACATTCAGGCCCATTCCCTCTGAGTAGTGGGTTCAAGTTTGAAAAAATAGAAAGCAAAGAAGAAAGGGAAGAAGAAAAGAAGAATAGAAGGAAGGATGGAGGTAACAGGAGAGGGTGGGGGTTATTGAGGGGACAGAGAGGGTAGTAGGGAGGGAGGGAGAAAACTGACCAGTGGAAAGATCAGCTGAAATCAGTCCATCAGAATTCAGTGTGAGATGACTGATGTCACTCCAGAGACCAAACACGTTCCCAGTCAAAAGAAGGGGTGTCTGCATGAGGGCGACTCCATCAGGCTGGCGCCATGAGGAAAGCTTCACCTTGTGAACAGTCGGGCACAGAGTCCCTAATGTGGTGATTTGTGTGAATATTTAATCATCACTTGTAACTTTCAAAGCATCTTCCAGACAAACCACTTGTGCCTTTCATGACAAACCTTTGATTTTCTTTCTTTGCAGAAAAAATCAAGAATTTCCTTCCCAGCGGATCTGTTGATAAATCTACCGTTCTGGTTCTGCTAAACGCAGTCTATTTCAAAGGGAAGTGGCATGAGGAATTTAAGAAAGAAAATACTGGGGAGGAACAATTTTGGCTGAACAAGGTATTGTCTATAAATTATGTATGTAACATAACATGCTACACATTCAGTGTGAAATTTAAATATCTAGTGATTAATATATAGCTGCTGTGGGTAGAAGATAGAATTTGTCAAGGCTTATTTTCTTGTCTTTTTTTTTTTTTAACTTTATTTAGTTGGGATTCCTTGAAGAAACTCTTGTCTCTAATTCACAGATTTCTGAGATCATCTCTTAGAAGGAGGATGTATTTGGTATTACACGAATATTACCTTTCTTTTTGACTTATGCTCACTTCACATTTTTTGCCACATGACTTTATTGTAGGATACAAGCAAACCTGTGCAGATGATGAAACAAACCAACCTTTTCAATTTCACGTCACCGGAGGACATGCAAGTCAAGATCCTGGAAATACCGTACAAAGGCCAAGAGCTAAGCATGTTTCTGCTGCTGCCCAATGACGTGGATGGTCTGCAGCAGGTAAAAGCTGGCACCTCCAATGCTGCCTACTATTGCTTAAATTCCTAGTGAGACACTGCTCTATGGGCTGCTCACAGACCAGTGCTAGTGGCTGGCAGAGCTCAAGCACACAACAGAACAATAAAGCCGATACCTTAGGTGTCACGGTATGATACGAATAGTGTTTCTGTACATCACAGGTCACATTAATATTCTGATGAAACTATGGAATGTCAGTTCACAAAAAATATATACCTAGATACACACATAACTATTTTGCAACCATACGAACCTCTGATATATTCCAGTCCACTCATTTGAATACAAGGAGATTAACACTCATACATAGGTGACACATAGAAATATTTGCAAGTTCACTCACAAGTAAAATAAGGAAATTAAAAAAACAAAGCGGTTACATATTGCCCACTAATTCACAGTGCTTTTGTAGACGGTGGACAAATAGCTTTATCTTGATGCCCACTTTTTAATTTTGAACTATTTGGTCCCTAAGTGCTCAGAATGGACCAAAGGCTCATTCAGAACCTCATTGCTAAGATTTCAAAAAAGGGGGGGATTAGAGAATTCTCCTGTTAGCATTGTTATAATAAAGTTAGTATGTAAAAATATCAATAACAATATCTGGCATAAAAGGCCATAAGCCGTTACTATAATAGTCGATGATGATGTGGAAGCGGCAGTAAACTCGCCACACTCAAAATACATATCTCGTAACACTGGAAACTGGAAATCCTTAGGGAAAGCAATATGGCAAGAAATGTGAAGAGCCATCAGAATATTTCTGCTTCAGCTCTAAATTCCCCATTATCAATGACATTGGGAATCTCAGTCCTAGGATTTTATCCTATAACAACAAGTCTAAACAAGGGAAAAGCTTTTGGACAGAAGTGGCTCAAAATAATGAAAAATTTTAAATGAGGAAAAATACATGTTTGTATTACCTTAGGTTAGGTTAGGGACTGACATGCAGTGAATGCTTAAAAGGTATTAGGTAAAGATATATATACTGAATATCAATTTAATGGTAGCATTATGTAACAATGTAAACTTGATTAGAGAAACATATATCTATACAGGAAAAGTTTACAAATAAATGAAGCAAGGAAAAGGAATAAAAGTAGGCTATACGTTGTAAATGCACTATGTAAACATTTATGGACGAAAGAACATTGACAAGAGGTCATTTGAAAGTGAAGCGCGAAATAGAGAACGAGCCTAAGAAGTGGATAGCTCATCTTCTACAAATAATTTTATTTAACCATTCTGTTTCATATATGTGTGCATATATATATATCCATTTGTATAGATATTTATACATATGCATATATTATTAATGTGTACATATATACATAAAAATAGGAAAGCCATGAAAATATAAGAACATTTATTTGATTATATAATATATATTCAGGACTCTGTTATTTTTACCTCCTCAGATAAAACCCTATCAACTGAATCTCCTGTATTTATGTTTTTACTGTTAAAGGATTTCCACGTTTCAATCCAACGTTAAGGGGGGCTCCGTGTCCACTGACAATCTTGCCAATTGTTCCCTTTTTCATTGTTACAGCTTGAAGATCAGCTCACTGCTGAGAAGTTAATAGAGTGGACGAACCCACAGAATATGAACCAGCGTGAAATAGAGTTACACCTACCTCAGTTCAAAGTGGAGGAGACCTATGACCTCAAGCCCATGCTGAAAGCCCTGGGGATGGTGGACGCCTTCACTGAGGGGAAAGCCGACTTCTCAGGCATGAGCAAGATACGAGAGCTGATGGTGTCGGAAGTCTTCCACAAGTCCTTCGTGGAGGTGAATGAGGAGGGTACAGAGGCTACAGCTGTGACTGGAGCATTAATAGTTGTAACATCAGCAGTACTTCCAGACAGTTTCCACTGTGACCACCCTTTCCTGTTCCTCATCAAGCACAAAAAGACCAACAGCCTCCTCTTCTATGGCAGAGTCTCTTCCCCTGAGATGTGATTAGCCAGCGGCTACACTCGGGGCACACTCACAGAGCTGTTCCTGAGCCTTGATTGCTGGAAGTAACAGGTTGTCTTTGATTCATTTTCCTTTCCAAACTCATAATCATCACTAAGCTTGTGTTGGTTGAAATACCATGTCTGTCTGTCTCTCTTTTTCTACAAACCCATGTAAACCTACTGTTATCTCCCCATGGTAACTCCCATGTGGACAAAATTTTCAAGATATAATAAAATGATATTTCAACACTCTATCTTCACCTGAATTTGAAATAACATAGCTGCTGTTTCGAACATCGTATCTACCATTCAAACCTACTCACCCAGACACCCACATTTATTTGAATTCAAGTGATCTGTGGAACGCTTACATGCCAAAAAGTTTTCCTCTTATAAAAACATCATCAGTAATACACTACTTATTCATACTACTTGTTGCTTTTCCTTTTTTGCTTGCTTTCTTTTCAGCAAAGTGCAAGTGGCCTGCCACACATAGGAGAGATAATTCGGAAATATAATAATTTATAAAAAGAAAAATTCAAAACAAGTGTAGAGCATGATGAGGCTTGAGGCTGAAGAGGTAGACTGGTACCAGAGCATGAAAGGCTTTGAGTCCATGTTAGGAACTTTGTATTTTATCTCTAAAGAAATGAAAAGACATTGTAGGTTTGTAACGAAAGTGGGGCCCGGCTGCTCACTGCTCAAAATCCAATAAAGAGGTCAGGTTGGTGGAAAGGAAAGTTTGCTTTAATTTGGATGCTGGCAACCAGGGGGGGAGGGCAGACCTCTGTCCAAAGGCCGACTCCCGCCCTGACAATCAGGGGGCAAGAGCCTTTATACCCAGAGGGAGGGGGCTCCATGCAGAAACAGCTCTGGTGACAGGCAGCTCTGACAGTCACCGTGAAACTGGTCATGAGGTGGTCTGACCTGTGTCATCTTGATTGTTTTAAGTACAGTCAGTCTTCAGTTCCAGGGTTGGTTTTTTCCCATTTCCTTGAGGTTCTCAGAATTGTGGCAGCTCATGTCATGGCTACAGTCCAGTCACCATGTAGTTAACTTCTTCCACCCGGTGTGGGTTTCAGTATCTATAATACAGCTCACAGGATACGGCTCAGAATATTATCTACAGCCCTTGAGAAGGAAATAAAAGTCCTTGACTTTGCTTAATGACTAAATTACTATCACTGGGTCTCCTTTGTTTTCCTTTGTTTCTGCATTTTCTCACTTCTCTAATTAAACTTATTCTTTGGCTAAAGTTATTTCCACAGACAAAAAGCAGGCTGAGGACATGGGGGGAAGGACCATAGGGTCCTGCTTCATTTCAGGTTTTGTTTGTTTTCCAAAGGGGGATAGAGATCATATCTGCCACTTTAAAATATGTATCTGGTTATTATGATGTAAATGGGTGAGAGGAAAGAACAGCATGGACATAGTGAAATTACTAGTAAACCATTAGGATGTCAAGAGCGGAACTGAGATAAATATTTGCGGAGTAAACTTTGCCACTCCAAAATGTGTCCTTTTGGCGTGAGGATTAATTTAGGCTAATAATTTTAAGAAACAGAGGACCCAGGAAGACCCAGGAGGTCTTCCTTTTTATCTCCCACTTAGCTGCCCAAAGAGTTTAGATTAAGGGCCTGTTCCCAAACAGAGCTATCACCAGAGATACCTGCAGAGAATACGAGCGAGAGGTGGTGGGGAAGCTCGGCAGGGCCTGGAGATCAGTCCCCTCTGTGCCCATAGTCTCCGCCTGGCCCAGCAAACATGTTACCAAACATTTGCTTTTCCATCTCCATGTCAGCTGCATTTTTGAAGTCCCAAACCACTACACCCAACATCCTCTTTTGTCTTCTCTGAAGATGGTATTTAAGGTGAGGTTTGGGGCCATTTTGTCAAGTTTCTCAGTCTTCCTGGGTCTCTCCCGTGTACGGTGGAATAAAGTTTCTTCCTCCCTCACAGATAGTTACGTGTGATAATTGTTTAGGAACTAAAACTCATAGAATTTTGGTAACACAGTATATATGGCAGAAATGAGAGATAGAACCCGAGACCTATGGTGAAGTTTCTGGCCTAACCAACTGGTTGGATGGAAGAAGATTTCGTTTTGGAGAGAAGAGATGATCCTCGGCTTAAGTTTGCACTTTGTAAAATTCCTTTTGAGACATCCAAATGGAGTTGTCTAGTAAGCACTTGAATCCATGAGTCTTGAGCTCATCTGCAGGACACGATCTGGAGCTTGAAATTTGTTATGCTTGTTGGGGAAGGAAAATACTTTCCTCTACACTCTATGTTCTTCTGGCTGTTCTAAAAATTAAGTTGACAGAGACAGTTTGGCAGGAGAAAATCCAATATAATTATATACATATGGGGACCCCATAGGGAAAATGAGACTCGAGGACAAATTAGTCAATTGAGGCTTATATGGCATCTGAGAGAAGGAAAAGCATGTAGGGGGCTGGGACTTCAAAGGGGAGGGAAAGATTTACAGGAAGATAGGGAAAAACAAATGCTTGGTAAACAAAAGTTTGCTATGCTATGCACAGACAATGGGACACAGAGAAGGCTTTGATCAAAAGGGCCTTGCTAAAAGGGAACCCTCTTGCACTGTTGGTGGGAATGTAAATTGAAGACTTGGGGATATATGTATACATATAGCTGATTCACTTTGTTATACAGCAGAACTAACCCACCATTGTAAAGCAATTATACTCCAATAAAGATGTAAAAAAAAGGGCCTTGTTTCCCTCACGTCCCACCCCTGTCTACCATACCTGACTCATATTCATTGTACTTGACTCTGACTATAGCTCTCTTCCTGGGATTGGCCCCCTATCTAAATGCTTTTGGCAGTTAAGGGGGAGGATGTAAAAGCTCTTCCTGAGACTTTTGTTGCTTAAAAAAAAAAATAGTAAAATAATTTGTTCTCCCCTACATGCTCAACAGAAAATTTCCCAGTCCCAGGGGGACTTCCCTGGTGGTCCAGTGGTTAGGACTCCGTGCTTCCACTGCAGGGGGAATGGGTTTGATCTCTGGTCAGGGAAATAAGACCCTGCATGCCACACAGCCACAAATAAAAAATGAAAAAAAGGAAACAAAAGTTTACTATATTTATTCAGTAACCCTAAAATTCTGTTTTGTTTTTTTTTAAACAGGTTGCTAAAGGCAGGAATGAGACCCTAGGGAGAGGGTGTAAAGTGATAAGAAAGGAGGGCCAAGAACTGACCTTGAAGTACATCAATATATAAAGGTCAGGTATGGACAATTTTTATTTTCTAAACATAGCTTTTCTTAGGGGACTGTACTCATTCCAAATGCTTCCCAGTCAGTACTTCATCCCAGCTGATTTCATAAACCATGAATTTTGGAGGATGTGAGCAAAGTTAAAATTTTCCTCAGCCAAACTTAGCAACCCAGGAACACAGAAGAGGAAGTAGATGTTTCACCATTAAGTGTGAGACGTGGTCAAGGGAATTGACAGACTGGCCAGAGAGTGGGTCACATGAGTAAGTGGTGCAGTGAACGGGTGGGAAGGGAAGGCAGGGCAGGGGGCCGTTGCCTTGATGAACACGGAAGCATTGGGGCACTTAATGAGGTTGAAGCAAAGAAATGACGGGAATGAGTTTCTGAGAAATATGAGAGGATCAAAATTTGGCCCAGGACCTGGGATTTTTCCTGTACATTAAAATGGAAAATTGTAGGTAATAAGATCAGAGTGCCATCACATGTCTGAATTAATTTCTAATGATTCAATGAACTTGAAACTGGTATAGAGTTGTTTGGATTTCTTTGGAGGGGGGGCGTTTGAAGAATTGTTGGTTAGAATGCCTTTAGACCACACCTTTCAACTACTTGTAATTTTAGTTGGGTTTTCCAAAGGAACTTTATAAATGCAAGCAAGTAAGACAAAGGCTCATAGGCATTTGAATCATATCAGGTAGAGGGCATGGTAGACATCTATCTATGAGGTCTGAAAAGCTTTGCCTATATTCTAGGCCAACTAGAAGGCAGAGAACCTACTGCCTTGCCTAGTGGCCACATGTAAGAGAAATTGAAGGGAAATTCAACACCTGTATCTTTATTTATTTTTTGCCGTACGCGGGCCTCTCACTGTTGTGGCCTCTCCCGTTGCGGAGCACAGGCTCCGGACGCGTAGGCTCAGCGGCCATGGCTCACGGGCCCAGCCGCTCCGCGGCATGTGGGATCCTCCCGGACCGGGGCACAAACCCGTGTCCCCTGCATCGGCAGGCGGACCCTCAACCACTGCGCCACCAGAGAAGCCCCTGTATCTTTATTTTTAAAGTAATAGATTATAATGCATTGAATTAAACAGAATACAGTGAGGCCATACTGATACAAAATAAACAGATGACTAAATTAAAAGTTTTATACTGAATGGATGTTTACCTGCTATCAAAGTTCCTCCCCACAGGGTACCATTTCACATCTATTAAAGTAGAGAACTGGCCATATCAAATTTTGGAGAGAATGTGAAGCAACGAAAACTCTCATACACTGCTGGTGAGAATACAAGAAGGTGTAACCACTTCTGAAATCAGTTTGGTAATTTCTTATAAAAATTAAACGTTTACTCAACATATGATACAGCAGTGCCACTCCTTGATATCCACCCAAGAGAACTGAAAGCAGGTGTTTACAAAAGTACTTGTGTACAAATGTTCAAAGCAGCTTTATTAATAATGGCCCAAAACTGGAAAAAACTCAAATTGGCATCAGCAAGTAAATGGATAAACAATGAAATAGGACTCAGCCATAAAAAGGAAGAAAATACTGATTCTAGCAGAGCCACAGATGAAACTTCTCAACACTGTGGGAGAGAAGCTGAACAGAAAGAGTCCCCATTGTATATTTCTACATGTATGTCAGGAGTCCAACCTGACAGAGGGCTGATGAGTGCTTTCCCAGGGCTGGAATCAGGGAGGAAATTGATTGCAAAAGAGTCCAAGGGAAACTTCTAGTTGAGATGAATGCTCTATAATCTGACTGAGTGGTGGCTACATGGGTGTTTACATTTGTGAAAAGTCACTGATGTGTACACTCCCAACGTGTCACTTTTGTTTTATATAAATTCTGCCTCATAAAGTAGACAGGGAAGGAGGGAGAAGAAGAGAATATACAAAACACACATGGTTATTGTTGCCTCTAGAAGTATTTGAGTGAAAAACAGCTCTTAATTAAATATGTTTTTAAGATCAACCCCCTTCTTACCAACTCAATTTATTTACATATATTTAACCACATTTAATTATATGCCAGTATTCCTATCATATAGATGAAGAAGCGGCAGTTAAATAAGTGCTCAGAGGTCCTGGGGCCTTCTGCTGACACCCAGATAGGGGCATAGAAAGACAGCTTGGACATATGTCAATTTTAGAACTGGTCATTCTGCCAACACCTCCTGTAGGGAGAGGCTTTGGGTGTGGCGATGAGATAAAAACTGCTTGGAGATGCAGAATGCGTCACAAATAATGGATCACATGTGAATATTTTCAAAACCCAAGGGATTTATCCATGTAAGCTTCACGAGCCAGAACTTTTGAACACCTTCCATGGGTTTAATGCGCACATTGCTGTCCTGGATCACTCACCTGCAAATACGGACTTGGAGATACAAATCAAGCAGAGAGAGGAACGCCTCTCTACCTGAAATTCACTGATGTCTTAGGACTGATCAACGGCAGCTCAGGTTCTAATACGGTTGCTATGATTTGGTTTCTAAGCAAAGTTAGAGGATGCTACTGCTGCTGCTGATGATGATGGTGGTGGTGGTGATGGTCATGCTGATGTCAAAGACGAAGAAAAGAGCAGCAAATATCAGTTGGAGGCATACCATGGTCCAGATCCTTTAATAACCGCGGAGCCTGTTTATCCTCCAACAACTCAATACAATAGAAACTCTTCTAAAACCCATTTTTTAAAACGAAGAAACTGAAGGTTAGAGAGATGAACAAAACTACCCAAGGCCCCATAGCTCTTCCCAAAGTCCAGATTTTTATTCAGTTTGTCTGACCCTAAAGTTGCCACATAAGAGGAGGATTTAGAAATGGACATGAACAAAATTTGTTTTGATTGCTAAAGTGGTTGACCTTAATTCCCTGGATTATTTTCCACGTAATTAGATAGTGGATCATTTCATTAGAAGTACTCACCAAATATAATGTTAGAAGTGATATTAGAGATCATTTATACAATGCTCTTCATTTAAGCAATAAAAAACCCCAAATTCCAAAGACATTAACTGCCTTGCCTGAGGTCACAGTTAGGTCAGGGCGGAGCTGGGATAGAAGCTCTAACTTCCTGACTCCGGGCCTGGTGTTCTTCATTTACTTTCTTTGCCTTCTCTATTTGATCAATTCAATTTTACACGTGATGTTGCCCACTGATCTGTTATCCTCCAAAAGCATTGAGTGCACAGGTCTGGGTGTATCCATTCCCCTATCCACTCACCTTTGGTCATCATCAACAGGCCCAGGGCTGATCGCCCTGTGGTTCAAACTTAACAGATTACATGGGAGTTAAACACTTCCATTTTCTTCAGGGCAATTGTATTCTTTTTTTTTAAATAGATCTTTATTGGAGTATAATTGCTTCACCATACCGTGACAGTTTCTCTTGCACCACGAAGAGAATCAGCCATATGCATACACATGTCCCCATATCCCCTCCCTCTTGAGCCTCCCTCCCACCCTCCCTATCCCAGCCCTCTAGGTCATCGCAAATCACCGAGCTGCTCTCCCTGTGCTATGCGGCTGCTTCCCACCAGCCAACTATTTTACATTCGGTAATGTATATATGTCGATGCTACTAAGTTTCCATTGGGTGCTGTCTCCTTGCTCCTCCAATAAATTGGTAGCTAGAACATTGGATATAAGATGTGCAGGGACCAGGAACTGACCAGGTTCTTGAGCACTTGTATTCCCAGACATTGATCTACATGCTGAGCATGCAAAGATGAGTCCAGTTAGTGGTGGAGACTCATTTGAACAGAAAATTTCAATACGATAGAATTAACAGTATGAAAAAGCTTCACCAAGCACTCTGGGAGGACTGGATTGTGTGGGATAGTTAGGGAGGGGCAGGAAAACAAGGCTTCCAGGAGGAGAGCTGCACTTGACACAAATCCAGAAGTGTCTGATTTACATATTTCACATCCAGAATGTCAATGTATTCGTATATAGAGGGAAACGTACTGTAAGTTTATGGCTAGTTATCGCTGGAAACTTCTTCCATTGCTTAAGTTCACAGCTCAAGTTGTAAATGAGAAACTTGCTGGGCCAATGCAGAAAAAGAAAAAATTAAAATGAGATTTCCAGCATAAAAAATGGCTCTGTATATGAGTATCTTTTCTCTTCTCTTTTGCAGATGGTAGTAAGCAAAAGTTAATTAATCTAAGGTAGTTCTGTAGATTCCTTTTTCAATAAAGTCGGGTAAAATTTGGGGACTCATAATTCATGTAAAGGCTGCCAAAGGTGAAAGCAACTGGGGTTGAGCAGGACACCCTGGAGGAAATAAGAGAAAATCAAGAAGAGGGAAGAGAGGGCTTAGCAACCTTCCAGCTTCTGCAGTGACGGAGAAAGCTGGAAAGAGAGCCGCTCTTCTAACGGGAGAGTCTGGATAACACACAAATGCTTGAACTCATCAGAAAGCCACAGGTGCAAGACAACTACCCAGCCTGAAATCTAAGGAAAAAACAAGTGCAGTAAGTCCCCTACATAGGAACCTTCAAGTCGAGAACTTTCAAAGATGCAACCGTGCGTTCAGGCGTGAGGGAAATTGCAGCTTGCCTTCCGTCTCCTACTGCTGACGATGCTTCAGCTCTACCATCTCCCACCTCCTCTCCCACCTCCTCTCCCTCCTCCAGTCAGTAACTCTTCCTGCCTGTTCTCTCGATGCCAGCCCCTGGGTGCCAGCTGTTGTACTGGACTACTGTACTTTTCAAGGTACTGTATCATAAGATTTAAAGCGTTCTCTTTATTTTATGCATTTTTTTAATGTATTATTTGTGTGCAAAGTATTATAAACCTATTATAGCACAGTGCTACATAGCTGACTGTGTTAGTTGGGTGCCTAGGCTAACGTCGTGGGACTTACAAATGGGACTTAACGAATGCGCTCTCAAACGGAACTCGTTCGTATGTAGAGGACTTACTGTGCCCCCAAGGAGAGACAGATGCAAACACTGACATGCCTGGGGCAGACATGGGGGAAGGCAGGGCCCCAGACAAGCGTGAGGGTACAGACCCTCAGAGCCACAGCCACGCAGGGAGTTTGTACCCACTGAGTCTTCTCCCCAGAGGCTCACTGGGTGTTCAAGGGAAAGACTGGGTACAGGGCACACTCAGTGGAGAAGGAAGGGGCTGCCACTGCAAGAAGGCCAAAAGCCCCACTTGATTCTTCTCCCCCAAGAAACAGAAGTCGTTAACCTCTGAGACAGGGCAGCAAGCCTTGTCACTCCCATAGCAGCGGTGCAGACCCCCAGGGAAACCTTCCAGCAGTCAGGCCTCCACCCCAAACACAGTGTAACCCCACAGGAATTGAAAGCCAGGGCAGCACTGAAGGCAACCATCATAACAACAAAATCCAGACTCAGCTCAGATCCTATCTAGAATGACTCCATACCCCATGCTAATTACATGGCAAAAGAAGAGTCATTCTGAGCATAAAGGCTATTTCCCTCTTTCTCTGCTGTACCACACCCAAAATTTGATATGCAATAATAATCTGTGAGACACACACACTCACAAACATACACAAAGAAGAAAAGAACCCACTGTGCAGAGAGACAAAGCAATCAACAGAACCAGACTCCAGGATGATACAGATGTATGTAGGAACTATCACAGACCCAATTTAAAATAACTAAGATTAAAGATACTAAAGGATCCCGTGTGCCCTTACTGTGGCTTTTAGAGCAGTACCACAATTTGCATTAATAGACTTACCCACTGGCTAGGAACACAGAGTACAACATAAACCACTGCTGTTGGAATAAACCATGACTCATATTAAACAAAGCAGAATGCTCTGCGATTATCCTATTGTCTACAAAGGTTCACTATTTTCCATACTCTGTAATTCTAGTAAGTGGTTTTGGTGACTAATATTTCCAAACATCTGGTAGTACTAGCTCAAGACAGTAAAAACAATGGTAAGGAAAACAGTGCAATGGGTTTAAAGAGAGAAGTGAAAGTATATTAATGACCATATTATTTTACATAAATTTTTGAGTAAGATATGACAGCTGTGATAATCAGATTGTGGGTAAGTGCCTTAACATTAAATGAAAAAACACAAGGTCGCCGTAGCAATTGTAAGGACAAATAGAAATTAATTAAGAGGCTTAATTCTTCCCGTTGAAAATGAAAGAAGAGATTCCCCTTCCCTCCTTTTCCTCGCAGCATTTACTTTAGGAAATTTGTAATTCTAAGCACTTTCTCCTCTTTGAAATATATATATATATATCTCCTTTTGAAGACTAAATAAGCCTTTTGTTAGCTTTATGGGAGAGGAATGTCTTTTTCCATGTTTGAAATGGAAATTTCTGGGCAGATAGCAACCCTACCTCCCAGCTTCTGTTGAAGGGTAGGCACTGAAATCAAAGGGCCAAGTTGCAAAACTACCTCCCATCCTAAAGATAGGAGAAGTTTAATTTTCCTCTGGATAAAAGCAATTAGCTAACCCAGATGGTCACCCTAATTACCAGGTGAGTCTAGGATGAACTCTGTGTGACAAATGGCGCCGTGAAGTCTCTTACCTGAAAACTTGTTATTGTTTATTGTTTGAGAATATGTATGTAATGTGCTGTATCTGTTTGGTTGTATAACAGTATCTGCCTTGGCAATTTCTTACCGAATTGCCTGGTTTAATGCTTACTTAATAATAAAAGTGTTTTCTCTTTGTGGAAAGAATTTCTGGGTTGGAGGAGGATTATATTTTTAACTATATTTCACCAACACATTCCACCATGATGGAGACTATGCTTTGTCCCACCAGAAGCCTGCCATGGGAGCTAAAAAATGTGTGCAGTAATTATAACTTGGAAGTGAAACCAAGTAGAATTGTGTGGAGCTCTCCTGGGCACAAAAGCCTTTCTTTCCATGTCTTATTTGCAGGCAAAAGACTTCAGCCTCCTAGACCTTCCTGAATACCAAAGGGCAGATTCAAACAGTTGTTAATTAGGGAAGTGAGGGAATGCAGAAATAAAGGAGGAACAATTAAGAAACTATGGGGCTTCCCTGGTGGCGCAGTGGTTGAGAGTCCGCCTGCCAATGCAGGGGACACGGGTTTGTGCCCCAGTCCGGGAAGATCCCACGTGCCGCGGAGCGGCTGGGCCCGTGAGCCGTGGCCGCTGAGGCTGCGTGTCCGGAGCCTGTGCTCCGCAATGGGAGAGGCCACAACAGTGAGAGGCCCGCGTACCTCACTCGTGGCCCTTACACTGAGGTGAGAAGTGGACACCTGTAAATAAAATATTTACATACATTTCTTTACAAATATCTCTTCATACAAGAATATATATGTATACATAGATGCATATGTGACATGTATGTGTATATCACATATGTAATATCTATATATGACTGCAGTATGAACGAATGGAGGAAAAGAGAAACAGGAGGCGATTTAAGAGTCTGTTTCTATTATTCAGAGGAGAGACATGGAGTTTGGATCAGGATAGTAGCAGCAGAGAAGTAGGTGAATTTGAGACATATCAGAATGTAGCGATTGGTTGTGTGAGGCGAAGGGGGGGAACTCTTGTGGAAAATGATATGAGTCCAGTTTGGACCGCTGGGTGGATGGTGTGGCCACATACGAAGAAAGAGAACAGGAAAAGAGAAGGTGAATTCAGCGTGGGTCCTTAACTTGCTGTGTCTGTGTCACCTGTAGGTGTCCACGTTGCAGCTGGATATGCGGCTGGAACCCAGCAGGGAGACCTAGCAACCGAAGCCAGGGAATTGTATCAAAAACAAAATGGGGAAAAAAAAAAAAATGGGGCTCCACAATAAAACTCTAAGGATTTTTAACATTTAAGGGGCAGACAGAGGGAAAGTTGCAGAGTGCTGTGTCTTCGAGGCAAGGGGAAGCAAGCACTTCAAGAACGTCCCCAGAAAAGCAGGGGCAGAAGGTCTCAGGCACTGCCTGAGTGGACGTGTCTTAAAAGCTACAACTGGTAAGTTTGAGATCCTGAGCGGCACCGTTTGAGTGCGACAAACAGCGCCATCTAGTGGAAGATAAGAGGAACAGACGAGAGAAGACCGATTTTCTTGTCTGTTGGAGTTGGAAGGAACTTTAGAAACAATATTGTACAGAGGAAACATAGGCCACAAGGGCTAAGTCTGATTTCCCCAAAATTTACACCAGCTCTCCAGTGAGAGAGCTAGGACTAGTACGTGGCTTGTCAGATCCCAAGCCAGTAACCTCTTTACACTGAACTGCTTCCAAAGTGTTTGCAGATGACAGAAAGCACTCGGACCCGGACTAACCAGGACCAAGGAGTCCTGGTGTCTCTCAGCTCCTTAAGACCTGCACAAGTTTTGGATCAAATCCGGGTTCCCTGCCCTGCGAAATGTCCAATGCCTTCCCAAGGCGTATATGAATTCTCAGACACCTCCGGTTCCAGAATCTTCCTCCAGTGAATTCTTATCCTCAACTCTACTTCATAGGGCTGTTCCTTTACCTCAACCTTGGCATCAATCCAGACGTGGAAACAAACCCTTTCCATGGGGCCAGGTTTGAGATAACAATCAAAAACAGCCTCACTCAGCAAAAATGAAAAACACCTCACCCAGGGCCAATGCGGAGATGAAGAACTGGGCATTAGAAAGCTTCTTCTTGACAGTATTTTGACTATTCCATCACATTACATGGATTCCCCTTATCTTTTCTGTCTTTGTTGACACTTTCAGAGCAGACAATTGTTTTCATACTGTCTTTTATAGAAAGTGTGACCATATAGTTAATCTTTCAAACCAGACACTTCTGAAAGTGAAAAGGATACCAAAACGAATTAAAATACAGACGTACATATACATATATGAAATCTTTACTTGACAAACTGATTTTATTTTATTGGTGGGCTTTGCAAGATTTCTGTACAAAAACTATTTTCAAAAATAAAATGTTGTTTTAAAGCAACATGTGTCTGTGCACACAAGCAAAATAGGAGAAAGAAAAAACTTCCTAGAATCGATTATCTGAGCGTTAAAAAATAATATAAACATAAGCAGAATCATTACTGTCGTGTAGTTTAAACGTTGTCTTAATTATATTGGTCTCTAAATCGGTCACTAGTATTTCTCTGAAGATTGTAGGCTTTCAGTATGATGTATTTTTAACTCTTTCATAAAACTGCCAGAAATTATCTTCAAAGTTGCATTTGATGATTAATAAAATTTAAATTCTTGAGAAAATAGTCTCTCTCTAGGTGCTGAAGTACCTGTTAAGCTCAGAGCAAATTCTGCTACATGAGGAATAGTCTGAATTCAGACTTTATTGCAACGCTTAAATAATCCAGCTCCAGTATTGTCACAGGGACAGTCTCTGTGTCTCTATTCAGAGAAGATTTGTTCTACAAGCCAAAATGTGTCAAATAAATTATCTCAGTTTATGAGTCTCTTGAATGTTTCATCAAATGTAGATTATGCAAAATTGACAGCTTCCATTTTATTCTATTTGATAAGAAATATAAATGTATCCATTTTTAAAAAAAAAGTTCTATCAAAAGATACTTTCCACAAGTGCAGTTACAGAATTTCAAAATTAAATCTTGTACACACTTGAGCACCTCTTGTTCTTAAACTTGCCCAGTTCCCCCTTTCTTTTTCAGGAATTAATTTAAATGTCTTCCTGTCAGCAAGTTTTGTGTTCAGTAATTACAATTAGCCCAAATCACCAAAAGCTGAGGTTTGTGGGGAGGTCTGTTCCTTATACGCTTTGATTAGGGACTTCCCCCAAAAGTGAACATAATGCAACCAAAAGGTAAAGGATTCATTTTCCAAAACAAGAACAAAAGTTTTAGACTATTGTAGGACATGAGTTGGTTTACAGCATAGTTCTTCAAAGATTCAAGTATTTCTAAAATCCAACTGACGGTGGATTTACAAAAAAATTCTGTAGTTACTTTGTGTATACATTTAAAAATGTATACCTTTTACAACTGCAACTTCTGCTTTGGTAGAATAACACAGCATATTTGGACACAATTATGAATTTTATGAGGACCACAACCAATTTCAGCTCTACTGCTATTTCACTTGGGTGTTCTTAAATTTAGAAAAGAAAATTGTTTTCATTATACCATTGAGGTCACCAAAGTTTCTATTTGTTTTCACTAGAAAAATAAATAAGTTTATCTTTAATGCTGAAACTTTTTAATTAAATTTATTATTGAGTTCATAATACTTCAGGTGTTTTTCATGTGATAGGTGGAAATCCCAAAAGCTTTAGGAACCAGACAAAAGAAAAAGGGAGCCACGATTGAAGTTACCATAAATGATTTTCTATTTGAAACAGCTCCTGACACTGATAGAAAGCTGTCATCATTTAACTGTTTGGGGCATTCTTCTTCTAATGGAACTGAAGCATCTAGAGCTAGTGCTTCCTTGGCCTCTGTGCACACAAACACACACACACACACACACACACACACAAAACCCTTGAATTTGAAAATGAGTTCAGTAATTTAGAAGAATAGTCACATGATTGAATGAAAACTGACACTTCCCAGGGTGCTGCATATAAGTCCCTTCTCAATGCGGTGTATATATACAATGGAATATTATTCAGCCATAAAAGAAAGAAATCCTGCCTTTTGCAACATGGTTGGACTGGAGGGCGCTGTGCTGAGTGAAATAGGCAGCTTCCATTCTCACGAGTCCTTCACATACTTTCTGCCCAACAGCCAGGCCTGAGGCCAGACTGGTCTGCCCAGCATATGCTGTTCCCTCCCTTGTTTGCCTAACCTTAATAATGCCTGCTGGTGCTGGAAGACTCAGTTCAGATCTTGGAGGGTCCCTCAGACTGAGCTGGGCACCCTCCCTCTGTGCTCTAATTCCCCCACCAATCCTACCATAGCTGATTGTTCATTTTCTTTCTTTTCGTTTTGTTGTGTTGTGTTGTGTTGTGCTTTTTTGACCACACCACGCGGCATGCGGGATGTTAATTCCCCCACTAGGTGTCGAACCCATGCCCCCTGCAGTGGAAGCTCGGAGTCTTAACCACTGAACCGCCAGGGAAGTCCCTGATTGTTCATTCTCTGTATGACTGTGTGCCTTATTCATGTTTTTCATCCCATGGCCAGTGTCTAAGACAATAAATGTTTATCCAATGAATAAATGAACGATTGAGTCGATGAAAGTTTTCGTGATAACTTTGTGGATGGGAATAGGACATGATAGTCTGGTCAGGTAGTTTCACAGTTAGGTGGGCAAACAGTTTTGCCTACTAGATGCTCAACACAATTTTATTTAATGAAGAAATATTTCATTTTCGAGCCTGACATGCTTAAAATTATTGAAAAGAGAAGTGCAAATCTCATTCACTGCCTACTGTAACTCCATTCATTACTGGTGCCCGTGGTCCCACTGGGATGAATTTTATGACAAAGAAAACCACACTCAGCAAGGTCTCACATTTGCCAGCTCAGACAGGCTGACTCCCCTGCCACTTCGCAATGGTGCCTCCTCAGGGATGGGAAAACCTGTTCTCTACCTGGAAAGCCATTGACCTAATTATCCTACTCATTTAGTTCCTGCTTTCCCCTAAGTCAACAAAGAAGAAGAATTAAGGACAAGGGAAAACAGCTCATCCCAGCTCCCTATCACCTGCCTTCAGTGTTGGATCAAACTCAGCCATCAACTCCAGGCTGTTCAGAAAGGAAAGAGCCCTGTTTATTTGAGTGCTGTGCCGACTCCCACGGTGTCCAGAGAACTCGTCCTCAGGCAGAGAACTCCCTTTATCCACGCATCCTCCCTAAGCAGTGCTGGGACTAGGGGTGGTGATGGTAATGACCACTTTTGGACCACAGGCTGCCTGAGGAGGAGACAAGGGTGAAGCCAAGGAATCAAGTCCGGTCTCAGCTTGTCATCACAGCCAGTGGGATACTCGCTGCGACAGTCCCGGCTGTTCCAGTGCTCAGTACACACCGAGATTTCTCACTCCTCACCAGCCCTCTCCTCCTGGGTACTTACATCCTCATAAACATGACCTATTTCTCATCAGCTTATTTGCTCCTAAAATCTATCTACTTCTTTTTTTCCATTGTGGTAAGAACTCTTGATCTGAAATCTACCCTGTTAACAAATTGTTGAGTGCACACTTCCGCGTTGTTACTTGTAGGCACGATGCTATCCAGTAGGTCTCTGGAACATATTCATCTTGCACGACTGAAGCTTTAGACCTAGTAACACCAGCTCCCCCAGCTCCCCTCCCGCCAGGCCCTGTCAACTGCCATTCTACTCTCTGCTTCTATGAGTTTGACTATTTTCGATGCCTCATAGAATTGGAATCATGCAGTATTTGTCCTTCTGTGACGGGCTTATTGCACTTAGTATAATGTCAAGATTCATCCATGTTGTCACATATGGCAGGATTTCCTTCTTTTTAAGACTGAATAATATTCCATTGTATGTATATACCACATTTTCTTTATCCGTTCATCCACTAATGGACATTTATGTTGTTTCTATCTTTTAGTTATCATGAATACTGTTGCGATAAACATAGGAGAGCAAATATCTCTTGGAGATCCTGATTTCAATTCTTTTAGATTTATACACGGACCTGGGATTACTGCATTACACGGTAGTTCAGTTTTTCATTTTTTGAGGAACCTCCATACTGTTTTCCTTAGTGGCTGCACCATTTTACATTCCCACCAACAGAGTACAAGGGAAAATCTATCTACTTTTAATTGGCCTAATTTTACGTAAGGATCATTATCTTACCAAAGCAAAATATTGAATTTTTGATGATGATATCAGCAACAGTAATTATAATAGTAGTAATAATGATGATGTGATTATGCTTTTATTTCTCTTGCACATTTTACTGAGTACTGAACGAGGCCACTAGTAGCCTATACAGCGCCTTGTGTGAATTAAAGAGTGACCCTTCCTCAGACGGACACAGCGCCACCCCCTGGTGCACTGATTTCAGCCCTTTCTCACCCTCTCTGTCGGGTGTCCTCGTGCAGTGACTAACCTACAGAACAGTACGCAATGGTGCTCATGTAGGGGGAACCCAAATGAAGAGTAGAAGACTGGATAGCCTGCAGGAAAAGAGCCAGGTCTGTGCTTATAACTAGACAGAAAAAAACAACCACACGATGTCAGGAAGCCTGTTTTCTTGTCTTGCCCCTTTCCGCTGTTAGACCCAAACGGTCTACGAGGGATTCCAACTCGCCCAAGAACCGCCAAGAGTCGAGAGCCGCTGCAACACGCAAGAGGTTTATTAGGAGCCGATGCACTGGGGTTCCCTGAACCTCACGCAGGAGGCCGATGGGGAACCCCTAAAAGCGGAATCACATACTTTTTATAGGTTTATTTACTCATAGGGCGGGTATATTCTCACAATGATTGGGTAAATGTGGTGACTTTTGAATTCATTGGCTTAGGAACTTTTGCCCCACCTTCTGGCCGTTACAGTTGTTTCGTTCATTGTGGCGGTTAGGGCGTATACCTGTTACGGGCAACTGGAAAATTACTCGCTGGCTGGAAAGTCCCCGTCAACTGAAAAACTCCAAGAATTGGTTTCGATAGGGAGAAGAATTGGTTTCGATAGGGAGAAGGAGTGGCGCACGATAGGGAGAAGAATTGGTTTCGATAGGGAGAAGGAGTGGCGCAAGAGGTTGGTTTACGGGAACAAGTGAGGGGGTGGAAAGTCCCTAAAGGCCCCACACCGCCTCCCTTAATAAACTCCTTTCTGGGACTGCTGGAAGGGGAGTCTTTTCACAACTGATGGAGGTCCTAGAATTGGCAAGGAGAGTCTCTGCCTCGGGGGTTTCCTTCTTCCTGCCGTAGTGGGGGGCCATAGCTATCATGCTCTTCACTGTGGGGAGGCCGACCTTGGTTCCAAAGTCAAGAGAAGAGTCAGCTCAGTCAGACCCTCGCCCAGGCTTTTGGCAATGGAGGCACGGTGGGTTCCGTGTGCGTGGAAGGGCGAGCGCTGGCTCAGGCGGACAAGATCTGTCTCGGGCGGTGAACTACTGGCAGGAAGAGGAATCTCAGAGATCATTGAGATAAACGCCTTTCCTCATATTCGAATGGAACCCCAGGCTTCGAAAGGGTGAGTGGCTTGGAGCCGGAATCCAGGCTTCCCGCCCACAGGGCAACTTGACAAACCGAGGTTTCCTCCTCAAGCTGATGTCGGTAAATTTACCTTCCCCAGAACTTCCTCCACAAAACAAAATTCCTCCAAGGTGCAGTATGACCAGCAGGTTCAGAGGTCCTATAAATTTAAGAAACCAGTCTTCACGCCTCCCCCGGAGAGTCACAAGGCACATTGACTGACTTCTCAAAAGCTGAGAAAGGACTGCCGACCCTGGTTAACTCTGTTCAACCCAAACTTTTCAAGACTTTTTAACCATGGACTCCGATTTTCATATCAGCTTCTCATCTCCACAGAACGGCGGTTCTTCCAGGCTCACTTTCAGAAATACTGAGTGATTTTTTTTAAGACAGCAAAGAAGCCTTTGTTAGGTCTAAGAGACAGCCACAGCAACTCAAACCCATGGAGGACCTGCCCAAGCAGATGCCTTTTTTCCCATCAATCAGAAGCATGTATTGCTATTTATCCTTTGTGGGAGGCACAAGAGAGCCTGTGGTAGAGTCAGGGAGGGCTCAGTCCATGAGCTCAGGGTCTGGCCTGAGCTACATGGGTCTGGCCAGGCTTCTGGAAGGCGAGGAGAAGTTCCAGGGGCACATCAGGATCTATCCCATCTCTAGAGGAGAATAACGCCATCTACACTCTTCGTGGCAGGACCTGGGGGTCAGAAATAGTCATTTACTGTTAGTGAAAATACTTTGATCCCCCTCTTGAAAGCCCTCACAAACTGGAGCAGCTATTATTGTTGGGGTAGATGATGGTGACCGGGACAGAAGCCATTGAACAGGGGAATGCCCATCTCCTAAATCTTCCCACCATAGGGGGTGGGATTGAGGGCAAGGATGTTGTAGAAGCAGTTTCAGGTCTAAGAGCAAAAAAAAGAGAAGGCTTACAAATGTAGTGTTAAATAGCAAATGGCATGCAGTTGACTGAATATGACCCCTAAGGAAAAAGCACAGAATTTTCAAAAAATGTATTAGCTAACCAGGAATGTTTGAAAAGTAAACATTCCTAGAAGCCTTGCTTATTATGTAAATGTGTAGCTAAGGTTTCTCCTTATCTACATTCATTTGTCTTATATTTAACATAATACTTCATTTTAATGTAAACAGAAGAAAATCTGCCCTTGAAGGTAATGGTTTAATTCACCAAGTGAAAAAAAGTTTTTAATTGTTATTGAAGTATAGTTGATTTACAATGTTGTGTTAGTTTCAGGGGTACAGCAAAGTGATTCAGTGCCATATATATATATATATATATATATATGTATATACACATATATACATTCTTTCTCAGATTAGTTTCCATTATTAGGTTATTATAAGATATTGAGTCTAGTTTTCTGTGCTTTTCTTGTTGGTTATCTATTTTATATAGAGTGGTGTGTATATGTTACTCCCAAACTCCTAATTTATCCCCACACCCTCCCCTTTGGTAACCGTAAGTTTGTTTTCTATGTCTGTGATTCTATTTCTGTTTTGTAAATAAGTTCCTTTGTATTATATTTTTAGATTCCACATATAAGCGGTATCAGATGATACCAAGTGAAAATTTTTTAATGTAACCAAACGCATAGAGATTATAAACATGGGCTCTGGAGTCAGAGAGCTGAGGTTTAAATCCTAATAACGCAACTTACTAGCCTCATGTGCTCAGCGAGTTTCCTCATGTCTCTGGTCCTCGGTTCCTTTCACCTAAAACAGATCCTCACAGGATTGTTGTGGAAGCTGAATTATAATATATGTCATATGTAGCACAGTGCCCGGCTCATAATTACTCCAGGAATGGCAGTGGGGCTGTTAAGAGTCATAGTTGGAAAAAATTATCATTAACAGTAATGATGTAACAATAATAATAAAGAAAAATAGAGAGGCACTGGTAGAACACGTTGGAAAACCGTTCGGCAGTATCTCCCAAAGCTGAATACTTGCATAACCTATGGCTCAGTAATGCCATTCCCAGGGATGTGTGTGTCTATGTGTGTGTGTAAATACATAGATGCATTATTTTTATATACACCCATAACAAGGCAGCTCTGGTGTCCACACCACAGCCCTGGGCACTGCTGTCAGCAGGTCGTTTGGACACCAGTGCCCCGGCACCGTCGCAGTTTCAATCTGGGCTCCTGCCTTTCCCCTCAGGTTCCACAACCACGCTGAGCCCTCCCACAAATTTCCTCATTGTTTCTTCCATAGCCAACGGGCACGCATCTCCTTTGTGAGATCCCTGCCTCTGTTCTGTCTTTCCACATCTGGACTGAGGCTCCAGGCCCTTCTAAAATCCCACTTCCTTCTTATCTGGGTGCAGCCACCTCAGGCAGAAATATGCTAACCTGCCAGCCAACGCCAGGTAACCTGAGCACTCCCCCAGGGCGGGAGGGAGGTCCTGCTGCTCCTGGGGTCCTAGCGGGGACTTGCACAGGGGCTGGCCTAGAGTGTTGGTTTGGTGTTCCTGAAGGAGAGGGACAGACTGATGGCTTTGGCAACACTGGGCGGCCAGAGGTCCCATGTGATGTATCAATCACAGTAAAGCCATCCAGAGAGAGCCTTCCCCAGTCATGGTCCAAAGGCCCTGAGTCACAGTGGAAGAAGTGTGGGCTGTGCGATCACACAGAGCTCAGCCCAACCCTGATATTTACCAATTTGGAGGCTTTACCCACTTCCTTTGATCCCACGTTTCCTGGTGAAATAGACGGGCATAGCCCCTATCTCTAGGGTTATTGTGAGAATAAGCAACTGGAGTAACATCCATAAAGCATCTTCACATACAATACATGACCCATAAAAAATGGGCCCAATTGGGCCGGTTACATCTAGGGATGCTTTGGTTGACAAGAAAAGGACTGCCTAGATAAGATAAATATTTGGAAACTCCAAAATGGAGATGGTATAGAGGAGAGAGGAGTTCTTCTGGGTGCATCCGGTGGCCATTTGTCGAGGGTTGGTACCAGCTGGAAGATGGCGCCATTGAGTACAGATGTTAGGCCCCCTCGTTTTGGCCCCCAGCTACATGAGTTCACATCCAGCCATTGGCTTCCATTAACTCTGTGACCTTGAGCCGATTATATATCCAGTCTGTGTCTCTCAGTGTCCTTATTTATGCGATAGGATTGTGGTTTTCCTCCTCCTCTGTTTGTTTTGATGATTGAATGAGATAATACAGCTACAACTGGTTTAATGGTGAACTAGACCCGGCAGGTGCTAGGAAAGTGCGCTTAATTCTTTCTTTCCAATGCCTTCAAGCCCACTCTGCTGGGGGGAGCGTGGGCTTGAAGGTATCCTCACCATCCCATAGACCAAACCCCCTAAACTAAAGGCCCTAGACTAACACTTCTCCAGTCACTGTCTTGTATTAATACACACAATTTCAGAAGTGAAAAAGCCACCAGAATTCTTCTAGATCAGAACTCCAATCTGTCTTTTGATTAAAAGCTTCTCCACCCATCACAGTTGGGGTCTGGTTTGGGTGCACTAACCACAGAGGAAAGGAACAGAGGGGGGCTTGACCATCACTTACCTACCTGGCTCTTCTGCCCCTCCCTACAGCACCTGACTCGTGGGGGCGAAGGAAGGAGGGAGAGGTAAGGAAGTAAGGACCTAACTTGACAGGTGAAGACGTAATCCAGGATCTCGCAGGAGAAGTGTCCGATAGTAACTCTCTCACAGGGTGCTCTGCTGGGCTCTTATAGACCCCACACCTTCCCTGGGCCAACCGTCTGAGCAAAGTCTCGAAATAATCAAGCCTGGCTACCTCCACATCTCACTGTAACTGACAGCAAGCAGGCTCCACTCCCCCTGGAGACCTTTGCCCTTGCTCTGACTCAGGGATCCCTCCAGCCAGCATCTGCGCTTTAGGTAGAGTCCCAGGTTTCTGAGCCTCGGCACTATCGGCTCGCTCGAGTGCCATTTGCTATGGGGCTCCGTTCTGGGCATTGTAGGGTGTTTAGCAGCATTCCCGGGTCTATACACTAGATGCCAGTAGCACCCCTCCCTCTAGCTGGGACAACAAAAATGTTCTCGGACATTGCCGAATAACCTCTAGGGGGCAGAATTGCTCCTGGTTGAAAACCACTGGCTGAGACTATCCCAGGCAAGAGTTAAGTCCAAATTTCAATGCTCTGAAAAATTCCAGGAGACACGTTAAGTTCCCTGAACACTTACTTGGTTTAAAGAGGCACTAATCTCTCCTCTCCTCGAAACACTCGCTAAGCTTTTGCACAGTCATCCCACACCTCCTATTTCACAGCCTCGAGAAGGGGAATAACGGGCCAACGGTGGTAAAACCTGGCTTCGGCCACCCCCAGAAATCCCACACAAATGGTCTTTTCTTTTCAGAATGTGCAGGCATCTGTCACTTTTTGTGCTCAACGTTTATTGCAGGGTTGGGGGGAACATTCTATCTGAGCACTCTGCAGAGACAGGAAAAGGGCTGTGTTGAATATTATGTTCACAGATACCATAATTGATTTAAAACAAATGTACATGACATTGACCAAAAAAAAGTACTTAATAAGAAAAGAAAACATTTTAGGCATATACAGCTTAACTTGATAAAATTACATTTTGAGGTAGGGCCCAAAGTGGGAAAGGCTGGAGAAAAGTTCTGTGGCCTCCTACAAGGCCTCTGCTTTCATGATACACTTTTATGTCTCTGGGAGTCATTCTACCACTTCCCTGGTCCTTCCCTCCCCAGGATGAAAGGGGCTGGAAGGAGGAAGCAAGAGCTGGTGGGCAGGAGGGAAGACCAGGAAATAGGGGCAGTCATTATTCTTATTCCTTTTTATTCGACATCAATCCCCGTCCCCAAAGCATTTTGTCAATGGAGGGCTTGGTTCTATTTCAAAATGGTGAACCTAACTTCATGGAAAAAAGCAAGTCATTGTAATTCAATAATATTTTATTGTCAACAGCATAAAAGAAATTCAATATTGAACCTTCGGAGTAAGAAGAAAGTTGAACCTATTTACAACAAAGCCAGAGGAGAAAGAGGGGGGTGCTGTCACCAGATCCCAATCTTCCACACCGTCCTGTTTCTGTAGTGAATTAACACGTGAACTGGTGACATAAATAACTTCTCAGAAACATCTTGAAAAACTGCAACTGTTGTAGGTTCCCAGCTAGCTGTCTACAGTAACTAAACCCATAGGCTTTGGAAAAACACAAGTCACAGCAGTGCGAGCATATCAGTAGCTTTAGTCACGTTTCCTAGCAGCGTGAAGTTCCTCCCCCTTTCCCACTATCACAGTACACAGAGAGACGAGTCCCTTCAACACTCGTAAAATTCTTTTATTGTCTGCTGTGAAAGTCCCTGTGCATTTAAGCCCTGGTGGTCAGACATCCACCAGCCTGTGAGTCGGTTAGAATTCCCTGCCGGTGGTCTCTCACCAACCCAACAACCAGGTAGGGGTTCTATCAACAGTGAAAGTGAATCCTTAATAAGATCTGAGCTTCCCCTTGAGGTGCTGCCCTTTGGTTACTACAGGTCCAACACTCCAAAATTTCAAAAAGTTCTGAAAAGAAAGTTTTCTCATAAGTAGGTGGCACACTGATTTGGCAGCAAAACCTGATACTTATGGGCTACCTGGAGTCTTTATTTTGTGCGGATAGCCTACATTTTGTGGCAGAAATATTAAGGTGTTGATTTATAGGGTTCTGCTCCAGCCTCTATCAATGGAGATCCATAACATACAGTATGTGCAACATATTATCTTTCTAAAATCTCCAAAAATCAGAATTTGAAGGAAATATTTGTTCCGCAGGGTTTAATGTAAGGCGCTGTGGACGTACAGTAGCTTGAACGTATGTCCAAGTTTCATTGGCTCCAGGAAAGTTTTGCAAAGCCCATGTACCAGTTTCTTCAGTCTTTCAGGAAAAAGGAAATGTCTAGAACATTCTGTATCCCAGTGATGGAAGGCTAAGCTTTGGTAATAAAATCCTCTCCAGATCCTCCTTATATGCATTTTCTTTGTGAAAGACTGTATTCCTGCCAAAAACCCTAGATAGTTTGACAAATGATGAATACAAATTTTTTCTCTAAGGTGATTCCTTTTCATTAAAAGTATCGTCTTTTAAGGGGGTGGGAGGGAAAGAACAACAACAAAAAAAAAATTGGAAGAAAGGCTATTGGTGTGAATACGAGCAGCTTCCTGATCCAGCAATATTAACAATTTATTGTATTTAGAAAACCATTCTCGGCTGCAGAGTTTACAGAGAAGTCGGGTGGGACTTAACCTGGGCTCTGCCACTTAAGGAGAACAGAACTTGCCAAAGAAAATGATGTTTCGAGTTTTGTTGTGCCTGATGATGTAAATAAAGGGGTGGTCGGCATTGAATTCATCCTTGTGCTGCAGGATTCGTGATCCTGGCACCTCTATGGAATCCCCGCCTTCTTCAGTTATTTCTAAGCACACTCTGTGAATGACATTTGAGAGGGCCACTCCCTTGGTCTCTGACATTCCAGAGAAATCAGATGCATTCTCATTAAAGATGTTTTTCAGCCCTAGGTTTTCCAGACTAGCCTTGGGATCAATCATCTTTTCCATCTTAAATTTTGGAATGGAGACTTTGACTTTAGCATTGGCCATGGCACTGGGATTGGTCCACTGCAATAGCGTCTCTGAGTTGAGTTGTTTTTCAACCTGAAGGACAAAAAGGAGAGGAAATTGTTTTTCTTTATTTCCAATTGTAAAAGATCCTCCTTGATTAAAAACATAAAATGGCATGGTGAGCCCTATTTGGAAGCAGTACAGATGGTTCATCAAAGATGGAATCAGCCCTGCAGTTTTGGTGTGTGACTAGGTTCTCTTAAAAATGGTCCACCCATACAGAGCTACCATATGACCCAACAATCCCACTCCTAGGCATATATCCAGAGAAAACCATAATTCAAAAAAGATACATGCACCCCAACGTTCATAGCAGCACTATTTACAATAGCCAGGACATGGAAGCAACCTAAATGTCCATCAGTAGAAGAATGGATAAAGAAGATGTGGTACATATATACAACAGAATATTACTCAGCCATAAAAAAGAATGAAATAATGCCACTTGCAGCAACATGGACGGACGTGGAGATTGACATACTGAGTAAAGTAAGTCAGAGAAAGATAAATATCATATGGTATCACTTATATGTGGAATCTAAAAAAAATGGTACAAATGAACTTATATACAAAACAGAAATAGAGTCACAGATGTAGAAAACAAACTTACGGTTGCCAAGGGGGAAAGCAGGGAATCAGGTGGAGGGATACATTGGGAGATTGGGATTGACATATACACACTACTATATATATAATAGATAACTAATAAGAACGTACTATATAGCACAGGGAACTCTACTCAATCCTCTGTAATGACCTATATGGGAAAAGAATCTAAAAAAGAGTGGGTATATCTATATGTATAACTGATTCACTTTGCTGTACAGCAGAAGTGAACAAAACATTGTAAATCAACTATACTCCAATAAAAATTAATTAAAAATAAAAATGGTCTACCCAGCTACCTAGCATTGTTCTCCTCCACTCACTCCACAACAATGGTCCCTCTGTTCTGAAATTTATGAGGGCATTTCTTTTAACTATAGAGTAGCTCTATAGAAATGAATGCACGGATTATGATGTTGCATGGATAATAGTGAAATAAATGTAAAACTAGAGAAGTTTTTATGCATAATATTTATTGAATGCTTGTCTTGATTTCTCTACTAGGAAATCTAGAATATTCGTGCCCTAGACATGGTATCAAATTTCATAACTCAAATTAAAGCTAAAGTTACTCTTTTTAAAATGAGAATTTGAACTGTCTAGGATCATCCTTTAAGATCATAGGTGAAGAATGCATCTATTTCAGTTGGCTATTTTTAAAGTGAGAGATATGCAATGACACATAAAATGATTTAGACATAAAATTCTTCACTGAGCAAATCTTAAATTGCTCCTTGCCCTTCCAGCCTCCCCACTGGCTAGAGGAGAAATACATGTGCAACAGAGAATGATGCTACCTTGACTTACTTACTGGCACGTTATAAGTACCAAATAAATATTAACTGTTCTAACATTGAGGAGAAAGGTCCCCAAAGAACCGTGAAACCCTTAGAGACCATTGAGCAAGTGAATCGTTAAGGCAAGGCTGCCGCAGCCCCACAAGCACCGCCCGAGCCTCTCCTTGGCTCCGCTGCGCCTGCGGGCTGGACGCCCGCCTCCCTCCTCACCTGTTCCAGGCCCGTGGACCCGTGCTCCACATCCTTGGGGAGTAGGACGAGCATGCTGAGGTGCTTGTTTTGAAAGGGAAGCTCTATGAGCTTACAGTTGATACCGTCGACGTGGCCCATACAGAACGTGGCCTCCAGGTTCATCATTTGCACTGGTTTGGTGTCCGTCTAAAAAAGGAGAAGAAATTTGCTCTGCTTGTTCTTCTCACACATGCCCACACACCCCTCTATACACACACAGCTATACACACACATACTCATAAATTCGTTCCTGATATAGTTCCACGTCATTATGGCTTAAAGAGGCAGGCAGGTAATCCACACCATCAGAGACTGTCCTGTCAAGAGTTTATGACTTCCTTTGAAAAGTTATCCATGTGCTTTGTAATTACAGGATCTATCCATAATATAATACTGTATTTGCATATATAAAACATTAAAAATAAGACAGGATGACTGGAAATACAGGCAAATTTTAACTTAGCCTTTATAGATGCCTGTAATTACAAGATCTTTAAACCATTCCTGGTAGAGCTCACTTGAAAGTAAATTCCAGTGCAAACCCACATGTCCATTTATGTAGCTTTTCCTTATACAATGCCTAATATGGAAAAGTTAACGTATAGCAGAACAAAACCATGCTTGTTTTGTTCTCCATCTGCCTTCGGTTTTAGTCATCCTGCCCTCGGTCCTCTCTTCCTGCTCTGATCTGATTAGAGAGAAGAACCTTGGTTTTAGTCTCAAATGTGACATAAACATACGCTGCGACCTTCAGCAAGTCACTTAACCTCTCTGGGCCTCAGTTTCCTTGTCAGTGGAATGAGGGAATTGGAAATTTCAGAATGATGGTTCCCTCTGGAGAGGAAGCAGGGAGATGGAGGGGTGGTGGGGCTACACAGGACAGTGCAATTCTTGCTAAATTTTTTCTTTAAAATATCTGAAATAAGGTAAAATATAAAGATTTTACAAAGGTGGTTGTTGGTACATTGGTGTTTGTTATACTATTCTCTATAATTTTCTGTATGCTTGCAATATTTCATGATTTTAAAAATTAAGAATGATAACAAACAAAATTATCTCTAAGTCTCTTCCGGCTCCTATCACTCAGGCCTTTCTCCCCAGGCAGCATCCCAGGACTTTTCTTCTCCTCTGTGTCCCCATTAATATCTGACCTTGTATCTGTGCTACAGAGGTGACTCATTTTCTGAAGAAAAATTAATTCATACTAAGGAGTAAAAGACTGATAGTAATTTAGTGCAATTTATTGTCTTGGTTTATACCTCCCATGGGATATTTGCCTGTTAACCGAACCTCTTTGGAGGGAAATTTCAAACATCGTATCAGGTCTGCAGGAATAATATTACAGTAAAGCTTTAATGTGGGATCTTCGAATGGTAATAGTGTTACCCAGCACTATTTTCCAGCAAAGCTAGACTTATTTTATTTTTTGTACATACCTCTATTTTAACACTTGTCACAATGTTAGAAAATGTATGTATGTGACACCCCCACCCCAACTAGACTACAGTCAAAGCAGAAACCATGTCTTATTTTCTTGGTATGTCCCAGCACATAGTAATTGCTCACTAAATATTTGGTTGATAAATAATTGAAGACTTTGACTCTATGTATAACCAGAAACAAAATTATGATTTTAAAATAAACATACTACTTTTGAAATTAACTGGTAATTCTTCCACGTATTTCCCTCAAAGAAGTATAGATTTGTCTAAAAATCTCCATCAGGTTAGAGTACTAATAGTTTCTGAATTCACAGAAGCTGTGACCACCAAAAACGGTCATCTATTTCATTTATCAGCACTGACTATGGATACAATAATCCCATTTTCTAAAACATAAATTAAGATGTATCTTCTGAAAACAGGACTAAGTAATGACCATCCCAGAAAATATCCAATACAGTGTGTGTGTGTGTTTGTGTGTGTGTGTGTGTGTGTTCACGCACATGAGTGTGTGTGTCCACCTTTGTCAGGATAGGTACTGTACTCAACTTTTCTTTTTTAATTTATTTTCTTTTTGGCCACGTTGGGTCTTTGTTGCTGCGAGCAGGCTTTCTCTAGTTGTGGCAAGCGGGGTCTACTCCTCATTGCGGTGTGTGGGCTTCTCACTGCGGTGGCTTCTCTTGTTGCAGAGCACGGGCTCTAGGCACACGGGCTTCAGTAGTTGTGGCTTGCACGCTCTAGAGCTCAGGCTCAGTAGTTGTGGAGCACAGGCTTAGTTGCTCCGTGGCATGTGGGATCTTCCCGGACCAGGGTTCGAACCCATGTCCCCTGCATTGGCAGGCGGATTCGTAACCACTGCGCCACCAGGGAAGCCCTGTACTAAACTTTTAATAATATAACTTCATCAATTTAGTCTAACCCTTAAAAGAGACACCAAAGGACACGAGAAAAGATTTAGTAACATCACCCCAAAAGTTCAGGAGCTGACAAAAGCAATTCAAAGGAAACAAAGGAAAAGTAATAGCGCCTGCATTCAAAAGCAGGGTATATCCCCACGCAGCCTTGAATAGTGTTTTATTTTTTTGTTTGGTGAACCGCTGAGAGATCAATGGCATTTAAAATCCTTATTAATTCTCTTCCTAGAGTCTGAGTCTCCAGGACGTGATATGACCTAGCTTTATGATTTAACAACAAGAATAAAGGAATTGCACACATTCTTCCTCCCTTTATAAAAGACACCCATTAACATTTTCTTAAATGTAAAAGCCACAAATCTGAGGGTGGTCGGCACAAAAGTCCATGGTGAACTCACTCACTGTTACCTGGTTCTGATGATGTTCTGGGCTAGCCCTGCAGCCGGTATGAGAAGCACCATGCTTCAGGTTTCACTTAAACATTCTCACGGCCCCTTTGCCAGCCCTTCCCAGGGAGGAGAGCCAACCCTAACCACTCTGGAGGGGACACTCGGTGTGAGGGTCACTGGGGCCAACACTTGGTCCCCGCTCACAGCAGAGGCTAGGTACAGTCATGTTCAACTTTAGCTCCAAATAAAAGGCAACACTAAGAAAGTCAAAAAGCCGTGTTTAAAACTCAGGGACCCATAGGTGAAAAATACAGAGTCTAAAGAAGTAATTGTTTGGTGCCTGGTGTCTGAGACAGAGCCCTGTGTGCAGGGTCAGTCTTGGCCCTGGCAGGCAGTAATGAGTAGACCACTGTAATCTGGGAAGCCAAATGGAGGAACAGCAAGTAGAGGGGGACCTGGCTCCCTCCCTAGGACCATGGAGGTTTCGAGTAGGTAAGGAGCACACTCAGTGATTATCGTCCTCTCCCAGGGAAAACGGCCCATGGATCTTGCACAGGAACCCATGGCAGTCCCAAAAGCCAAAAAGGTTTTGTTTGCTATTGGCTGTTTAATCAAACTGATCCTTCCAGATCGGTCATTCTTTCAACGAACATTTGCTGAGCACCTACTAATGTGTCAGGGACTGGGCCAGGAATTATAGAAACTGAGATGGGCAAAACATTATCCCTGCCCTTAAAAGTCCATGCACTAGTAAGAGATCCAGAAAAGTAAATAAATAATTTGATTTCAGTGTGGAAAATACAGCTGGAGCAGGGGATTTGGGAGGGGAGGGTGTGGACTATGAATGCAAATGCTGTAAGTACAAACAAAAAGTCATGGGAACCAGTCCAGTTAATTCAGGTATAGACTGTATCTTGAAGGTCTTTTCTTCCTGGGTTCTAGCCCTAAGAAAGTACAATGATAATATTTGGCAAAAACAAAAGTGATTAATGCTAAGTACTCTAAGTGCTGGGAGAGACCTGAAAATTAGAATTGATGCATAAGAGTTACAGGGTAAATAAGCTTCCTTCCGAGATTGTGCTGACTGACGCACAGTTCTGAGTCTGCATTCTTGACACAAGCCAGATCTCATCAAATGAGACCAAATCACACCATCATATAGATACCTGGGGTATCCTAGGTCCTCTAATGAAATGGGTCAGTTTTCCAGTCTCAGTGCTTTGGTTTCATTTATAGAGGAGGCACTTTACCTATTTATATGAATTATTTTTGGCATGGGATGTGGCTTCATTATTCACTCAGTAGTATTCATGAGACTTCCCTGCGATACAGGTTTCCATTGTAATTCTTCCCCATAATGAGTCCCAGCACTGCAGACAAGTAAGCTATGCTTTTTCCTTCACAGCCAATGAGTACCTCAAAGCATCTTTTATTTATTTATTTATTTATTCTGTGGTACGCGGGCCTCTCACTGTTGCAGCCTCTCCCGTTGCGGAGCACAGGCTCCGGACGCGCAGGCTCAGCGGCCATGGCTCACGGGCCCAACCGCTCCGCGGCACGTGGGATCTTCCCGGACCGGGGCACGAACCCGTGTCCCCTGCCTCGGCAGGCGGACTCTCAACCACTACGCCACCAGGGAAGCCCTTGCAAAGCATCTTTTAAATTAAAATATCAGAACCATTTACTTCACTATTAACAGGTGAGAAATGAGATCACAGAGGAGCTCATTAACCTGGAACGAGATTCCCAAATGGTCAATGTTTCGTGATGATCCAAAGGCCTCTAATGTTGGGATTTGGTTTGTTTCTTTTCTTTTCCTTTCTTACTAATGGTCCCAAACATCTGTAGTTATTTTCCGGTTGGTGATTTAGCTTTACCCACTGTGTTAGAAGCTCTATAAACTCTCACTCAGATCAGACCCTGAGGACATTCTGGAAAAAGGGTGAGAGTCTCTCTCTTATGGTTCTTTTCCTACACTTAAACAGCCCCTGCCCCTCCCCGCTGTTGTCTAAGGAAAAGCCCACTGCCTCCTGTGCCTTAATTTTCCTCATTGGAGTGAATTCCTAGGGTCCCTTGTGTTGCTATAACTTTTCAGATCTATAGTTGGGATCCTCTGACTGCAACACGCAGCCCACATACCTTATTGATTCTGAAAGGACATTCTTTGGTTTCTGATTCAGGAAATTTCTTCATCCACTTCCCAACAAAGTAGGCAGCATTAACCACAAGGATTTGAGTCTGGTCTGTTACACTGTTGTCAGCTAAAATGTTCTCAAAGCGGCCTGCAAACAATGGTAGGAAACCACAAAATTGCACGGGGTTATGCTTGCAAAGCACCCCTGATGTCCCCATGTGAATCCACTGACAGGGCATTTAACCCTGGCTAGAGCCGCGCCACGTACGGCCTGGTAGCCCAGACCATCTCATTTAAGAAGGACCCCTTTATCTCCTTGCATCTTGCCTCAACCAGACTTTCCAAAGAGACCTAGGGAGGAGAGTGAGGGGGAGAAGGGAGGGGGGAAAAGACGCAAGAGGAGCAAGAAGAAATGCACAAGCTACCACTGTGGAGTCCCCATTCGGTCTGAGGCAATGTGCTAGCCATGCACAGGCACGGTATCGTGCATTGCTCCCCACTTTACAGACGAGGAAGCTGAGACTCCATGTTAAGTCCCTCGCCCAAGATGATGCACGAGCAAGGGTGAATTCAGGATTCAAAGCCAGGTCTTTGTGACTCCAGAGCCTGTGCTCGGGAAGGAAAATGCAAGAAAGCTTACTTTCCACCGGGCCCTGTGCTCCGAATGGTCACGTGTCTTATCTCACTTCCCTATGATGATCCTGTAGGGCAAAGGTCATTATCCCCATCTCACAGTTGAGGACACTGAGACTCAGAGAGGCCAAGTGGCTTTCCTGGTTCACTCAGCTGCCAAGCACGTCTGAAGCCAGGTCAGTGCTCCCCGCTTTACCCGCAGCTCACTGCCCCCTCCCCAAATCACACTGCTTTGTTTGCATCCTGGTCAGCTGTAATTACCACCATAAGCTCCATAACAATTGTAATGACCATAGTGTCAAATCCCCAACAGCCAAAACAGGTGGTGATAAGCCCTTAATAAAATGAAGTCCTCGCCTTTGAAGAGCATTGACTTTTTGGCTAAGGATATTTCATTTACCTAATCTCTCAGATCTTCACAACACTGCTCAGGCCCACTTCCTGGGCCTGTGACTAGGTGTGAAGGGCCCTGCACTGTTTCATGCTCTGCTGTCGCCATCTTAAAATTCTTAATGTGGTTTTTAATATAAAGGGCCCTGTGTTTTCATTTTGCACTGGGACCCACAAACGATGTAACCTGTCCTGCCAGTGCTATATGATGGGTCCAATATGTAATAGCATGACTGAAGAAGTGGGGAGCTAGTAAGTGCTGGTTAACTTCAACCTCGAGCTTCTGGTTTCAAATTCAGAGAAGTCTTTTCACTAAACTACGTTCTCCAGTAAAAAACTCAAATTTATGAAGATTTTTAAACAGAGTCCCTTGGAGAGAAAATGCAATTCGTTAACAATTTTAAAAGCAAAACTGGGGGGCTTCCCTGGCAGTCCAGTGGTTAAGACTCCGAGCTTCCACTGCAGGGGGCACAGGTTCCATCCCTGGTCAGGGAAATAAGATCCCGCATGCCATGTGGGCGGCCAAAAAAGAAATTTTAAAAAAAGCAAAACCGTCACACAGCAATTTAAATGGGAGCTGCCTTTCACATATACATTTTTAAATTGCCTAACCTGGTATTAGTTAGACCAGATTTTTCTTTACATATGAAGCCAAAGAAAATTCATTTGTCCCAATAGCTACCTCCCTATACAAAAACTGTACAAATATGTCCCCTGGGAAAGGGGATGTCAACACTGATTTGCACCCAAGCTCATCTTAGCTCCAATTCCTTTCCAGCAAGGAGCACAACTCACAGAGAATTTTAATGGAGGGAGGAGTCAGGAAAGGGAGAGGCCTGAGGGAAGCCCGAGCAAGAGGCAGGACCAGGTGGAAGCTGCAGAAGAGACCCCGGGCCCCAGGGGCTATCAGAGGGCCAAGGGTAAGGAGGGTTGTGAGACCCGGGACAAGCTTCCACCATGGTTTGTTTTGTTCTGTTTTTTCTACATGTGTATTTGATTATCTAAGACCTTTTGCCTTTTTTTCCTTGACAAACTTGTAGAATTTTTGAGCCAAAAGTGGCCTCAGGGATCATCAAGTTATAGTCCAAGCCCTTCACTTCCAGATTGAAAAACCAGCCTTGGAACTGGCCCAGAGCCTTACTTTGTTGGGGGCACATCCAAGCCTCCAGAAGGGCATGTGGCAGCCCATTTTAGCAGACTAAACCTGAAGTACTCAGAATTTCTGCCAACTGATGATATCCAGAAATCCACGTGGTTGAAATGGCTTGATGGACAAGAATTTAGCTTGTATACCGAAACCATCAAGGAATCCTCCAGATGTGCAGCCTTGTACTTATCAGATTCATGAGACGATATGGTCTGTTTACTTAGTGATTTATAGCAGAATAAGTAAAGGATACTTGCCATCTGTGAGTTCCTTAACTGAGTTGTTGATCTGACCTTTTGTTTCTTCCAATTTATCTTTGAAATCAACAGTCTCCATTTCATTTGCATAGGGTCTCTTGGTAGAGCTGATGAACTCCTGAAAAACATCCAGTTCATAAAATCACGAAGTCCTTAAAGTCTGTAGTTAAACCATTATGTTGGTACACAATTCTAGCACAAGGACTTTTAAATCTCTATTACGTGGATACTCCTTCAAAATCTGTAACACTATATAAATTGAAACCTTATGAAAAAAAATCAATGAATTTTCTTTGTATTCTTTCATTTGTTCAATTCTAAGACAATATCAATTGTTAAATGCCTCCATCAATTTAGCATCAGTTTTGGGGGAGAAAAGAAACATTATGCTACATGCACACAACAATTATAATATGAATTCCAATTTCAGAAACATTAAAATGTACATACAGATAAAATGTAAATTTATATATGTATGTCTTAGAATGGAAGAAATGTACAGAAAAGAGAACTCTATGAGAAGAAAAATCTTATCCCCACTGAAATAAATAAATATTCTAAAGATGCTTGCTACTCAAAGTGTGGTCCGAGAACCAAGACCTGCAGCATCACCTGGGACCTTGTTAAAATGCAGAATCTCAAGCCCCACCCCAGAATCAGAACCTGAATTTTTAACAAGATTCCCAGGTGATTCATCTGCATGTTAAAGTTTGAAACACAGTGCCGTAAGGAACAGAGCAGTTCTTCTCATTATAATGCTTGTTAAAAATGCAAAACCCGGGACTTCCCTGGTGGCACAGTGGTTAAGAATCTGCCTGCCAATGCAGGGGACACGGGTTCGAACCCTGGTCCAGGAAGATCACACATGCCTCGGAGCAAATAAGCCCGTGGGCCACAACTACTGAGCTTGTGCTCAAGAGCCCGCGAGCCACAACTACTGAGCCTGCATGCCACAACTGCTGAAGCCCGCGTGCCTAGAGCCCGCGTTCCACAACAATAGAAGCCACCGCAATGAGAAGCCCATGCACCGCAACGAAGAGTAGCCCCCGCTCGCCGCAACTAGAGAAAGCCCGTGCGCAGCAACGAAGACCCAACGCAACCAAAAGAAATAAATTAAATAAATAAATTTTTTAAAAAAGAAAAGGCATTAAAAAAAAAAAAACCGGAAAACCCTAAATCCGGTCCCTGGTGATCTTGATTCTAGTGAACCAAGGCCAGGAATTTGCACTTCTAACACCCAGGTAGTTCTGATACAGGTGGCCCTCCTCAGACCACACTTCTTTGTACTGTTACTAGTAAAATTATAGATGATATACAACCAACAGGAACAATGGAATCAGCCTTTTAAAAAATTCCTTGCAACTCTCGGTTTGAAATAATTCAAAATGTTGAGTGGAAGGTCAACCAAACTAAACACAGCTTGATTAAATGTCACGTCACTTCACTTCCTAAGCACAGGACTCCTTGGACTTTTTTCAGAACAACTACAGGCTTGCCCAATTTGATTCTGTTCATTGCAACCCAACCTTGGGACTGAGTGTTACCATTTACTGACAGAGCTAAGAACATTCCAGAGACTCAGCAAGATGAAGGGCCTCCACTATCTTCACTGCCAGCAACAAAATGCGTTAAGCATCACTAAGGACCACCTAGGGAGTTTTTAAATTCTTTCCATGCCCAGGCCCCAACCCACATCTCAGTATTTCTTTAATTCCCCAGGTGATTGTTGGAAGAAGAATGGCTGTGTATATGTGTCTTTAAGCAGTAAGAATAAACTCACAACAACATCTAATGACCTATGTCCTCAAAAGATCCCCACCAGGAAAACAAATACCTATTGCAGAAAGTAGTAAAACTATGGCAAAATATTTAACTGGCAGTCTACCTTTTAGATTTGGAAAGCTTGAAATTCTGACCATCCAGACACAAATTGAATCAAGTCGTTATTACTACAGTAGAGAATGACCACTATGCAGCCGAGGATGTTGGCTATGTGTTTCAAATACATATTTTTAAAAGTATTATGATATACTCTGGATCAAATTTAAAAATATATATGTGTTCTTTATATGCTTCCTTCAAGAAATAGCTGAAATTACCACCTCTACCTTGTATAGATACCCACCTGAACAGCCTCATAAAACAAACAAAACCAGTTTATGACCGATGAAAACTTTTTTTTTTTTTTTTTGCAGTACGCGGGCCTCTCACTGTTGTGGCCTCTCCCGTTGCGGAGCACAGGCTCTGGACGCGCAGGCTCAGCAGCCATGGCTCACAGGCCCAGCCACTCCGCGGCACGTGGGATCTTCCCGGACCGGGCCACGAACCCATGTCCCCTGCATCGGCAGGCGGACTCTCAACCACTGCGCCACCAGGGAAGCCCGATGAAAACTTTTAATTCATACAGTTATGATTTTTCTCACTGATTTTGAGAAACATCAGGAGAACATTGTGTGCATGAAAAAATAAGGTAAAGAACTTAAAATGTTGTCCCAGGCTCTATGCGCTGCTGTTTAAGAACAAAGATGTTTAAATCACAAGCTGTCTTGCATCTATAGAGGCACATTTATTAGAGAGTAATAATCCCATTCTCCATTTCTCTCAGTAAGGAAGCTAAGAGGAAGGGTGGGATCTGTGGGTGTTTTACAGGAAACTCACAGCTTCTTTATATTTTAAGTTAAAATATGTGCCTGCAACTGATTCCCTCTAGATTCAACCTCTCCATTAGGACTAATTTATTTTAAATAAATCATAAATGAGCATCTTAGGAATGATTTTCACTAACAAAAAGTTGTTGGTCTAACCATGAGAACATGTCACCCCTGATAAACAGTTGAATCTTGCTAATTGCTCTGAACCACTTACCGTGGAAAGATTCAGAGATTTGTCTACGTAGAGCCGTTTGATTAGTTTCAGGGAATAAAAGGAACTAAGTTTGTTGACATCCGATGTTACTGTTTGAAATCCAAAGGGCACGTCTTTGACATTTTCAAAATGAAGGACCTGTGAGGAGAAAAAAATCCATTATCTGTGAAGCACTGCCTCTTCCCACTGTGGTGGACACATGGTCATGGTCAACCTCCTCGGGTTGGTCCTGAGTATCTCCTGGCTCTATTGTTCCCAGAAGCAAGGCTTCTCAACCTTAGCACTGTTGACAGTTCAGACTGGATAATTCTATGTTCGGGGACCGGCGGGGGCGGGCGCTGTCCTGGGTATCACTGACCTACTAGGTGTCAGTAGCACTCCTTCTTCCATTTGTGACAACAAAAATGTATCCAGACATTGTCCAATGTCCGGGAGAGGGGTGAGGGAAGGGAGGGGCAAATTGTCCCAAGTTGAGAAACACTGCTACAAAGATACACTTCTCTTGATTTAACTATAAGGAAATTTCGCCCTTTCTTCCAAGTGATGCCTCCATGCTCTTTTCCAAACTTGGAAAAGAAGGAAGCTGGGTTATAATTTCTATCCAATTTTGAGATAAGAAGAGAGAAATTAATACCAAGAGACAATCATTAGGCAGGTATCAGATTCCAGGATAGAGGTGTCCTTAGCCAGAGCCTATCCAGTCCCTTTAGTTGCTCTAACAAGCGCCAAATGGGCTGATACGTCATTTATGGTAGGCAGCTGCCATGCCATCGATGGGCTACAGTTAGGTAGCCTTTGAATCCCACCCTGTACCTACTAGAAATGTCATCTTGCCCAACTCTTCAGAACTGTACTTTCTCCTCTGTAAAATGAACTGAGAACACCTACTCTTCTGACATGCTATGAGGATTACAGATATTATATGTTAAGACACCTAAAATATCGTATGGATTCAAAATGTTAATAAGTATTCTTATAGTAATATTCTAAGCCACTTAAAACTAGGATGCTGGGCTTCCCTGGTGGCGCAGTGGTTAAGAATCCGCCTGCCAATGCAGGGGACTCGGGTTCGAGCCCTGGTCCGGGAAGATCCCACATGCCGCGGAGCAACTAAGCCCGTGTGCCACAACTACTGAGCCTGCGCTCTAGAGCCTGTGTGCCACAACTACTGAAGCCTGTGCGCCTAGAGCCCGTGCTCCGCAACAAGAGAAGCCACCGCCATGAGAAGCCCGCGCACCACGACGAAGAGTAGCCCCGCTCTCTGCAACCAGAGAAAGCCAGTGCGCAGCAACGAAGACCCAACGCGGCCAAAAATAAATAAATAAAAAAAAAGCTATCTTCTGTAAGACCTAAATCCTTTTATTTTTTTCCTAACTTTTCTTTTGTTTCAACCAATAGCTCAGCATCTCCTCTGCTCCATGGTGCCCAAAACATGATGTCAGGATAAGGTGATTTTCTCCTAACTCATAAGAACCATGCCCTGATGCCACACCTCAGGTGATCACTAAATGGGCACATTGCACCAACAAGTCACACAGCCTCCGTATTGCAGGGTCAAACTGGCTGGTCCAAGGCTGTACGTAACCCTCATGCCTAATGACAGGCAAAAAGACCAGAAAATTAAAGAACCCAAGTAACCACTGTGGGGAAACAATTGCATGTACTGAAAAGACCTTTATTATTATTACTGAGGAACAGACCCACTACCAGGAAGTCCTCTTTTCTATTTCTTCTCTAATGGGAGATGAGAAATGAGGAATGAGAGATGGGGTAGGGATTGTGGGGTGGAGTTGAAAGAGGAGGACGGACGAAAAGGTACAGCTTCTCTTCCCACAAAGGAAGTTTCCTTTTCAAGTTCCACTCAGTTTCAAGCGTAAATTTGCCATCCTGACACAAATAACATTTTGTGGGTCATATTTTCTGGGGATTTATAGATAAAAGATGTTCCCTTTTTAAATGCTTATGAGCTCATGAAAAGAGAGATTCTGTTGAACTAGAATGATCAATGGAAGAATAATAACGGAATGGAATTAGAAGGGTTTTCACTTATTGTCTAAAGGTAAATGGCAAGGATTGGGGGGTAGCGGGTAAGAGGCTGAGCTGCTCGAAATGGGAAGGAGGTCAAAAGGTACAAAGTTCCAGTTATAAAATAAGTCATGGGGATATAATGTACAGCATAGTGACTATAATTACTAATCCTGTATCTTTGAAAGTTGCTAAGAGAGTAGACCTTAAAAGTTCTCATCATAAAAAAAAATGTTTTTTGTAACTGTGTATGGTGACAGACATTAAGTAGACTTACTGTGGTGATCATTTTGCAAAATATACAAATATTCATCATTATACTGTACACCTGAAACTAATATAATGTTACATGTCAATTATACCTCAATTTTTTTAATAATAAAAGTAAATAAGGACTTAAAAGGTAACAGTATAGAAAATCATCTCATTTGAAGGTCTAAGAACTTTACAGAGATACTCAGCCATAGCCAAAAGGAAATTCTTAAAAATTTTTTATTTATATGTGTACACATACATATATACATACTCCTATATATGTGTGCATGCGTGTGTGTGTGTGTGTGTGTAAAACATCATCTTAGTCCATTCTTCTCAAATGGGATATTCAAATCCCAGGGAGTATTCTAAAGCGTAAGTAAGCACAATCCATCTTCTTATTTATCCATGTTACTTAAAGGTAGATAATTTCAAACATTATTTCTGTATTGAAATAAACATGGATATATTCTATCTATCCAATAGGGTAGAACATATTATAGAGTAGAATATAGTTCAGGCTGCATTTTAATATAAAGGGTGATGCTGTAAATAAATTTCGTGCATAAGACAGGAGGGTGTAGATTTACACTCTTTCTGGTCAGGTTATCTGCAGTGGAACATTTAACAAACATCATCCTGACTGATGCTTACAATATAACGGGTAGAAAGACGTCAGGTGACTTGCCAAAGGCCACTTGTTAGCGGAAAACTTGTGATTGCCTAGCAGATCCCCGCGTTCTCCACAACAACAGTGCCTGTTCTAAACATGGGTTGCAGGACACATAAATGAGCTTTCACATTTAAAAATAGATTAAGAGAGTGCTGGAAATGTCAAAACTCTCGTTCCTGAGCAATTCCGACCACAGAGCCTCATTCCTTTTTCCCCAGGCACCACCTGTGTGATCTTATAACTCTGCTTCCACTCAAAGCAGAAACAAGGCATGGGGCTTACCCGTCCGATTTCGTTTGCTGTGTCACCTCTGGCACCCAGTTGAGCAAGTGACAGAGAGGTGGAGAGACAGATCGGAGAGAAGAGGACATTGCCCGCTGGCTCCTTTTCACACAGTTGTTTGAACAGGTCAACGGCAAAAGCCGAATTTGCCAGTCTCAGGGCATCCATTGTGGGCCTAGAACAAAGAACGAGAGTGAGGTTATTTCTAAATCACCTTTAAAGTGTTCTCAACTGCATTTCGCCAACGCAATAAGAATTCTAGTCAAACAAACTCATGGTCTTGGGTAGAAGAGAGGAAGGAAGGAACTTTCAGTAAATGCAAATTTAAAAGCCAGTGGTAAAGAAACTCCTGCACAAATGTCCTAAGATCTGAACACCCAACATGTGAGGTCCTCTGTGTGTACAGCTCTGCCCGGAATCTCCAAATCGGAGCCCACTTGGCTACGATGGCCTCTGCACGTGGTCAGAACAATGGACAGCACTGATCAAAATCAGTTGGTTTTATTTATCCATATTGTTTCCATTAGGATTTAGGTTAAAGCATACAAAATTGAGTTTTTTGTATCAAAAATAGTCAAATCACAGCAGTTTTGTGTGATTCAAGTTAATATTTCGTAAGTGTTATGGGCTGCATTGTGTCCCCCCTCCCCACCCCGCCCAAAAGGTAGGTTGAAGTCCCACCTCTGGGTAACTGTGAATGTGACCTTATTTGGAAATAGGATCTTTGCAGATTGAATCAAGTAGAGGTCATCAGGGTGGCCCTAACCCAATAAGACTGGTGTCCGTTTACGAACAGGGGAAAAGACACAAAGACAGTCGTGCAGAGGGAAGATGACGTGAGACACAAGGGAGAACACCATAAGGCGACAGAGGTAGAGATTATTGGAGCAATGCCAAGCACACCGAGGTTCACTGGCAACACCAGAGGCAGGAGAAAGGCACGGAACAGATTCTCCCCTGGGGCTTGCCAAGAGAGCAAGGGCCTGACAGCACCTTAATTTCAGAATTCTGGTCTCCAGAACTGTGGGAGTATAAATCTCCACTGTTTTAAGCCACCCAATTTGTGGTACTTTGTTGCAGCAGCCCTACAAGATTAATAAAGTAAGTAATGCCTTAGCAGGGCACCCGGCACATAGCAATATTTAATAAATAATAGCTATGATTGTTTTTGCTGTTAGTACATTATCTACTATGTGGAAGACACTACGAAAAGTATTATAAGGATCACCTGAGTACCCCCTCCCTTCCTCTGAGTTTTCCATCTCTTTGGGCAGATATGTATAAGCAGAATGCCATGCCATGTGGACAGTGGAACAAGTAACATGGGAGTTAAAGGAAAGAGAGGGCAGCTTCATCTAAAAATGAAGCGGAGCCGGGTGAAGTGGAAATGGCAGCAGCGATCCTCTGGTCTTGACTGAGATCTCTCGCTCTCATTACCCCTAGAAGACATGACACTGAAGGTCGTCAGGCAGGATGTGCTCCCCGGTGTTGGACAAAGCATCACCACTCAAGACAGAGGGCTTCCCTCAATCGGGACTCAAGGATGTGTTAAAGTCAAATGCATGAATAGGATCTCAATTTCGCACCTTATACCTGAACAGAAATTCAAAATGCAAAGACGTGAGAATAAGATCAAGGAATGGGCCCTTGATCTTCAAATAGTTCTTTGGAATTCTCCCTTTTACGGGACAGGTGGCTTGTGTGTAGGATGGAATCAAAAAGATTATACTATATCTTGGAATCTGTAAAAACAAGCTCATCAGCAAAAAAAAAAAAAAAAGTTTTGTTGACCTGTTCGTGGTCACTGGTCATCTCCAGTGACTGCTTCCTCCTTGGTCCAAAAAGTACAGCTAAGTGAACTCAGTGTTCTCATTACGCACCTACAGTAAGGTAACCTGAAGTCAGGGCAGGCATCTTACAGTTCTTCAAGGCCTACTACCTTATGCTCTCTCATCTGGGGAGAGGTGGGGGCCATGAGATGACAGTGAGCTCTCGGGGGAAGCAGACGAGCATGAGGAACACAGAGGGCAATGAGGCAGAAACAGAAGCATGTGCCCACCACAGGGAAGTTAAAAGAAACTTCCTAAAACGTTTGGGGAATCCCAAACAGACTTTCAGGACAAGAAGTCTGGCTTTCTCCGGCAGCAAGTTTAACACTGATAAAGCTGAGTTCATCTATGACTAAAATTCAATAGGAGTTATTTCTCTACCAAATAGAAAAGCCTAAATGAGGTATTTCTTCACCAAATAGAGAAACCTAAACCCAAACCCCTGCGAACTTCTCAAAGCTTCAACAACTCAAGGCTTGACCACACCAATGATAGTATGAAAACGTACCAATTATGTTTTATCAAGCCCAAGTAGTTCTTCCCAGCCCATATTTCCAACCACCCAGGAGGAGAAATTAGAATAATTTTGCATCATTTATAACAGACTTTGAAGTTTGGTGTCTTTTGTGTTTTTAAGGCCTTGCAGTAATCTGCTGAGGGAGTTTGATGGCAGACACCTAAAAGTGGATCCTAGAAGTGGATCAAAGTGTAAGGTAATGCCATTTTGTTCCACTGAAGTATTATTCATTCATTCATTATAACATTTGGCAATTTGTTTCATCTAAATGGCTCTATGTGAATACAAGATCATGGTGGCTTTAAGTACAGTTAATTATACAATATAATTAACACTTTGTTGCAATTCAAGGCTTAGATTCAGTCCCTGTTGGAGAATGTAAATCAGGGCACACCCAACATCTGAGGTGTCTGTGGGGGCAAATGATCACCAACTAAGTAATCGATCAAATATTGCCTGGTAAATCTAATCAGTTCCTTGGTGATTAGTGGCAAGTGACCTAAAAACACTGTAAAGCTGATTTGGTCTGAGATAGTTCAAGGGATGATTTTGGCCACAGCCAATTGCCCCCTCACTGTGGTGCAAGATGAAGCATTTAAACAAATCTCACCAACTTTAGCAATACACACCCAGGAAAATGGGTCAGGTTCCCATGCAGACCATTTTGCACGAGCGAATGCTATAAAAATTATGGGTACAAGAGTAGAGATTAGCAATTCCTGTGTAGTAAATTTCACATCTAATGACCTGTTCAGGGAGTTAAAATCGCGGCAGATTCTTTCCATTGTATTATTCCATTGTTACAGAGATAACTTCTTTCACTTTCATGAAAACCTTCTAATGATTAGAGCAAGTAAGGAGAATTTAATTTACAGCATCAACATAGAAAACACCACATCTTTTATTGATTTAAATGTTTAAAAGCCACTTTTAATCAGGGAAACGTGAAATGAAAGTTTAAGTAGTAATAAACAACAAAGAAATGCAACAGACAACAAGAAGTTGTAAGAGTTTAATTGTAAAGTTGCCTGTTTTGTTTTTATTGTTTGCAATACATGCTAAAGCCATACACCTTTAAAGGGGGTCAAGACCTTGGATGGCCCATCTCTTCAGTTTACAGATGTGGAAAGGGAGGCACACAGAGATGAAGTGATTCTCCCAGGCCATCCAGGCGGGGAGTGAGAGTGGTCACACCAGACCTGGCACTCACCCTTCTATGTTCCAGCCTGGTAGTTCCTGACCACACCTATCACCTTCCTTCTTGGTAATTGTGTCTTTGCTGACATTTGTTCTCTCAGGAGACTTTATAGAGTTCCAAAAATCCTACGTGTCCTGGATTACCCCTTTAGAGATACCAAGATACCTTACATGTTTTCTTCTCTTTCTTTCTTACATGTTTTCTTTTTTTTAAATCAACACAAAACTTTTTTTTCCTGATTTTCCAACTGGCAGAAACTCATGTTCTCTTTCCACTCTTTGTGTTGTCAACTATCAATCTTATATTGCTTTAATTTAATAAGTATTAACTGAGTACCTAATAATGCATGTCAGGCACCTGATCTAGACATTAACAAATCAAAAGTGAACATAGCATGGTTTCCCTCTCCGAGGAGCTGTCACCTAGTGGCTTGATATGTGCTGTAGGTGTGATGGATGTTTTGATGGGGGCACAAGTTATCATGCAGCCCTTAGGGGAGACAGTGCACTCATAGCAGAAATCTCAGTGAGCTTTCCTCAGAGACAGTGACATCAAATAAGTTGCACTACGGGCGCATCCTAAAGAATAAGGAGGAGTTAGCCATGCAGAAATGTGTGCCAGAGAGAACTGCTAGCTCAGAGACAGCAGGCAGACCCCAGATGAATGCAGACATGTGCACTGGGGTGGGTGGAGGCGTAGGGAGGTCAATTCTCTCGACTCACAGGGGCTCGCTGGCCCCTGCATCAAGATTTCTAACATTTTTAATGCATCCAAGCCAATATTCCCCAAACTTTTCATCTGTAGACCATTTGGTGGAAACAATCCTTAGGCAATACATTTGCCTATTACCACAACTACAATGGAATGTCTAAAAACACAGTCTGTGCTGTTCACTTTCTCACCTCACAAGGAAAAATGTCAGAGGCAGATTAAGACAATAGGAGATCCTGCAGCTTCTGCCATGTGAAGGAATAGCATGAGGGTTAATGAGGTGAAGAAACGAGTAAATGTACATGAAAAGTGCTTTTTCAGCGGGAAAGGACAATGTGGCTCTTAGTAATAAGGTCAACTGCTCAATTTCCAATGGCAGGGGAGCCTCTGCTTTGCTCAGATATTCTGAGCCATCATACCTGCTCCCATCTGGTTAGAAGCCTGATCTTGACCACTGAGCCACCCCACCGCTGCCTAAAACAGTAAATCAGGGCCAGACTCACCACGCCAGGACCACCAAGATTGCTGAGACTTCGTACCTTCAAAGTCAACCCACAACCCAGAGGGACTGAAGTGACAGAATTCAGGTGCTAAGAAGCAAAGATGTAAACCCACTGACTCACACAGAGAATCCTTTCTTCAGACAAGCTTCCATCTCTCCACCCACCCAGGAACCCATCAAACACCTGCGTATATTGGTGGGGACTGAGGTTTTGACGCACCCAGTTCTATTCAAAACCTCTTCGGTAATGTAGGGGTGACAAAGCTGTTAAGAAAATTCATGGTGACCTGGAAAAGTCCAGGAGCCGTGAGTGTGAAGACTTGGATTCCGCTTCATCCTGCCCCATGTAAGCCAGGGAACTTTGGACGCCACTTCTCCTCCGTGAGCCTCCCCCCATCTCCCACAAAATGGGGAGCCGAACGACGTGTAAGACCCCTCAGCCCTGGGAATCTGAGCCTCATCTGGTCACGAGCCTGCAGATCAGCCTGGCCTGGTAAATTGCTCTTTAGGGTGACACGCTTAAAGAAAGCCATCAAAACAGTAGCTTCTATGAGGAAGAAACTATGGGCCAACCTATTCGGAAAGTCGTCCAGGAACACACATTTGAAATCTGTAATTTGCTTCAAGTATCCTGAAGCCTAGGAATAGGGAGGGAGAACACTTCCTGCCTGGAAGAACGCAGTTACAAGTAAACGGACACCCACTGGATGCTTTAAAACGCCAAAAAGAACAGCAGTTCCGCAGTCTGAATCTCAGCCCACAGTGCCAACCCAAGAAGGTGAGCCGGACACTCCTGTGCGTCTCCACTTTCTTCAGGTTTGGGGCACCACACCCTTTCTGAAACTAGCACCGCAAAACTCATTCTGAGTTCCAAGGTAGGGCTGGAAACGTCCTCGGAAATAATTTCTCCTCTGCGAGTCACTGTTGGGCCCTCTCAACACCAAAACCTCCCGGCCACGCTGTTTCTTCATGCTCTTACCTTGTACTTTTAAGTAATTTTGCTCCCTACACGGCATGCCTGGTTCCCAAAGGACTGGGCGCTGGAAATGCTGCCCATGTAGGGGTTGATGGCCGTACTGAAGCTGACAGCCTACTCTTGAAAATAAGCCATTCTGTCCACTGTGTTCACCATCTCAAAGAACTATTTTCTTTTAAGACTTGCCAGAAAGAGAGAAATCTCCACCTTGCTACCTGCACTTTGCTTACCTGAAGTTACAGCGCTCGCACGGCCAGGGAAAAGCAAAACCAGATGCGGTAGGACCTTGATGTGGGGCAGAAGCACGCTGCTTGCTCACTTGAATGCCGACCGGGGCCACGCCCACTGTGACCACGCCCAGCCTGCCCTCCCTCCGTCCCGCCCACTTCTGCCCAGGCCCTTACTCATGCCTCTTGGCAGCTTGTCCGTGATTGAGAAAAATGATTCACGCTGAAGTTGCTGTTGTCTGCACAGCTTCTAAAGGCCTGCAACATGCTCAGGCAGGACAGGGCTGTCGGCGGATCGTGCCTTAGGCTGAATACACGCATACATACAGAAGGGCAACCCTAGTAGCCCACTTGGGACCGGAAGGTGAAATATTATATAAAATAGAAGGAATATGTGATGGTTGTAATAATTCATACTTCTCAAGTATGGTGGTGCCACAGAAAGCACCCTCACCTCCATGGCTCATTCTGCTAGATGCCAAAGAGGTAGCTAGCTACCTATTAAACAGAAAGGTGATCACAAAAGAAAGTAAAGAATATATAAATTAAATACATTAGACTTAGCAGAATATGTAATACCAAATTGATGGGAGAAATTGTTGATGGGGTTCCCAATAAAATATTGTGATTAGGATTACCCAGCTTTAGGGACTTCCCTGGAGGTCCAGTGGTTAAGACTTTGCCTTCCAATGCAGGGGGTGCAGGTTCTATCCCTGGTGGGAGAGCTAAGATCCCACATGCCTCTCGGCCAAAAAAGCAAAACATAAAACAGAAGCAATATTCAATAAAGACTAAACAAATTTGTTGTTAATAAATTAAAGGCTTTAAAAATGGTCCACATCAAAAAAAAAAAAAAAGCCTTTTAAAAACAAAGATTATTTTGCCCTGGAATCTCTTCGCGGAGTCTGCTCTTTGCATATTCCAGAGTTTTCCTGCCTTCCTACAGCTCCTTCTTTTGGTGGGAACTCCTCCCTTCCGACCGAATCTGTTCTCCGGAAAATGACCTGAAACTGACCCAATTACTTATCTGCTGTGCTCATTTAATACTCCCTGTTGTTCATTTACCACATTGTCTCATAATAATCTATTTTATTGTACGATCTCCTCTATCTCGCTACGAGAATCTTGAAGGTAAGGACCAAGCCACATTCCTTTTTGTAACCATGCCAACATGGTCTTGATAGACAATGTGCGGTCAATTAATGCTTGTTGACTAAATGAAAGAGAGCCACTCATTTTGCTCAACTAAGAGTGACTAATAGCTTCCCTTCTCTCCATGCCCTGGGTGTTTTATTATGAACCAGGATCAAAGTCATAAACTAAATGAGTTGAACTCCTAAAGTAGAATTTTAGGCATCAGGGGAGCAAGTAGCGGTAAGAAGGTCATAACAGGGTGATGTGGGCAGGATACCACTCGAAAATGACACTATCCAGCTGTGGTGTGGAAACGTGGGTTTAAACGGGCCGAATCATAAATTTAGAAACTGACTCTACAACTCACTGCTTGAGAAATCCTAGGCAAAGTGATTAACCTCAGTAGCCTCAGTTTCTTCATCTGTAAAATGAGACACATATATACACGAAGAGACAATGCATATAAAGTGTCTGGCCTATAGCATGTAGTTATTATCAGCATTTTGCCTATTCTCCAGGCAGGCACAGGCTCAGGGAATAATCATAATGGCCAAAAGGCTGGTGCAGGATATTCACATTTAATTCACTGCTATATTTTATCGAACACCTGGTACCTGCTTGCTACAGACATCTTTGTCCACTGTCTCTTTTGATGTCTGAATTCCCTTTACAACTGTCCTGTTCAGGGCTTGTCTAACCTGGGCAGAAACACTTCCAGAGACAGGAATTCAGCAATACCCAAGGAAGCCCGAACGTAACTCTGACTCTTGGAAATAAATGTTTCTTTAAAAATATTTAGTGGGAAATGATATAACTGTAGGAAGAAGCATTTGCTTTATAATTCCAGAACTAATCTATAACTGTCTTCTCTATCTTTTATGTGCCACACACACACAAAGCATAACATGTTATTGACTTTGTATTTAAAAGAGTCGATTTTGTGTGTGGGAGGGATGAAATACAGCTCAAAAAATGAATTTGCCATTCATTCATCGTACAATTTTATCAAGCAATAGTTTCCTGTAGTTCAACAACGGTAATCCTCAGCTCAAATATTTAATAACCTAGGAGACTGTTTTGTTTGTTCTTTTCCTTACCTGTAGGTTGAAATGTTCCAAATACTGTACCTTGATTGCTCAGCATCCTGGCGGCGGTGGCTTGGTACACCCAGACACTCCCAGAATGACTCAGAGGGGTGTTGTTACAGCACGCTTAGAGTCGTTTTCTCTCTCTCTCTCTTCTCTTCCAAGAAGATGAATTTCAGCCGCAAATTCTTAAGCACCCTCCCCAAATACCTACAAATCATCAAGTGGATTTTTTTTCTCACTGATCAGTGTTATTCCCACCGACACCTATGACAGCTCTCCCGTACAACAGAGGAATAAGCCGAATCTTACACGTTTTCAACAAATTACAGACATTGCACGATAAAGGCTCCCTTCTACTCACTGAGGACTATAATCTCCTTTCCACACATGGAGAAACTGAGTCAGGAAAGATATGGCAACTTCACCTTAGAGTTTCTGAGATAGAAAAAAAGTTTCCAAAACCCAGATTTATAATCCTTAACCCTGACTATGTCCATTTCGAGAATCCAACAGTTTAACATGTTTTCATACTTCTTGTCTTATCATCATCTAGCGTTTGAGAAGCCTAAAATTCCATCTAGAAGAAATTTTATATTAAACAACAACCTTTTCTGGAAAATAATTTACATGAATTCTGATAATGTACATGAATTTACATGAATTTTACTAAGATGCAAACTTAGTAAACTTAGGGGGAAAAAAACTAAGTGAAAAAAATAAAGATCAGTACTCCAGAGATAAACCACAGACAACCAGATGGCATAGGTGGAATAATTTGCCTTTAAAATCCTTAATACTCTGTGTAAAGGCATAAGCGAAGCAGAAAATTCACATCTTGAATTTGGAAACTTTTGTTTCATGCCATAATGCACTTAAGGTTGTATGATTTATATTAAGAAATTACATGTGTGTGTATACTCAGAAGGCAAGGAAAATGCATAAAATAATTTTAACCAACTTAGATTTGGTTGATGGATGTAGAGAAAAGAGAGATGACAGTGTGGGAAAGAGAATTCATCTCGGAGTTGATTCTGAGCCATACTCCATTGCTCACTGGGTATTAATCATAGGCAAAATATTTAACTTCTCTGGACCTCGGAATCCTTCACAGTAAAAAAGAGGGAGGTGTTGGACCTGTTGTCCTTATGTTCCTTTTGGATGTAAAGGTCAAAAAGTGAAAGCCTGCCTTTACCTAACCAAACAGAGCTCAATTACTCTTGAAAATGGAGAGTATAGAATACCTTTGGATGTGACATAAAAATGAAATAAAAATTAAACATATTAGTTCATTAATGACTGGGTTTTAATTCATTAGGTAACAGAGCTATATGATCTGGTGACTTCACATTCAGCTGTTCAAATATTTGCATATATACACTATGTTATCATTTTCTTTTCTTATATAATTCTTATAGGACAAAAGGAACAAATAGAAGAATCAAAATGCAACCTTTCCAAAGTATCCAGTAGAAATAAGAATTTCAATACAACTGGTAGGAATGTACATTGGTCAACTCTTCTGGGAAGTAATTTAGCAATATGTTACCTTATTAGTAATCATCTCCTTCAGCCCAAGAATACAGCTTTTAGAAATCTTTCTTAAGGAAATAATTACAGATAAGGTCAGTGATTAACGTACAGAAATGTCCACGTTTGTATTATTTATAACAGAAAAGCTAGAAACTAGCTGAATGTCCATCAATAAGCAAATAACTAAAAAAATACTCACAAAATTAAGTTGTCTAAGAGTAGGTTAAATATATATATATATAAAATATGTATATGGAAACTTTTGTTTCATGCCATAATGCACTTAAGGTTGTATGATTTATATTAAGAAATTACATGTGTGTGTGTACTCGGAAGACAAAGAAAATGCATAAAATAATTTTAACTGTCGTTATTTCTGGCTAATGAAATTAAAGAGTATTTTAATTTTCTTTCTATAGTTTCCTGTATCTTCCAAATTTCCTACAGTCATCATATGTCATTTCTTATGATTAAAAAGTTATGTTTCTTTTTTTTGGAACTTTTGAATTTTATTTTATTTATTTTTTATACAGCAGGTTCTTATTAGTTTTCTATTGTATACATATTAGTGTATATATGTCAAAAGTTATGTTTCTTGACAAGTTACTTTCCAAAAGCTGTCTGTCACGACTGGGCCTTTGCATAATAAATCTCCCATCAGCCAATTACTACTGTGTTGTACAACAGATACCTTCTGTTTTAGTTGTTGATAAAGGGATACACAGGTTTAAAAAAATAATAAAGTTGTGCTTCTTAAGAAGTTAGTAATTCCAGAGTTTCCCTTGATGAGGTCTAGGACTGCTCAGTGGCCCAGCAGAAGCTGATGTCACACCCCAGACCAGAAAACAGCCCCGACCCCTTCAAGATGAGCCAGGTCAGGGAAGACGGAGCCCGAGGGTCTGGGGCACAGGATCCCCCAGCAGGAAGGGAGCACAGGTGGGGCATACCTGGCCCTCCTTCTCCTCCTTCTTCCTCCTCTTCCACAGCACCAGCCCACGTGCTGACTCAGTTGCCACTGTGATCTCTGCCTCACTACCTGATGCAATAAAGCATTCAAGGAGGAGCGATGGTCAACTCTGAAGGAAACCTGGCTGTGACCAAGTCCAAATCCCTGTCTCACTCAAATGTCCATCAACTGATGAACAGATGGATAAAATATGATATATCCATACCATAGAATTTTTTCAGCCACAAAAAGAATGAATTACGGATACACGCTGCAAAGTAGATGAACTTTGGAAATACTATACTAAGTGAAAGAAGCATAATATGCTTTTAAAAGGAAACGTCCAGAATAGACAAAGCTATAGAGATATAAGGTAGATTAGTAGTTGCCTAGACTCGGGGTGGAGACTGGAGGAAATAGGTAGTGCTGCTAAAGGGCATGAGGTTCCTTTCTGGGGTGACGAAAATGTTATACAAATTAATCATGACAATGGTTACACAACTTTGTGAATATACTAAAAGTCACTAAACTGTACGCTTTAAATGGATGAATTGTACAGTCTGTGAACTGTATCTCAATAAAGCTGTTACCAAAAAATAAATAGATAGATAGGTAAATAAATAACCAAATTCCTTGTCTGCACCTGGAGAAAACTAAGCCCACAGTGTCTTGTGTGCACATGTTTAAAAGCGATATGAGTAACACATTTAACTACATGACTTGTCATAACCATTTTACATAAGTTCTATTTTTATTCCATTTTATAACTGAAAAGGAAAAAACTACAGAGGCACAGGGCTGCTGAGTAACTTCCCCCAGGTCCCAACGTTAGTAAATGGTGGAACCAGATTTAAATCCAGGGAGTGCTCTTAATAAGCACACTTGTATTAAACACCATAGTCTTGTGTTTAATTTGAGATTAAATGTACCCATTTAATGAGGAGTGTGGGCTATATTATGTGGGATATAAGAAATACTCCTTCTTCTAATAAGCATTAGTCCTATGTGATGACAGGACCGCTTAAATGAGAAGAGAATGTAAGAATTCACACGTCTCAAAAACATGAAGCCAACTAGCTTCACATGGAACAGGAGGAAATTCTCAAGGAGGCTTCCAAGGAATTTGGGGGAAGAGGAAGAAATGTATGAATCAACCTACACTGTGTAGTATGTAAGGCCCCATGGCAGGCTCTTCAGAAGAGAACTGTTAAGCCCTGGTCCCTACCTCCTAAGATGGGATTTAAGGGTGATTCCTTCCATCCAGTGTCCTTTTGTTCCCACACCTGGAGGACTCTGTGATTTGCTTGTTGTAGCTCCAAATCCATTCAATGAAAAACTTGAGACCAGACATTTCTTCACTGTGCCCTGTTCTGTACTTGTACCCCTTCATACACACCCACTTCTTATGTGCATTGGAGCCTGGTCCCTCCCTAGACCCTAAGCCACAGGGAGAGCAGGACCGCGTTTTATTTATCTATACATCCCTTAGAACTGACACAGTGCTTTGCACACTAAACATTAAATAAACATCTTAAATTTGTAAAAGGACACATGAGAGGATATCTAGCAGTAGAAAGCAATTTGTAACAATGGTATGGTGCAGACAGTGGTCATTATGAAAGGAAACGGTGTCCACTTCCAAGAAAGAAAGTTGCTGTTTGAATATTTAGGAACGTAAAGAATTAAAAATTATAGTAGGTAAATCAAAGTTTTCTTTTTTACCCAATTAGATCAAAATGTTTATGCTACTGGTTCTTCAACATCATCGTCCCTCAGAATCACGTAAGGGTGGGGAGTGCGGAATCAGGAGAGGAAGTACAATCAGATTGCACATTCCCAGACCCAAATCCCTGGAGACTGTGATTCGATGCGTCTAGGCCCTGGAATCAGAAATCCTCCCAATGGTTCAAAACTGGTTGTTCACAGCTCATGCTTTCAAAATTACAGGCTTCTGGCACGTTACACACCGACAGAGGCCATCCAATAGCGTTGAGCAGTGCACAGCTTGTGGGATCTTAGTTCCCTGACCAGAGATCAAACCCAAGCCCCCTGCAGTGGAAGTGCCAAGTCCTAAACACTGGACCATCAGGGAAGTCCCAGTAGTGCTGATTCTGACTTGAGACTGCCCGGATCCCAGCTCTGCCATTTACGGACTCCATGGCCTTGAGCAAACTACTAAATCTCCCTTTGCCTCAGTCTCCGCATCTGTAAAATGGGGGTGACGTTAGCAACTCCTCATGAGAATTAAATGAGATAATACATGTAAAGTGCTTAGAATAGTGCCTGCCACCAATAAATGTCCAGTAAATATTAACTATCATGATTTCTATTCTCTAAAAACTGTAGAGAAGTTATAAATCTCAGAGAGATTATTTTTCCCATATAGTAAACATAAGGAAAAAAGGGGTAGATTTATTTTAATTGGAAGAAAAATTGATAGTCTTAAAACTTGAGAGAAATTAAGAATTGACTGTATCACACACATACAAGCACACCCACATAGGCACACATACATACACCAACACAATTCATGTGCAATTTCCACTTTCTACATTTAGGTCTGGGTGTCTTGTAAACAGCAAAGAGCAACAGCAAAGGAACAAATATGAAAAACAAAAATAAAAGTGGAATTTACTAATAGTGAGAGAGGAGGATGAAGACCTGGAAGAGGGGACTCTAATATTTCATATTAAATAATGGACATTTTTCATTACTATCACTATGACGACTTATATTTTGATCTTTGTAGTTCATAGGTTTTTATTGCATACCCAGCCTTTTCCCCACAGAAATTGTATGTATATTATCTCTTTCAAAGTCAGTTATGGGCTATGATTCCAATTTTACAAGTGAGGAAAGTGATGTTAGAAATTTAAATGTAAATGGATTAAATGCTCTAACCAAAAGATACAGACTGGCTGAACGGATACAAAAACAAGAAATTTAAATAACAAATAGTAGGAGATAGAGTCCAGCTCACACCCAGATCTCAGACTCAAAACACTAAGCCTGCTCAAATACCACACTGCCCTCTAATGCGTAAACAAATTTTCTTTTAAATAAATATGGAGTCAAGAATGGAAGAAAATTAATGAAACAAAGAAAATACCTTCCACTTTTATTATCAGTTTTCTTTTCCAAGGAGATTTTGAAGGGCAAGTGACAACTCACCACAAGCTGAACCACCATCCTGTTCACTTGGTTAGAATCAAGCCCAGTCCTGCCGCTCTGTGCTCAGTGCCATTCATTGGCAGAGGGTCAAGGCTGCCCTCTGTGATAGTGACTCCCACACGTCCCTCTATTATGGAGCCGGCTTCTTGCACACCCCTAAACTGAATTATATTGTCAGTTACACCACTTGTTAGTATTACAAAGATGCTGTATTCACTCTCCTTGTGTGACATAATGCGTCGTTGATATGTGTTTTACACCTATGTTTTTCAAGCTCTTAGTATTCCAGAATTTGATGAGCATACTAGTATTTACCTACTGTTACTAGTCATGGCTTCACAGGAAGAGACCATTAGCCAGAGAAGGAGGAGCCTGAGGAAAGTGGAGCGAGTCTTTGAGTAGATCTGGAGTAGAAGGAGGTTGTGTGAGAATGGCAAGATCCATCCTCTTTACCTGCCCAAAAGATTACAAGGATGCCTGTAATAGCTGAGCAGCCATAACAGCAAGGCTAGCTTTCAGTTAGGAAAAAGAAAACCTAAAAAGGAATGCAGTTCCTTTAAAAAAAAAATCAGTAAATAAGATTATTGGCACATGAGTCGAGAATTAAATAGAAAGAAGAAAAACGAGGTACAAATTAAACTGAGATTTCTTACTCGATAAATCAAACCTAGCATTTGATTCCTGAATTTAAAATCTACACTACACAGAAGGTATTAGCAGGTCTTTTCAAGGAGGAGATAAATTACCAAGTCATTATAAAGATCATGAGATGGGGGCTTCCCTGGTGACACAGTGGTTAGGAATCTGCCTGCTAATGCGGGGGACACGGGTTTGAGCCCTGGTCTGGGAAGATTCCACATGCCACGGAGCAATTAAGCCCGTGCGCCACAACTACTGAGCCTGCGCTCTAGAGCCCGCGAGCCACAACTACTGAAGCCCGTGCGCCTAGAGCCCGTGCTCTGCAACAAGAGAAGCCACTGCAATGAGAAGCCCGTGCACCGCAATGAAGAGTAGCCCCCGCTCGCCGCAACTAGAGAAAGCTCGCAAGCAGCAACAGAGACCAAACACAGACAAAAATAAATATTTATTAAAAAAAAAAGATCATCAGATGGGTTTTAGGTTAGGAGGTGTTTTTAGGTGACTAATAAGACAAACCTAATGTCAGAAAGAGGCTTCTGGGTTTCTTCGTCTTGAAAAACACCTTATGTTGCTTTTCCCCCTCACTCTCCCACCATAGACAGCAGTGTTTGTGCTAATGAGACAATCTTATCCAAGGTCTAAGCAGTTATATAGGCTGTTGGGGCAATTAATCTGGGTGGAGAACACAAATTTTGTATGTTCCAGCTCCAAAGTGCTGGCATTATTATTATTTTTTTTTTTTTTAGTTTTTTTTTGTGGTACGCGGGCCTCTCACTGTTGTGGCCTCTCCCATTGCGGAGCACAGGCTCCGGACGCGCAGGCTCAGCGGCCATGGCTCACGGGCCCAGCCGCTCCCCGGCATGTGGGATCTTCCCGGACCGGGCCACGAACCCTCGTCCCCTGCATCGGCAAGCGGACTCTCAACCACTGCGCCACCAAGGAAGCCCTGGCATTATTTTAACTTCAACATCTCTACCATGAAAAATCTGAGTGCCAACCCCAGAGTTAAGAAGACTCTTCCCGAGAATTATATCATCTCTTGTTTGATGCAGCCTCACAGTTACATGTGATCTGTCAGCCTGAACGGAGCATATTCAAAGTTTAGTGCAAATACTATCTTTGCTTTATATAAGAGGTAATCAGCATACACTAAATACTTCTGACTTAGAGAAAAAACAACTATCGTCTTCCAACTGCTGGTGTACAATCATTGAGGAGCTGGAATCTAGTGGAAAGCTTTCTGTCCTTGTCACACTATATGGATACCCATAGTGGCAAAGTGTGGCAAATTATTTTTTAGTCATCTGACCAATATTTGCACATCACTTACCATCTGTCAGACATTACATCATCAAATGTTTCATTGATAATCCCCATGGCCCAGACTGTCCTCGAATCTCTGCACACTGCACAACTTATGGTATCAGAATTGAGTCAGTGGTCTCTAGCTCCCCTTTTCTCTGACTCTCCTGGTATCTCTCTTCCTCGGCATGAAACTTTAAATTAAGCCATACACAAATTATATTCTCATCTTTCATGGTGACACCCGCTTAGCTTGGGGCAAGTTACTCTCATCTCTTCTTCAAGTCTTCATTTTCTTACCTTTAAAATGAAGTTAATAACATCTACTTCTTGGGGAAATGGGAGAAATAATTAGCCCTGAAATGCTTTGAAGACGAAAAATACCACATTATTCTTTGTGCTCATTGTCTGGCAGAAGATGTGAATTTTCCATTTGCAATGACGTGTTCTTCAGGAAAACCAAAGATGAGACTGGACTAAAAGAGTTTGTATGGTCAATTCTTGGCAAATGAGCAAACAGTCTATAGTTGCATTCTTCTTAAAGAATATACACTCTCCTAACCAACTGTTTTGAGCACAGATGCGAAAGAGAAAGAACCCAACATTTATTTTGCCTTTCCTATGCAAATCTCAGATAACCAAATAGTTGGTAAAGAGTTTTCTCTTTATAGACGTATTCCAGCTAATGAATAAAGAAGAAATTATAAGACTGGAACACCATTTTATAACTCCTAAGAAACTAACACATCTAGGCTATGATCATCAATGGTTGATACCATCACAAAAAAAGACTTAATCAGACATTGTGTATTTCTGGATGGAAGTTCACAGCATCAAACTGTGAAGTAGTTTAACCAAAACGAGTAGAACATGAATACGATCAAACGTCTAGATTTAACTACAAATTTCAGGAAATATAAGAAATAAAAGAGAACTTTATACCATAGAGATTCCATCAGCAAAATCCAGACTACAAGAAACTCTACGAGCATATGACTTATTTTCTTCAACAATTAAACTGCAAGGACAAAAAGAGTTCAAGGGGGAACCTATTAATTTGAAGAAACTGTCAAGTAATCACAATTATTTGGATCGTGTTTCACACAAACTGTAAATAATGATAGTGATAATAAGAGGAGATTTGAAGACTAATTGGATACGGATGATATTAAAGAAACAGATGTAATTTTTTCAGGTGTGATTATTATATCAGGGTTACAGTTTTTTAAAATCTTTCTCAAGCAGAGATACTGCCTCATATATTTACAGATAAAATGAGGGTTCATTATAGTATTTTCTCTACTTTTAAATACATTTGAAATATTCCATACTTAAGGTTTAAAAAGAAAGAGAGAGGAAGAATTTAAGAGTTAAAAAGGAGAGAAGTATACAGCCTCTGGATACAAGAAACAGGGGAAACTGCTAGTTACAATGAGTTAATTTTGAAGACAGATCATTTTTCCAATTCAGGAACGATTTCAGGGATGAGTAGCACCAGAGTGATCAGAACTAAGCAGGAGTGGAGGTGGGCTTGGTGGCGGGGAGAAAACCAGAATTCAAGAGAAGCAGTTGAGCCAAAAGCTTAACCTCTCTGAGTCTCAGTTTCTTCATCTGTGAAATGGGAATGATAATAGTACCTACGTCATAGAGTTATTGTGAGGATGAAATGAATTAATACAAGTAAAGTGTTCATAGTTTAGCATATTGTTGATGTATGATAAAAGTTATTGTTATTATTTACAGATTTTTAAATCTAACCAGCTGATGCTCAATATTATTAATGATAAGGGAAACATAAATTAAAACCATGAGATACCACTATACACTCTTAGAACTGCTAAACTTAAAACAAGTGGACACATCCATGTTGGCAAGGATGTGGAGGAACTGAAACTCTCATACATTGCTGATTGGAAGGTAAAATTACTTTAGAAAGCAATGTGGTTTCCATACAAAGGAATACTATGTTATTTTTTAAGTGAACAGTGAAGACATGAAACAACATGGTTGAATCTCAAAACATACGGAGCCAAAGAAGCTAGACATAAAAGTGGACATACTGTATAATTTCATTTGCACAAAACTATAGAAAAGATAAATCTAATCTATAATGAAAGAGTTAGTAGTTGCCTGGTACCAGGAGCAGCAGATTGATGAGAAGAGGCAACCTTTTGTGGTGATGAAAATGTTCCATATCTTTATTGTAGTGGTGGATACTCAGAAGCATGCATTTATCGAAACTTATTGAACTATACATTTTAAAAAGTGAGTACATTGTATTATATACATTATATCTCAATAAAGGTAATTTATAAAAATCCAATCAGCTAATTGAATGGATGTGTGATTCTGTATTGGATCCTGAACCGGAAAAAAGAAGAAAGGAAGGAGGAAAGGAAGGAAAGAAAGATGGAAGGAAGGGAGGGAGGAAGGGAGGGAGGAAGGAGGTGGGAAATATTTTTTTCTTGAGCTCTATAAGACATTATTGAGACTTTGAGACAATGGGAAATTTTTGTATGAGGTCCATGGATTAGGTAACCGTATTACATTAATGCTAATTCCCTGATATTGATAGTCATACTATGGAGATGTAAGAAAACGTCTTTGAGAAAATACACGTTGAAATATTTAGAGGTAATGGGGCAACGTGTCTGTGATTATTCTCAACTGGGAAAGAGAGATGATGAAGCAATATGGTAAAATGGTAACATTTGGAGAACATGGTGAAACATACAAGGGAAGTCTTTGTATTATTATTGTAATTATTCCATAAGGCGGAAAAGGTTAAAAACAATCTATCTGAGCAACTTTAAATAGGTAGAAATTTAAAATTTTAGTAGTGACTTTATTTCACTTATACAGTAAAACAATTAAATTGGGAACAACAAATCAGATATTGTGAAGCTGAGATAGAATATTCAAATAAGCAGAGCCCTAGAACTGGCCTAGAAAGAATTAGGAGGTCCAACCTGGGCAAGAAGAAAGCAGGATGGTCCAATGGTCAGGGTCTGAAGAACTGTCCCTTCCAATGAACAAGAGTGTGGTGTGGCAAATCAGGGGCTGGTCGTTCCCACCCAAAGCCGAGCTCTGAAGGAATCAAGCTCCTTTTTCCAACCTCCCATCCCCCCTCCCTGATCCCCTTACCCCACTGTAGTGCTAAAAGGAAGCTCTGGAACCAGGCTGTGACGATAAGGATGAGAGTAAACAAAGCAATATAATTTTAGGAAGGTCAAGAGTAGCCACTCTTTAGAGGATATTTGTTTTTCTCTTCATTGTCTTATATTTCCAATGTATTTCAATTAACATATACAGTTTTCATAATTTTCTAAGACCCCATAGCAGAAGTGACAAGAAGAGAAACCAATACTTTCAGGAAGATATTCTAGATAAAAATGTATGTGCTATAGTTACTAATTGCAATTTTAGTCAAAATAATACCTAGATGTGTTATAACAATGGAAAAAAATCATGTAAAGCTAGAACACAAACTTACCGGAGTCCTTTATGCATATGAAAATAAGTTCTTTCTAGGCTTCTCTGAGACAAATGATTATATATGAGGTTGAACACATAGAGGAAGCAAAATCTAGGTCTCATCTTTACAATGCTATAGTTTAAAATGTTTAACAGCTATGAAAGAGCTATTGATGTCATAAATCATTGTATTATAAACGTGTGCATGGAAAGGTGTAGGCAGCCACAGTGATTACCCATGGATTCTCAGTATCTTTTCTAATCTAAAACACATTTGTCAATAACTAAAATCCAATTTGTATAAGCTGTGATTTTCACCTAAGTTGTGTAGTACCTTTGGGTAATCTTACCTAGAGCCAAAATGTTTAGTAATTCATAGTACTAGAAAATGTTCAAGTGTGAAAGAAAATTTTAGAATGATGAAGAAAGACATTATATAGATATATAAACATTATATATATTATGTATATATACACATATATAGTCGGAATTGTGTGCCACGCAGAGAAGCACTTGAGTTAACTAGCTGCTATGGGCTGAATATTTATGCCTCTCTTTCCAAAAAATAATATGTTGAAACGTAACGCCCAATGTGATGGTATTGGGAGGTGGTGCCCTTGGGAGTTGTTCAGGTCACGAGTGTGGAGCCCTCATGAATGGGAATAGTGTTCATACAAAAGAGGTCCCACAGAGCTCCCCAGCCCCTTCTACCATGTGGAGACACAGTGAAAAGACAGCCACCTATGAACCAGAAAGCAGTTCCTCTCACTGACACCATGTCTGTAGGCACCTTGATCCTGGACTTCCAGCCTCTGGAACTGTGAGGAACAAACTTCTATTGTTTATAAGCCTTAAAATCTTATGGAATTTGCCTTGTTAGATCTTGGACTAGTTTGGGACCCATCGCCCTTTCTTCTTTCCTATTTCTCCCTTTTGGAATGGGGATGTCTATCCTATGCCTGTTCCACCATTACATTTTGGAAGCACATTCCCAAATTTGTTTCACAAATTCATCAAATGGAGCAGCACCTTGATCTTGAACTTCTCAGCCTCCAGAACTTTGAAATACACATTTCTGTTGTTTAAATCACCCAGTCTATGTTGTTTTGATAGGGTAGTCTAAGCTGACTAATACAGGTACTAAGACAATTCAGTGGGGTAAAGAATAGTCTTTTTACCAAATGGTGCTGGGAGAGGTATACATCCACATGCAAAAGAATGAAGTTGGACTCCCTACCTCACACCACCTACAAAAATTAACTCAAGGTGGTTCATTGACCTAAATATTAGAGCAAATGTTGTAAAACTCTTAGTAGAAAACATAAGAGTAAATCTTTGTGACCTTGGATTAAGCAGCAGTCTCTTAGCTACAACATCAAAAGTACAAGCAACAAAAGAAAAATAAATAAATAAGTTGGAATTCATCACCATTTTGTGCTAGAAAGGACACCATCAAGAAAGCGAAAAAGACAACAAAAAATTCCTCCACAGAATGGGACTAAATATTTGCAAACCAGATAAGGGATTTGTATCCAGAATATACAGTAAGTCCCTACATACAAATGAGTTCCTTTCCAAGAGCACATTCATAAATCCAATTTGCTCGTAAGTCCAACAAAGTTAGCCTAGGTACCCAACTAACACAATCGGCTGTATAGTGCTGTACTGTAATAAGCTTATAATACTTTTCACACAAATAATACCTTAAAAATCAAACACAAAAAATAAAGAAAACAGTTTTAATCTTACAGAAGAGTACCTTGAAAAGTACAGTAGTGCAGTACAACAGCTGGCACACAGGGGCTGGCATCGAGTGAACAGGCAAGAAGAGTTACTGACTGGAGGAGGGAGAGGAGGTGGGAGATGGTAGAGCTGAAGCATCGTCAGCAGTAGGAGACGGAGGAAGCTGCAGTTTTACTCACGCCTGACATTGATGGCACAGGTCCCAGTTCCTTGCTGGATTCAATTCTATCTACCCTCTTGAAAAAACGATCCAGTGATGTCTGGGTAGTAGCTCTTTTTTTTCTCATCATAGATGACATGGTAGCACTGGATTGTGTTCTGAACAACTGCTGCAACCTTTGTGTACCGTTCTACGTTTGGGTTCTTTGCCTCAAAAACTAACAGTGCTCCCTCAAATAAAAAACAAACCCCCTTGCATTCCTGCATTGAGAATCTCTTCAGTTCTTCAGTTACTTCTTCCTCTTGTCTCTCTTGGTCCTTTCTCTGGGACTCCAATTCCATCAGGTCCTCATTAGTAAGCTCCTCGTGTTGCACAGCAAGGAGTTCAATGAAGTCGTCCTCTTGCAGATCTAGCTTGAAATAGAGATACTGTACTACTGTACTCTCTACAGTACTGTTCAGTAAAGTACACAAAAGCACAACCGCTTATAGAGGATGCACGCACATGACAATGTACTCCAGACACGTGAACTAACTTACACGATTGTACGTGCAAATGCACGTTCGCATCTTTGAAACTTTGCAACTTGAAGGTTCATATGTACGAGATTTACTGTATAAAGAATTTTTGTCTCTCAACAATAAAAAGACAAACTACCCAATTTTTAAAAATGGGCTAAGACTTTAAAAATATATATATCTCCAGGGAAGTTATACTAATGACCAATAAACACATGAAAAGACGCTCAGCCTCATTAGTGACTAGGGAAATGCAAACAAAAGCCACAAGATACTACTTCACACCCACTAAGATGACTATAATCAAAAAGAAGAAAAATCAACGTGTTGAAGATGCAGAAAAATTGGAACACGCATACATTTCTAGTTGGAATGCTAAATGACATAGCTGCTTTGGAAAACAGTCTGACAGTTACTCAAATTGTTAAAGGCATGACCCAGCAGTTAAGCCCTCAGTATATACCCCCCCAAAATGTGCACAAAAACTCACCCATGAATGTCCAAAGCAGCATTAACCATAGACAGCAAAAATGAAAACAACCCACATGTGCATCCACTGATAAATGGAGGCATAAGATGTGTTATATTCATACAATGGAGTATTATTCAGCCATGAAAGGAAATGAAGTACTGACACATGCCACAACATGGATGAACCTTGAAAACATGCTAAATGAAAGAAGTCGATCACAAAGGACTATATATTGTATGATTCTCTGTACATGAGATGCCCAGAATAAGCGAATCTATAGAAACAGAAAGTCTATCAATAGTTGTCTAGGAAGAGGAGAGGGGAGGTTAGAGTGAAATGGGGAGTGACTGTTGAGGGGTACAGGGTTTCTTTTAGGGGTGATGACAATGTCTAAAATTAGGTAGCAGTGATGGTAGCACAACTCTGTGAATATCTTGAAAAAAACCACACACTGAATTGTTCAATTTAAAGGAGTGAATTTTATAGTATGTGAATTATATCTCAATAAAGCTATTATTTTTTAAAAAGAATCCTATAGGGAAAGTCCGAATGAGACATAAATAATAGTATTAAGCCAACTGAAGGCTAGAGGAAATCATGCTTTGCTGGACACTCCCTGATAGAATCAGGGGCTGTTTTAGAGGCTCTGGAGAGAAAATAAGAAATGAGACAAGGTAATGCTGAGACAGTCACTAGAAGATGGAATGGGGGAGCCTGTGGGCTGCAGGATCAGCCGTTCAGCCCTCAGGTTGAAGTTGTCACTTCAGACCACGGGAAGGAGGAAAGGGAAATTTACACTGGACATACAGGCATTGGGGGGTGGCTTGGGTTGCAATTACATGTCATACAAAAATAGCACTTCTTAGTAACATTCTAGTTATTTGAAGCACTATTCAAAAATCTAAAACCTAGAATATTCCTAGCTCTTGGAATAACCCTAGTCCCTCTTTCAAACTCAAAGTCTACATTCAAAATCAAAGTTTTTGTGTTGTGATCCACTAAGAAAAATGCACCTAATCAAAACTTATGTGAGTGCAGAAGGTATACGAGTCCTATATTTAAGTGAAAGGAGTACCCCGTAGAGAGTCCCTCCCCTAATAGGTGACTTAAGGGAGCAATGGGTGGGGCAGTTAATGGCGGTGTCCAAAAAGCCCCAGGCTACTGGGAGCTCTTGGAGAGTAAGCATGAATCTGCCCAAAGTCAAGGCCAAGCCCCATTAGTCTGGCAGCCAGTGACATCACAGGCGAGGCAGAGGACGGGATGACGGCTATGGTTACACCCCTCCATAAAGGTTGTGTCAGAGCAGATGTGCCACACTGCAAAGGACGGGACAAGGGATTAAGTATTCTCCATTTTCATGCATGAATTAATGTTCCACTGAGATTCAAAACAACTATGGACTGGAGAGAGCAAGTGGTAATTGTTCTAGGCAGCCCCTGCCTGGGAGGAACTGACTGACTTTCATGGAAGGGGGTCTCCAGCAAAAGTCACTGGTATGTCTGGGGGGAACAGACTTTCCTTTCACATGGTCAAGATGCCTGTAAATCAGCAGTTGACTAGGGTTGTGTCCCATTGGTTAATCATTCATCACATTACATGCACACGACCCACTTAATCTTATAAAACATTTTATATGCCTTATACAATGACATTTTGGTCATCAGTTAATTTTAATTCCAAAATTGAATTAAACAAACTTGTTCTCATTTTTCCATAGCATCTCTCAATGGAAGGAAGCAGCAAGATGTATTAGGAGAGATCTTTGGCCCCAGAATCCAATGCTGGTTCCAACACTCATAAGATATGTGTCCTCAGATTAATTATACAACTTTTCTGAGCCTTGTTTTTTTTCATCTATTAAATGGGAACTCAGAATAGTTGTGAGATGTAAATAAACATCTTAGATTGTAAATAAATACCCAGCTCTCTGTGTATGCGGTCAAACGAGACCCTCTCCCTAGACATTCCTGGTTTAGCTGGGATCCTCCTCTTTCAAGCTACATGTTAGAATTACCTGGGAGCGTTTAACAAAGACAATTTCTTAGCTCTACTCCCGGAAAATCTGATGTAATTGATCCAGAAGTGGGGCCCTGGCATCAGTATTTTTTAGAAGTTCCCAGGCAATTCTAAATAGCAGCCAGGGTTGGGAATCACTTCTCAAATTGTGCGCTAGGGGTCAGTTTTTTGAGGGGGTTTTTGCAGTAAGCCGGCCTCTCTCACTGTTGCAGCTTCTCCCGTTGCGGAGCACAGGCTCCGGACGCACAGGCTCAGCGGCCATTGCTCACTGGCCCAGCCGCTCCGCGGCATGTGGGATCTTCCCGGACTGGTGCACGAACCCTTATCCCCTGCATCGGCAGGCGGACTCTCAACCACTGCGCCACCAGGAAGCCCTAGGGGTCAGTTTTGACAGAATCACCAGGGTTGATTGTAAAATGAGGATTCCGGGGCGTGGCTCCACCCTGTGCCTACTGAGTCAGAATTTGTGGGAGGAGCCCCCTAATCTCCATCTTTAACAAGTTCCCCAGTTAACTAGAATGTATACTGAAATTCAAGACCAGAAGGGTTGGGGTGTAGCCAGTGTTTTCCAAATCTGGTTGAAAAAACGGTTCTCTGAGCCTCACCCCTAGAAAAGATGATTTTCTGTTGTATCTTTTCAAGTGTTCTGAGGTTTGGGGATCACTTATGTAGATTTTCACCACTTCCATCATTCAGATAGAAAGGACCAACTGAATGATACTTGATCCAAAATCTGTATTCAGGATGAGGACATTCCTAAACCACTTTAACTATCACATTTCAACATGAAAGACTAGGTGGGAGACAGAGCTGCCTATTCAGTTGGGAAGGAATGTGAGTTGATAATATGTTGGGATTCCCTACCTTCCCTCTCTTTTGAACGTCTTCCGCCTCTCCAGCTCAAGGAGAGAAAAGACACAAGAGTAATATATTTATTCAAAAAGAATATATTCACCAACATAGCCATTAGAATTACATCTACACGTATACACACATATATATACATGTACATACATATACATTCATACATATATATCATAATATATCTACTCATTGAATTTATTCAAGAATAGTTATTAATTCCTTTAGTGAACTAATCCTGCAGTGAATTGGTTTTCAGCAAGTTGACATGGAACCCCTCTTCTGATCAAGGGGAATGCCCCATTCCCCAAATAAAACATTTATTTTCCTGCTTTTGTGCCATTTCCCTCAGTACACCAGGAAAATTTCATTTCCCCTTCCTCGCCAGTGAACACCTACTCATCTTTAAGGTCTAGCTCACGGGAGAAGTCTTCATTCTACAGTGCCTGGCCCAACAGTCTTCTTCCTTGCCCTCTCCCCACCAGAAGCAGAAGTCATTACCCTCTGCACACCCTCAGCCGGCGTTCAGCAGAACATAACACAAGGAGTAATTGTTCTCCTGTGGTCAACAGTCTATGTATTACCTTCAGGAAATGCTGGTTCAGTTTTTACAAGCTACCCATGGGGGTGAGCTAGGCATTTACAAGGCACGCTTTCAGTTAACAAAGTATTGTCTGATACATCTCCCAAAATACTGAGAGTAGACCTAGGGAATTACTAGAACCACAGAGCAAAAGTCCAGAAAGATTTCAAAATCTGGTACATGAACTTACTGATAATTGCACAGTTCTGACTACAGTGAAAATTTTAATTGGAAGCATTTTGCAGGGCCAGGGCCACTGGAGGGTGTAGGAAAGCAACCAGACATTCAAAAAAAAAAAAAAACCAAGTAAATTTAAAAAGAGTCAATAAACTCTAAGAAAAACAAGATGAGTTACAAGAAATATAATTATAGCATATATACTTGCTTCAGTTATGAACAATATTCGTATAGTTATGATAATGAAAGCAACAAGTGTAGATTTAACCAGGAATTGTGATATATTGGGAAGTTGTGGACAGGGAAATAAGGTGAGGACATAAGAGATATAAAATTCTCATCTATTATAAAAGGAAGGCATTCAGCCTTGTGGGTTGAATTGTGTCCCCAAAAAAGGTATGTTGAAGTTCTAACCCCCAGTAATTAAATGTGAACTTATTGGGAAATAGCATCTTTGCAGATGTAATCAAGTTAAGATGACATCTTTAGGATGGGCCTTAATCCAATATGACTGGTATCCTTATAAGATGAGGGAAGTTTGGACACAGAAACATGTACAGAGGGAAGATGATGGGAAGATATCCCAGAATGTCAGCCATGTGACAATGGAGGCAAAAAGAGTTGAAAGTAGTTGCTTCTGGGTAGTAAGAACTTCCTTTAGTGAGTATGTGAATACAATTTGACTTTTTAAACTATGCCTGTGTGTTATTTTGATAAAAATGAAAATTAAATTTCAAAAGTAAGCAATAAAATAGGTGGTCACGTTGTGGAGGTCACAGCTGCCATATGTATAAAGCAGATGAAAAAGCTCATCAGTCATGTGAACAGGTCCTTGGGCTTGGAGTCCAGCTACCTCTTCAACATAGTTCAGACAGACCCTGCATTTCAGACAGTCTGTGTGACTCGGGAAGTGGCTCTAGTGATGAAGAGGATGTCAGTGTAAAGATCTGTATAGGAATTTGAATAAAATCCTCTTCAAAATGTGTTTGGAAAAATGCGATATTTCTAAATTAATATGTTGTTTTGCATAACATGTGATTTTAAATATATTTCAGTAATTAAATATAAATAGAAGAGAAAAAAAAACAGATAGACTGGACCAGCCACCACCTTCAAGTAGACAAAATCTTATTTTGCTTACTTTACAGATGAGGAAATTGAGATCCAAAGAAATCAAGTAGCTGTCCAAGTGCAGACAGCTCAACAATGGGGAAGGAGACCTGGATCTGACTCTCTTGCATCCCAGTATTTGCAATTCACCATACGCATAGTACCCCTCATGTGAAGACTTATTAAGCTCAGGACTCTTCGAGACAAGGGAGAAGCAAATTTTAATCTTCATGTTAAGTCAATGAAAGAAAAGAAAACACATAGTGTTACCACTAATGATAATAAGACCTGTATGTATGTAACACCTTTGCTGTGAGAAGGCCATGCTCTTAATCCACAATCCTGCCTCTTCATGAACCAGGCAGGCAACAATTTGCCTCCCCATTTTACAGATGGGTTTACTGAGGCCAAGAGACTCTCTAGCCACAAATTTGATAACCTAGATGAAATAGACCAATTCCCAGAAAGATACCATCTGCCAAAACTCACACAAGAAGAAATAGACTATATGAATACGTTTATTCCTATTAAAGAAATTGAACCAATAATGAATAATCTTCCAAAACAGTATGCACCAAGTTCAAATGGGCTCACTGATTAATTCTACCAAATATTTAAGAAAGAAATTATACCAAATTTCTACAATCTCATCCAGAGGACAGAAGAAGAAGGAGTACTTGCTAACTCATTCTGTGAAGCAAACGTTACTCTAATACCAAAACCAGACAAAGATATTACAAGAAAAGAAAACTACAGACCAATTTCAGACAAAACTAAACACACTCTTACCATACAATCTAGCAATCATGCTTCTTGGTATTCTTGGTAAGATACGTCCACACAAAAATCTGCATGTGAGGTTTATAGCGGCTTTGTTCACAATTGCCAAAACTTGGAAGCCACCAAAATGTTCTTCAGCAGGTGAATGGATAAATAAACTGTGGTACATCTGGACAATGGAATATTATTCAGGGCTAAAAAGAAATGAGCTATCAGGTCACAAAAAGACACGAAGGAAAGTAAATGCAGATTAATAGGTGAAAGAAGCCAATCTGAAAAGGCTACATACAGTATGATTCTAACTATGTGATATTCTGGGAAAGGCAAAACTGTGGACACAGTAAGAGGATCAGTGGTTTCCAGTGGGTGGGGGGATGGAGGACGAATGAAAGAATAGGCAGAGCATGGAGTATTTTTACGACAGTGGGAATACCCTCTATGATGTTATAATGATGGATACATGTCATTATACATTTGTCCAGACCCACAGAATGTACAGCACTAAGAGTGAACCCTAAGGTACAACTCTGGACTTTGGGGGATTACGATGTGTCCATTTCAGTGAAGGATGTTGATAACGAGGGAGGCTGTGCATGTGTGGGGACGGGGTATGTGGGAAATCTCTGCACCTTCCTCTCAATTTTGCTGTGAAACGAAAACCATTCTAAAAAATATTTTTTTAAATGGGCCTAAGCAAGGGGTTAAAGTTAACATCAGCAGTAATGGGACAAACATGTACCACTTGGTGGGATGCACTGAGAAGAACACAGCATTACTTCTGTGATATTCCTGCCCAAAAAAAAAAAAGTCTGAATCCAATCATAAGGAAACATCAGACAAACCCAAGCTAAGAGACATTCCACCAAATAACTGGCTTGTCATCTTCAAAAGTGTCAAGGTCAGGAAAATCAAGGAGGACCGAGGACCGTTTACACAGTGCAGGAGACCAAAGAGATTCGAAAGCGAAATGTATGATGTGCCAGATTCACTGAAGGAAGAAGAAAATCTCAGGGAAGCGCTCCCCTTGGAAGCATGGGCTTCTGTTGAAATGCTTGCATTTCACATTTACAGACTGACATCTATCACATTACATTCCTATAGATTTTTTTCCCTGAACTTGTCAAGTTTCCCTATTCTCCACAGATCCCACAAACTTTATTTTCAGTGGGACAATGTTTCTGTTGCATTATAAAAGATTTAGTGGAACTGCACACATATTAGAACAACTAAAAGAAAAAAATAGTGACAACATCAAATGCTGATGAGGATGGGAAAAAAGTAGATCTCTCCTACACTGCTAACGGGAATGGAAAACGGTACAGCCACTCTGGAGAGCAGTGTGGTAGTTTCTTCAAACACTAAAATTACCCTTATCATATGAGTCGGCACTCCTGATATCTGAGTCTGTTACCAATAGGGTATATCCTTACAGACCTTTGAATTCAAATTGCTCCATTGGAAAGGGGAACACCCCTCAAATGTCTTTTCAAAGACCTTAGAGCAGTTCTCATTTTGATTATTAGGCAATAACCACTTTAGTATTAGTAATAAGCTCAATAGCTCCATTGATTTTGATTTCACTAATTTGAAACTTATTCTCATGTAGATACGGTACTGTGATTATATTTGCTTAAATGTTAAAAATAATTTTTTTATAGTTAGCATGTATTAATATATGATGTAGGACTCCAAAAAGTCCATTATTCATTCACTTGACTACTAACCATAGGTATTTTAGTTTATTATACACAGTGTTTCAAAACATTAAAGTATGTTTCAAGTATTCCATAATTCAGAATTTTCCCTATCCAAACTCAATTTTTTCTGGATAATTCTAAACCAGTGAGGATCTGCTCCTCTCTTTCTTCAAGTCTTCCTTCCTCTCTCTCACCTTGGTCAAATCCACCCCCTCTGCTGCTCCCATAAAAAGTCTAGGAGACCTCATTCATTTCCTGATAAGACAACATATTTGGCTTTGGGATGCAAGTGCGATCGGGCAGCTTTTCTGCCCAGGGACTGGGCACAGTTCCCAGTGAGGTTTGTTCCAATAAAGGATCACCCCAGCAAGCCTCTACAAGAGAATCACCGGCTTCCAGTTTCTAGAAATGATTGCATTTCTGTTACACATTCAAAAAGAACGTTTCATCAGGGTGTGGGGCAAGCCACTTTTTATTGAATCTTGGCTAAACACAATGAACTCACACTTTGAAGAAGGGCGGGGAAGGAATTTGGGATACATTTTAAAAATGATCACATTTCAGGTCCCCAGCCACCCCAGGAATGAGGGTGCGGAGCTGCACCTTTGAGGAAGGAATGCTGAGTACACAGATCCATCAGGACATTCACTCTACCTCAGGGATACATTTTTATGTGGTGATAAGAGAGAACGCATAGACGTATTCATTTTCGGAGACATATTTACATCTCAAGGAACTAGAAGCAGAGCAACGTGTTTCCCTGGGGACTCGTTTTTCTAACTTCTGTCAGCCTCGATGACGGCCCCCATGAGTTCACTGCCAGTGAGTGACATCATCGCCACCTCAGTTAGACAGCTCATTTTGGAGAGACATTCCCTCAACTTGACCCGCTCAGACATACTGGGGGTGTGTGCACGTGTGTGCGCGCGTGTGTGTGTGTGTGTGTGTGTGAGCGAGAGAGAGAGAGAGAGAGAGAGAATATTTCTACAAGCCACCACATGCTTTTAATCTATTGCATTTACAAGTGTCTAGGCATTTACTCAGGGTTAAAAGAAAGTAAGTTTTAATGCCCAAGATATAATAAGCAATCCGTTTCCAACCACATCACTTTCTAAGTTAAATAAATGAAAAAGAAGAAATAAACTTTTAGAATCGTGGGACAAATGGTCCATAAACGTAGGTTAAGTTCTTTCCACTCTGAATTGTCCTACCACGATGCTTCTCTTGACTCAGTTCCAACACCTGCCATCACTGAGGGTGCAGACTTCTGCCCCTATTTCTTCCCAGGCTGGCCTCTCTGTCCTGACTAGCTCTAGTGCTCCCCAAGACCCATGTCACCTGACCCACCGCCACCCTACCACACAGGGCCACTTCAGAATCCCTACGCTTTGGTGAACAGAGGAGGGGAGGGGGAGATTTGCGAGATGTCATTGCATGTGGCTCCCACGCTCACGTGCATCTCTCATGTACACTCTCTGGCCCTCCCACCAGCCCCAGCACGGCCTGAACTAGAGAACAAAGCGGTTGAAAGGAGTAAGGCAGAAAGGATGTGAAAATAGAAATCATAGAGCAGACCCAGGTCCCTTAGGCCCTACCCCTACTCCAGTAAAATGAAGACCCTCTCATCTGGGGAGGAAGAAGGAGGGGGTCAGGAAAGGAAGCAAGCAGGTCACGTTCAGCCTGGGAACCCCACAAGCTCTCTAGCCCGTGGCGGGTCGTTTGGAGATAGAGGGAGATAAAGCCTCCCTCGAAGTTTCAGAATCCAGGGCCAGGTAGGGCCGGGGCCTCAAACCCTGGAAGAGGCCCAGGGATACAGCAAGGCCCACAGAGCGGTTCTCGCTGGGGTTACCAGCTCGTGGCAGCCCTGCAGTGGAAACGGCAGTCCGACAGTGTGTGCAGGCACGGGAGGGCATCTGAAGCGCCGTGGTCACCCTCTTCCGGGGACCTTACACAGCTGCGATACAAAGCCATCTCAGCCTAATATCTATCCTGGGGAACAGAAGAGTGCCCAGGATACTCCCTGCCTGTGCCTGAGTTTGTTCTGAGTGTGACAAAGTTTTAAATCAGTAATGTCCCCTCCACATTACTGAATGTAGCTGAATTGACTTATAAGAAGCCAGAGTATTTTCTTTTCTCTATATTTAGAGCTAAATTCAGTTGTCAAAATAGTTACAATTTTAATGTCTGATTTTTGAAAATTCATCGCATCACATGCATAATTTATCCTGTATCTTCAAACATTTCCTTGTATGCCTGTTCTAGCTCCATACATTAAATTACTTGGAATTTGCCTTTTACCCACTGACACCACATCCCTTATAATCTTCTCTAGTGGAAGGTGAATTTCCCCTGTTCTCCCTAGTGGGAAGAGGAAAATGGAAAGAAACTGTGGGCGGGGCTGAAGTTTCACAACAAACCATACAAAACTTGGGTAACACTGACAAAACCGAAAAATAAATATAAAGAGGAAAAGCATTCATTGAAACCTTCCTTTGAAAGCTGCATAATATCCATTCTATGGAGATATATTGTTAAGTAATTGCCTATTGTTGAATAAGTTGTTTCCATTTTTCCCTAACAACGTCAGGCGTGTTGAACAGTTTCATCCAGGAATCTCGGTGCATCTCTGACCACCTCCACTGGAAAAGCCGTGCTCTTCCACTGGAACCCATGGTTCCTTCTAATCGGACCCACCAAAAATGCCCTTGAGGACAAAAACTTTCATAATCAATAGTAAATTTAATTAGTTTAATTATATACTTATTTTAATTAATTAAATTATATACATTAATTCATCAGTTTAATTTTATGTATGCATCTTACTTTTCGCTAGCCCACCCAGCCTCAGACCCCACAAGAAGGGGGAAGGAAAGCCAGCCAAGAGTGTGATGGCGGGCAGTCTCAAGGCTATTCCTGCAGGTCATGGGTAGAGTTCTGCCACTGAGGGCTGCAGCCATCCTGAGAGCCCACAGAGACGTGCCAGATGGAAAGACAAAGAGCCGTAACAACTGTCCAGCAGGAACTTAATACCCAGAACCGGCTTGTGCTCACATTCCCCTGCTACCATTCCCACAGGTGTAAACCCTGGTCTGGAAGTTCTGAATGTTTGAAAGCTCCGGATACATGATGTCAAACCACTATGCAGAGCCCTTTGTACCAAGTATCACCAACAGCGATACAAAGAAAACATGAACCTTTAAGCTCTTGACAGCCAGTTTATTCATCTTTGACGTTCCTTTTCTAAACGGGTTTTGGACAGCTTGTGAGATGTCACCCTGAGCTATGAATTGTAAATTATGAAACAGCTAGTATCTTATCTCTTGAGTTCCTGTCCTTGCTATTGGAGTTTCCCTGGTCCCATGCGGTCTAACGAACAACCACTAGCCCCAAAGGGCTATGGAGCACCTGAAATGTGGCTAGTGCAAACTGGGATGTGCTACAGGTGGAAAGTACAGCCCAGATTTCAAAGAATTAAGTGCAACAAAAGAATGCAAGATAGCTCATTAATTTTTTTATATGGATTACAAGCTGAAGTGATAACATTTTGGGTATATTGGGTTAAATAAAAATACATAATTAAAATGAATTTTACTTTGTTTGCTTTACTTCTTTTTTTTTAAATTAATCAATTAATTTAATTTTGGCTGTGTTGGGTCTTTGTTTCTGTGCTTGGGCTTTCTCTAGTTGTGGCAAGTGGGGACCACTCTTCATCGCGGTGCGCGGGTCTCTCACTGTCGCGGCCTCTCTTGTTGTGGAGCACAGGCTCCAGACACGCAGGCTCAGTAGTTGTGGCTCACGGGCCCAGTTGCTCCGCGACATGTGGGATCTTCCCAGACCAGGGCTCGAACCCGTGTCCCCTGCATTGGCAGGCAGATTCTCAACCACTGCGCCACCAGGGAAGCCCTACTTCTTTTTTTAATGTGGTCACTAAGCAATTTAAAAATGAATACATGGCTCACACTTGTGTCTTTTGCAATATTTTCTACTGAAGAGCGTTATTCTATAGGGATGCATTTTTCATTTTCATTTTCATTTTTCAGAGAGCTGTAGGCCAAGATTTCCTTCACAGCTGGCTTCCTAATCAGTGCCTTTTCTTATTCCTGCCCTGAGGCTACTACCTCAGACAATTTTCGAGGGAGTTACAACAAAAGGTAAACTGCTTACTTTTGAATTCCTGTGTTACAGCCGCGTGGGTAGAGAGCTGTAGTTTCTGTGAGTAGCCAGTAGAGGGACCTCTTACCACACTTAGGACTGAAAAACTGGGAAATCTGTTTGGAGCATCAATTATTTTAACAGATTGTTAATTGATTAACAGATAGATTGGTTGAACTAAGAAAATTAATTAATTCATATTGAGTAGAAGAATTTCTTTAAAATTTGCAGATGGACCTGCCATTGGGGAACTGATTCCATAAACTCTTAGAATTACGATTTTTAAAATGATTTGCATTTCCCTTTCAGACCTCTGGATACTGAAGAGTAAAATTCTGAAATTTCCTGATGTAACTCCTTTATTTATAAAGGGGCTTTGTCCTTTGTCATTTGTATATAAAATATTTACTACAAAAGGGTGACCTGGTGGTCAATATTTAATGTCCTGCCACAATTAATGTTCTTAATGGCAGTTACTCTTCTGAAGCTAATTGTCCCCGGATTCTGCTGCCCCTTGGAACCTTCTGGTAATGTTTGGATAATAAATTAATTTGATATTGCTATTACTCAGAGTTCTTTCTTGCAAACAGGAAAAACTGACTTTGTCTAGTTTAAACAAAGGAGAGGGAATTAGGTGAAAAGATATAAGGACGATGACAGAACTGAAGGGAAGCCCAGAGAATTCAGCTCAGGAATTAAGCAGGAACCACAGGAGGCCAGAAACCCTCCCACCCCCACCCCCCC